>NC_058518.1:136393729-136998416 GCF_904849725.1 Hordeum vulgare subsp. vulgare
CCTGATATGAGCATCGTACTCAATCAGAGGGAGACAGAATACAACGCATCGGATTATAGAACATCTGAAAAATATCGATACTAAAATACCAAAGGAATTTATGATTCCGGGTTGGTGTATCAGATTGAGATGCTCCGATCAAATATAATTAAGCTGAATGGACTTAGATGGATAATTCAAACAAGGTTGATTTGTCGAGAACCAGCTCTGTCTGGAAGGACGTCTGAGCCGGAAAGATAATTTAGGAGTATCAACAGATGATTGTGTGCATTCACACAAAGGTAGAATCAATAAGATCACAGGAAAATCACAAAGGATTTTAATGAACGCGGCTAGACATATGGATTTAACCATAATGCAAGTAGGTGAGAAATGTCAAGAGCAATAGGCTATTAGGAATTCCGAAAGATCGAATAACAATTCAAAGAACTTTCGAAACCCATGACAACTGACGATGGACGAATCCCCGATAAGATAATTCGTTGCATCTTGTAAAAAAAGAGCAATTGGAAAATAAAGTATGAACAACATTTGTATTCAGTCATCCATAAGGGTTGACGGAGGAAGGGAAATCACAGAAGCGATGAGCACCAGTTTCCGAGAGAACATCAGAGAGTATCTTCGGAGTCTTCTGAGGAATCAAGCCATCGTCTGGAATTGCGGGGCTCTCCGGGAGGAAGTATTTACGAGAATCTAGTGTTAGAGTTAGCAAAATATTTAACCCGAAAGAAAAGAGAGAGTAGAACCCAGAGTATAGGAAAGGAGTAAAAGATACTAATACCACCCGATTGAGATGTGGGCCTGTAAGCCACATCATCAAAGTTAGTAAGTTTTTCAAGTACTAGACTCAACTTCGGCCAAGGAGTTGGAAAGGGGGCTACCTACAGACTGTTGGCTCTGATACCAACTTGTGACGCCCTCGATTTAGTCGTACGCTAATCATACACGCAAATGCGTACGATCAAACCCAAGGACTCACAAGAAGATATCACAACAAAACTCTAGACACAAATAAAACAATACAAGCTTCATATTACAAGCCAGGGCCCTCGAGGGCTAGAATACAGAAGCTCGATAAACACACGAGTCAGCAGAAGCAACAATATCTGAGTACATACATTAAACAAGAGGTGCCTTAGAGAAGGCTAGCACAAAAAAAGCATGATCGAACGAGGCGAGGCCTCCTGCCTAAGAGCCTCCTAACTACTCCTGGTCTTCAGCGGCCTCCACGTAGTAGTAGGCACCGTCGGGGTAGCAGTCGTCGTTAGCGGGATACTCCATCTCCCGGGCTCCATCATCTGGTCGCAGCAACGGATCAAGGGGACAAAGGGGGAGCAAAGCAACGATGACTACTCATCCAAAGTACTCGCAAGAATTATGTCAGAACTATGCTTAGTATGCGTAAGTATCAAAGAAAGGGGTTTAAATGTGGACTGACTGCATCAATGCAAGAATAGAGATAAGGCCTAGTCCTATCGAAGACTAGCATCTTCAAGGGTCTTGCAACAAAAGACGAGAGTAGAACAGGGTAACACAAATAATAGTCATACTGTTGCAGCAATATTAATATGAGGTCATGCCCACAGATCCTCCCTCGACTCCGTGCGAGGAAGCAATCTCGGAGTTGTATAAGATCAGGGCACAACTCCAAGTCGTCCTGTAACTGTGGACACGACTATTCGAGTAGATAAGTTCTTCCCTGAAGGGGTTCACAACATATTCCCCGTGAAGGTCGA
Organism: Hordeum vulgare subsp. vulgare; assembly: GCF_904849725.1. Classification (NCBI taxonomy): domain Eukaryota; kingdom Viridiplantae; phylum Streptophyta; class Magnoliopsida; order Poales; family Poaceae; genus Hordeum; species Hordeum vulgare. The sequence continues at coordinate 136,395,466 of NC_058518.1, forward strand.
TAACAGTTTTGTCGGACACACTTTTCTGGGTCATGCCCGGCCTCAGAATATCGACATGTCGCAGCCCCACCTAAGCTCAACAGAGAGGCCAGCCCACCGGTCTAACTCCTAAGCACAAAGGGGTTGTGGGCCCACTTGCCCTCTGCGCTCCTGCACGATGCAAGGGCAGCCGATGTTAGTCCTAGCACCCCTTAATACAAGAGCGATGCATCTCGGGACCACTCGGGCGCGCGCCGCTCCATTGCTGACGTCTGAAGAGCTTCGGCTGATACCACGACGTCGAGTACCCATAATTCTTCCGACGTAGACGGTTAGTGCGTAATAAGGCCTTCCGACCAACCCAGATCAAATACCCAAATCCATTATTATTTTAATTAAGAAATCGACACATCCACGCGGGAATCCACCTGCCTAACATCTATTCATCAAAGATCCCAGTAACATGGTCAAGTAACTTTGTGGTTGTAATCATCGGGGGGGGGGGGATCCGAGGTATCACCCTCGTTGGATTCCGAACGATGTATCCGTCAAGGTGGACCTAGAGGAATCACCCTCGAGGGTCCCACACTTGAGGGGTTGCATGACACAGACATCGCCGGGAGTGGTGAAGGAGGAATCACCCTCGATAACCACGACCAACTAGCTGTACTACAGAGATATCATCATGAGTACTTCGCGAGGTGTCACCCTCTGTACCCCATAGTAGCTTTGTAGCGCCGCACAACTAAGGGGAGTGTAAGTGCTGTGTCGGATCTGGCTCGTCGATAAGGGATCGAGACTTGACATTAAAGCGGGGCAACTGGACTAAGAGTCGTAGGGGATGACTCCTCCACCTACACTAAACAGTTTAAAAGTATAGTACTGAAAGTAGCAGTTCATAAAAAATTAGGCTATGCATCAGATATAGGAGCTAACTATAACAGTAGCAAAATTCTAATGCAAGCATGAGGAAGAAAGAATATGCGATATAGGAATGATCAAGGGGGGTTTGCTTGCCTTGTTGCTCTGCGGCAAAGGGCTGGTCGTCAGGAGGGTAGATGCAGCCGGCAGCAGCGTCACTCTCGGGCTCTACCGGTAAGAAGAGGGGAGAGAAACAATAAATAACAGCAACAGGTGAAACACTAAGCATGACATGGCAATATGCAGACTAGGCATGAGCTAACGCAGCAACACATGTCGCAGACGGGTCGGAAGAATATCTGACGATATTTTCCAGGTCTCTGGCTTCTACTGGTCAGACTGAAAACGATGGAAAAGTTCCACGTTTGCTATTCCATGGACGCATGACAAATGAATGGACCGCGTATCCGGGTTCGTCTCGTTGTGTTGATCAACTTTCATGTTGAAAATATTTTCATGTGAGCTAGAGTTTATTTTATATTAATTTTTAAAGTTTTATTAATATTTAGGAATTAAAAACAAATTTAATTAATTCAATTAAATGCTATTATGACATCTGCATGATGCCATGCTGACATCAGCAGTTGACTGGTCAAACTGACGAGTGGGTCCCATGTGTCATCGACACAATTTTTAATTAGGTTAATTATTAATTAATCAGATTAATTTAGTGGGGGACCCACGTGTCATACTCTAATAGGATAATTATTTATCTATATTAACATATTACTTATTTATCTATTTAATTAATTAATTAATTAAATAACATATCTATTTATTTATTTTATTAATAAAAACGTATATACATATATATTTTTGTTTTTTAATAGAGGGTTGTGTGGGGCCTCCCTGTTAGTGGGAGTTTGGGGGGGGGGGTTGGCCCCACATGGCAGTGGCCCATCTGCCACACACAACATAACACACGCACATAGAGTACAAAATATCTCACATACAAAGCTATACACATTTTTATACACATCCACAATACACATCATACATACATACATATACCTATTTTTGCATACATACACATATACATATTTCCATATTTTTCCTTTCTATTATTTTATTTTCCTAACATCTCTTTTCTATCTTTCTGTTACATCTCTTTGTTCAACTCTCTCTCTCTCAATAGAGAGATAGGAGGCAAACTCCATCTCCTCTCCTTACAGGAGATCAACGGCGTCGGGACGAGGCGATGAATGCCGGAACAGAACCGGAGTGTGGAAGGAGAGGGAGAGGAGTTGCTCTCACCCATGTTGTAGGCGGTCGGGGTCGGCGAGGCTCGATGGAGCCGGTGGGGAAGCGGAGGAGGCCGACAACGAGGTGGAGGTCGAGGTGGATCCGGCGTGGGGCTGGTGGCGCCGTCGTGGGGCTCCAGGACGGCGGAGGAGGTTGGTGGTTGTCGGTGCTGGAGGAGGGGTCTCCCGTGGAGGGCCGGCAAGGCGGTTCGGTGGAGGAGACGGCGGCGGAGGTCCGGGCGGGAGAGAGCTGGCGAGGGGAGGCCCCGGTGGCGGCCGGTGCAAGGCGGTCGGCGACGGGAGGAGGGCTGGCGCGAGGTGGGGCTCTGCCCCGATCCAGATCGGGGGCAGAGGCAGGCTGACGAAAGGGGATAAGATGGGGGAGCGAGGGCGTGGGGAGGGCACTGGGAGGCAGGGAGGAGGACCGACGCTTTCGGACGAGGGGCGACGGGCCCGATGGGGGAGGGAGATCGAGGGATGGGGAGAAGTGGCAGTGTCGCGAGGGGAGGCTGGGGCGTTGGGTCCAGGAGGAACTAACGAGGGAGGGGGTGACGCGGGGGATTCTCCCCTCGTTGCTTTTGGCGGCGGGGGGGGGGGGGGAGGTGGGAATGGGAAGCGCTGGTGCTAGGGTTTCCCTTGGGGTTCTTATATCCCCAAGTGGATGGTGGGCTGATTTGGCTGGGTGGGCCATTTGGCTGAGTTGGGCCGGGGCTTGTTGGGTTTTTATTAGTTATTTATATTTTTTTATACTTTCTGTTTTAATTATATAAGGGTTTTAAATAATTTAAAAAAATGACCGTTTCATTTCTATAAATTATTAATGAATATTTGTAACTCAGCCAACATTTTTAAATTAACATTTGAAAACTTTTCTCGTCCGACTTATTTTTAAAATTTGAATTTGACTCGATTTCGACTAACACGAGATCAACGGGAGAAATCACGGTGACGTGGCATCATTAGCGTGGGATCACTATAGCTTAATTATATACATTACTGTAGCAAAAGGTGAGGATGTCACAGTAGGTTCACCAACCATGTTGAGGCCAAAAAGGAAGCACAAATAAAGTCCAACGGAGCGGTACTATCGCTCCTAGAGTGGTACTACAGCTAGGGAGCGGTAGTAAAAAATTACTACTGCTCCGAGAGCGGTACTACCGCTCCAGAAGCGGTAGTAAAAAATTACTACCATTTCACGAGCGGTACTACCACTGGCACGAGGAGCGGTACTACTCCTTGATAGTGAGACTGCTCTAACTTTCGCATACGAACTCCGAATCGAGCAAACTCAAGCTTGTTAAATTCACAACGACAAGATCTATCCAACATCGACATAAAATCTTAAGAACATGTAGTTAGAAAGTGCCAATGATATAGAGAAGTGAGACCTCTATGAATGAAGAACCAAGAAAAACTTCCAACATCGAAAAGATCATAGAAGATGCATATGGACTCTGTTTTCTATGGACTCAAGCTTGTCATGAAGATGACCATAAGCTCTAAAACTCACAAAGAGTAACACCAAATAAGAACCAAGAAATATGATGCAAGGATGCAAATGGTTTGAGCTCTCAACGAATGATATGATCAAGCTACTCACTTGAGAGCCCCCTTGACAGTACGACAATCTATCCTAAAATAGAAAACCTATCAAGGGCAAACGTATACCTTGCACCTAGTCCTCTTGAGCTAGATGATGATGATCTTGGCTTCCTCAAGATGGACCACCTTTCTGATTGCCTTGGTTTGACGAAGACTAGTTGATTGCTCCCCATATTCACCATGGGTGAGCCACTCTTCATCACATCTTCACAAGTCCATTGCCACCACAATGGACAGCAAGCTTCAAGCATGATAGCTTCATGATGCTCCACTTGAACTTGCACACCGCAATCTTGATGCCGATCACCACTTGATGTCATACTTCATAGGTTGAATGAAATCTTCCTCTTGACGCGAACCCATGGAGACACACCTAACCCCACATAGAACTTTCACAAGGACCATGGGTTAGTACACAAAAGCGTTATGGAAAATGCTTACCATACCATGGGATCACTTGATCCCTGTCGGTACATCCTGTACACTTGTGTGTTGATCATCTTGATTTACTCTTTGCTTAGTCTTGATCAACCTTGTGTCTTTATGACCAAACTTTGGATAATACCTTGAATACCACCTTGGTCATCATATAAACTCCTTGACACCAATAGATGGACTTCAAGAAGTGCCTATGGACAAATCCTTCGAATATAACTTAAGGCAACCATTGGTCCATAGGGATTGTCATCAATTACCAAAACCACATATGGAGAAATATGCTCTAACAATCTCCCCCATTTTGGTAATTGATGATAATCAGTACAAGAGAGTTTATATAAGGAAATAAGTGTAACCAAACGCACACATACAACGCTATAATGCATGCGTACAAGATGTAAATGCTTAAGCAATAAAAGCAAAACCATGTATGCATCACCAAACTAAACTCTCTAAACTTCTCCCCCATTGGCATCGATTGCCAAAATGGACAAAAAGTTTAGAAAGCCAATATAGTAGGTGGTCGTCCAAAAAGTGTGTACTTCCCAACAATAGCGCAAAGAAATACAGAAATACAATGATAAACGTTGGAGGAAAATGAACTATATCGAGGACCCAAAGATTGCAAGAAGGATCGTATGTCACAAAGACATACAAAAGAGAGAAGCACACAATCAAAAGATACCAATAGGAACAAGCAATCATATGATCCTTCGAACCACATGAATAAAAAAATATAATGATAAGGACAATAGTGTGTTTTATAGAAACTAGAGAAGCTCCCCATGATTTGTGTACTAATAAGATTTTTTTTGTATTTGATACAAGTGCACAAAATAGAATCGTTGGTCCCCCAAAATTAATAGAAGTACACAACAAGTGCAAGAAAATAGATGAGTCAATAAGGAATATGAAATAGAGTCCAAATGGAATAAAATCTCCGAAATGATTTTTCTTGGACCAGAAGAAACCCTGAAGACTTGGAGTAGGGGGACAGGGCACCTGTCGGGAGGCCACAAGCCTGCAGGGCGCGCCCTAGGGGGGGCTGGCTTGTGGGTCCCCTACAGGTCTCCTAACACTATTATTTGGCCTATAAATTCCTAAATATTCCCCCATCGCTAAAGAGAGCCACGAAAATACTTTTCCGTCACCGAGAGCCTTTTCCGGTAATCTGTTGGAGAGGAAATTGATCATGGAGGGCATCTACATCAACTCCATTGCCCCTCCGATGATGCATGAGTAGTTCACCACGGACCTACGGGTCCATAGCTAGTAGGTAGATGGCTTCTTCTCTCTCTTTGATCTTCAATACCATGTTCTTCATGATCTTCATGGAGATCTATCCGATGTAATACTCTTTTGCAGTATGTTTGTCGAGATCCAATGAATTGTGAGTTTATGTTCATATTATCTATGAATATTATTGGAGTCTCTTCTGAATTCTTATATGCATGATTTCATATCTTAGCAAGTCTCTTCGAGTTATTGGTTTAGTTTGGCCACTAGATTGGTAATTCTTGCAATGGGAGAAGTGCTTAGTTTTGGGTTCAATCTTGCGGTGTCCTCACCCAGTGACATAGTAGGGGTAGCGAGGCACGTATTGTATTGTCGCCATCGAGGATAAAAAGATGGGGTTTTCATCATATTGCTTGAGTTTATCCCTCTACATCATGTCATCTTACTTAATGCGTTACTGTGTTCTTCATGAATTTAATACTCTAAATGCAGGCACGAGTCGGTCGATGTGTGGAGTAATAGTAATAGATGCAGAATCATTTCGGTCTACTTGACATGGACGTGATGCCTATATGCATAATCATTGCCTTGGATATCTTCATAATTATTCGCTTTTCTATCAATTGCTCGACAGTAATTTGTTCACCCACCGTATTATTTTCCTTTATGAGAGAAGCCTCTAGTGAAATCTATGGTCCCCGGTTCTATTTTCCATATTATACTTTCAGATCTATAAACCAAAAATACCAAAAATATCTTGCTCCAATTTATTTACTTTTGTTTCCGCAATCTTTTATATCTACCTCTATCAAATCTCCTCCTTGCAAATAACTCTTAAGGGATGGATGTAACGCCCTAGATGCGACCCTATCCTTAATTTGGCATGAGGGCCTCATCAGGGATAGGAGCGCATCTCGTCGTTTCACAAGAATGGATATCATTAAAAGTACATGTAGTAAAAAGATGAGACATATATAGAATTGGCTTACACTCGCCACAAGCTACATCAGAGTCACATCAGTACAATACATAAATATCACGAAGAAGAGCAGGGTCCGACTACGGACGAAAACAAACGAGAAAAGAATGACGTCCATCCTTGCCATCCCAGGCTGCCGGCCTGGAACCCATCCTAGATCGATGATGACGAAGAAGAAGAAGCAACTCCAAATGAACAATCAACACGCTCACGTCAACTAATATTTACCTGTACCTGCAACTGGTGTTGTAGTAATCTGTGAGCCACAGGAGACTCAGCAATCTCATTTCCAAAGGTATCAAGACTAGCAAAGCTTAATGGGTGAGGTATGGTTAAGTGATGAGGCTGCAGCAATCGACTAAGCATATGTGAAGTGGCTAACTTACGATTACCAGAATAAGAGTGGGATGGACTACACATAGCGGACATGAACTACTGTTGATCAAATGAATGATCCTGAACACCTACTTACGTCAAACATAACCCCACCGTGTCCTCGATCGGAGGAGGAACTCACGAAAGAGACAGTCATGGTTACACACTCAGTTGGCATATTTTAATTAAGTTAACTTCAAGTTATCTAGAACCAGTGTTAAACAAAGTTTCCACATTGCCACATAACCACGGGCACGACTTTCCGAAGATTTAACCCTGCAGGGGTGCTCCAACTAATCCATCACAAATTACCACAATACGCATAGAAATCCTCGATCATGAAACTTGCGATCTCGTCGGAGTCCTTAGTGGAAAACCTCAACTCTGAGATTACCCAAAGCATCACCTGAATCCCGATGCACAAGACATTCGTCAAAGATAAAACTAATCCAGCAAGGCCGCCCGGCGTGTCGACGATCTCGATAGGAGCTGCGTATCTCACTCTCAAGACACGACGGATAAGCTACACGTACGGTGGCCTGATAGAAATCACCCAGTTGCCCTGGGTTGGCCCCGCACAGTGCTCTGTTTTGGACCAGCACCATCAGCATTGGCCCTCCCTGTATTATGTAGAATTACTCCTCGGGTTCATGACGCCCTATGCTTTCAGTTTTAACAAAATTATTATGTTGGGCAAATAGTACCAATGTTGGGCCTTGCCAGACCAGCTTTAATCTAAAACGAATTATCAAGGGGGTCCCAATAACAACCCCGATCGTGTTAGGAGCGCTCAATTATGGAACATAACACCGGTAGCCGAAACTAAGGGGGCAAAGGTTTAACAAAACACCGTGCTAGAAAGGCCGAGCCTTCCACCTTTTACCAAGTATATAGGTGCATTAAATTAAATAGAATTTAATAGGGTGATATAACAAGGAACCCATGTTATCACATGGAAGTAACTACACCTGCAACTAGCAACACTAACACAGGGTTAAGCAAGCGGTAACTTAGCCAATCAGTGGTTTGCTAGGTTGTGAACAAGTTGAAGGTTTTCATGGCAATGTTGAGAGGGTGTTATTTAATTGGTGGTAGGCAACGAGACATAACGATAGAAACGGTAAAACTAGCATGGCAATGATAGTAATGGTATCTGGGTAAATGGTCATCTTGCCTAAGATCCCGCTTGGAAGAAGAATGACTCCGTGAAGCAGACGAACCGATGTAGTCGAACGGGTTCTCACAATCCGACGCGCTTGCGGAACTCTATCGAGACGAAGGAAACCGGAAACAAGAATCAACACATGATATTCACCACACAATGCACAACACATATGATGCATGAACGGTTGGATATATGCAAGACTTGGCATGTCAATTCACAATAATCAAACACTACACATTAAGTGAAGTTCAATATGCAACGAGTTGCATATTGACGAAACTCCACATACGAATTAGTTAGTTATATCCTGATTAGGTACATGGCAATATTAAATGTGGTTAAACATGGCAAGAGGTGAAGCGTAATTAATCTACCTATCTAGGCATTTTAAATGAGGTCGGAAATGACATATAGCATCTCCGAGATGACCTCATATGTTAATTTATATTTCTGTCTAGATCTGAACTAACATGTTTAAATGTTTGTTGAACAGAAAAATAAATAGGTTCGCGTGAAACTACACATCATTTCAACCAATATACACATGGAGAACATTTCCGACGGAGCTACGGGTCAAAAGATACACACACCGCAAGATATGATGGCATGAATGCAATATGTGTGCAAACGGCATCCACAAGCATTTCAAAACATACAACGAGCAAGATAATATGAAACTAGGCGAGATTCTAAGCAAGTTTCATATATGACACGATCAAAACGGAGCACCGGTTCAACAACTACGAGCTAAACAAGAAATCACTACAATCTGCCAAAATCAGCCACATAGCATTTTCTACACCCCACAACTACGAGCTACATAAATCCAAAATGATCAAACATGGCATGAGGCAATAGAGGTCAAGATGCACTACAACATACAACCAATAACACCTAGCATGGGAGCATGGGTCACTAGGAAAAGAACTCACAAAAGGGAATCTCACACACAGTTTCAGACTTAGAGAAAAACACAGTTTATGAAAGTGCAGTTTTTGATCTGAAGGCATATTGACAGCAGCAAAACCATAAGCTACTATACTCCAAATGGCATGAAAATTGACAACATGCTAGAGAATCTTAAGGTCTACAAGTAACTCCATTGCACCAACCTCAAAAGAGCTACATAGAACAGATAAACTCATGACAAGACAACAATAAAATATAACAGATTTCAGACTTGGAAATATTTCAGCATCTACAAATCAGCACTATTTCCTAGCAAGTTGAGAGCAAGCAAACCACGCCTAAACATGGATTTCTATTGCAACCAAAATTACCAGGGGCTAGTCTACACATCCAAGGGCAAACATCTAGTTGACAACTCCTTCATATCATGCACGGATTAAATCTCACAAAATAAGCAAAAGGGCAACACAGCAAAATATCATGTGAACTAACTTGCTGAAAAGTTAAAACTAAATGCACAGTTAAATTCTATGGATTTTTCTACCCCGAAAACATATATAACATGTGGGTTCTCACCACACGTATATGCGAGAATATGTCCTAAACATGGTATAGCAAACTAGCTACGTAATCCTACATGCAAAAATATAACCAAGTACTCTATAATACATGGAAAAAGGTCCCTTAAAATATGAGCATTTTACCTACGGAGTTTGAGCAATCCGGACACGCACGAAAAATAAATACGGAACAACTCCCTGTTGGGGCAGCACGCAAAACTAGGCATTTGGCAAGTCAAATCACTTCAAACATGCATGCAAGTTATAAAATGTTGTTCTATGCGGAAAACTACACAAGTACCATATATTACTTGCCGCAATCCGACTTACGGTTTAAAAGATACGGACGACCTAAATATCTATAACTTCCTCAAATAGAACTAAATTCTAAATCCTAAAAAAAATACTATTGGGCCTAAACAGGGTGAGCATATCTTAGCTACACAATGCTCGAGCGCGATATAGAGGAGGCTGGCAGGTGCTCACCTCGGGCCAAGGTAGGCCGGCTGGAGCGGAGGCCGAGCTGGGCTAGAAGGGCGAAGCTGGGCCGGATCTGGGGCTGGCCAGCTCGGCCGGTCAGGGCCGAGGTGATGGCACGCGACGGGAGGGGCGATGCCGGGATCAGGCCTCGTCGTTCTCCTTCGCAGGAGTTCATGGCGGCGGCGACAAGGACCCGACGAAGGTGTATCCGATGATGGGATTGAGGGGGCGGCACCGGATCTGGATGGTAAGGCCGAGGGGCGGCGGAGCCGGAGGCTGGCGGCGCAAGGGCGGAGGCGGCTTCGCAGATCAGGGCGGCGCGGGCTCCAGGCGGCGGAGACCGACGGGATCCGGGAGCAGCGGGTTCCTGCTCGTCTAAATCTCCACGCTCTGCTGCTGCTTCTGCGGGAGGTCGCTGGCGGCGGCCATAGCTACTCGCAGCGGCGGGGCGTGCTAGAGATGCCCGGAGGCGCGGCACCAGAGGAGCCAGCGGGAGGAGGCTCGGGCACTACGGGCGCCTCGGGCTCCAAGCGGCGGTGGCGGATCCGGATGGGCCCAGAGGGCCTCGCGCGGGCTGGAGCGAGCCGGCAGCGGGAGGGGGAGAGAGTGGGCATGGCGGCTTGTTAGGTGGGCGCGGTTTTCGAGGCAGAGGGCTAGGGTTAGCCATTTTAGGCAGGGTAGGGCATCTATTTATAGGAAGGGGCTAGGTTAGAGGGTTCTGGGGGGGGGGGTTTCGACCCTCCGATCGCGATCGGACGGTCTGATCCGAGAGGCGGGTTAGGGTTGGCTGTGTAGAGTAGGCTAGGTGGGGTTGAGAGGGAAATGGTGCGGCGCGGCAACGAGTTTTAAAACACCAATAAAACGTCCGACGATAGACCCAATACGGTGCCGCTACGGTCGACCGTTCGGGTACCGGACGGAGTCCGATTGCGACGAAATTTGACAGGCGGCCTACCTATATCGAAATACGACCGCACGCCAAGTTTCATCCCAATCAGAGAAACTTTTAAACACACTTTTCAAAACAAGATTTTGACGATGCCGCGGGCGCGTGCGTGTGTGGTCGGGCTCAGAACGGGCAACGACGAGAACGGAGAGAACCGACAACTAATAACGGATGCAAGTTTGAAAACTGGCGGCAATGGGATGTCGATGCAATGCGGATGATGCGCATGATGCGATGATGATGCGACAAATAAAAATAAGGACACGACGAAAACGGAATAAAGGGGGAATCTTCTAGAGCGCAGGTCTCCGGCTGTCACAACTCTCCTACACTACAAGAGGATCTCGACCCAAGATCCAAGAATGAAAAGGGGGAGAGGATGAGAAAGCAAGAGGTAAAACTTAGACACTTATTTGACAAACGAGTGAAACCAACGATCCTTGAAGGTTGCATAGCGATGAGGAATGATATGAGAAAGAAGCAAGAATTCATAGAAAATTTCGGCAGCACTTCGGTAGGAAAAGGGGACAAAAATTCGATAAGATGGACAGATGTTGATACAATTCACAACAAATTAACTAAATTGAACAAGGGAACAATATGATATTGATAGAACAACATGATCTTGAAAAGACAAAATGATATATTGAAGAGAGCAAGATCACAAGGCCTCCGTTAGAAAGAATAGCTACTAGCTCTTTGCAAGAAAAGAACGAAGAAGAAATTGAGAACTACTACCACAAGAATCTTGAAGAACACCTTGAGACAAAGAATTGATATCATGAGCCACTTCGGAAGACGAATAATTGAAATCACTATGAAACACAAATAAGAATTATGTTATGCTTATCCTTCATCAAGTTTAATTGATGACAAGCAACGGATTCATCATACGACTTATTCTTCTAGAAATGATTGAGGAGATATATGAGCACAAACTAGAAGAAATCTTGAAGGAAACACCGGTGAGAATTGAAACAAATGAGGCAACCATGAATGAATGGAGGTACGTGAGAATGAAGAGATCATGATCCACCTGAGAGAAAACTAGAACAAGGCACGAGAATAACCGAGAGACGAACGAAGAGGCAACAATTGAGAAGAATTTGAGGATGAAAGCTGAAAGCTGAGAACGAAGAAATCTTCTGAATGATGGCCTTCGGAGGATGAAGAATGAAAACAACCCAGAAATGCACCGATAGCAAGAAAGGGATACTCATGATTGGGAACAATTCAAGATGATGCCGCAAGACTGAAATGATGAATCTTCAAGAGAAAGAACCAAGATTTAAGAGAAACACTCCTTCGGTCTTGAAGCTGAAAATGATGGGGAGAACACCACCCAGGAATAACTAAGACACTCCGGAATAACGAAGAATGAAAGGTTGAAACAAAGACGAAAATAAATTTGAAACGATCTTGAAGAAGGAATATGAGTGATGAAATTCATACTTACGTCATAGTTGAAAAGAACAAGAGAACTCCGGAAAGATTACAAGAGCCAGATAAGATCCTAGGAAAAACCTGTGGGTTATGGGCCCACTCAAAGAAACCACCGTTGAAAAGATTGCTCAGAAGAGGGATATTGTACCGGTAAAAAGAAAACTAGATGAGGTTAGCACCTCGAAATAACTAACAGAATTGAAAACAAGAAACTCTGAGATATCTTCAGCACTCCGGATGAAAAAGAGAGGAATGAATAAACAAAATAGGCTGATAAGAATTTCCAACATGGGAAAGAATTTAAAGGATGAAAAGGATATGATGATACGGATAACTGAATTGAATTCACCTGAAAAGACCACAAGAATGAATAAAGATGAACATGAAGCTCCTCAGAATCTTCACAATGAATCACTGGCTACAAAAGCAAGAAGAGATAGAGGAAGCAACACTGAAATGAAATGCGTTTGGATGAAATTGAACAAGTGAAGAAAAGGGTGGGAGGGCGGGGAAAAATAAAGACAACTTGGGACAAATGAGATGAACTCCAGAAAGAAAAGAGAGATTGATATTGCAACATTGGATAGGATAGAATTCACTTGAAGAGAATCACACTGGTTGAAAAAGAATTGATATGACAACTCCGGTTAACAAGAATTTACAAGAGAATTGATTAAGCAAAATGATTAGCACTCTCGCATGAATATGAGAACACTGCTTAGGAAAGATCTGAAATCACCACTTGACATCGAAGCAACACGAATTACCATACTCCAACAAAACAAATGATGAAGCTTATGAAACAAGCGAGAACAAATTCATGAGAGAGATTTTGTCCGATATTTTCGTGGACAGGATCGCACGGGCTCGATCCTTACAGTAGCCATCCTGTGCAAGGTAGTGCACACGACATACGAAGCGTCCCCGAGTCGTAGTAAGCTACAAGGTCTCTTCAAGACACAACGAGAACCGCTGTAAGTCGACCGTGAACAAACGAATCCACTAGATGTCGAACCCCAACCTAACATCATGCATTTGTTGGAAGATTGTCCTATAAGTAACTACTTGAATTCCCACCGAAGAACTCCCGAAATTTTTGGTCATGCAATCTGGTCCACGGATACAAGGAGTAATATATCACACAACTCCTATACTAACCCGTCCAGTGTATCACATCCGTCAACACACAACCCGAATCTCGGAACCTCATCTATCACAGACACTCGTAATCACAATGATACAATGTATGGCGATACATCCAGAACTCTCTGCACCAGTACTGGGGAAGCCGGACTCCTCTCGCCACTACTAGTATTGAATCAATTTCGAACATCCTTCGTCCTGAGATACTAAGAAATCTGAATGATAATGATGTGCTCAAGAATCCCCTGGACATCAACTCCCCGGAAGAAACCAAGATAGACATGAGGCACCAAGACAGAACTCCGTCACATCGACATCATATAGATTCCAAAAATATCCGCGTGATCCTAATTTTTTTTGAGTGAGAAGAGGAGTAGAATTAAAATCTTACGTCAAGAATCCTCACCAGAGCATAGAAGAGGAGAAAAAGAATCCTACTCTCCGATATATAACTAGACTCAAAGCAGTTTTTTACTAGACTCGACTCGGCCAAGTTCGATCAATCAAGGGGCCCCTAGGTTGGTACTGCTCTGATACCAACTTGTAACGCCCTAGATGCAACCCTATCCTTAATTTGGCATGAGGGCCTCATCCGGGATAGGAGCGCATATTGTCGTTTCGCAAGAATAGATATCGTTACAAGTACATGTACTGAAAAGATGATACATATATAGAATTGGCTTACACTCGCCACAAGCTACATCAGAGTCACATCAGTACAATACATAAATATTACGAAGAAAAACAGGGTCCGACTACGGATGAAAACAAACGAGAAAAGAACGACGTCCATCCTTGCCATCCCAGGCTGCCGGCCTGGAACCTATCCTAGATCGATGATGAAGAAGAAGAAGAAGCAACTCCAAATGAACAATCAACACGCTCGCGTCAAGTAATCTTTACGTGTAAATGCAACTGGTGTTGTAGTAATCTGTGAGCCACAGGGGACTCAACAATCTCATTTTCAAAGGTCGCAAGACTAGCAAAGCTTAATGGGTGAGGTATGGTTAAGTGGTGAAGCTACAACAAGCGACTAACCATATGTGAGGTGGCTAACTTACGAGTACCAGAATAAGAGGGGGATGAACTACGCATAGCGGACGTGAACTACTGTTGATCAAATGAATGATCCTGAACACCTACTGACGTCAAACATAACCCCATCGTGTCCTCGATATGAGGAGGAACTCACGAAAGAGACAGTCACGGTTAGACACTCAGTTGGCATATTTTAATTAAGTTAACTTCAAGTTATCTAGAACCAGTGTTAAACAAAGTTTCCACATTGCCACATAACCGCGGGCACGACTTTCCGAAAGATTTAACCCTGCACGGGTGCTCCAACTAATCCATCACAAATTACCCCAAGCCGCATAGAAATCCTCGATCACGAAACTCACGATCTCGTCGGAGTCCTTAGTGGAAAACCTCAACTCTGAGATTACCCAAAGCATCACCGGAATCCCGATGCACAAGACATTCGTCAAAGGTAAAACTAATCCAGCAAGGCCGCCCGACGTGTCGACAATCCCGATAGGATCCGCGTATCTCGTTCTCAGGACACGACGGATAAGCTACGCGTACGGTGGCCTGATAGAAATCACCCAAGTTGCCCTAGGTTGGCCCCGCACAGTGCTCTGTTTTGGACCAGCACCATCAACACTGGCCCTCCCTGTATTATGTAGAATTACTCCTCGGGTTAATGACGCCCTATGCTTTCAGTTTTAACAAAATTATTACGTTGGGCAAATAGTACCAATGTTGGGCCTTGCCAGACCAGCTTTAATCTAAAACGAATTATCAAGGGGGTCCCCATAACAACCCCGATCATGTTAGGAGCGCTCAATTATGGAACATAACACCGGTAGCCAAAACTAAGGGGGCAAAGGTGGAACAAAACACCGGGCTAGAAAGGCCGAGCCTTCCACCTTTTACCAAGTATATAGGTGCATTAAATTAAATAGAATTTAATAGGGTGATATAACAAGGAACCCATGTTATCACATGGAAGTAACTGCACCTGCAACTAGCAACACTCACACAGGGTTAAGCAAGCGGAACATAGCCAATCAGTGGTTTGCTAGGTTGTGAACAGGTTGAAGGTTTTCATGGCAATGTTGAGAGGGTGTTATTTAATTGGTGGTAGGCAACGAGACATAACGATAGAAACGGTAAAACTAGCATGGCAATGATAGTAATGGTATCTGGGGAAATGGTCATCTTGCCTGAGATCCCGCTTGGAAGAAGAATGACTCCGTGAAGCAGACGAACCGATGTGGTCGAACGTGTCCTCACAATCCGACACACTTGCGGAACTCTATCGAGACGAAGGAAACCGGAAACAAGAATCAACACACGATATTCACCACACGATGCACAACACATATGATGCATGAACGGTTGGATATATTCAAGACATGGCATGTCAATTCACAACAATCAAACACTACACATTAAGTGAAGTTCAATATGCAACGAGTTGCATATTGACGAAACTCCACATACGAATTAGTTAGTTCTATCCTGATTAGGTACACGACAATATTAAATTTGTTTAAACATGGCAAGAGGTGAAGCGTAATTAATCTACCTATCTAGGCATTTTAAATGAGGTCGGAAATGACATATAGCATCTCCGAGATGACCTCATATGTTAATTTATATTTCTGTCCAGATCTGAACTAACGTGTTTAAATGTTTGTTAAACAGCAAAATAAATAGGTTCACGTGAAACTACACATCACTTCAACCAATTTACACATGGAGAACATCTCCAACGGAGCTACGGGTCAAAAGATACACACACCGCAAGATATGATGGCATGAATGCAATATGTGTGCAAACGGCATCCACAAGCATTTCAAAACATACAACCAGCAAGATAATATGAAACTACACGAGATTCTAAGCAAGTTTCATATATGACACGATCAAAACGGAGCACCGGTTCAACAACTACGAGCTAAACAAGAAATCACTACAATCTGCCAAAATCAGCCACATAGCATTTTCTACACCCCACAACTACGAGCTACATAAATCCAAAATGCTCAAACATGGCATGAGGCAATAGAGGTCAAGATGCACTACAACATACAACCAATAACACCTAGCATGGGAGCATGGATCACTAGGAAAAGAACTCACAAAAGGGAATCTCACACACAATTTCAGACTTAGAGAAAAACACAGTTTATGAAAGTGCAGTTTTTGATCTGAAGGCATATTGACAGCAGCAAAACCATAAGCTACTATACTCCAAATGGCATGAAAATTGACAACATGCTAGAGAATCTTAAGGTCTACAAGTAACTCCATTGCACCAACCTCAAAAGAGCTACATAGAACATATAAACTCATGACAAGACAACAATAAAGTATAACAGATTTCAGACTTGGAAATATTTCAGCATCTACAAATCAGCACTATTTCCTAGCAAGTTGAGAGCAAGCAAACCACGCCTAAACATGGATTTCTATTGCAACCAAAATTACCAGGGGCTAGTCTACACATCCAAGGGCAAACATCTAGTTGACAACTCCTTCATATCATGCACAGATTAAATCTCACAAAATAAGCAAAAGGGCAACACAGCAAAATATCATGTGAACTAACTTGCTGAAAAGTTAAAACTAAATGCACAGTTAAATTCTATGGATTTTTCTACCCCGAAAACATATATAACATGTGGGTTTGCAACACAAAAATATCACCACACGTATATGCGAGAATATGTCCTAAACATGGTATAGCAAACTAGCTACGAAATCCTACATGAAAAAATATAACCAAGTACTCTATAATACATGGAAAAAGGTCCCTTAAAATATGAGCATTTTACCTACGGAGTTTGAGCAATCCGGACACGCACGAAAAATAAATACGGAACAACTCCCTGTTGGGGCAGCACGCAAAACTAGGCATTTGGCAAGTCAAATCACTTCAAACATGCATGCAAGTTATAAAATGTTGTTCTATGCGGAAAACTACACAAGTACCATATATTACTTGCCGCAATCCGACTTACGGTTTAAAAGATACGGACGACCTAAATATCTATAACTTCCTCAAATAGAACTAAATTCTAAATCCTAAAAAAAATACTATTGGGCCTAAACAGGGTGAGCGTATCTTAGCTACACGACGCTCGAGCGCGATATAGAGGAGGCTGGCAGGTGCTCACCTCGGGCCAAGGTAGGCCGGCTGGAGCGGAGGCCGAGCTGGGCTAGAAGGGCGAAGCTGGGCCGGATCTGGGGCTGGCCAGCTCGGCCGGTCAGGGCCAAGGTGATGGCGCGCGACGGGAGGGGCGATGCTGGGATCAGGCCTCGTCATTCTCCTTCGCAGGAGCTCATGGCGGCGGCAGCAGGGACCCGGCGAAGGGGCTCGGGTGATGGGATCGAGGGGGCGGCGCCGGATCTAGATAGGAAAGCTGAGGGGCGGCGGTGCCGGAGGCTGGCGGTGCAAGGGCGGAGGCGGCTTCGCAGATCAGGGTGGCGCGGGCTCCAGGCGGCGGAGACCGACGGGATCCGCTGAGCAGCGGGTTCCTGCTCGTCTGAATCTCCACGCTCTGCTACTGCTTCTGCGGGAGGTCGCCGACGACGGCCATAGCTCCTCTCGGCGGCGGGACGTGCTAGAGATGCCGAGAGGCGCGACACCACAGGAGCGAGCGGGAGGAGGCTCGGGCACTGCGGGCGCCTCGGGCTCCAAGCAGTGGTGGTGGATCCGGATGGGACCGTAGGGCCTCGAGCAGGCTGGAGCGGGCCGGCGGCGGGAGGGGGAGAGAGGGCGCGATGGCTGGGTAGGTGGGTGCGGTTTTCGAGGCAGAGGGCTAGGGTTAGCCATTTTAGGCAGGGTAGGGCATCTATTTATAGGAAGGGGCTAGGTTAGAGGGTTCTGGGTTTTTTTCGACCCTCCGATCGCGATCGGACGGTCCGATCAGAGAGGATGTTAGGGTTGGCTGTGTAGAGTAGGCTAGGTGGGGTTGAGAGGGAAATGGTGCGGCACGGCAGCGAGTTTTAAAACACCGATAAAACGTGCGACGATAGACCGAATACGATGCCGCTACGGTTGACCGTTCGGGTACCAGACGGACTCCGATTGCGACGAAATTTTACAGGCAGCCTACCTATATATAAATACGACCGCACACCAAGTTTCAACCCTATGATAGAAAGTTTTAAACACACTTTTAAAAACAAGATTTTGACGATGCCGCGGACGTGTCCGTGTGTGTTCGGGCTCAGAACGGGCAACGACGAGAACAGAGAGAACCGACAACTAATAACGGATGCAAGTTTGAAAACTGGCGGCAACGGGATGCCGATGCAATGAGGATGATGCGCATGATGCGATGATGATGCGACAAATAAAAATAAGGACACGACGAAAACGGAATAATGGGGGAATCTTCTGGAGCGTCGGTCTCGGGCTGTCACAATGGACAACCCCCCCCTTTTAGCGTTGGGTGCAAGTGTTTGATTGTTTGTGTAGGTACTACGATTGGGGCCTTTCTTGTTCCTCCTACTAGATTGCCACCTTGGTTCTCAACAAACTGTGGGAAATACTTACCTACTTTGCTCCATCACCCTTTCTTCTTCAAGGGAAAACCAACGCAAGCTCAAGAAGTAGCTAGAAGGATTTCTGGCGCCGTTGCTGGGGAGGATACATAGCAAGATCAAGCCTACCAAGTACCCATCACGAACTCATCTATTGCATTTACTTTAGTTGCCTTTTGCCTACCGTTTTCCTCTCCCCCATTTGTAAAATGATTTTCAGAAAATACCAAAAAGATTTGCCTTTTTTCGCCCTTTTTTGGTCGTCTTTTTATTTCCTTGCTTATGTGCTAGATTGCTTGCTTTGTCACGATGGCTCAAGAGAATACCAAGTTATGTGACTTTTCCACTACTAATAATAATGATTTTATTAGTACTCCGTTGCTCCTGCCACTAGTGCAGAATCTTGTGAAATTAATGCCGCTTTGCTCAATCTTATTATGAAGGAACAATTTTCTCGCCTTCCTAGTGAAGATACCGCATCCCATCTAAATAATTTCGTTGAGTTGTGTGATATGCAAAAGAAGAAAGATGTGGATAATGAAATTGTTAAATTGAAGCTATTTCATTTCTCACTGCGATATCGTGCCAAAACTTGGTTTTCATCTTTACCTAAAAATAGTATTGATTCATGGAATAAGTGCAAAGATACTTTTATTTCCAAGTAATTTCCGCCCGCTAAGATTATCTCCCTTAGGAAAGATAAAATGAATTTTAAGAAACTTGATCATGAGCATGTTGCACAATCTTGGAAGAGGATGAAACTAATGATTAGGAATTACCCCACGCATGGTTTGAGTTTATGGATGATTATACAATTTTTTTATGCGGGATTGAATTTTCCTACTTGGAATCTTTTAGATTCCTCCGCGGGTGGTACCTTTATGGAAATCACATTAGGAGAAGCTACTTAACTCCTAGATAAAATTATGGCAAATTACTCTCAATGGCATACCAAAAGATCTCCTACCAGTACAAAAGTGCATGCTATTGAAGAAATAAACACTTTGAGTGGAAAGATGGATGAATTAATGAAATTGTTTGCTAGTAAGAGTGATCCTATTGATCCCAATGATATGCCTTTGTCTTCTTTGATTGGAAATAATAATTAATCTATGGATGTGAATTTTGTTGGTAGGAACAATTTTGGCAATAACGTGTATAGAGGTAATTTCAACCCTAGGCCGTTTCCTAGTAATTCCTCTAACAACTATGGTAATTCCTACAACAATTATTATGGAAATTATAATAATATGCCCTCTGATCTTGAGAATAATATTAAATAATTCATTAGCTCTCAAAAAGGTTTCAATGCTATGACTAAAGAAAAATTGCTCAAGATTGATGATTTGGCTAGGAACGTTGATAGAATTTCTCTTGAGATTGATTCTTTGAAAATTAGATCTATTCCACCCAAGCATGATATTAATGAGTCTTTAAAGGCTATGAGAATTTATATTGATGAGTGTAAGGAAAGAACCGCTAGAATACGTGCTAAGCGTGAATGGCTTGAAAATGTGTTTTCTCGTGATAATAATGATGAAGATCATAAAGTGATTGATGTGACACCTATTGAATCTTCGTTTTCTAGTATAAATCTTGAGAAGGGTGGGACTGGAGATGAGTAAACTTTAGTTAAAAGGCGTCCCAATGATTCATAGTTTATAGATCTTAATGATAAGATTGATAAAAGTGGGATGGAAGAGGTCAAAACTTTAAATAGCAATGATCCCACTCTTTTGGATTTCAAGGACTTTAATTATAATAGTTGCTATTTGATTGATTGTGTTTCCTTATTGCAATCCATTTTGGATTCTCCACATGCTTATAATCAAAATAAAGCTTTTACTAAACATATTGTGGATGCTATGATGAAATCTTTTGAAGAAAAACTTGAGTTGGAAGTTTCTATACCTAGAAAGCTTTATGATGAGTGGGAACCTACTATTAAGATTAAATTAAATATTATGTCTGCCACGATTTGTGTGAATTGGGTGCTAGCGTTTCCATGATTCCAAAAATTTATGTGAGCTGCTAGGATTCCGTGAATTTGATGATTGCTCTTTAAATTTGCATCTAGCGGATTCTACAATTAAGAAACCTATGGGAAGGATTAATGATGTTCTTATTGTTGCAAATATGAATTATGTGCCCGTAGATTTCCTTGTTCTTGATATAGATTGCAATTCTACCTGTCCTATTATTCTTGGTAGACCTTTCCTTAGAACGATTGGTGCAATTATTGATATAAAATAAGGAAATATTAGATTCCAATTTCCATTAAGGAAAGGCATGGAGCACTTTCCATTAAACAATAGCGCTTGTTGGGAGGCAACCCAATTTTATTTTTATGCTTTTGTTTTTCGCTTATGTTTTTGAGTGATGCACACACTATTACCTCAGTAATAATTGTGTTTTATTGTTTCAATTAGTGTTTGAGCCAAGTAAGACCTTTGGGATGGTCTACAGTGTTTGCAAGTTGATTTTGCTGAAAAACACAAACTTTTGCTCTCAGTCCAGGAATTTTGTAAATTCACCCGAACGAGATTTTGATCTGAATTTTTTACACAAGATTTATTTACGAACTTCCCATATATTAATATTTGTTCATAATTTTTGGAGTTACATACGTATTCGAAGTAAACAGATTGCTACAGACTGTTCTGTTTTTGACAGATTCTGTTTTCTTTGTGTTGTTTGCTTATTTTGATGAATCTATGGGTTGTATCGGGGGGGGGGGGGGGATGAACCATGTAGAAGTTGGAATACTGTAAATACTACATAAATAAAAATAAATAATGAGTCCACAAAAATACCTAAAAGGGTGATTTAGTTTTCTTATACTAACGGATCTCATGAGTTTTCTGTTGATTTTTGTGATGTGAAGTTTTCAAGTTTTGGGTAAAGATTTGATGGACTATGGAATATGGAGTGGCAAGAGCCTAAGATTGGGGATGCCCAAGGAACCCCAAGCCATATTCAAGGATACCAAAGAGCCTAAGCTTGGGGATGCCCCGGAAGGCATCCTCTCTTCCGTCTTCAATCCATCGGTAAATTTACTTGAGGCTATATTTTCATTCACCACATGATATGTGTTTTGCTTGGAGCATCTTGTATGATATGAGTATTTACTTCTTAGTTTGCCACAATCATCCTTGCTGCACACATATTTCGAGAGAAACACGCTGAATCGTGAATTTATTAGAATACTCTTTGTGCTTCACTTATATCTTTTGAGCTAGGCAATGTTGCTCTCGTGCTTCACTTATATCTTTTAGAGCACGACGGTGTTGTGTTTTATAAAAATTATCAAACTCTTGTACCTCACTCATATTATTTTGAGATTTCTTTAAACAGCATGGTAATTGGTTTAGGTTATGAATTTATTCCTAATATAATGGGCATCCAAGAGGGGTATAATAAAAACTTTCATATGAAGTGCATTGAATATGATGAGAAGTTTGATTCCTTGCATATAATTTTGAGATATGAAGATGGTAATATGAGATCCATGCTAGTAAGTATTTGTGAATTATAATAAATACTTATGTTAAAGCTTGTGATTCCCGTAGTATACATGTATGGTGAACCGTTATGTGATGAAGTCGGAGCATGATTTGTTTAATGATTGTCAACCTTCGTGTGGACGTCGGGATTGCGCGATGGTTAACTCCTACCAACCCTTCCCCTAGGAGCATGCGTATAATACTCTACTTTGATAACTAATAGGCTTTTGCAATAAGTATGTGAGTTCTTTATGACTAATGTTGAGTTCATGGATTATACGCACTCCCACCCTTCCACCTTTGCTAGCCTCTCTAGTACTGCGCAACTTTTGCCGGTACATTAAACCCACCTTCCTCAAAATAGACACCATATATTTTCTTCAAAACAACCACCATATATTTTCCTCAAAACATCCACCATACCTACCTATTATGGCATTTTCATAGCCATTCCGAGATATATTGCCATGCAACACAACCGTCCCCGTTTTGTGACACGCACCATCACTTCCATATTGCTTATAGAGTCATATTATGTTCTAGATATCGTGTTGTAATCTTTGAGTTTTAAGTAAATAAAAGTGTGATGATTTGCATTATTAGAGCATTGTCCCGTGTGAGAAAATGATGATGGAAGCTATGATTCCCTCACAAGTTGGGATGAGTCTCCGACCTTTACAAAAAATAAAAGAGGCCACCGAAGCCCATAAAAATATATAAAAGAGGTGAAAGAAGCCCACCCAAAAAAAGAAAAAAAGAGAAAAAATGATGAGAGAAGGAGAGAAGGGATAATGCTACTATCCTTTTCCAAACTTGTGCTTCAAAGTAGCATCATGTTCTTCATAAAGAGTCTCCTATTTTGTCACTTTCATATAACTAGTGGAATTACATCTTTTGCACAACCACTTAGTTTCCTTTTTGAGCTTTCATACACTTATAGCTCTAGTGCATTTGTTGCATGGCAATCCCTACTCACTCACATTCATTTTTATTGATGGGCATCTCCATAGCCCATTGATATGCCTAGTTGATGTGAGACTATCTTCTCCTTTTTTTGCAACCTCCACCACACTCTATTCTACCTATAGTGCTATATCCATGGCTCACGCTCATTTATTGCGTGAGAGTTGAAAATGTTTGAGAACATAAAAATTGTGAAACAATTGCTTGACTTTCATCGGGGTTGTGCATGATTTAGATACTTTGTGTGGTGAAGATGGAGCATAGCCAGACCATATGATTTTGTAGAGATAACTTTCTAAGACCATGTTATTTTGAAAGGAAGCAATTGCCTTATTAGTATGCTTGAAGTATTATTGTTTTTATGTGAATATTAGACTTTTGTTTTGAATTTTATGTATTTTAATATTCATGCCACAAGAGACAATATTACATGGATAAATATGTTAGGTAGCATTCCACATCAAAAATTATGTTTTATCATTTACCTACTCGAGGACGAGCAGGAATTAAGCTTGGGGATGCTTGATACGTCTCCAACGTATCTATAACTTTTGATTGTTCCATCTATTATATTATCTGATTTGGATGTTTTATATGAATTAATATGCTATTTTATATTTTTTTGGGACTGGCCTATTAATCTAGAGCCTACTGCCAGTTTGTGTTTTTTTCCCATGTTTTTGAGTATTGCACATAAGAATTATTAAATGGAGTCCAAACGGAATAAAATCTCCGGAATGATTTTTTTTAGACCAGAAGAAACCCATAAGACTTGGAGTAGGGGGAGGGCACTTGTCGGGAGGCCACAAGCGTGCAGGGCGCGCCCTAGGGGGCCCCCTGGTTTGTGGGTCCCCTACAGGTCTCCTAACCCTATTCTTCGGGCTATAAATTTCCAAATATTCCCCCATCCCTAAAGAGAGCCACAAAAATACTTTTCCGCCGCCGATAGCCTCTTTTCCCGTGAGATCCAATCTGGGAGCCTTTTTTGGTAGTCTGTCGGAGAGGGAATTGATCACGGAGGGCATCTACATCAACTCCATTGCCCCTCCGATGATGCGTGAGTAGTTCACCACAGACCTACGGGTCCATAGCTAGTAGCTAGATGGCTTCTTCTCTCTCTTTGATCTTCAATACCATGTTCTTCATGATCTTCATGGAGATCTATCCGATGTAATACTCTTTTGCGGTGTGTTTGTCGAGATCCGATGAATTGTGAGTTTATGTTCAGATTATCTATGAATATTATTTGAGTCTCTTCTGAATTCTTATATGCATGATTTCATATCTTAGCAAGTCTCTTCGAATATTTGGTTTGGTTTGGCCAACTATATTGGCAATTCTTGCAATGGGAGAAGTGCTTAGTTTTGGGTTCAATCTTGCGGTGTCCTCACCCAGTGACATAGTAGGGGTAGCAAGGCACGTATTGTATTGGTGCCATCGAGGATAAAAAGATGGGGTTTTCATCACATTTCTTGAGTTTATCCCTCTACATGATGTCATCTTACTTAATGCGTTATTCTATTCTTCATGAACTTAATACTCTAGATGCAGGCAGGAGTCGGTCGATGTGTCGAATAATAGTAGTAGATGCAGAATCGTTTTGGTCTACTTGACACGGACGTGATGCCTATATGCATAATCATTTCCTTGGATATCTTCATAATTATTTGCTTTTCTATCAATTGCTCGACAGTAATTTATTCACCCACGATATTATTTTCCTTTATGAAATAAGCCTCTAGTGAAACCTATGGCCCCCGGGTCTATTTTCCATATTATACTTGCAGATCTATAAACCAAAAATACCGAAAATATCTTGCTGCAGTTTATTTACTTTTGTTTCCGCAATCTTTTATATCTACCTCTATCAGATCTCGTCCTTGCAAATAACTCTGAAGGGATTGACAACCCCTTTTTTAGCATTGGGTGCAAGTGTTTGCTTGTTTGTGTAGGTACTACGATTGGGGACTTGCTTGTTCCTCCTACTCGATTGATACCTTGGTTCTCAACAAACTGAGGAAAATACTTCTCTACTTTGCTGCATCACCCTTTGCTCTTCAAGGGAAAACCAACGCAAGCTCAAGAAGTAGCAACTGTCGGGTACAACTACCCCCGTGACGACCAGCCTTTTGGAGCAGAGCAACGAGGCAAGCAAAACCCCGTTGATCATCCCTATGTCGCCCATTCTTTCTCCCTCATGCTTGCATTAGATTTTCCTACCGTTGTAGATATCTTCTATTCTAATGCATATCCTGTTTTTGATAAACCGCTATTGTACCGTAGTGCATATCAAATGCTTAGTATAGGTGGATTAGTGATCCCCAGTGACCCCACTTAGTCCCAGTTGCCCCTGCTTTATCATCGAAGACACGATGCCATTGAAGACCTGAAGACTCGATCAACCGATTGACAAGCCATGACCCGCCACATCACTTCACGCCCCCTTAGTTGTACGACTCTGCAGAGCTACCATCAATTACCAAGGGTGACACCTCGTCATGTACTCCTGAAGTTAGCCCTATAGTGTAGTCAACCAGAGGTGGATGATGGAGGATGATTCCTCCTTCACCACTTCTGATAACGACTCTATCGTGCAACCCCTCAAGCGTGAACCATCGAGGGTGATTCCTCCCTGGTCACCTTGACGGGTACATTGATTGGAATCCATCGAGGGTGATACATCGGATTACTCTGATTTTATAGACACGCCGTTACTTTAACTTATTGCTGGAACATGATGAAATGTGTGGTGAACGTGGATACTCGCGTGAATGTGAGGAGGCATGGTCGGGCATTCTTGGCCCTTTCCACACATCCTCGAGACGGGGTGATGGGACCACATATCATTGACCGCTGATCGTCACCTTAGTTAACAAAACATTAATGGGATTGGGTATTTGATCTGCGTTGGTTGACTCACCTTTTTCACGCGGAGGCAGTTATGGGCACTCAACGTCGTTGTATCACCCGAAGGTCTTCGAACGCCAACTTTGGAGCGGCGCGTGCCCGAGTGGTCCGTGTAAGCATTGATCTTGTATAAGAGGTGCCAGGACTAATCTTGGTTGCCCATGCAACATGCAGGAGTGCAAAGGGTGATGGGCCCAAGACCCTTGTGCACTTAGGATTTAGACCGGCGGACTGGCCTCTCTATTGAGCCTAGATAGGGTTACGACATGTTGATCTCCCAAGGCCGGGCATGACCCAGGAAATTTTGTCCGGCTGGAGTTGATCGAGCGTGTTGGGAAATGTGGTGCACCCGTGAAGGGATGATTGAACTATTCGAATAACCGTGTCCATGATAACAGGATGACCTGGAGTTGTATCCCGATCTATTACAACTAGAACAATGACTTAACTTGAATGATTGGCTCCGACATTGCTTTCTTGCAGGGAGTCAAGAAAGGATCTTTGGGCATTACTTAATTAATGTGTTGTAACAATATGACTACATATGTGTTACTGATCTGTACTTTTTAATGCTGCAAGATACTGAAGATGCTAGTCTTTGATAGGACTAGACCTTCTCTCTGTTCTTGCATTTCTGCAGTCAATCCAAAGATATAGCCCATTCCTTTGATACTGATGCATACTTAGCATAGTTCTAATGTCAGTCTTGCGAGTACTTTGGATGAGTACTCACCGTTGCTTTGCTCCCCCTTTTCCTTTTGAAACGATTGCCGCGATGAGATGACGGAGCCAAGGAGATGGCTGATCCCATCGATGACTACTACCCCGACGGGGCCTAGTACTACGTGGAGGCCGCTGGCGACCAGGAGTAGTTAGGAGGTTCTGAGGCAGGAGGCCTCACCTCTTTCGATCCATGTTATGCTTGTGCTAGCCTTCGTAAGGAAAACTTGTTGACTTATGTGTGTACTCAGATATTTTTGCTCCGGTGACTCATGTGTATTCGAGCTTATGTATTCGAGCCCTTGAGGTCCATGGCTTGTAATATGAAGCTTGTATGATTTTATTTTGTGTCTAGAGTTGTGTTGTGATATCTTCTTGTGAAGCCCCCAACTTAACCGTATGCTAATGTATCAGAGTCGACTGCATGTAGGTAGCCCCTTTCCAACTCCTTGGCCGAAGTTGAGTCTTGTCTTTGAAAAACTTTTACTAACATTGTTGTGTTGCTTACGGACCCACATCTCAATCGGGTGGGATTATGATCTTTTACTCTTCTTCTATACTCTGGGTTCCGATCTCTCTTCTCTTCCGGGTTAAACATTTTGCTAACTCTAACATTAGGTTCTCGTGACCACATAAACCAAGAGAGCTGGATTATCTACTGCTATTCTTTTGAAAGTATGTTGCACACACTGTCATTTGACATCTTTGACCTTCCTTGTTACAGATGCGTCCCGCAAGACAACACGTACGCCTGACTATGGTTGTCAATGCGACTGGGTTTCCGACCATTCGGGTCGACCTCTTGACCAGGCTGGTACCCCGAGTACACTATTTACGAGGACTACCACAAGTTCTACGAGGAGCAGTACGAGGCTGTGGTTTGTATCTTCGATTGGCAGAACATCTTCATCATTGAGTTGCACACCTTTTACAGTTTTGGGGTGACTATTGATATGACAGTCCATGATGCTGCCTATAGTGCTATCACCCACATCCGTGGAGAGTACCCTCACTTGAAGGAGACTGGATTCAGATACATCCTGTATGCCCCTGCCGGGTATGAGACTGGATCTGACATCGCTGCCTACACCCCTTACGTACGGTAGTGTAATGATCGATCCTACCCTGCTATCTGTACCCCGTACACGAGTTGTCGTTACGACCCATAGTTTCTAGTTCAGTACACTGAGGCACTGGATCGTGTTGTCCGAGCTCTGACTATTGAGCTATACGCCACCCGTACATGTATTTACGACGCGATGACACAGTTTCTACCAGCAGTCAGCGCGAGGATACATCCTGAGTACATTCTTTACCCACACAGGATAGAGCTACCACGAGGTCTTGAGTGGCCTGCTGTTAGAGGTTGTACTCCTCACGTGGACCTCTGCTCCCCGTTTGGAACCAGTATCTGCATCAAAGTCTTCATGGGATGCAGAATCCCGCCCCTGGATTTGCCATTCAGGGTCACGGTTAGTTACCTCGCTTTAGTGGTTGTCCTCGACGTTGATGTAGCATTATCGCTATGTCCCGTTGTTGTGTCCTTCCATCGCGTGCCTGCATGCCGCCTAGTTGGTGTAGGTTATCGTCAAAATTCGAACTTGTAATCACAAGTTTGTAATCGAACTTATGTATGGATCTCTATGTCGTACCTGGCTACTATGAAGTACCTATCACATTTCCCTTTCGTTATGCTTGTTACTTCATGAATGATTCCATACCCCTACAATCATGCTATGCTAAACTATCCATGTTAAATTTCAGCAGGATGATCAGACCAGCTCGCCGTGGCCGTGGTGCTGCCAACCCACCTTCCCATGAATATATGGCTGGGATGATCAAACAGTTTGAGATGAACCGTCAGTTCATGCAAGGTCTCATGGACCAATTCTCATCTCCGAACATGAACCGACAACAAGGCGTGACACTACAACACTTCTATCGTCTTAACCGTCCAATTTACCATAGCTCAACTCAGCCCCTTGATGCTGATGACTGGCTCCGTGACATTGCTTATGAGCTGGAGCCCACCAATGCTCCCCTGGAAAGTGACTCTCTGCTGATTTGTGTTGGTTTCCCTCCAAGCTTAAAGGGTGATGTAGCACATCGACGACAAGTATTCCCCTCATTTATGAAACCAAGGTATCAATCCAGTAGGAAGTTCCACAAGACTATGTAAGCAGTACCTCCACACAAATAACAACTCCTCACAACCCAATGCATGGAGGGGTTGTCAATCCCTCGTGGGTAAAGTAAGGATAGATTGATATATGCAAATAAAATATAGGAAGGTGTTTTTGGTTTTTTTTGATAATATAGATCTGAAAATAAAAGAGCAAATAAAATATAAACACAAATAGCAAAGTAGAGATTGCAAATAGATGACGTGAAATAGACCCCCGGGGGGGGGGGGGGGGGCGTAGGTTTCACTGCTGGCTTCTCTCGAGAAAATAGCAAATGGTGGGTAGACAAATTACTGTTTTTGCAATTGATAGAAGAGCAAAAAATTATGACGATATTCAAGACAATGATCATGTATACAGGCATCACGTCCAAAAAAGTAGACCGACTTCTTCCTGCATCTATTTCTATAACTCCACACATGGACCGCTATCCAACATGCATCTACTGTATTGAGTTCATGGAGAAACAAAGTAATGCCTTAAGAACGATGACATGATGTAGTCAAGATCTATTCATGTAGGAATAGATCCCATTGTTTTATCCTTGGTAGAAATGATACATGCGTAACATGTCTCTTTCTGTCACTGAGATTGAGCACCGCAAGATCAAACCCATCACAAAGCACATGTTCCCATTGCAAGATAAAATATCAAGTTGGCCAGACAAAAACCATATATCAGAGAAGAAATATGAGGCTACAATAATCAGGCATGAATATGATTTCATATATGAGATCATAAATTCAGAATTCATCGGATCCCAACAAACACACCGCAAAAGAATGAGTTACATCATATGGATCTCCAAGAGACCATTGTATGGATAAATAAAATGAGAGAGAAAGCCATCTAGCTACTGCCTAAGGACCCATAGGTCTGATATGAACTACTCACACATCATCGTAGGAGCACCCATGAGGATGATGAACCCCTCCGTGATCGTGTTCCTCTCCAGTACGGGCTCAAGATTGGATTTCGTATCTTACAGAACCTGCGGTGGCTGGAACGATTTTTCGTCGACTCCTCTAGGGTTTTCTGAATATTGGAGTATTTATAGAGCTCAGAGGTGGTGGAGGAGGCACCCGAGGCCTCAACTAGACACGAGGCTACGCTATGGGCCCTGGGTGCGCCCTGGTGCCTAGTGGGCTGCCTGGGCCTCGTCTGGTGATCATCCTTGGCTCCCTCGTTTCTTTCTGGTCCAAAAAAAATCTCCGTAAAGTTTTGTGGCATTTGGACTTCAACTGATATTGATTTTCTGCGAAGGAAAAAACAACAAAAAAGGACAACTGGATCTAGGCACTATGTTAATAGGTTAGTCCCCAAAAATGATATAAAGTTGCTACAAAATGATCATAAAACATCCAAGAATGATAATGTAAAAACATGGAACAATAAAAAATTATAGATATGTTGGAGACGTATCAACATCCCCGAGCTTAATTCCTGCTCGTCCTTGAGTAGGTAAATGATAAAAACAGAATTTTTGATGTGGAATGCTGTCTAACATGTTCATCACATTCTTTTTCTTTTTAACATGGACATATGGACTTGTAGATGACTCAAAACAATAGTTTGACATGAAGATTTCAATACTCAAGCATATCAACAAGCAACGAAGTCTTTCAAAATATCAACGCTGAAAAATGTTATCCCTAGTCCATCATGCTCCATGATTGATCCATTCATGCAACAAACACAAAAATTTACTACATCCAATGCTCAAGTATGATATGGTGTTCCTTAGTTGGTGATTTGTAAGATAAGATGGATACTCAAATTCGAAATAAAAATTGCATAAAGTAAATAGATAGGCCCTTCGCAGTGGGAAGCATGGATTTGTAGAGGTGCGAGAGCTCAAAGTGAAAAATTGAGAGATAAAATATTTTGGGTGGTACGCTTTTCGTGCAACGATAACGATTAAGAGTTTCGAGTATCCTCCATGCTATACAAATTATAGGCAGTTCCCAAACTGAAAAATAAAGTTTATTACTTTTCCACTATGCTTTCACATTCCACACCTAGCCGTATCCACGGGTGCCGTCCATACCAACACTTTCCAAGGAATTTATTATTTGATAACATTTTTTTTTTTGCATTTTGGGACTCGGCATCCCTCACAAATAAACACTCATCTTGAGAATAGCCTATTTAACATGGAAGATATCAGCCACCCCTCGCTGCTTCATGAGCGGTATGGGCACACAAAACTGAAATTTATTTTGAACATTACAGTTGGCACTTGCAAATTTACTTGGAACGACGTTGAAATACCGCATATAGGTAGGTATGGTGGACTCATTTGGCACAATTTTGGGTTTAGAATTTGGATGCACAAGCAGTATTCCCTCTTAGTACAGGTGAAGGCTAGCAAATAGATTGAGAAGCGCCCAACCAAGGAACGAAAATCATCATAAGTGAACGTTAAACATAAATAACACCGACTAATGCAACACGAGTAGAATGTAATTTCATAGAATAATTATTAACTTCATGTGCATGCATAGGGAATCACAAACTTTAACACCAATATTCTTACTAAAGCATAATTACTCATCAACATAACTCACACATCACTATCTTCATATCGCAAAATTATTGCAAGGAATCAAGTTTGACATCCAATGATCTTCATATTTTTTATTATACCCTTCCTGTATATTTATCACTTTGAGACTAATTTCATTTAAAGAAAATTTCCATTGCAAATAACAAGCTATCAAACAAATGTAAGTGAAGAACGAGAGCACAAGTTTCTTGAAAATTTTCAACTCTCAAAATAATATAAGTGAAGCAAGAGAGGATTTATCCAAAATTTCTACCACTCTCAATATAATCTAAGTGAATGTCACATCCCTGGATTCCCTGTTAGGGTTTAACAACTTGTGCTCATGTCTTCTTTCATTGCATTCAAGAAATGAAAATAAACTCAAAAGAAGTGGTGAAATCCAAAGCAAAACCCTAGCCACTTCTTATTCAAAAGAAATCCAACCATTATCAAAATCAATGAATCCAAAATGGCCATTAGAAAAGTTCATCTTTTCTGATAAATGTTGAAAACTAAATATCAGAGATGAAACTTATTTTCAAACAACTTTTGGCATTTTAAATTCAAGTTAAAAGCTACTGAAATCAACTATATATTTATTTTCAAATAATTCAAAGTTTCCAAAAATGTTGAAAACTTTATGAGTGGTTGGAAATATTCCAACTAACACTGTGGTATTTTTCGAACTATTTTTAGGAATAGTTTGGAGCCAAAAATAAAAGAAACAATATCAGAAAGAATAAAACAAAACAGACAAATGGAAAAGACCTATCTAACGCTTACCTGGCCCAGCCCACCTTTCCCTGTCGTCTTCCTCCTGCCAGTCGGAGCAGGAGGTGGCCGCCATGTTCCCCGGCGCGCCCACGCAGCTGCGTGCCTGCCTGGCCACCGCGTCGCACTGGCGCAAACGGGGATAAGCTCCCCGAGGTCTCCCTGTGCTCATCCCCTCGCCATTCACCCCCTGCTCTCTTCTACTCTCGACCGCCATGACCGCA
This sequence comes from Hordeum vulgare subsp. vulgare, assembly GCF_904849725.1. Lineage (NCBI taxonomy): Eukaryota > Viridiplantae > Streptophyta > Magnoliopsida > Poales > Poaceae > Hordeum > Hordeum vulgare. The sequence continues at coordinate 136,428,256 of NC_058518.1, forward strand.
AGCTTGAGCTCGAACTCGCCGTCGCTCCCACCTCTCTTCCTCTCTCCTGAGCTGCGCGTTAGCTTCGCCGTGATCCCCTTAAGCTCTCCAGCCAGTCGCTCGACGCCGAGAAGCTCTGAAACGCCGTGACGCCATCGTCTTCCTCCTCGGTTCACCGGAGCTCGCCGCCGTCTTTCTCCCTCCTCAGGCCATCCCCGAGCCCACTCTCGACGCCTCTGCACTCCCCGTGAGCTCAGGGTTCTTTCCCCCAAGTTTTCCCCCTCGATCCCTTCCTCTAGGCCCCAATTCCACCGGAGCCCGACGAGATCCACCGCGGGACCTCGTCGTCGGTAGCTCTCCGGTGATCGGCTGGTCCATCTGAGGCCACCAATGGCTTTAGTGCGTCGCGTAGATGCTGTAGGAGCCCAGCCCCGCGCGTGATGCCCTCTGTTTCGATGACCTCGATGATGCCCGAGCTTCGGCCGCCGCCAAGCTCGTCGCCGGCATCATCTCCAACCATTTCATCCCCTGCTACGTGCAAAAATGGAGCCGCGGGTAAAGTGTCGTTCGTCTGGTGCCCTCCGCGTGAAGTTTGGTCATCGGAGATGCATTTCCGAGCCCCTCCGCCGTTCTGGTGGTCGCCGGAGGCTCACCGCCGGCGAGATCGACCTCGTCGCCGGTGGATCTGACTCCCCTGAGTCACTGGCATGTGGGGCCAGCCCCCTGGCTAATTAGGTTTAGGTTAATAAAAATAAATAATTAAATAAAAACTTAAACAAACACTGACATGTGGGTCTAACCCTGATAATTAGCTAATTAAGTTAAATTTAAACTAAAAACTGGCCAGAGTCACTGACCAGTGGGTCCCACTGGTCAGGTTTGACTTTCAACGGCTAGATTGACCTGCTGATGTCATGCTGATGCAATAAAGACTTTTGTGTTTAACAATAATTCCAGAATAAGTTCAAAACTTTGGAAATTCATAGAAAATTGAATATAACTCCAAATTTGACAAATAATATATGTAAAAGGATCAGAAAAATTCAAGGAATCCAATCGTGCTATTTTCATGCATGAAAAACAAAGTTATGAAACAACATCAGGTCAAATCAATTAAAAGAATTTGATAAATTAGAATTCAAATGATATTTGAATTATTATTTCAAATCAAGATCACCCCAAAGGGTTCTTCTAGTCATCTCAAACCATGCTACATTGCATTTCATGCATCATTTTGTTGCATATTTTTGATATTTATTGATTGTTGATATTCCGGTAGGCTCCGCCCCTCCGGATACGTCTGATTATCCGACTGACGGATATCACCCGTGTGCTGAGCAACAAGGCAAGCAACCATTTTGATCATCCCGATAAATCCCATGTTCTCGCTCCTACTCTTACTTATTGCATGAGGTCAAAATGCTTTCACTGCTTTTATCACGTTAGTTGAACCCACTTCCTTTGCTTGACCTGTCCTTGTCACAGTAAATAGCTGAACCTTGCAACCTAGCATACCTGGTAGATGCTTGAGCCATGATGTGCCTTATCCTGCTATGCATGCTATGCTTAGAGTTGTGTATGGTCTGTCATCTGGGTGATGAACAGAATTGTGAGAATGTGTTTAGTGAGTAAAGGTGGTGTGTTGAAGCTGATTTGGTAAAGATACCGGTGAAAGGCTATGTAGGAGTACATGGCGGGTTGTTTCATTGGAACCGTCCTTAGGAACTGAGTTCCGAGTATGTAATCCAAGACAAGATACTACCACATGCTGGGCCCTGAAATATGACCACGCTCGACTTATTAACCGCTTAGTACTCGGTCCAGGAGTTGCAAGTAGTTTCTGGTGTTTATAGTCATGCTGGAGGCCGTGCGTAGCGCTGACCTTAGAGGTGGGCTATGATGCGGTAGGCAGTGGCACGGTGTACCAAGTGGCACCCGGATGGTGGGCTTGGGAACCCTGCGCACATCGTTTGGGGCCGTGGCGGAAACCTCGCCCGGACTTTCGTGCGGGTTTCCCTCAGATAGGCGATAGACGTGGACTAAGTATTAGCGTGGTTAACGGTCGTGGCCGACTCCCTCGCTGATCTTCCGCTTGAAGGTTGCCGAGGTGCATGACGTGCACATGGCGATAAGTGGCGAGAGCGTGTGTGAAGAAGTACACCCATGCAGGGTTATGATCTATTCGAATAGCCGCGTCCGCGGATACGGACTACTTGGAAACATATGTTGTTCATAAATAACTATAATGGCTACTCATAAAATTGTCAATATATGTGTGAGTGTCGTGGACGGCATTTCCGTAGGGAGACGGAATGATTCCAGGATGTAGCATTGTTGTGGTGTTAGTGGACTCGTGTGCGATAAACATAGTTGTCAAAGCTATTTAAAAATGCAAGTTGTCTAGCCAAGAATCAAATGCTGGCTTTCTGCATGAAACCCCACAACTCCTTGTTGATACATTGCATGAGTAGATAGTTTCCTAAAGTCTTGTTGAGTACTTTGTACTCACGTTTTCTTAATAAATTGTTGCAGAGGTTGTTAACAACCCTAATGGAGGGTTCTACCTAGACATCGACGATGTCGAGTAGCTGGTATCCCAGCTACGATCGGTCCCTAGGATGGGTCTGTAGATAGTTAGGCCATGTGCCTTTATCTTTCCATCTGTCTGTACTCAGACAGTTTTACTCTTCCACTGGCTTGTAAGACTTGTGTGTATGAATTATGAAGATGAGTCATGAGACCCTAACTGTGTAATATTATTTTGGTGGCTCGTCTGAGCCCTCTAAATAAAGTTGTATGTTTATGGTTATGTTGTGATGCCATCGGTGTATCTATACATATCGGTATGCCATGCGTACGTGTGTTGTACTTGATATGTATGGGGTTCGAATACCTAGTCGTATGCCTTAGTAGCACTCCTTACGGGGAAATGCCCCTTTGTGATTCCATCGAGCCATGGTAGTTCGCTACTACTCCGGACACATTGGTTGACCGGCATGTGTCCTTCTTAGCTGCTGTGTGTGTCCCTTTGGGAAATGTCACACGTTGCAATGGAGTCCTTGTAGCTTGCTACGACTCGTCTACACTCGCTGATGACCGACACCTGCTTTTCTGGGTCATGTATGCCTGTCCCTGTACGAAACTGCCACTTTAGTTTATGACTAGACATGTCGATCCGGGTTCTTTGACATTGGATTGCTAGCGACACAATTGCATACGCGAGTCAAAAGACGCAAACGGTCCGGGCTAAGGTAAGGCTGCAACCGTGGGATAACCGTGTGTGAGACCGCAAAGAGATGTGATGTGTTACAGGCTGGATTCCTATGGCTTAGGATCGGGGTCCCGACAGTGAAGCATGAGAGAAAATTTATTCAAAATAACAACACCACCGTGCTCAAAAATATATAAGTAAAGCACTTGAGCAATTCCATGGCTCAATAAATTTAAGTGAAGCATAAAGAGCGATTCTAACAAATCATAGCATAATTTGACTCTCTCAAATGGGTGTGTACAACAAGGTTTATTATTACAAACTAACCAGAAAATAAAGCAAAGACACAAATGATACAAGACACTCCAAGCAAAACTCATGATATGTGGCGAATAAAAATATAGCTCCAAGTTAAATTACCGATGGTTGTTAGAAGAAAGAGGGGATGTTTCCTGGGCGTCCCCAAGCTTAGTTGCTTGGTACTCCTTGAATATTACCTTGGGGTGACATGGGGCATCCCCAAGCTTAGGATTTTATCACTCCTTATTCCTTCATCCATCGTGATCTCACTCAAAACTTGAAAACTTCAATCACACAAAACTCAACAAAGTTTTCGTGAGATCCATTAGTATAAAAAACCAAAATTTACTTTAGGTACTATTGAAAACCTATTCCAATTTTGTTTTCGCATTGTTCCTACTGTATTCTAACTTTACCATGGCTTATACCCCGATATAAACCATAGAATCATCAAAACAAGCACATAATGCAAAGAAAACATAATCTGTTAAAAATAGAACAGTGTGTAAAGACTCGAATTTTATTCATACTTCTCTAACCCTGAAAATTTGAAAAACTTAGGACAACGTAGGAAATTTATATATCAATCTTGTGTAGAAAATTCAAATGCTTTTAATGTTTCTGTGATTTTAATGATTGTTTCTACTGGACGCAAAGTTTTTGTTTTTCAATGGGATTAAAGCAACTAACACCCCACATGATCCCAAAGGCTTTACTAGGAACAAACACTAAATGAAACATAAAAACACAATTATAACAATAGAATAATTGCGCAAACACTCAAGAACAGAAAGAAAAAGTGAAAAATAAATTTTATTCATTGGGTTGCCTCCCAACAAGTGCTATTGTTTTACGCCCCTAGCTAGGCATATTGGAAAGATTCAAATATTATCATCTTTGTTGGTTGCTCCATAGGTTGCCGTCATGATTGATTCTTATGGTAATTTAATATTAGTTCTATAGAAGTGTCCCGTGCCTTTCCTTAGTGGAAACTGAAGTTTAATATTCCCTTCTTTCATATCAATCAAGGTCCCTATAGTACGCACGAATGGTCTACCAAAAACTATTGGACAAGACGGATTGCAATCAATATCAAGAACAATAAAATTTACGGGCACATAATTCCTATTTGCAAGAATAAGAACATCATAAATTCTTCCCATAGGCTTTTTAATAGTGGAATCCGCCGAGTGCAAATTGAGAGAACATTCTTCAATATTGGTAAAACCAAGCACATCACAAAGAGATTTTGGAATTGTGGAAACACTCGCACCCAATTCACATAAAGCATATCACTCAAAATTCTTAATGTTGATCTTAATGGTGGGTTCCCATTCATCATATAATTTTCTATTAATTGAAATATCTAATTCTAACTTTTCTTCCAAAGCTTTTATTACCACATACTCAATATATTTAGTAAAAGCTTTATTTTGTTCATAGGCATTGGGTGAATTTATCATAGATTTCAACATAGAAATACACTCAATCAAAGAGCAACTATCAAAATTAAAGTTTTTGCAATCCGAAACAGTGGGTGCATCACTAGTTAAAGTTTTGACCTCTTCAATCCCATGCTTATCAATTTTTTCAATAAGATTTTCACCCTCCAAACCATGGGAACACCCTCTAGCTTAAGTTGACTCTTCTTAAGTTCCCTCATAATTAATTTTAACATTACTAAACATGGAATCAATAGAAGAAACACCAATCATTTTAATATCTTCATCATTTTTATGAAAGCAATCGGGAAACAATCTTTATAGAAATTCTCTTTTATCTCTAAGCATATCGGTTCTTTTCTTACTTTCATATATGGAAACATATAAATCTTTAATTGATTCATTAATATCAACCTTAGGATTTTTTTACTCTTGAGGTTTTCTACATCATGCGAAATTCTATCAATGATTCTATACATATCATCAATCTTATTCAACTTTTCTTCTATCGTAGCATTGAAAGATTTTTGTGCATTGGTAAATTTGTTAACATTACTCTCAATATTAGAGGGTGTCCTAGCATTACTATTATGAGAGTTACCATAGTTATTTGATGAACTTCCGGGATACGACCTAGGATTAAAATTGTTCCTATAAGAATTATTACTAAAGTTGTTTCGCGAGACAAAATTCAGATCTACGGGATCATTATTTTTCTCAATCAAAGTAGACAAATGTACATCATTAGGATCAATAGGAGCATGCTTACTAGCAACCAATTTCATAAGAGCATCAACTTTATCACTCAAAGCATGGAATTTTTCAATAGAATTAACGTTTTTACTAGTAGGAGCTCTTTTAGTATGCCATTGTGAATAATTAGCCATAATATTATTAAAAATATTAGTAGCATCACCCAAGGTAATTCCCATTAAAGTACCACCCGCGTAGGAATCTTAAATATTTCTAGAAACCAAATTCAATCCCACATAATTTTTTTGTATGATCATCCATAAATTCAAACCATGAGTTGGGCAATTTCTTATCATCAATTTAATTATTTCCCAAGATTGAGAAACATGCTCATGCTCAAGTTGTTTAAAATTCATAATCTGATTTCTAACAGAAATAATTTTCATGAGAGGAAAATCGTGATAAAAGCATCTTTGCATTTTGCTACCTCTAGAGCTTGCGTTGTTTTTCCCTTGAAGAGGAAAGGGTGATGCAGCGAACGAGATAAGTATTTCCCTCAGTTTGTTGAGAACCAAGGTATCAATCTAGTAGGAGGAACAAGCAAGGGTCCAATAGTAGTACGTGCACAAATAATCAAACACTTGCACCGAACGCTATAAAGGGGTTGTCAATCCCTTCAGAGTTATTTGCAAGGATGAGATGTGATAGAGATAGGTATAAAATATTGATAGATATCAAAGTAAAACAAAATTAAATAAATTACAACAAAGTATATTTGGTATTTTTGGTTTATAGATCTGAAAATATAATATGGAAAATAGACCCGGGGGCCATAGGTTTCACTAGAGGCTTGTCTCATAAAGGGAAATAATACGGTGGGTCAACAAATTAGTGTCGAGCAAGTGATGGAAAAGTGAATAATTATGAAGATATCCAAGGCAATGATTATGCATATAGGCATCATGTCCGTGTCAAGTAGACCGAAAGGAGTCTGTATCTACTACTATTACTCCACACATCGACTGACTCCTGCCTGCATCTAGAGTATTAAGTTCATGAAGAACAGAGTAACACATTAAGGAAGACGACATGATGTAGAGGAAAAAACTCAAGCAATATGATGAAAACCCCATCTTTTTATCCTCGATGGCAACAATACAATACATGGCTCGCTACCCCTACTATGTTACTGGGTGAGGACACCACAAGATTGAACCCAAAACTAAGCACTTCTCCCATTGCAAGAATTACCAATCTAGTTGGCCAAACCAAACAAATAATTCGAAGAGACTTGCAAATATATGAAATCATGCATATAATAAATCAGAAGAGACTCAAATAATATTCATGGATAATTTGAACATAAACTCACAATTCATCAGATCTCGACAAACACACCGCAAAAGAGTATTACATCGGATAGATCTCCATGAAGATCATGAAGAACATGGTATTGAAGATCAAAGAGAGAGAAGAAGCCATCTAGATAGTAGCTATGGACCCGTAGGTCTGTGGTAAACTACTCACACATCATCAGAGGGGCAATGGAGTTGATGTACATGCCCTCCGCGATCAATTCCCTCTCTTGCAGATTACCGAAAAAGGCTCCCCGATTGCATCTCTCGAGAATAGAGGCTAACGGTGGCGTATAAGTATTTTCGTGGCTCTTTTTGGCGATGCGGGAATATTTGGGAATTTATAGACCAAGAATTAGGGTTAGGAGACCTGCAGGGGGCCCGCAAGCGAGGGGGCGCGACCACCCCCAAGGCACGCCCTGCAGGCTTGTGGCCTCCTGGCAACTGCCTTGCCCCTACTCCAAGTTTGTTGCGTATCTTCTGGTCCAAGAAAAATCTTTCCGAAGATTTTATTCCGTTTGGACCCCGTTTCATATTCCTTATCTGCAATACTCAAAAACGTGGAAAAAAGTAACTGGTACTAGGCTCTAGATTAATAGGTTAGTCCCAAAAATAATATAAAAGAGCATATAAATGCATATAAAACATCCAAAACAGATAATACAATAGCATGGAACAATAAAAAATTATAGATACGTTGGAGACGTATCAAGCATCCCAAGCTTAATTCATGCTTGTCCTCGAGTAGGTAAATGATAAAAACAGAATTTTTGATGTGGAATTCTACCTAACATATTTATCCATGTAATATTCTCTATTGTGGCATGAATATTAAGATCCATAAGACTCAAAACAAAAGTCTATACCAACATAAAAACAATAATACTTCAAGCATACCAATAAGGTAATTGCTTCCTTTCGAAATAGCATGGTCTTATAAAGTTATCCCTACAAAATCATATGGTATGTCTATGCTCCATGTTCACCACACAAAGTTTCTAAATCATGCACAACCCCGATGAAAATCAAGCATTCGTTTCACACTTTTTATGTTCTCAAACTTTTTCAACTCTCACACAATACATGAACGTGAGCCATGGGTATAGCACTATAGGTGAAATAGAATATGGTGGAGGTTGCAAAAAGAAAGGAAGGAGATAGTCTCACATCAACTAGGCATATCAATGGGCTATGAAGATGCCCATCAATAGATATTATGGTGAGTGAGTAGGGATTTCCATGCAACAAATGCACCAGAGCTATAAGTGTATGAAAGCTCAAAAATAAAACTAAGTGGTTGTGAAAAAGATGTAATTCCACTAGTTATATGAAAGTGACAAAATAGGAGACTCTCTATGAAGAACATGGTGCTACTTTGAAGCACAAGTGTGGAAAACGGCAGTAGCATTGTCCCTTCTCTCTTTCTCTCATTTTTCCTTTTTTCTTTTTTTCTCGTTTTTTCTTTTTGGTGGGCTTCTTTGGCCTCTTCTATTTTTTATGGGCTTCGCTTGCCTCTTTTTTTTGTAAAGTACGGATACTCATCCCAACTTGTGAGGGAATCATAGCTTCCATCATCCTTTTCTCACATGGGACAATGCTCTAATAATGCAAATCATCACACTTTTATTTACTTACAACTCGATAGCTAGAACAAAGTATGACTCTATAAGCAATATGGAAGTGATGGTGCGTGTCATAAAAACGAGACGGTGGTGTTGCATGGCAATATATCCCAGAATGACTATGAAAATGCCATAGTAGGTAGGTATGGTGGCTGTTTTGAGCAAAATATATGGTGGCTGTTTTGACGAAGGTGGGTTTAATGTACCGGCGAGAGTTGCGCAGTACTAGAGAGGCTAGCAAAGTTGGAAGGGTGAGAGTGTGTGTAATCCATGAACTCAACATTGCTCATAAATAACTCACATACTTATTGCAAAAGCCAGTTAGTTATCTAAGCAAAGTATTAGATGCATGCTCCTAGGGGAAGGGTGGGTAGGAGTTAACCATCGTGCAAACCCGAGCTCCACACAAAGGTTGACAATCATTAAACAAGTCATGCTCCGACTTCATCACATAACAGTTCACCATACGTGCATTCTACAGGAATCACAAGCTTCAACACAAGTATTTTTCTAATTCACAATTACTTACTAGCATGACTCTCATATTACCATCTTCACATCTAAAAATTATATGCAAGGAATCAAACTTCTCATCATATTCAGTGCACTTAATATGAAAGTTTTTATTATATACCTCTTGGATGCCTATTATATTAGGACTAAATTCATAACCTAAACCAATTACCATGTTTTTTAAAGAACTCTTAAAATAATATAAGTGAGGTACGAGAGTTTAATAATTCCACAACACCGCCATGCTCTAAAAGATATAAGTGAAGTACTAGAGCAACATTGCCTAGCTCAAAAGATATAAGTGAAGCATAAAGGGTATTCTAATAAATTCACGATTCAGTGTGTGTGTCTCTCTCAAAATATGTGTGCAGCAAGGATGATTGTGGCAAACTAAAAAGTAAAGACTCATATCATACAAGACGCTCCAAGCAAAACACATATCATGTGGTGAATAAAAATATAGCCTCAAGTAAATTTACAGATGGATTGATGACAAAAGAGGGGATGCCTTTCGGGGCATCCCCAAGTTTAGTCTCTTTGGTATCCTCGAATATGAATTGGGGTGCCTTGGGAATCACCAAGATTAGGATCTTTCCACTCCTTATTCCATAGTCCATCAAATCTTTACCCAAAACTTGAAAACTTCACAACACAAAACTCAACAGAAAACTCATGAGATCCGTTAGTACAAGAAAAATAAATCACCACTTTAGGTACTGTTGTGAACTCATTGTTTATTTATAGTGATTTAATATTTAATGTATTCTAACTTCTCCATGTTTCATACCCCACGATACAACCCATAGATTCATCAAAATAAGCAAACAAAAAAAAGAAAACATAATCTGTCAAGAACAGAACAGTCTATAGTAATCTGTTTACTTAGAATACTTATGTAACTCCGAAATTCTAAAAAATTAGGAAAATATGGGAAATTTTTAAAACTATCTTGTGTAAAAAATTCAGATCAAAAGCACGTTCCAGTGAATTTATAAAATCCCTGGACCGAGAGCAAAAGTTTCTGTTTTTAGCAAAATCAACTTGCAAACACCATAGACTATACCAAAGGTCTTACTTGACTAAAACACTAATTAAAACAAGAGAACACAATTATTACAGAGGTAATAATATGTGAAGCACTCAAAAACAGAAACAAAAACAAAAGCAAAACAAATAAAGTTGGGTTGCCTCCCAACAAGCGCTATTGTTTAACGCCCCTAGCTAGGCATAACGATTTCAATGATGCTCGCATAAAAAGTAGTAGTTGAGATATGCAAAATAGCATAATGAATAGCATGAAAAACACATTTAAGTCTAACCCACTTTCTATGCATAGGTATTTTGTGAGCAAACAAATTATGGGAACAAGAATCAACTAGCATAGGAGGGCAAAACAAGCATCACTTCAAAACTTTAAACACACAGAGAGGAAACTTGATATTATTGCAATTCCTACAAGCATATCTTTCTCCCTCATAATAAATTTCAGTAGAATAATGAAGGAATTCAACAATATAACTATCATATAAAATTTTCTCTTCATGGTCCACATGCATGCAAAGTTGACACTCTTCCAAACTAGTGGGATTATCATTAACTAAAGTCATGACCTCTCCAACCCCACTTTTATCAAAGAATTCATAAGATTGAACACTCTCCAAATATGTGGGATTATTTTTACCTAAAGTTGACACTCTTCCAAACCCACTTTCTATATCATATTCATCAAGAGTATTAAATAAATTCTCAAGATCATAAGAAGCATTATCACCCCAATCATGATCATTGCAATAAGTAGTGGTCATGCCATACTCATCAAATATAGCATTCCCAAGCTTGTGGGTTTGCATATCATTAGCACAATTGATATTAATAGAATTTATAACAATATCATTGCAATCATGTTTCCATTCAAGGAAAAATCATGAATCACTTCATCACAATTTTTAGATTCACGAATATCAAGCAAAACTTCATGGAGATAATCAAGTACACTCAACTCACTAGCAATTGGTTCATCATAATTGGATATCTTGAAAAGATTAGTAAGTGGATGAAGATCCATATCAATAGATTTTTAGCAAGCAAAGATGCAAGAAAAAGAAGGCACATGGTAACACAAGTAGACAAAAAGAGATCCGGTGAGAAAAAGGTGAATAAAATGGCAAATTGGTGAAGTGGGCGAGAGGAAAACGAGAGGAAAATAATGTAAATGCAAGGGATGAGTTTGTGATGGGTACTTGGTAGGCTTTATCTTGCTACGTATCCTCCCCGGCAACGGCGCCAGAAATCCTTCTTGCTACCTCTTGAGCTTGTGTTGGTTTTCCATTGAAGAGGAAAGGGTGATGCAGCGAAGTAGATAAGTATTTCCCTCAGTTTGTTGAGATCCAAGGAATCAATCCACTAGGAGGAACATGCAAGGGTCCAATAGTAGTACCTGCACAAATAATCAAACACTTACACCCAACGCTATAAAGGGGTTGTCAATCCCTTCAGAGTGATTTGCAAGGATGAGACCTGATAGAGATAGGTATAAAATATTGATAGATTTGAAAGTAAAACAAAAGTAAGTAAATTGCAGCAAAGTATTTTTGATATTTTTGGTTTATAGATCTGAAAATATAATATGGAAAATAGACCCGGGGGCCATAGGTTTCACTAGACGCTTATCTCATAAAGTAAAATAATACGGTGGGTGAACAAATTACTGTCGAGCAATTGATAGAAAAGCAAATAATTCTAAAGATATCCAAGGCAATGATTATGCATATAGGCATCACATCCGTGTCAAGTAGACCGAAACGATTATGCATCTACTACTATTACTCCACACATCAACCGACTCCTGCCTGCATCTAGAGTATTAAGTTCATGAAGAATAGAGTAACACATTAAGGAAGATGACATGATGTAGAGGGATAAACTCAAGCAATATGATGAAAACCCCATCTTTTTATCCTTGATGGCAACAATACAATACGTACCTCGCTACCCCTACTATCTCACTGGGTGAGGACACCGCAAGATTGAACCCAAAACTAAGCACTTCTCCCATTGCAAGAATTACCAATCTAGTTGGCTAAACCAAACAGATAATTCAAAGAGACATGCAAAGATGTGAAATCATGCATATAAGAATTCAGAAGAGACTCAAATAATATTCATGGACAATCTGAACATAAACTCACAATTCATCAGATCTCGACAAACACACCGCAAATGAGTATTACATGGGATAGATCTCCATGGAGATCATGAAGAACATGGTATTGAAGATCAAAGAGAGAGAAGAAGCCATCTAGCTACTAGCTATGGACCCATAGGTCCGTGGTAAACTACTCACACAACATCATAGGGGCACTGGAGTTGATGTAAATGCCCTCCATGATAAATTCCCTCTCCGACAGATTACCGTAAAAGGCTCCCATATTGGATCTCTCGGGAACAGAGGCTCCTGGGGGCGTAAATGTATTTTCGTGGCTCTTTTTGGCGATACAGGAATATTTGGTAATTTATAGGCCAAGAATTAGGGTTAGGAGACCTGCACGGGGACCGCAAGCTAGGGGGCGTGGCCACCCCCCAGGGCATGCCCTACATGCTTGTGGCCTCCCGGCAATTGCATTGCCCCCTACTCCAAGTCTGTTGCGTGTCTTCTGGTCCAAGAAAAATCTTTCCGGAGATTTTATTCCATTCGGACTCCGTTTAATATTCCTTATCTGCAATACTCAAAACATGGAAAATCAGAAACTGGCACTAGGCTCTAGATTAAAAGGTTAGAAACATGGAAAAAACAACATATAAATGCATATAAAACATCCAAAAGAGATAATATAATAGCATGGAACAATAATAAAATTATAGATACATTGGAGACGTATCACATTTGTTCCAGAAATGGATACTATTTCATGGCAAAGAGAACGGAAATAATGTCAACTTGACTATATCATTATCCACATCTTTCTTCTTTTGCATATCACACAATTCTACGATAGTGTTTAGATGGGATGCGACATCCTCATTAGGAGAGCCGAAAAATTGCTCTTTCATAACAAGATTCAACAAAGCGTCATTAATATCATAAGACTCTCCACTAGTGGCGGGAGGAGCAATACGAGTGCCAATAAATTCATTACTATTGGTATTGGAAAAATCACACAACTTATTGTTTTCTTGAGTCATCGTGACTACGCAAACAAGAACACAAGCAAACAAGAGATCCGGTAGGAAAACGGAAAACAGAAAGAAGGCAAATTAAAAGGAAAATTTTGTGAAGTGGGGGGAGTAAAACAAGAGGCAAATGGTAGATAATGTAATTCAAGGAGATGAGAGTTGTGTGTAGGAACCTGATAGATCTCGACTTAATCTTCCCCGACAACGACACCAATTTTTTTTGACTCCTTGCTGATTTGCGTAGGTTTCCCTTCAAGCTTAAAGGATGATGTAGCACAAAGTACGGCAAGTATTTGCCTTAGTTATGAAACCAAGGTATCAATACAGTAGGAAGATCCACAAGAATATGTAAGCGGTACCTACACACAAATAACAACTCTTCTAAACCCAACGCGTGTAGGGGTTGTCAAACCTTCGTGGGTAAAGTAAGGATAAATTGATAGATGCAAATAAGGTGATAACAAATAAAACACTTGGGTTTTTTGATAATATAGATTTGAAAATAAAAGAGCAAATAAAATAGAAACGTGAAGAGCAAAGTAGAGTTTGCAAATAGTTGATGTGAAATAGACCTGGAGGCCGTAGGTTTCACTGGTAGCTTCTCTCGAGAAAACAACAAACAATGGGTAGACAAATTACTGTTGGGCAATTGATAGAAGAGCAAATAATTATGACGATATTCAAGACAATGATCATGTATATAGGCATCATGTGTAAGACAAGTAGACCGACTTCTTCCTGCATCTACCTCTATTACTCCACACATCGACCGCTATCCAGCATGCATCTAGTGTATTGAGTTCATGGAGAAAGAGAGTAATGCCTTAAGAACGATGACATGCTGTAGACAAGATCTATTCATGTAGGAATAGACCACATCGTTTCATCCTTGATAGCAACAATACATGCGTGTCATGTCTCTTTCTGTCACTGAGATTGAGCACCGCAAGATCGAACCCATCACAAAGCACCTCTTCCCATTGCAAGATTAAAGATCAAGTTGGCTAGACAAAAACCAAATATCAGAGAAAAAATACGAGGCTATAATAATCAAGCATGAATATGATTTCATAGATCTGAACATAACTCATAATTCATCGGATCCCAACAAACACACCGCAAAAGAATGAGTTACATCATATGGATCTCCAAGAGACCATTGTATTCAGAAACAAAACGAGAGAAAGCCATCTAGCTACTGCCTACAGACCCGTGGGTCTGATATGAACTACTCATGCATCATCGGAGGAACACCAATGAGGATGATGACCCCTCCGTGATCGTGTTCCCCTCCGAAACGGGCTCTAGATTGGATTTCGTGGCTTCTGGAATTTGCGGTGGCTGAAATGATTTTTCGTTGACACCTCTAGGTTTTTATGAATATTGGAGTATTTATAGAGCTCAGAGGCGGTGGAGGAGGCACGCGAGGCCCTCACTAGACACCAGGCTGCGCCAGGGGCCATGGGCGTGCCCTGGTGCCTAATGGGTTGCGTGGGCCTCATCTGGTGATCATCCTTGTCTACCACGTTTCCTTCTGGTCCAAAATTTTTTTGTGTCAATTGTTTCATGGCATTTGGACTTCATCTCATATTGATTCTGTGCGAATAAAAAAACAAAAAAAAAGAACAAGTGGCACTAGGCCCTATGTCAATAGGTTAGTCCCAAAAAATGATACAAAGTTGCTACGAAATGATCATAAAACATCCAAGAATGATAATATAACAGCATGGAACAATAAAGAAAATTATAGATACGTTGGAGACATATCGGAAAGCCATTTCACATTTGCAGCATACTTCCTCAAGTGTCCTGCTGCTCAACGGTGGGACAGTCACAGACATTCACAACCTGCTAGAACCATCATCACTTGGCCGTAGTTCCAAGCCGCTTTCCATGCCTGCTACACTCCTAAGGGAATCATGGGCCAGAAATAGTGTGAGTTCTGCAACCTCACCCAGGGCAACAAGTTTGTGGATGCTTATCAGCAGGAGTTTCTGGACTTATCCTGCTATGACGAAGATATTGCAACTCATGCTCGCAGACATGAGAAGTTTCGTGATGGCCTTCACTCTGATATCAAGCTCGCGCTCCTTGTTCAGTACTATCTTGATTTCGCCACCTTGGTGAACAAGGCCATCTAGGTTGAAATAGGTCTGCAAGAATACAGTGATGGCAGGAAGCGCAAACGTGACATGGGCTCATCTTCGGGCTCATGTGCACATAAGCAGAAAATTCGGATCCCCCACAACATGTACCATGCACCCTCTCCTACTCCAAGACCGTCTTATGCTACACCTTGTCTGCCTCCTCCACCAACTAGGCAAAAGAGGCTCCCAGATCCACCAACCTGAGTTCCTCCTTCCCGCCCCGAGGATGGGTTGTGCTTCAAGTGTGGCCGTCTAGGTCACTATGCAAGAGATTGCAAGCAACAGCAGAATCATCTTGCACTACCTTCAACTGGTAGTGGTAATATCCAGAAACCACAACCACAATGCCAAGCCTTCTTATGGTCGTGGTCAGGCTAACAACATTGAAGTGAGTCAGGCTCAAGACCAACCTGCTACTGTGATGGGTACACTTCTTGTTAACTCAGTACCAACTTCTGTATTGTTTGATACAGGAGCATCGCATTCTTTCATGTCAATTTTTTTGCATACATGCATGACATTAAATGCGAAGAGATGAACTTTTCAATAGTGGTAAACACCCCCGCGGGCCAATGTTGAAACTCCATGGTTAGCCCCAATGTCCGTGTTGAAATTGAAGGGTTGGAATTCCTTGCCACTCCCATAATGCCAAAGTCTTTAAATATTGACTTTACTCTGGGAATGGACTAGTTGAAAGGTCATACGGCTTCAATCGCTTGTGCCACCAAAACCGCCCACCTCGTGGATACATCAAATGAGGTAGTAAGCTACCATGCTCATCTTGTTCGAGATGCCAAAGCCCGTCTATATGCCTTGAATGCATCACCTCTTGAGGGAATTTAAAACAATCCAAATGTACGTGACTTCCCATATGTCTTTCCAGAAGAACTCCCACGTACTCCCCCTGTGAGAGCTGTCGAGTTTGTCATCGAATTAGCGCCCGTCACCACTCTTATCACCAAACGACCCTACAAAATGCCACCACATGAACTCCTTGAACTTAAGGAAGAAATCGACAAATCTCTTCGTTGTGGTTTCATTCGTCCAAGTTCCTCTGGTTGGGGAGCACCTTATCTCTTTGTTAAGAAGAAGGATGGAACAAATCGTTTGCTTGAAGATTACTGTCCTATTAACCAGGCAACTATTCAGAACAAGTATCCTCTTCCTCGGATGAATGATTTGTATGATCAACTTGCTGGTTCCACAGTCTTCTCTAAACTCGACTTGAGGTTTGGAGACCATATCTGTGTTTGCAAAAAGGATATCCCAAAAACCGCCTTCGTTACTCGATATGGTTCATACGAGTATACCGTCATGTCCTTCGGCTTAACCAATGACCCAACAACCTTCTCTTGGTTGATGAATTATATCTTCGTGGACTACCTCAACAAATTTGTCGTTATTTATCTGGATGATATCCTGGTGTACTTCAAGAATAAAGAAGAACATGCTGAACATCTCCGTCTTGTACTAGAAAAGCTTAGGAAGCATCAACTTTATGCCAAGCATTCCAAGTGTGAATTCTGGTTGAACGAAGTAACCTACCTTGTTCATGTGATCTCCAAGGATGGTATTACAGTCAACCCTCAACAAGTGCAGGCTATTCTTGACTGGACTCCCACGAAGAATGTCAAGCAACTCAGAAGTTTTCTCGTATTCGCCAGCTATTGCCATCGTTTTTGCCGAGAACTTCTCCATGATTGCCAAACCGTTGACCAATGTGCATAATAAAGGTGTTAAGTATGAGTGGAGAGATAAATGCCAGGAAAGTTTCCAGGCACACAAGGACAAGTTTACATCTGCTCTAGTGCTTGCTCCTTCGAATACTCTCAAGGACTTTGTCATTTATTGTGACGCTTCTTGTCATGCATTGGGTTGTGTCCTAATGCAAGAGTGCAGAGTGATTGCCTATGGCCCACGACAGTTGCGTGCTCATGAAGAGAACTACCTAGTTCACGACCTTGAATTTGTTGCAGTTATGTATGCGTTATTTCTATGGCGACATTACCTTCTCGGTAATCGTTATGAGATGTACACCAATCACCAAAGTATGAAGTACCTATTTACTCAGCCGGATCTGAACCTCCGTCAATAGAGATGGATGGAGAGCATAACAGATTTCAACTTGGGAATTTCTTATACATGTGGCAAAGCTAATGTAAGAATGATGCCTTGAGATGCAAGTCATACTGCAAACACCTCGAGGTTCATAAGGTTCAGGCCCGTCTTCAAGAAGAATTTATCAAGCTGAACCTCCATATTGTCCCTGAGGGTTATCTTGCTCCCCCTCCAACAGAGTTACGCAAGATAAACCTCCGTGTTCTTAACCATGGTTCCCTTAATAACATAGTTGCTAAACCAGATCTCATGGGTGACATAAAAAATATTCAAAACTATGACGATGAAGACAAAAAGATTAAAGGTTATCTTGTAGAAGGTAAACCCTCTTGCTTCACTATTGTTGATGATGTCGCCTTGTACTTCAAGGGTCGCCTATTTCTACCAAGTCAGAGGGAAAACCTGAATATGACTCAGAGGGTGATGAAAGAATCTCATGATACACCTCTATATATTCATCCGGGTAGTACCAAGATGTACCAAGACATCCGTCAAAGATTTTGATGGTCAAACATGAAGCAAGACATTGAACACTATGTTGCAGAATGTGAAATTTTTCATTGAATCAAATGAGAACATCAAAGGCCTCCTCGAACTCTACGATCTATTACTATTCCTAAATGTAAATGTGACCATGTCGAAATGGACTTTTCACTGGTTTTCCTACATCATAGAAAGGTAGTGATGCTATTCTTGTCGTCATTGACCGATTGTCCAAAGTTGCACATTTTTTGGCCGTCAAGGAAACCATCATTGCTAGTGAGCTAGCAGAATTATATATGTCCAGAATCGTCTCACTCCATGGTATTCCATTGGTAATCAACTCAGACTATGGCAGCTTAATCACTTCAAGATTATGGGGAAGTTTCAAGAAAGCTATGGGAACTCATCTGTTCTTCACCACCGCCCTTCATCCTCAATCCCAGGGACAAGTTGAATTAGTCAACCAAATTCTCTAAGACATGCTTCGAGCTTGTGTCGTTTCTTTCGGCAAGAAATGGGAGGAATCTCTCTCGTATGCCGAGTTCTCCCACAACAATAGATATCAAGCTAGTTTGAAGATGACCCCGTTTGAAGTGTTGTATGGACGAAAGTGTCAAACTCGCCTAAATTGGCTAGAAACTGGGGAACGATCACTCTTCGGTCCGGATATTATCCAACACGCCGAAGATCAAGTCAGCGTTATTCGTGAGAATTTGAAGGCTGCTCAATCTCGTCAGAAGAGTCGCTATGACCTTCATCACCAAGATATGGTCTATCAACCTGGCGAAAAGGCTTATCTTTGAGTCACACTAATGAGGGCTGCACACCGCTTTGGGATCAAGGACAAGCTAGATCCTCGCTGTTTTGGCCATTCACTATTCTTGAAAGGCATGGAAAGGTGGCATATCAACTGGTGCTACAGTCTAACCTTTCTCAGGTTCACGATGTCTTACATGTGTCACAGCTCCGCCGGTGCTTCAAGCATCCTGTCTGAGCAGTGGATCATGATATGCTTCAGCTGCACCGAGACCTTTCTTATAAAGAGCACCCGATCCGCATTCTCGATCAAACTGAACGTCGAACTCGTCAAAAGGTTACCGAGTTCTTCAAAGTGAAGTGGTCAAAACATTCTGAAGATGAAGCCACTTGGGAACGCGAGGATCATCTTTGTGATGAATACCCCGAGCTTTTTCCATCTACCTCTTAATTCTCGGGACAAAAATTTCTTTTAGTAGGAGAGAGTTGTGACATCCGTGGATTAAGCTACAATGATCATTGTAATTAAGCTACAGTGATCATTGCAATTAAGCTACAGTAATGGCCAAGATTAAGCTAAATGCTTTTGCTAAATAGTGCTTGATCAATCTTAGAATCATATATCATTTCAAATTCCATTTTTGAAATTCAAAGTTCAAATAGTAAGTGCATTAAATATTTTTCCAAACATGAAAACTAAAATCATGGTGGATTTGAAAAAATTCACCTAGTTATTATAAAATTGAAACCATATTTTTACAGAGTATTTAAGTGCCTCCAAACAATAATAATAGAGGCCAAAACAATTAATTGAATATCTTTTGAATTATGAAAATACCCACACCTTCCAAATGGGTCCCAAACATTTTGTGACACTACCAAATATTGGACCCTATCACATATTTTAGAAAAGTCATTTGTTATTACAATTAAAACCAAAATAGAAGTAAATAAAAAATGAACATAAAAGAAATAAAAGAAAAGGGGAAAGACTTACCTGTGCTCGGCCTTAGTCCACAGGGACTGGCCCAGCCCAACACGGGTCCTCCCCTACCTTGTGTTCACCGGGAGGCATGGACACGACGATGCGCGCCACCGGCTGCGCCCGATGCCGTGACGGCCATCCGCCGGCGATGCCGCACCTAAAAGTCCCTCCCTGACGCCCTTGGAACCCTAGACCCCTTCCATCCCCCCTCGCGCACCTGCTTCTCCCACGCTCGGACCCGCGCCGTCGCTGCCATGGCCGTCGCCTAACCGCGGCCACCGTGCCTCCCGCGCCTCACCACCGTGCCCTCTCGCTCCGTCTCCATAATATTCTTCTCCCCATAGATCCGCAAGACGTCGGAAGCCCCTACGTCACCGGCCCCGACCTCTTCTTCCTCTTCGGCTCCGGCGAGCTCCGTGGATGATTCCGGTGACATCATGCCTCCTCAAACCCGCTTTGCACACCTACACGTTCTCAGTGAGCCCCTCTGTCCTCCCCCCACTCCTCGCGCTCATATTCGAGCTCTAGAGCTAGATCCACTAGCGACCGAGATGCTTCGCCGAGTGAGCTCCTTGTCGACGGGCCTCCGGTGGACAATTGGTCCCGGGGTCGTGTGCACCTGCTCTACCGCGTCGCGTAGGACCTCGCTAGCCACTCCGTTTTGCTTCGTCCCCGCCGTAGTGTCGTCCCCACCATAGCCCGAACCCCAGCCGTTGTTAACCTTGTCGCTGGCGATGCTAGCAGCCACCCTAGATCCTCCCGCTGGCCAGGATGGATGCGGGTGTGCCCTGTCGTTTGAACAAGCCCCTCCGTGTGCAAAATGACGTCGTGTGGACGATTTTTGACCCCCTCCCGTGCCTCCGCCGTGTTGTTTGGCTCGCCGGAGCAACTCCAGCGCCGCCCGTCGGCGAGGTTGCACCGGGGCCACCCCAGGGTCACTGACCCGCGGGCCCCATGGCTCAAGTTGGTAGGGTTGACCCTGGTCAACTATGCTGACTGGGTAGCCCCAGCACGTGACTCGTGGGCCACTATCCCGTGGGCGAGTGAGATGTGGGCCCATGTTTCAATTAACACCTAATTAATATGGCAATTTAATTAGTCTAATTAATTTGATTAAATATACAATTACATGTGGGCTATGGTAATTAGATTAATTTTGTACTTTAGAATTACCGAGTGATTATGACACGTGGGGCCGAGCTGTCAGGTTTGACGTGAGATAGCCGGGTTGACTACTCACATCGCCGTGATGTCATGCTGATGCAATAAGTAAAATTTTGAATTAAAATAAATATATATTAATATCAGATTATTATTAAAACATGAGAAATTAATATAAAACAATCTGTAACTCACATGAAAATAATTTATATATGAAAGTTGCTGAAAAAAGCCCATGAATCCGAATACGGTGTTTGTTCATGTGTAACATGCTCCTAGCATGGTGAACATGGACATTTTGGTATGAGGATCACTTGTCCGGTAGTAGCCACAGACCTGGGAAATATCGTCAGATATTTTCCCGCTCTGTCCATGACGTGTAATACTGCGTTAGCTCATCCCTAGCACTTCGTATTTACATGTCATGTATCGTGATGCATCTGCTTGCTTTTATTTATTGTTTCTTCCCCTCTTTTCTCCGGTAGATGCCGAAGCTAACGCTGCTGCTAGGTACGACTACCCCCCTGACGACCAGCCTTTTGCACCAGAGCAACAAGGCAAGCAAAACCCCCTTGATCATCCCTATATCGCCCATTCTTTCTCCCTCATGTTTGCATTAGATTTTGATACTGTTGTAGATAGCTCCTATTCGTAATAAAGTGCTATTGTACCCTACTGCATATCAAATGCTTAGTATAGGTGGATTAGTGATCCCCAGTGACCCCACTTAGTCCCAGTTGCCCGTGCTTCATCATCAAAGACTCGACGACATTGAAGAACCGAAGACTCGACCAATCGATTGACAAGCCATGACTCGTCGCACCACTTCACACCCCCTTAGTTGTACGACTCTACAGAGCTACTATCGAGTACTGAGGTGACACCTCGTCATATACTCGTGATCTTAGCCCTATAGCGTAGTCAACCGGAGGTGGATTACGAAGGGTGATTCCTCCTTCACCACTTCCAATAACGACTCTGTCGTGCAACCCCTCAAGCATGAACCATCGAGGGTGATTCCTCCCTGGTCATCTTGATGGTTACATCAATTGGAAATCATCAAGGTTGATACCTTGGATTCCTGTGATGTTATAGACACACCATTACTTTCACTTACTGCTGGAACATGATGAAATGTGTGGTGCGGGTGGATACCCGCGTGAATGTGACGAGGCGTGGCCGAACATTCTTAGCCTTCGCCACACATCCTTGAGATGGGGCGATGGGACCACATACCGTGGATTGCTGATCGTCACCGCAGTTAACAAAACATTAATGAGATTGGGTATGTGATCTGAGTTGGTCGATTGATCTTTTTCGCACTAACCTTCATGCATGTACAGTTATGTGCACTCAGCATTGCTGTATCGGCCGAAGCTCTTCGGATGTCAGCATTGGAGAGGCACGCTCCCGAGTGGTCCGCGTAAGCATTGATCTTGTATAAGGGGTGCCACCTCGGTCGCCCGCACAATGTGCAGGAGGTCAAAGGGTGATGGGCCCAAGACCCCTGCATGCTTAGGATTTAGACTGGCGGGCTGACCTCTCTATTGAGCCTTGGTAGGGCTACGACGTGTTGATTTTCGAGGTCGGGCATGATCCAGGAAAGTGTGGTTGGTCGAAGTTGATCGAGCATGTTGGGAAATGTGGTTGACCCTTGCAGGGATGATTGAACTATGCGAATAGCCGTGTCCACTGTAACATGAGGACTTGGAGTTGTATCCCGATCTATTACAACTAGAACAATGGTTTGCTCCCAGCTTGCTTTCTCGCATGGAGTGAAGAAAAGATCTCTCGACATGACTTAATTAATTTGCTGCAACAATATGACTACATATGTGTTACTCATCTGTACTCTTCTAATGTTGCAAGACACTGAAGATGCTAGTCTACGATAGGACTTGACTTTCTCTCTATTCTCGCATTTCTACATTCAGTCCAAAGATATTGCCCCATTCCTTTGATACTGATGCATATTCAAGATAGTTCTGATGTCAGTCTTGCGAGTACATTGGATGGGTACTCACCATTTCTTTGCTCCCCCTTTTCCTCTTGATACGATTACCGCGATCAGATGACGGAGCCCACAAGATGGCTGATCCCGCATGAGGGACCCGGGTGTTCTTCCCTTACTAGAGAGGAGCCCCTAACCGTCGATGCCGAGGTCGCGATGACCAAATGCCACCATTCACCATCCCACGGTGCCTGATACGTCCATTTTGAATCATGTCTTGTTACTGTTATGTATAGTGTTTTTATGCATTTTTCCACTTGGTGGAGTAATTCTAATGCCTTTTTTCTCAGAATATGCAAGGTTTACATCAAGTGGGAGAATGCCAATAGATGGAATTCTGGAACCGAAAAAGCTACGTTAGAGATACGTATTATGCACATCTCCAATTGGGCTCAAACTTTACGGAGATTTGTTTTGGAATAAATAAAAATACTCGAGTGGAGAAGTACCGAGAGGGGGGTCTATCAACGCCCATTAGACATGAGGGCACGCCAGCTTGCCTTGCGCGATGTGATGTGTAGTGCCCCCTGGCCCACCTCTAGTGATCATCTTCTGGCATAAATTCCCTTCTACTGTGAAAAAATAGAGGAGGACTTCCGAAACGAAGTTCTGCCGTATCGAGGCGGAACTTGGGCAGGAGCACTTTTGCCCTTCAGCAGAGCGATTCTGCCGGAGGAACTTCCGTCCTGGAGGGGGGAATCGAGGCCACTGTCATCACCAACAACACTCTCATCTTGGGGAGGCCAATCTTCATCAGCACCATCTCCTCTCAAAACCTTAGTTCATCTCTTGTATTCAATCTTGTATTGAAACCTCAGATTGGTACCTGGGGTGTGACTAGTAGTATTGATTACATCTTGTAGTTGATGACTTATGGTTTATTTGGTGGAAGATCATATGTTCAGATCCAATATGCTATTTAATACCTCTCTAATCATGAACATGTTTATCACTTGTGAGTAGTTACTTTTGTTCTTGAGGCCATGGGAGAAGCCATGTTGCAAGTAGTCATGTGAAGTTGATATTCATTCGATATTTTGATGATATGAATTTTGTGATTCCCTTAGTGGTGTTATGTGAATGTTGACTACATAACCCTTCACCATCTTTGGCAATGCATTATGGAGTAGTAATTAGAGGGCGGGTTGCGAGAGTGACACAAACTTAAACCCGAGTTTATGCACTACCGTGTAAGGGGTTGATTTGAATCCCTATGTTTAATGCTATGGTTAGAATTTGTTCTGAATACTTTTCGAATGCTTGCAGGAGGGTTAATCATAAGTGGGAGGTTTGTTCAAGTAAGAACAACATCCAAGCACCGGTCCACCCACATATCAAATTATTGAAGTACCAAACATGAATTAACCCAAAGTGACGAAAGTGACTAGATGAAATTCCCATGTTCCCTCAAGAACGCTTTGCCTATTATAAGAAACTTTATCGGCCTTTCCTTTGCCACAAAAGGATTGGGCTACCTTGCTGCACCTATTGTTACTATTGCTACTTGTCACTTGTTACAGTTATCTTGCTATCAAACAACTTGTTACTGCTATTTCAGTGCTTGCAGAAATTACCTTGCTGAAAACCGCTTGTCATTTCCTTCTGCTCCTTGTTGGGTTCGACACTTACTTACTGAAAGGACTACGATTTTCCCCCTATACTTGTGGGTCATCGGTGCCCGGGCCGCCGCTGTAGTACAGCCCATCCAATACACCACCACTAGAGGTTGCACACTTTACCCACAAGACTCGAGAATTATCCGTGTCAATCCATGACTCGCGTTATTTCTCATACCCGAGATAAGTACTCGAATAATGCCTTTCCCATGACAATACTAGCAAAGATTCCACTCGTTGGTGAATCCCTCATGATGTACATCACACAGATCATCCATGAGGGCATGCAATAGTGTGCCCGGTGTGTGTGAAAACAACCCATGGTCGTCCTTTCTTGGCACGACCCCATCTCGAGAGTGACCACGTAACTCCTGCCACTAGTAATGTGGGATCTCTACTAGCACCAACCATAGTAATAAGCAAAGCCCCGTCCCATAAGGGGTATCGTGGTTGTACATGTAAGGTTGCAGTAATGGTCGCAACTTAAACCAATCCATTTTCTAAACAACACACTCACTTGCCTTCGTACACCACTTCTTTCTCAAGTGGTTACCTAGCTCAACACCATCTCCCTCTGGAATTAGTGCCACCCGTAGGGGTTTGCGAAAAGTCTTTGAAAACATTTCCTTTCTCACACCATGCATATTTTCATCCCACTTGCATAACATCTACTCAGCAACATATCTACTTCCCATCCACACAACTCTAAGCACAATTAGAGTTATGTCATGCAAGTATCAACGAGGAATTATCAGGGCAATCCATAAAGGTGGTCACCATAGTCTGCATGATTCAATGCAACAAAGTAAGTGTTATATGCCATGCAAAAGGGTTTCAAGTCATGGTCAAGGGGTTGCTTGCGTGTCTCAACAAAGTCTTCGGGGTCTTCAAAGTCTTCTGGTCGAAGACCTTTGTCAACGACGAGATCTACCATCGCAATTATTACGGGAATAATAAGACAACGATAAAAACAGATAAATTAAAGTCTTCCTAAAAATGTCACACCATTTGTGTAAAATAGTGGGGTGAATATAAGCTTTGTAAAAATTATTGGATTTTTGTTTTGAAGTATAAAAAGTAACAGAAAGAATTTTTACCAGATGTTTAAAATATTCAAAACTAGGTTTTTAAATAAAACAGTGTATATATATTTTTGTAAAAAATATACAAGTGGCGCCATTAAATAGGTGGGGTTTTTAGAAAATTTTAGGAGTTGGAATCATTGCATTTGATATATATTTAAATCTAGGGAATTTTTGCAAGTTTTTGATAAAATAGAAAAAGAATAAATCAACTGTCGAGAGTGGGCCGAATCAGAAGGGAATCCGAGCCGACCCAGAAGAAATGGACTTGGGGGCGAAGGGGTGCGCGCGCCTGCCAGTGTTTGAACCCGACTGGTGGCCCGTGTGTGCTAGAGAGAGAGAGAGGGCGCGACAAGAGGGGACGGTGACAAGCAAGGCCCGCTTGTTATCTCCTTCCTTGTGACAAAGGGGAGGCGATGCTCACCGGCGGTGATTCCGGCAGCTGTTCGAAAATGGTGGCACGATTGGGCTCACGGCTTCGCCTCATGTCGTATGGTGGTGAGAGGGATGCCGGAGAGCCCCTATTAGCCAGCGACGAGGAGTCCGACGGTGATTGATATGTCCATTTTGCATCATGCTTTCATGTTGATATTTATCGCTTTATGGGCTGTTATTACACTTCATGATACAATACTTATGCCTTTTCTCTCTTATTTTGCAAGGTTTACATGAAGAGGGAGAATGCCGGCAGCTGGAATTCTGGCCCGAAAAAGGTGCAAGTTTGAGATACCTATTCTGCGCAACTCCAAAAGCCGTGAAAATCAACGAGGATTTATTTTGGAATTTATAAAAAATACTGGGCCAAAGAAGTACCAGAGGGGACCCAGCAGGAGGCCACAAGCCTGCTAGGCACGGCCTACCCCCCTGGTCGCGCCTAGGGGGCTTGCGGGCTCCCTGTAGGCCCTCTGGCCCCCCTCTTTTGCTATAAGGAGGGTTTCGTTCCAGAAAAAATCAAGAGGATGCTTTCGGGAGGAATCGTCACTGCCACGAGGCGGAACTTGAGCAGAACCAATCTAGAGCTCCGACACGGCCGTCCTACCGGGGAAACTTCCCTCCCGAAGGGGAAAATCGTCACCATCGTCATCACCAACACTCCTCTCATCTGAGGGGACTCATCACCATCAACATCTTCATCAGCACCATCTCATCTCCAAACCCTAGTTCATCTCTTGTAACCAATCTCCGTCTCGCGACTCCAACTGGTACCTGTTAGGTTGCTAGTAGTGTTAATTACTCTTTGTAGTTGATGCTAGTTGGATTACTTGGTGGAAGATTATATGTTCAGATCCTTGATGCCATTCAATACCTCTCTGGTCATGAATATTATTATGCTTTGTGAGTAGTTACTTTTGTTCCTGAGGACATGAGATAAGTCATGCTATAAGTAGTCATGTGAATTTGGTATTGGTTCGATATTTTGATGTGTTGTATGTTGTCTCTCCTCTAGTAGTTACTATTGTTACTTGCTACTTGCTGCGAATCATCTTGCCACACAACTTTCTGTTATCGATCATTTCAGTGCTTGCAGAGAATACCTTGCTGAAAACCACTTGTCAGATCCTTCTCCTCCTCGTTGGGTTCGACACTCTTACTTATCGAAAGGACTACGATAGATCCCCTATACTTGTGGGTCATCAGTGATGCTTCGGGAAGATGAAGCCTTGGTCGCCCTGCGCACCAAACAGAGGGGAGAACACAAGGGATTGGGTCAGGAAGTTGAGGAGGCTCCAGATCGAGGAAAAAGGGGCGGCGGGAGGGTTCTCACTGTGCGAACACCGACGACCTAAAGCGGCGAGTTCCGCCTTGATCCCGAGTGCCTGAGCACCAAAATGAAGGGGGCGCGGTGCAGGAGTGCGATTGGGAGGAGGGGAAGAGAGCAGAGAGCAAGGGAGAGCTTGGGGAGGCCTTTATAGGCAAGGCCACGGCTCACCGTGAGCTCTGCCCACGGGCGCCCGCAGAAATGGCCAAAATGGCCACGAGAGGCTCGACTCCTAGCCATGGAGTGTTGTGTGCATGGTCTACGTCTATAGGAAGAGAGATAGGGAGCGGGACGAGGCCACAGGGGCTCACGCGTGTAAGGCCCTCGGTTGGCCGAGCTTGTAGTGCTCCGCACACGCGGGGGAGGAGAGAAGGAGAGGGCCGACCACCTTCCGTGTCACGGACGCCGAGGGCACCTCATCACACACAATGGGGAGGCTAGAGGTGGTCATGAGAGGTGATTGGGTGGCGGTACAGTGTGGTTGGGCACTGTACCGCGCTCCAAAGTGCTGTTTTGGCGTGCCATGACATGCCCATGGTGTCCTGGTCGCGACCACTTTTGTCTGGGGCGACTAGGGGAGTAAACAACTAGGGAAAAGGCCTTGGATGCTCTCGGAGCTCACTAGAATAAGAGGGGGGAGGATAGGAAAGTAAAAACTTGTTGTCGAGGGTAGAAATGAGGATTTTTATCCTGCTTCATGATTGAGCCTTGGCCCAAAATTATTACTAGGGATAGAAGGTGACTTGTAGGGGCTGTGGTAAAAACATGGGGTAAAGGAGAATGATAAAGGGGTAAAAGTGGAGCTTTTACCAAACAAGTAGAAGGTGTTTGATGCTGTTTTGACCAATGTAAAATTTCCCACTTGCAGTGAGATTTAAGAGAGGGATCACAAGTTTTTATCTCATTTGAGTAAAGTTGGCAATGTAAACATGAAAACCCCTATAAATGGACATAATCAGATTTATGTAGACCTAGCTGGGAAATCTATCCCCACAAATGTACAACTTAATGTAGCATCCTTATTTGGGGTCTAGATCACTTCTTCAAAGTTTGGGATCAATTGGATAAACTTGGCAATGAAAAGTTGCTCAAATTTGGTTCTCTACACACAGGGTTTTGGAGTATTTTGGTGAACCAAATCAACTTGGATTGAGATGAAACTTGGCAAGATCATCACATATAGCATGTGTGACTTTCTAGATTTTCCTTGAATTTATTGAGAATATTTCCTATGGAAATATTTCAAAAGGTTGAAATAGGCAGAAATGGTTTTGAGAGGTTTTGTACAATATTTTGAACATAACTATGTGTTGAAACTCTTATATGGAAAATATATGTCCACTAAGTTTCCCTAATTTTTCTCACATATTTCTTAAGTAAGAAAATAATTTTTTCGTATAAAATACCATTTTCGGCCTCAGAAAGAAGTACTTAAACAAAATAGGAAAATAGCTTTTAATATAATTATTTTGTCATTTTGGGAAGTATTTTTGATAGTAATATCAAAATTAAATCTTTGGTGTAAAAGATCTCTCCTAAATTGAGGACGTGTAGTACAAATGTAACTCAGGTTTTTTTGAAAGCTTAAAGTAAATAAATGCCTTTTGGTTAAAATAATATTTTATAAAAATAGTGTGTGTTCCTATACACATGGCATGATCATTGGTCAAGGGTTTCCGGTCAAGGAGATGAGTTCTTGGGGGGGATATTTTTTGGGAAAATAACTTTTGTGATATAAAACACAACCAATCACACAAACAAGTAGCAACGAGATCAACCATCACAAGCACACAAAAAGTTGTAAATGGTTCTAACTTTAATAAAACATAGTGTGGCAAAGTGGTACAAACACAGGGTGTGATTGTACCCCCTCATCATCTTGTCATCACCTGATTTGGGCATCAAGGTGTACCTCAGAATAGTGTTGGTGGTGGGTAATCCTTCTTGCAAGAAGTAGACAGATCCAAACTTATGGGACTTCAAGTACTCCTTGGGCATTGGGTTATATATGTTGGCCATAGAGTTGTGGTTCATCTTGGCCTTGATATAAATGTCCAGATATCCAGCTTGCACCTCTGGGATCCTAAGATGGTAGCCCACTCTTCAACCGTGGATTGATATCTGGTGCATTCCGTCATCCATACAATTCTACCATCTGGATATAAGTGAGTCGTAGACTAGAATTGCACGATCATATCATTGTTGCATGCTGTCATTTCTCTCCGAACAAAGTCTTCAATGTCTATGGCCCTGAATTTTTCTTCCACATGAGGGAAGTAGTCTTCATGCTCCTTGATGTAGTTTCAATCTACATACCGCAGGTCACTGACAACAGGACTCTTGTCCAATAGGAAAGTCTCATAAAATGTTGGTGCTCCCTTGAGTGGAAGTGAGCATCAACTATTGTTCTCCTCCTGATAGCATATGGACCAGCTGCTCTCCACTTCCCGAGCCCTTGATCCTTCCTCTCCTTCATGTTTTCAGTTATAGGGTGTTCATCATTGTACTCTCACAAATGTGGTCTTAGCTTCCTGAGCACAACAATTTCTTCATTTTCTGCAGCAACATCTCTTGAAGTAGAACCCTTGTTATTCTTAGCTACATGTATATCTCTAGTAGTTCTCTTTGGCTTAGAGGCTACAAGATTCTTAGCCTTGGGAGAAGATGGCTTGGCCTTGGATGCTGGCTTGTTGGGCATAACATCTTTCATCAGATTCCTCTGCTTGGAAGGAGGTGGGTTTGCTTGTTCCTCATCTTCCTCCTCCTCCTCATCTGGGTACTTAGGTGTAGATGGTTGAGCAACTACTTTAACAAACCTGGTCCTTTGCCTCTTTTTCCTCACTTCTTGGCTAAGACTTTTGTCCTTCCAACACCATTTGGTTGCTCTGAAGATAGAGACAACCCTCTCTTGGATAAAACTGATTACGGAATATTCCTCGCAATTGCCCTCTCTTTCTTCTTTTGATAAAATTAGCATCTTCCTCGTCACATTTGAGCTTCTTCCTTGCTCTAGTTGCTTCCTAGGGAGGTCATGGAAGCTGGGGGTGCCTGGGTCAGAGTGACTCCTCTCAGGACTAGTGTCTGAATCAACTTCCACACTCTGCACTTTGTATGCATTCTCGTTGTCCTCAGATCCTGACATACTGACGGGATGACCCTGTGAATAGATATAGAAGAGTTGGAAAATATGAGCATCACAAAACACAGACATTTTGCAAAAATTGAACTCAAAATCTTAGTTTCAGAATTCAGCAAAGTGGGTTTCGATTCCACAACATTTTAATTTTTGGAGCATCTGAGACTGACTTTCTCATTTAACACACACTTGGTCAGCTTTTCGGTTTCACCGAGAAAGGCAACTCGGTCTCACCTTGTTGAGCGCGTGTTCCAAGAATACTAGCCCTAGGGGCCCTACACCCTCTAGCCTTGCTGAGTGCGCGCTCCAAGCATACCAGCAATGGCGTAGACCGCCTCAGGGGCTGGGTCCCAGCAACACAGGGCATAAGGGCAATGTAAAAACGAAAGAAAGGCCTCAAAAGGAGAGCGGGGGTGCGTAAAACAAGAAGAGGTTGGACATATAATGCCATATGAGATGTTTTCACGTCCAATCGAGCTACATTGATTGTGCAGGAGAAAAAGATATGAGTCATCCTGAGGGGTCCGCCCGAGGTTCCTCCTGTACCTAGTCAGAAACCTCGTAATCAGTCTTGACGCTCCGGGGTCTCCCATTGCTTTCGCTCTCGCTGGAGGAGTCGGTGTCTCTTCCGCTCTCGCTCTCTGCACAACACTCCACACGGCCACCGATGACCCCGAAGGACTTCACAAAGAGGGTTGGGGTTTCATCCAACCTGAACTAAAGGACCTACCCACGCTTCACGTCATGGGAGCGGGCGAATGACTTCCACTAACATGAACCCAAGGGAGAAAACTTCACTACCACCCAGGAGGGGTTGTTACAGCAGCCGTCTGCCTACAACCATAGGACAAAAGGCTCACCATCCTCCATCACCCTTGCGAAGTAGTCCGGAAGGCGGTGCTAGCTGTGCGGCCGGCGGTGCATCCCCATGATGAACTCGTGTGCAACCTCCACCGCATGAGAATCCATCGAGGGAGAAGGGGCACTCTCTCCGTCGCATCCCCTGCGCCGTGAACACACCGCCCGCGACCACGGGCTAAGGATGCACCATGGATGCTAGGGCTAGCCTCCGCTGCAGCGACCATAGAACGTGTCCGGTCCCCGCAGGGAGCCCTTGCCGCTGTGGCCAAAGCGCGAGCCCGACCTCTGCCCCTCGCCGAGGTTGGCTTCAACAACTCCACCTTCTCGACTACCTCCTTCCCTTTCTTGGCTGCGGGGAGCTTCCTCTTGCGAACCATGGTCGCGATGGCTACACACGAAGGTCGAGGAGTTGGTCTCAAGGGAGGATGAATATGGAGAGAAGGGGCAATGGAGTGTATGCACCCTACATGGGCCTGCTTTATAGCTGAGATGGCGGTTATCGAGGAGTCATGGGGAGTGGAGGCGCCATGCCCGCATAAGCCTCCACGCATTGCCCTGGACCCGACAGCTCGATGGGCTCCATGCCGCTTCTACCCTAACGGGCGAGACGTGCACACCGCAGGCCTCGGGGCTACTCTCGGTCCAGTGGGCACCATGGTACAACGGCTCGTCTGCATTCAGCCCTGGAGGCGACAGTTGGGTCAGCCCGCGGGAGTAGCCACGCCTTGGCCTTTCCGGAGGAGGCTGTTTCACGAGGGGGCTAGCCTCATGGCCCCCCTCACCCATCACACGAGGATGCCTCCAAGTACCAACGTGCCTCGCGAGCCCCCCTCCCCCTCGCGAGGCATGTCGCACGGAGCCATCCGCCGGGCTCTGCGCCCACCACGTGGTAGACACACTCGCGCAGTCAAGGACAACAGAGGTTGTGCAAGCAGGTGCGAACATGGAGGATTTCCTCTTTGGAAGGTGCTGCGCGTGCTGCCTCCTAAAGGGTAGGTTCCCAAGGCTTGCCATTCTAGTGAAATAAGACCATGATGATGCGTCTCGCCGGGACGGAGGGCATCACCGAGCCCACAAGCGCATTATGAAGAACACTTTATCAGGCAAAGACCGTCTTTTGTCGGGATTAGCATGTGCACGTGTCCCCCTTAAGATTGCTGCCCTGTAGCCACCCTTTCCCGCTCATATTTTGAGGGAAGAGGACCAAGGCACTACAAGAGGGGACAATCCACCTCCATGTAAGAGGATCGAGCCACTCTCTCCCCCACACCTCGTGTCCCTCGAGCACACCTCTCCATTACAGATCAATCCAACACACGCAGGAGTAGGGTACTACACTGCACGGTGGCCTGAACCTAGGTAGCTTGCGCATCCCCTTTGTGCCTCATGAGGTTGAGTGAGCTCGTCGTTGGCCTCGCCATAGTTGTCATTGTGTTGCAAGTTGCCAAGCCAAGCCCCTGAGTGTTCAAACCCTAATTCTTGAGAGAATTTCTTGGACGCAGGTCCTAGACTCTGACAACCTCCGCCACCCCCTTCCTCCCGCACTTGATAGCCTCATCATCGTCCTTCTCACACCAGCCACACCGAACTCCTCTAATTTTTCCGTGATTCGACGCTATCCTCACACCACATATGACCCTATATAAATAACAACCTAGATCGATTCCACCCTAAAGACCCCCTCCCCACTCTTATTTGAATTCTATGAGCTCTAGACGCCCTCCCCCGCCGATTCCTTTTCTTTGGTTAATTCTGGTGACACTAAGACTCTCTAAGCCCCGTCGTCGACCTATGGTTTCCTTATCTCTCATAACTACATCTCACTGACCTATCCCCCTTGCAGACACGCATGGAAATGAGTTCACCGTGACTACCTAGTACTTGTCAGTGCCATCCATGCTCCAGTTGCCTGCCACTGTGGTCATATGAGGCAAACGACGATGCAAAGAACACCTCCGTGATTGTAATGATCCGCCAAACCCCTTAGTGCACCTCCCCGACCTAGAGGATGATATATACATTTTGCACCATGTTTTGTTACTGTTATTTATAGTGTTTTTAGGCATTTTTCCACTTGGTGGAGTAATTCTAATGCCTTTTCTCTCATCATATGCAAGGTTTACATCAAGTGGGAGAGTGCTGTCAGATGGAATTCTGGATGTGAAAAAGCTACGTCAAAGATACCTATTCTACACATCTCCCATTGGGCTGAAACTTTATGGAAATTTACTTATAATAAATATAAAATACTGGAGTGAAGAAGTACTCGAGGGGGGCTACCAGGTGCCCACTAGACACCAGGGCGTGCTAGGCCCCCCTCGCGCAGCCTGATGTCTAGTGGCCCCCCTCGCCCAACTGTGGCGATCATATTTGGGTATAAAATCCCTTTTTTCCTGAAAAAATAAGGGGAGGACTTTAGGGACGAAGCGCCGCCGTCTCGAGGCGGAACCTGTGCACGAGCACTTTTGCCCTCCGGCGGAGTGATTCCGCTGGAGGAACTTCCCTCCAGGAGGGGGAAATCGAGGCCATCGTCATCACCAACAACCCTCTCATCTTGGGGAGGCCAATCTTCATCAACATCTTCATCAGCACCATCTCCTCTCAAAACCCTAGTTCATGTCTTGTACTCAATCCTATATCGGAACCTCAGATTGGTACCTCGGGTGTGTCTAGTTGTGTTGATTACATCTCGTAGTTTGTACTTTATGGTTTATTTGGTGGAAGATCATATGTTCAGATCCAATATGCTATTTAATACCTCTCTGATCATGAACATGTTTATCACTTGTGAGTAGTTACTTTTGTTCTTGAGGCTACGGGAGAAATCATGTTGGAAGTAGTGATGTGAAGTTGATATTCCTTCAATATTTTGATGATATGAATGTTGTGATTCCCTTAGTGGTGTTTTGCGAACGTCGACTACATAACACTTCACCATATTTGGGCCTAAGGGAATGCATTGTGTAGTACTAATTAGAGGGTGGGTTGCAATAGTGACATATACCTAAACCCCAGTCTAGGCACTACTCCCTAAGGGGCTGATTTGGATCCCTATGTTTAATGCTATGGCTAGAAATTATTCTTAATGATTTTATCATAGTTGCGTATGCTTGCAGGAGGGTTAATGATAAGTGGGAGGCTTGTTTAGGTAAGAACATCACCCAAGCACCGGTCCACCCACATATCAAATTGTCAAAATACCGAACGTGAATGAACCCAACATGACGAAAGTGACTAAATGAAATCCCCGTGTGCCCTCAAGAATGCTTTGCCTATTATAAGAATCTGTTTCAGACCATCCTTTGCCACAAAAGGATTGGGCTAACTTGCTTCTCCTATTTTTACTATTTCTACTTGTCACTTGTTACAATTACCTTGCTATCAAATAACTTGTTACCGCTATTTTGGTGCTTCTAGAAATTACCTTGCTGAAAACCGCTTGTCATTTCCTTCGGCTCCTCGTTGGGTTAGACACTCTTACTTATCAAAAGGACTTCGATTGACTCCCTATACTTGTGGGTCATCAAGACTCTTTTATGGCGTTGTTTCCGAGGAGTGAAGCGCCTTTGTTAAGCGGAATTTGGTAAGGTAAAATTTATATTACGTGCTGAAATTTACTCTTACTTGTCACTATGGAAAGTACTCCTTTGAGGGGTTTGCTTGGGGCATCTTCACCTTGACCGAAAACACCAGGAGTTGTCCCTGAACTTGCTGAATCTACTAAAATTGTTTACTATGAAATTCCTTTATGCATGATAGAGAAATGCTAGCTAATCCTTACACATGAGATGCAACAAAACATCCTGATATGCACCTAATCTATGTGGATGAAGTTTGTGGATTATTTTAGCTTGCAGGTTTATCCGTAGATGTAGTCAAGAAGAAGGTTTTTCCCTTTATCTTTAGGGGTAAAGGCATTGACATGGTACAAGCTATGTGATGATACATGATCTTAGAACTGGAATTGACTGCAATTGGAGTTTCACCAAAATAATTATCCTACGCATCTTGTTCATCATGATTGGAATTTTATCTTTAATTTTTGGCCTCGTGAAGGAGAAAGTATTACTCTAGCTTGGGGGAGGCTGAAGTAAATGTTGTATTCATGCCCCAATCATGAGGTCTCGATGGTAATTATTATTCAGAATTTTTATGCTTTGCTTTCTCGTAATGATCAAACCTTGCTCCATACTTGATACGTCTCCATCGTATCTACTTTTCCAAACTCTTATGCCCTTGTTTTGGTCTCTAATTTGCATGATTTGAATGGAACTAATGTGGACTAACGTTGTTTTCAACAGAATTGCCATGGTGTTGTTTTTGCGCAGAAATAAAAGTTCTCGGAATGACTTGGAAATTTACGGGGATTTTTTTGTGGAATGTATAAAAAATACTGGCGCAAGAATCAGCCGGAGGGGTGGAGCTGAGAGCCCACAAGCCCACCAGGCGTGGGCCCCCTGGCCGCGCCTGGCAGGCTTGTGGGGCCCACGAAGATCCATCGCCTCCAATCTCAGCTCTATTTAGTCCGTTTCGTCCGGAAAAAATAAAAAAGAAGAGTTCATCGCGTTTTACGATATGGAGGCGCCACCACCTCCTCTTGTTCCTCTGGAGGGCAGATCTGGAGTCCGTTCTGGGCTCCGGAGAGGGGAGATCGTCGCCATCGTCATCACCAACCTTCCTTCATCGCAAATTCCATGATGCTCTTCACCGTTCGTGAGTAATCTCATCGTAGGCTTGCTAGACGGTGATGGGTTGGATGAGATCTATCATGTAATCGAGTTAGTTTTGACGGGGATTGATCCCTAGTATCCACTATGTTGTGAGATTGATGTTTCTACTACTTTGCCATGCTTAATGCTTGTCACTAGGGCCCGAGTGCCATGATTTCAGATTTGAACCTATTATGTTGTCGCCAATATATGTGTGTTCTTGATCTTATCTTGCAAGTTGTAGTCACCTACTATGTGTTATGACCCGGCAACCCCGGAGTGACAATAGCCGAAACCACTCCCGGAGATGACCATAGTACGAGGAGTTCATGTATTCACCAAGTGTTAATGCGTTGGTCCGGTTCTTTATTAAAAGGAGAACATTAATATCCTGTAGTTTCCATTAGGACCCCACTGCCACAGGAGGGATGGACAATAGATGTCATGCAAGTTCTTTTCCCTAAGAACGTATGACTACATACGGAATACATGCCTACATTACATTGATGAACTGGAGCTAGTTACATATCTCTCTGTGTTATAACTGTTTAATGATGAATAACATCCGGCATAATCATCCATCACCGATCCAATGCCTACGAGTTTTTCCTACTAGTCCTTGCTACATTACTTTGCTGCTACTGCTGTCACTGCTGCTACTGTTACTCTGTTACTACTGTTGTTACTTTGCTGCTTGTGGTTACCGTTGCTACTATTGCTATCATACTACTTTGCTACTGATACTTTTCTGCAGATACTAAGTCTTTCAGGTGTGGTTGAATTGACAACTCAACTGCTAATACTTGAGAATATTCTTTGGCTTCCCCTTGTGTCTAATCAACAAATTTGGGTTGAATACTCTAACCTCGAAAACTATTGCGATCCCCTATACTTGTGGGTCATCAATACTTCTTGATGTAGTTCTTTTATGAAGAAGACTATTGAATTCAGGTGGGATCTTTTGGAAAGAATTAAACGCAACTCTGAAGATTGGGAGCTCGACAAAGGTAAAGAGTTAGGTATAAAACTTAAGTTTGATTGTGTTAAATCTTTTACGAATACAAAGGCAAAGAGTTTGGTATAAAACTCAATGATTTTAGCACTAAGTATGGACTTGATTCTGAGATAGTAGCCCCATTTTATGAAACCTTTGCTGCTCATGTTGATCTCCCTAAAGAGAAATCTTTCAAATATCATCCACCTATTATAGAAAAAATTGAAGAACCAATTAAAGTTGAGGCTGAAACTATCATTTACAATGTTGACTGAGTTCTGCCTATTTCCTATATGGAGAAACCACCTTTCCCTATTAGGATAAAGGAACATGCTAAAGCTTTAAGTGTGGTTAATAAAAGTTATGGTAGAACAACCAAACCCTTTGAGCAAATCAAGGTAAAACCTAGTGGTGATATGGTTAAAGATCTCTTGGTAGACAATATTGACGGGCATGTTATTTATTTCTGTAATGAAAATGCTAGAATTTCCAAACCGGATACTAAAGATAAGAATAGACCCATGGTTGGCATGCGTGTCGTCTTAGTTAAAATAGGAGATCATTGCTATCATGGTTTATGTGATATGGGTGCTAGTGTTAGTGCTATATCTCTTACCTTATATCAACAAATTATGCATGGGATAGCACCCACCGAAATAAAAGACATAAATGTTACTATTAAACTTGCTAATAGAGACACCATCACACCACTTGGGATTGTTAGAGATGTTGAAGTCTTGCGTGCAAAAGTAAAATACCCTACTTGGCTCACCACAAGATAATTTTTGTCCCATAATATTTGGTAGGCCCTTCTTGAACAATGTCAATGCTCAAATAGATTGCAAAAAGGAAATGGTCCGTGTTAATTTTGCTCGTATGTCTCATTAGTTTCATTTGTCCAAGTTTAGTAAGAAACCCCATGATAAAGAATTGCCTAGTAAAGATGAAATAATTGGTCTTGCTTCTATTGACATTCCTCCTACAGATCCATTAGAGAAATATTTGTTATACCATGAAAATGATATGCATATGCGTGAAAGAAATGAACTAGATAATATGTTCTCTGAGCAAAAAACATGTCCTTAAACACAACTTGCCCGTTGTAACTCTAGGAGGTCCTCCTCCGCCCAAGGGTGATCTTGTGTTTGAATTAAAGAAATTACCTCACACCTTGAAATATGCTTATCTTGATGAAAAGAAGATATATCCTGTTATTATCAGTGCTAACCTTACACATCATGAAGAAGAAAGATTGCTAAAAACTTTAAGGAAGCACAGAGCTACTATCTGATATACTCTTGATGATCTTAAGGGCATTGGTCCCACTCTGTGTGAGCACACGATTAATATGGAACCACATGCTAAACCCGTTGTTGATCACCAACGAAGACTGAATCCCAAAATGACAGAAGTGGTAAGAAATAAAGTATTAATCTTCTAAAAGCAGGTATAATTTATCCCATAGCTGATAGTAGATAGGTAAGTCATGTTCATTGTGTTCCTAAGAAAGGAGGTATTACTGTTGTTCCTAATGATAAAAATGAACTCATTCCACAAAGAATTGTGACTCGCTATAGAATGGTAAATGATTTTAGAAAATTAAGCAAAGCCACTAGAAAAGATCATTATCCTTTACCTTTCATAGACCAAATGCTAGAAATATTATCTAAGCACACACATTTTTGCTGTTTTGATGGTTATTCTGGTTTCTCTCAAATACCTGTGTCACAACCTGATCAAGAGAAAACCACCTTTACTTGCCCTTTTGGAACCTATGCTAATATACTTATGCCTTTTTGATTATGCAATGCACCTCTACCTTTCAAAGATGTATGACTACTATATTCTTTGATTTTTGTGAAAACATTGTTGAAGTCTTCATGGATGATTTTTCCGTTTACGGAACTTCCTTTGATGATTGCTTAAGCAACCTTGATCAAGATTTGTAGAGATGTGAGCAAACTAACCTTGTATTGAATTGGGAGAAGTGCCACTTTATGGTAAACGAAGGGATTGTCTTGGGTCACAAAATTTCCAAATGAGGTATTGATGTGGATAAGGACAAAGTTGATGCAATTGAAAATATGCCATACCCTAAAGATATTAAAGGTATCTATAATTCCCTTGGTCAAGTTGGTTTCTATAGGAGGTTTATTAAAGACTTTTCTACAATTTCTAGGCCTCTTACTAATTTATTACAAAAGAATGTCCCTTTTGTTTTTTATGATGATTGTGTAGAAGCCTTTGAAACACTTAAGAAGGCCTTAACTTCTGCACCTATCGTTCAACCACCTAATTGGAACTTGCCTTTTGAAATTATGTGTTAAGCTAGTGATTATTGTGTTTGTGTTATTCTGGGACAAAGAGTTGATAAGAAATTAAGTGTTATCCATTATGCTAGTAAAACTCTAGATAGTGCCCAGAGATATTATGCTACCACTGAAAAAGAATTTTTAGCAGTTTTATTTGCTTGTGATAAATTCAGATCTTACATTGTTGATTCCAATGTAATTGTTCACACCGATCATGTTGCTATTAAATATCTTGCGGAAAAGAAAGATGCTAAGCCTAGACTTATTAGGTGGGTTCTTTTGCTACAAGAATTTGATTTGCATATCATCGATAGGAAAGGAGCTGAGAACCCCGTAGCTGATAACTTGTCTAGGTTAGAAAATGTTCTTGATGACCCACTACCTATTGATGATAGATTTCCTGATGAACAACTAGTTGTGGTTAATGTTTCTCATAACACACCATGGTTTGCTGATTATGCTAATTGTGACATCCTCGACATTTGCTACAGTAAATATTGTAATTAAGCTACAGTGATCACCCGCAAATGATGCCACATCATCGAGAATTACCGTCGTTGACCCGCATTGAATTTCTATCTGGATTCAGAAAATTGAAAACAAAAGATAATTATATTTATAAACTCATATTAACTATTAAAGAAAGAAAGTATTAAAAATAATAATGATAAAAGAAAGAAAAGAAATTAAAAAAAAAAGAAATTAG
Source organism: Hordeum vulgare subsp. vulgare (assembly GCF_904849725.1). NCBI lineage: Eukaryota > Viridiplantae > Streptophyta > Magnoliopsida > Poales > Poaceae > Hordeum > Hordeum vulgare. The sequence continues at coordinate 136,468,380 of NC_058518.1, forward strand.
AAAGAAGAAATAATAGAAAAGGAAAACAAAACAAAGCAAAACAAATGATAAAACAAAAAAAACAAGCAACCGAACCCCCCCCCCACCTGGCCCAACTAGGCCTAGAGGCCCAGCCGGCCAGGCCACAGCCAGCCCACCCCGCACCCCCCTCAAACACTAGGGCGAGGCAACCCCTCCCTGCCTCGGTCCCTCCCTTACCCTTGCGCCGCCGCCAGGGGCTCCTTTCCCTCGTGGGGGGGCCCCACCCCCACCGACAGCCCTCCCTCTCGTAACCCCCTCCCCACGAGAGGCTCTCTCCCTCCCAGTGCCCCCACGACAGAACCCCCCCCACGATCTCCCTCTCCCCCACCGAGGCCTCCTCTCCACCTCGCCCCCACCCCGCCGGCGAGCCCCTCCCCTACATCTCCACCCCGCCGGCGAGCCCCCTCCCCCACCGGGCCTTGCCTGCACCTCCATCTCCCTCCCGGCCTCCTCCACCCGCCGGCAGCAAGGCCCCCTCGGCCCTTCAACCACCTCGGCCGCCCCCCTTCAACTCCGGCGACCACCATGACCGGCCAGCCTCCCTCCCCTTGAGGCCGGGGCAACCCTCGCCGGATCCGGCCGGCCCCTTCTTCACCGGAGGGCTCTCCTCTCCGGTCACGACTCCGGGAGGCCCTCTCCAACGACCGTCACCACCGTCCTCACCGTCACCTTCACCACCGGAACCGCGCCATCACCGCCGTCACCTCCGCCTCACGAGAACTCCGGCTTCACCGGGTCGTCTCATCAACGTTGGTGAGCCCCTCCTCGGGCTCCTCCCACCATCGCGTTCCCCTCATCGTCCCGGTTCCGTTCAGGCAAACGGGGCTCCGATCCGTCGACGTTTGACTCCGGTAGGAGGAGTTGAAGTTGGCTCTCTCCTATGTTGAGTTAGCACAGAGAACTCTTTGTTGTGTTCTCTGTTGTCTGTTAACAGAGAGAGAGATGAGAGTGTGAGAGTTAAATAAAATAAAAACAAATGATGTATTCCGTATATATGAATGTATGTATGTATGAGATGCGATGTATGTATTACGTATATAGGTATTTGGAGGAATACGATATTTACATGATTATGTATCGGTGAATAAAAAGGAGTATATAGCCTTAGGTCACTTACCGGTGGGGCCAACGCACCCGTTGTCTATGACACGGAGGCCCCACGCGACAATTAAAAATAAATAAAGATAATGTTAATGTTTTTATTAAATAAATAAATAGATATATTAGTTAAACTAATTAATTAGAATAATTAGAGTATGACACGTGTGTCCCCCACTAAATTAATCTGATTAATTAATATTTAATCTTAATTAAAACTTGTGCCCATGATGTTCGGGACCCGATGGTCACTTGACCAGTCAAATGTTGATGTGAGCATGACATTATGCTGATGTCATAATAGCTTTTTATTAAATTATTAAATCTGTTTTCAATTCCTAATTATTGATTAAAACTTTAAAAAAATATATTAAATAATCCGTAAGTGAGATCAAAATATTTTCAACATGAAAGTTGATCAGCAGAACGAGACGAACCCGGATACCCGACCCGTTCGTCTGTCACGCGTCCCTAGCATAGAAAACATGGACCTTTCCATCGTTTCCAATATGACACGTAGTAGCCCGAGACCTGGAAAATATCGTCAGATATTCTTCCGACCCGTCTATGACGGATGTTGCTGCGTTAGCTCATGTCTAGCCTGCATCTTGCCATGTCATGCTTTGTGTTGCACCATTGCTATTATTTATTGTTTCTTCCCCCTCTTCTTACCGGTAGACCCCGAGACTGACGCTGCTGCCGGGTTCATCTACGACCCTGCCGATCAGTCCTTTGCCGCAGAGCAGCAAGGCAAGCAAACCCCCCTAGATCATTCCTATATCGCCAATGTCTTTCTTCCTACTGCTTGCATTAGTATTTTGCTACTGTTGTAGTTAGCTCCTATATCTGATGCATAGCCTATTTTTGATGAGCTGCTACTTTCAACCCTGTACCTTTAATCTGCTTAGTATAGGTGGAGTAGTCATCCTCTCTAACCCCGTAGTTCAGTTGCCCCGCTTGTTTTCAAATCTCGATCTCTGATCGACGAGCCAGACCCGACACAACACATACACCCCCCTCGTTGTACGAGCTACAGGGATACTATAGGGTACCGAGGGTGACACCTCGCTAAGTACTCATGATGATATCTCTGTAGTATAGCTAGTCGGTCGTGGTTATCGAGGGTGATTCCTCTTTCACCATTCCCGATGACGCCTCTGTCGTGCAACCCCTCAAGTGTGGGACCCCCGAGGGTGATTCCTCTAAGCCCACCTTGACGGGTACATCGTTCGGAATCCAACGAGGGTGATACCTCGGATTCCCCCCGATGTTACAACCACACAGTTACTTGACCATGTTACTGGGATCTTTGGTGATTAGTTGTAAGACGGATGGTTTCCGTGAGACTGTGTTGTTGGCCTAATTAAAATGTTAATGGATTTGGGTATTTGATCTGGGTTGGTCGGAGACCTTTTCGCACTAACCGGCTACACGGGAAGAATTATGGGTACTCGGCGTCGCGGTATCAGCCGAAGCTTTTCAGATGTCAGCAATCGTAGTGGCGCGCGCCCGAGTGGTCCCGAGATGCATTGTGCTTGTGATTAAGGGATGCTAGGACTGACGTCGGCCGCCCTCGCATCGTGCAGGAGCACGGAGGGGAACTGGGCCCATGAACCCTTTGCGCTTAGGATTTAGACCGGCGGTCTGACCTCTCTGATTTGTCTTTGGTGGGGCTACGACGTGTCGATATTCCGAGGCTGGGCAGGACCCAGCAAAGTATGTCCGGACAGAGTGTTATCGAGCGTGACGGGACATGTGGTGCACCCCTGCAGGGATGAAAATTAACTATTCAGATAGTCGTGTCCACGGTTACAGGACGACTTGGAGTTGTGCCCCGATCTTATACAACTACAATTGTTACATAACTGGAATTAGTTTGCCTCTGGATTACTTCCTCGCAGGGAGTCGAGGGAGGATCTTTAGGCGTGACCTCACTTTAATATTGCTGCAACAATATGACTATTAATGTTTTACCCGTGTTCTACTCTCGTCTATTGCTGCAAGACCCTGAAGATGCTAGTCTTCGATAGGACTAGGCCTTCTCTCTCTATTCTCGCATTGCTGCAGTCAGTCCACATATAACCCCCCTTCTTTGATACTGATGCATAATTAGAATAGTTCTGATGTAAGACTTGCGAGTACTTTGGATGAGTACTCACCGCTGCTTTGCTCCCCCCTTGTCCCCTAGATCTGTTGCTGCGACCAGATGATGCAGCCCACGAGATGGAGGTCCCCGCCGCCGACGACTGCTACCCTGACGGTGCCTACTACTACATGGAGGCCGCTGATGATCAGGAGTAGTTAGGAGGTTCCCAGGCAGGAGGCCTCGCCTCGTTCGATCGTTGTATCTTTTGTGCTAGCCTTCTCTAAGGCACCCCATGTTTTATGTCTGTACTCAGATATTTGTTGCTTCCGCTGACTCGTGTGTTTATCGAGCTTTCGTATTCTAGCCCTCGAGGCCCCTGGCTTGTAATATGAAGCTGATGTTATTTTATTTGTGTCTAGAGTTGTGTTGTGATATCTTCCCGTGAGTCCTTGGGTTTGATCGTACGCATTTGCGTGTATGGTTAGCGTACGATTAAATCGAGGGCGTCACAAGTTGGTATCAGAGCCGACTGCCTGTAGGTAGCCCCCTTTCCAACTCCTTGGCCGAAGTTGAGTCTAGTGTTTGAAAAACTTTACTAACATTGATGTTGTGGCTTACGGGCCCACATCTCAATTGGCTGGTATTAGTATCTTTTACTCCTTTCCTATACTCTGGGCTCTACTCTCTCTTCTCTTTCGGGTCAAAGATTTTACTAACTCTAACATTAGGTTCTCGAATCACATCGACCCGGAGAGCTGGACTATCTACTCTTTTTCTCCTAAATATGTATTACGCACACTGTCATTGACATCCGTCAATCTTCTTTTCAGATGCGTCCCGCAAGACAGCACGTGCGCCTGACACAGGCCACTCAGACGACTGGGTTCCCGGCCATTTTGGTCGATCTCCTGACCAGGCTGGGATATCGCTGGTACCCTAAGTACACTGTGTTCGAGGATTTCCGCGAGTACAACCAGTACCAGTACCAGGCTGAGGTTCGCATCTTCGACCAGAGGGGCAGCAAGACCCTCGAGCTCCACGTCTTCTGTGGTATTGGAGTGTCGGTCGAGATGGCCGTCCATGATGCAGCCTACATCGCCATCACCCATCTCCGTGGAGCGTACCCTCACCTGGAGGAGAGCCCTTTCAGATACATCCCGCATGCTCCTGTTGGGGATGAGACTGGGTCTGATCTCACTGCCTACGCTTCTGACGTTCGGGAGCGCAGCGACCGTTCCTACGTCGCTGTCTGCGCCCCCTACATGACGCGTCGCTAGGACGCGCAGGTTCTGGTGCAGTACACTGAGGCAATGGATCGTGCTTTCCGAGCTCTAACTGTGGAGCTGTATGCTATGCGCGCTCGTCTTTACAACGCGTTGATAGAGCTGCAGCCATCACACTGCCCGAGGGTTCCCCCTATGCGCATCCGCGAGCCGAGCAGGACAGAGCTACCATCAGCTCTCGAGTGGACTGATGTTGGGGGTAGAACCCCTGCACTTGGACCTCAGCTCCTCGACTGGATGCGGTACCCTCACCAGAGTCACAACGGGACACAGGGTCCTGTCCCTACCTTCTATCACCGCCAGCTACCAGGATTCGATCGTCCTCTCCGACGTTGATGTAGCCTTATCACTACATCTCGTTGTGGTACTCTTCCACCGCGTGCCTGCGCGCCGCCTAGTGAGTCCAGGGTATCGTCTAATGCGTCCGGGCTATCGCCAAATTTCGAATTTGTAATCGTTAGTCTATAATCGAACTTATGTATGGGTCTGTATGTCGAACTCAACTACTATGGAGTATCTATCGCATTTCCCTTTCATTATGCTTAATTACTTCATGAATGTGTGCGATGCCTTTGCAATTGCTTTAAGCTAAACTACCCCTGCTAGATATTTAACAGGATGGTTAGACCAGCTGGCCGCCCGCGTGCCCCTGCCAACGATGCACCACCCCCGCCTCATGAGTATATGGCGGGGATGATCCAACAGTTTGAGCTGAACCGCCAGTTTATGCAAGGGCTCATGGATCAGTTCCAAAGGCCGAACATGAACCAACCGCAAGGCGTGACACTGCAAGATTTCTGCCGCCTCAACCCTGCGATCTACCGCAGCTCAACTCAGCCTCTTGATGCTGATGACTGGCTCCGTGAAATTTCTTATGAGCTGGAGTCTGCCAATGTGCCCCTGGCGAGCTATGTCAACTTTGTCGCCTACTTTCTGAAGGGTCCCGCTGCTCAATGGTGGGACAGCCACAGGCGCTCTCAGCCCGATGGAACTATCATCACTTGGGCAGAGTTCAAGGCTGCTTTCCGTGCTCGCTACATTCCCCAGGGAATCATGGACCGGAAGAAGTGTGAGTTCCGCAACTTGGTCTAGGGCAACAAGACTGTGGATGCTTATCAGCGGGAATTTCTGTAATTATCTCGCTATGCTGAAGAAGACATTGCGACTGATGCACGCAGGCAGGAGAAGTTCCGTGAAGGCCTCCACCCTGATATCAAACTGACACTCCTCGTTCAGGACTATCTGATTTCGCCACCCTGGTGAACAAGGCTATTCAGGTTGAGACTGGTCTGCAAGAATACAAAGATAGCAGCAAGCGCAACCGTGACATGGGCTCATCTTCGGGCTCATCTGCACAGAAGCGGAAGATCTCGATTCCCAACAACATGTACCATGCACCTGCTCCTACTCCGAGGCCGTCCTATGCTACACCTCGCCTGCCTCCTCCACCACCTAGGCAGCCGAGGCTTCCAGCTCCACCGCCTCGAGTTCCTCCTTCCCGTCCTGAGGATGGGCTGTGCTTCAAGTGTGGCCGTCCAGGTCACCGTGCTAGAGACTGCAGGCAGCATCCGAATCAGCTGACACTTCCCGCAACTGGCAGTGGCAACAACCAGAACCGCAACTTCAACGCTAAGCCTGCTTATGTTCGTGGTCAGGCCAACAACATTGATATGGGTCAAGCTCAAGACCAGCCTGCTACCGTGATGGGTACACTTCTCGTTAACTCAGTACCTGCTTCTGTATTGTTTGATACAGGAGCATCGCATTCCTTTATGTCGGAAAGTTTTGCATTCATGCATGGCATTAAGTACGAAGAGATGAACATCCCAATAGTGGTAAACACCCCCTCGGGCCAATGCCGACCCTCCATGGTCTGCTCCAATGTCCCCATTGAAATTGAAGGATTGGAATTCTTTGCCTCTCCCATGTTATTAAGTTCTTCCAACATTGATCTCATACTGGGGATGGACTGGTTGAAAGCTCATACGGCATCGGTCGTTTGTGCCACCAAGACCGTCCACCTCCTACACCCTTCAGATGAATTGATAAGCTACCATGCTCATCTCGTCCGTAATGCTGAGGCACGGCTGTATGCTTTGAATGCATTAAATGCATCGCCTCTTGAAGGGATTGAAAACATACCAGTGGTCCGAGAATTTCAAGATGTCTTTCCAGAAGAACTTCCGGGATTCCCCCTGCTCGAGCTGTCGAGTTTGTCATTGACTTGGTACCCGGTACCACTCCTATTGCCAAGCGTCCTTATAAGATGCCACCACATGAACTCCTTGAACTTAAGCAAGAAATTGACAACTCGCTCCATCTGGGTTTCATCCGTCCGAGCTCCTCTGCTTGGGGAGCACCTTCTCTCTTTGTTAAGAAGAAGGATGGGACAAATCGATTGGTTCAAGACTATCGTCCTATCAACCAGGCCACTATTCAGAACAAATATCCTCTCCCTCGGATAAATGATTTGTATGATCAACTTGTTGGTTCCACCGTTTTCTCTAAACTCGACTTGAGATTGGGATACCACCAGATCCGTGTTCGCAAGGAGGATATTACAAAGACCGCCTTTGTTACTCGTTATGGATCATACGAGTACACCGTCATGTCCTTCGGCTTAACCAATGCACCGGCAACCTTCTCTCGATTGATGAATTATATATTCATGGACTACCTCGACAAATTTGTCGTGGTATATCTAGATGATATTCTGGTATTTTCGAAGAACAAAGAAGAGCATGCTGAACATCTTCGTCTTGTACTGGATAAGCTTCGGGAGCATAAACTCTATGCGAAGTATTCCAAATGTGAGTTCTGGCTAGACGAAGTGACTTACCTTGGTCATGTGATTTCCAAGGATGGTATTGCGGTCAACCCCGAATGAATTCAAGCTATTCTTGACTGGACTCCCCCGAAGAATGTCAAGCAAGTCAGAAGTTTTCTCGGACTCGCAAGCTATTGCCGTCGATTCGTCGAGAACTTCTCCAAGATTGTGAAGCCCTTAACCAACCTGCTTCACAAAGGTGTTAAGTATGAATGGACTGATAAATGTCAGGAAAGTTTCCAGGCGCTCAAGGACAAACTGACGTCCGCTCCAGTACTTGCTCCTCCTGATACGAAAAGGGATTTCGTCATATACTGTGATGCTTCTCGTCAAGGAATAGGTTGTGTCCTAATGCAGGATCGCAAGGTGATCGCTTATGCTTCATGTCAACTGCGTGCTCATGAAGAGAACTACCCAGTTCATGATCTCGAGCTTGCCGCAGTCATTCATGCGTTGAAGGAATGGCGACAATACCTTGTCGGTAATCGTTGTGAAATCTACACCGACCATCAAAGTCTGAAGTACTTGTTCACTCAACCGGAGCTGAACCTGCGTCAACAAAGATGGATGGAGCGTATAGCAGATTTTGACTGTAGTATATCATATACCCCTGGCAAGGCTAACGTAATGGCTGATGCCTTAAGTCGCAAGTCATACTGCAACCACCTCCAGGTTCATCAGGTTCACGATCGTCTGCAAGAGGAATTCCGTAAGCTGAACCTCCACATTGTTCCTCAGGGTTACCTTGTTCCCCCTCCTGAAGAGTGTCAAAAGATGAACCTTCGTGTTGTTAATCAGGGTTCCCTCAGTAACCTAGTGGTTGAACCAGATCTTGTGAGCTCCATAAAGAATCTACAAGACTTTGACGATGATGTCGACATGATTAAGAGCTATATTGCAAAGGGTAAACCCTCCTTTTTCACTGTTAATGAAGATGGCGCCTTGTATTTCAAGGGTCGCCTATTCGTCCCAAATAAGAAGGAAAATCTCAGGATGACTGGGAAGGTGATGGAAGAAGCTCATGACACACCATTGTCTATTCACCCGGGTAGTACCAAGATGTACCAAGACATCCGGCAAAGATTCTGGTGGCCCAATATGAAACAAGACATTGCATGCTATGTGGCAGAATGTGATATATGCCGGCGTATCAAAGCAGAACACCAAAAGCCTGCTGGAACTCTGCAACCTATCTCTATTCCTGAGTGGAAATGAGACCATGTTGAAATGGACTTTGTCACTGGTTTTCCCAGATCTCAGAAAGGTAATGATGCTATTCTTGTCGTCATTGATCGACTGTCCAAAGTTGCACATTTCCTGGCCGTCAAAGAAACGATTAATGCTAGTTAGCTCGCAGATCTTTATATGTCAAGAGTTGTTTCACTTCACGGTATTTCGTTGGTAATCAGTTTGGACCGTGGCAGCTTGTTCACTTCAAAATTCTGGGAAAGTTTTCAAAAGGCTATGGGGACTCATCTGTCCTTTCGCACTGCATTTCATCCTCAATCCCAGGGACAAGTTGAACGAGTCAACCAAATTCTCGAGGACATGCTTCGAGCTTGTGTCATTTCTTTCGGTAAGAAATGGGAGGAATCTCTCCCGTATGCCGAGTTCTCTTACAACAATAGCTATCAAGCTAGTCTGAAGATGGCCCCTTTCGAAGTATTGTATGGGCGAAGTTGTCGAACTCCTCTGAATTGGTCAGAAACTGGGGAACGATCACTCTTCGGTCCGGATATTATTCAACATGTCGAAGATCAGGTCCGCATTATTCATGAGAATCTGAAGGCTGCTCAGTCTCGTCAGAAGAGTCAGTATGACCGTCATCATCAAGATATGGTCTATCAACCTGGCGAAAAGGCTTATCTTCGTGTCACACCAATGAGAGGTGCACACCGTTTCGGAATCAAGGGCAAGTTAGCTCCACGTTATATTGGTCCTTTCACTGTTCTCGAAAGGCGTGGAAGAGTGGCTTATCGATTGGAACTGCCGGCGAACCTTTCTCAGGTTCACGATGTCTTCCATGTTTCTCAGCTCCGTCGCTTCTTCAAGGACCCTATTCGAGCAGTGGATCACGATATGCTTGAACTACAACAAGATCTCTCTTATAAAGAGCATCCGGTCCGCATTCTCGACAAGCTGAACGTAAGACTCGTCGCAAGGTCACCAAGTTCCTTAAGGTGCAGTGGTCAAATCACTCTGAAGATGAAGCCACTTGGGAACGCGAGGATCATCTTCGTGATGAATACCCCGGGCTCTTTCCCTCTACCTCTTAATTCTCGGGACGAGAATTCTTGTTAGTAGGGGAGAATTGTGACATCCTCGACTTTTGCTACAGTAAATATTGTAATTAAGCTACAGTGATCACCCGCAAATGATGCCACATCATCGAGAATTACCGTCGTTGACCCACATTGAATTTCTATCTGGATTCAGAAAATTGAAAACAAAAGATAATTATATTTATAAACTCATATTAACTATTAAAGAAAGAAAGTATTAAAAATAATGATGATAAAAGAAAGAAAAGAAATTAAAAAAAAAGAAAGAAGAAAGAAGAAATAATAGAAAAGGAAAACAAAACAAAGCAAAACAAATGATAAAACAAAAAAAAACAAGCAACCGAACCCCCCCCCCACCTGGCCCAACTAGGCCTAGAGGCCCAGCCGGCCAGGCCACAGCCAGCCCACCCCGTACCCCCCCTCAAACCCTAGGGCGAGGCAACCCCTCCCTGCCTCGCTCCCTCCCTTCCCCTTGCGCCGCCGCCAGGGGCTCCATTCCCTCGTGGGGGGGCCCACCCCCACCGACAGCCCTCCCTCTCGTCACCCCCCTCCCCATGAGAGGCTCTCTCCCTCCCAGTGCCCCCACGACAGAACCCCCCCCCCCACGATCTCCCTCTCCCCCACCGAGGCCTCCTCTCCACCTCGCCCCCACCCCACCGGCGAGCCCCTCCCCTACATCTCCACCCCGCCGGCGAGCCCCCTCCCCCACCGGACCTTGCCTGCATCTCCATCTCCCTCCCGGCCTCCTCCACCCGCCGACAGCAAGGCCCCCTCGGCCCCTTCTACCACCTCGGCCGCCCCCCCCCCTTCAACTCCGACGACCACCATGACCGGCCGGCCTCCCTCCCCTTGAGGCCGGGGCAACCCTCTATGACGCCCTCGGCTTAATCGTACGCTAATCATACACGCAAATGCGTACGACCAAACCCAAGGACTCACGGGAAGATATCACAACACAACTCTATACACAAATAAAATAACATCAGCTTCATATTACAAGCCAGGGGCCTCGAGGGCTAGAATACGAAAGCTCGATAAACACACGAGTCAGCGGAAGCAACAGATATCTGAGTACAGACATAAAACATGGGGTGCCTTAGAGAAGGCTAGCACAAAAGATACAACGATCGAACGAGGCGAGGCCTCCTACCTGGGAACCTCCTAACTACTCCTGATCATCAGCGGCCTCCACGTAGTAGTAGGCACCGTCGGGGTAGCAGTCGTCGGCGGCGGGGACCTCCATCTCCTGGGCTCCATCATCTGGTCGCAGCAAACGGATCAAGGGGACAAGGGGGGAGCAAAGCATCGGTGAGTACTCATCCAAAGTACTCACAAGTCTTACATCAGAACTATTCTAATTATGCATCAATATCAAAGAAGGGGGTTATATGTGGACTGACTGCAGCAATGCGAGAATAGAGAGAGAAGGCCTAGTCCTATCGAAGACTAGCATTTTCAGGGTCTTGCAGCAATAGACGAGAGTAGAACAGGGGTAACACATAAATAATCATATTGTTGCAGCAATATTAAAGTGAGGTCACGCCTAAAGATCCTCCCTCGACTCCCTGCGAGGAAGCAATCCCGAGGCAAACTAATTCCAGTTAAGTAACAATTGTAGTTGTATAAGATCGGGGCACAACTCCAAGTCATCCTGTAACCGTGGACACGGCTATCCGAATAGTTAATTTTCATCCCTGCAGGGGTGCACCACATGTCCCATCACGCTCGATAACACTCTGGCCGGACATACTTTTCTGGGTCCTGCCGGCCTCGGAATATCGACACGTCGCAGCCCCACCTAAGACTAATCAGAGAGGCCAGCCCGCCGGTCTAAATCCTAAGCACAAAGGGTTCGTGGGCCCAGTTCCCCTTCACGCTCCTGCACGTGGCGTGGGCGGCCGACGTCAGTCCTAGCATCCCTTAGTCACAAACGCGATGCATCTCGGGACCACTCGGGCGCGCGACGCTACATTGCTGGCATCTGAAAAGCTTTGGGTGATACCGCGACGCCGAGTACCCATAATTCTTCCCGCGTAGCCGGTTAGTGCGAAAAGGTCTCCGACCAACCCAGATCAAATACCCAAATCCATTAGCATTTTAATTAGGCCAGCAACACAGTCTCACGGGAATCCACCCGTCTTAGAACTAATCACCAATGATCCCAGTAACATGGTCGAGTAACTGTGTGATTGTAACATCGGGGGGGGGGGGGGGGGGGTCCGAGGTATCACCCTCGTTGGACACCGAACGGTGTACCCGTCAAGGTGGGCTTAGAGGAATCACCCTCGGGGGTCCCACACTCGCGGGGTGGCACGACAGAGACGTCATCGGGAATGGTGAAAGAGGAATCACCCTCGATAACCACGACCGACTAGCTATACTATAGAGATATCATCAGGAGTACTTAGTGAGGTGTCACCCTCGGTACCCGATAGTATCTCTGTAGCGTCGTACAACGAAGGGGGTGAATGTGCTGTGTCGGGTCTGGCTCGTCGATCAGAGATCAAGATTTGACAACAAGCGGGGCAACTGATCTACGGGTCAGAGGGGATGACTGCTCCACCTATACTAAGCATATTTAAAGGTACAGGACTGAAAGTAGCAGTTCATCAAAAATAGGCTATGCATCAGATATAGGAGCTAACTACAACGGTAGCAAAATACTAATGCAAGCAGTAGAAAGAAAGACATAGGCGATATAGGATGATCAAGGGGGGGTTTGCTTGCCTTCCTGCTCTGCGGCAAAGGACTGATCGGCAGGGTCGTAGATGTACCCGGCAGCAGCATCAGTCTCGGGGTCTACCGGTAAGAAGAGGGGGAAGAAACAATAAATAATAGCACCGATGCAACACAAGCATGACATGGAAAGATGCAGGCTAGACATGAGCTAACGCAGCAACATCCGTCATAGACGGGTCGGAAGAATATCTGACGATATTTTCCGGGTCTCGGGCTACTACCGGTTATACTGGAAACGATGGAAAAGTTCCATGTTTGCTATGCTAGGGACGCGTGACAGACGAACGGGCCGTGCATCCGGGTTCGTCTCGCTCTGCTGATCAACTTTCATGTTGAAATTATTTTGATCTGACTTACGGATTATTTTATATTAATTTTCAAAGTTTTATTAATTATTTAGGAATTAAAAACAGATTTAAAAGATTTAATAAAATCCCATTATGACATCATCGCGGTGTCAGGCTGACATCAACATTTGACCGGTCAACTGACCTGCGGGTCCCGAACGTCATAGGCACAAGGTTTATTTAAGATTAATTATTAGTTAATCAGATTAATTTAGGGGGGACCCACGTGTCATACTCTCATTATGTTAATTAATTATTTTAACTAATATATCTTTTTAACTAATTCATTAACTCATTAATTAATTATTATATCTATCTCGTTATTTATTTAATAAAAACATTATTTTTATTATTTTTATTAACTCTCGCGTGGGGCCTCCCTGTCATAGACAGCGGGTGCATTGGCCCCACCGGTAAGTGGCCTAAGGTTATTTTCTCATTTTATTATTAGATACCTAACCGTGCAAATACCGTATTCCTCTAAATATCCATATACGCAAATACATACATCACATCTCATACATACGCATTTAATACATCATTTGTTTTTATTCATTTTTCTTTTCTCTCACAACACTCATCTCTCTCTCTCTCTGTTAATAGACACAGAACTCTGTGCTAACTCCACCTAGAAGAACCGAAAGTCCAAATCCTCCTACCGGAGTCTACCGTCGACGGATCGAGGTCCCGTTTGCCGGAACGGAACCGGGACGGCGAGGAGATCGACATGGTGGGAGGAGCCCGAGGAGGGGCTCACCGACGGTGATGAGACGGCCCGATGAAGCCAGAGTTCGCACGAAGGTGACGGTGGAGACGGCGTGGTTCCGGTGGAGACGGGCGTGCCGGCGAGGAGGAGTCGGCCGGAGGTTCGCCGAGAGGGGCCCCGGTGAGGAGGGGCCCCCGAAGATGGAGCCGCCGATGGGGAGGGGCGGCCACCGTAGAGAGGGCCGCCGGAGATGGACCTCCCGGAAGGGGCCGGCCGCCGAGATGGGGGGGCCGAGGTGGCCGGCGCCCCTGCCGGCGGGGTGGAGGCCGAGAGGGGGCTCGCCGCGGAGAGAGGGGAGGGGCCGCCGGGGGAGGAGGAGGTCGTGAGGTGGGGGGCCGCCGGGAGAGGAGGGTCGGTGGAGGGAGGCCGTGGGGGGGCTGCCGGCGGGAGGAGGAGAGGCCGCCGGGGGGGCTGCCGGCGGGATGGGAGAGGGGCTCGGTGGGGGGGATCTGGCGTGGGGGGAGAGGGGCGACGGGAGGGAGAGGAGTCGTGGGGATGGAGAGGGTCACGAGAGGGAGGGAGTGTCGGTGGGGATGAGGGAGAGGACCGAGAGAGGGGGGGCTCTCGCGCGTGGGGGTGAGGGTGGGGCCCCCACGAGGGGGAGGCTGGCGGGGGCGCTCAGGGGGGGAGGGAGTAGCGAGGGGAGGGGCTGCTCGCCAGGGGGGACTAGGGTTTGGCCGGTTGGGCCGGTGGGTGGCCCAGCTGGGCCGGGGGAGTGGGGTTGCTTTTTTTTTGCCTTTTCTTATTATTTCTTTCTTTCCTATTTTCTTTTCTTTCTTTTATTATTTATTTTACTATTTGATTTTTTCTTTTTAAACACTTTATTTTATTATACTTTATTTTATCATTATTATTTTTAATACTTTCTTTTTTTACATATATAATCTTTTGATATTTAACATGAATTTATAATATACTTTTCTTTTGTTCTCAAATTTTGAACCCGGATAGGCTTGAATCAACGCGGGTCTGAGATGGGAATTCGATGACGTGGCATCATTAGTGGTTGATCATTGTAGCTTAATTACAATAATTACTGTTGCAAAAGTCGAGGATGTCACATCCTTGCCGGATCCGGCCGGCCCCTTCTTCACCGGAGGGCTCTCCTCTCCGGCCACGACTCTAGGAGGCCCTCTCCAACGATCGTCACCACCGTCCTCACCGTCACCTTCACCACCGGAACCGCGCCATCACCGCCGTCAACTCCGCCTCACAAGAACTCCGGCTTCACCGGGCCGTCTCATCAACGTTGGTGAGCCCCTCCTCGGGCTCCTCCCACCATCACGTTCCCCTCACCGTCCCGGTTCCGTTCTGGCAAACGGGGCTCCGATCTGTCGACGTTTGACTCCGGTAGGAGGAGTTGAAGTTGGCTCTCTCCTATGTTGAGTTAGCACAGAGAACTCTGTGTTGTGTTCTCTGTTGTCTGTTAACAAAGAGAGATGAGAGTGTGAGAGTTAAATAAAATAAAAACAAATGATGTATTCTGTATATATGAATGTATGTATGTATGAGATGCGATGTATGTATTGCGTATATAGGTATTTGGAGGAATACAATATTTACATGATTATGTATCGGTGAATAAAAAGGAGTATATAGCCTTAGGTCACTTACCGGTGGGGCCAACACACCCGCTGTCTATGACAGGGAGGCCCCACGTGATAATTAAAAATAAATAAAGATAATGTTAATGTTTTTATTAAATAAATAAATAGATATATTAGTTAAATTAATTAATTAGAATAATTAGAGTATGACACGTGGGTCCCCCACTAAATTAATCTCATTAATTAATATTTAATCTTAATTAAAACTTGTGCCCATGACGTTCGGGACCCGCTCGTCAGTTGACCAGTCAAATGTTGATGTCAGCATGACATCATGCTGATGTCATAATAGCTTTTTATTAAATTATTTAAATCTGTTTTTAATTCCTAATTATTGATTAAAACTTTATAAAATTAATATTAAATAATCCGTAAGTCAGATCAAAATATTTTCAACATGAATGTTGATCAGCAGAACGAGACGAACCCGGATACCCGCCCCGTTCGTTTGTCACGCGTCCCTAGCATAGCAAACATGGAACTTTCCATCGTTTCCAGTATGACCGGTAGTAGCGCGAGACCCGGAAAATATCGTCAGATATTCTTCCGACCCGTCTATGACAGATGTTGCTGCGTTAGCTCATGTCTAGCGTGCATCTTGCCATGTCATGCTTTGTGTTGCACCGTTGCTATTATTTATTGTTTCTTCCCCCTCTTCTTACCGGTAGACCCCGAGACTAACGCTGCTGCCGGGTTCATCTACGACCCTACCGATCAGTCCTTTGCCGCAGAGCAGCAAGGCAAGCAAACCCCCCTTGATCATTCCTGTATCGCCTATGTCTTTCTTCCTACTGCTTGCATTAGTATTTTGCTACTGTTGTAGTTAGCTCCTATATCTGATGCATAGCCTATTTTTGATGAGCTGCTACTTTCAGTCATGTACCTTTAATCTGCTTAGTATAGGTGGAGTAGTCATCCTCTCTGACCCCGTAGTTCAGTTTCCCCGCTTGTTTTCTAATCTCGATCTCTGATCGACGAGCCAGACCCGACACAGCACATACACCCCCTTCGTTGTACGACGCTACAGGGATACTATCGGGTACCGAGGGTGACACCTCGCTAAGTACTCCTGATGATATCTATGTAGTATAGCTAGTCGGTCATGGTTATCGAGGGTGATTCCTCTTTCACCATTCCCGATGACGCCTCTGTCGTGCAACCCCTCAAGTGTGGGACCCCCGAGGGTGATTCCTCTAAGCCCACCTTGACGGGTACATCGTTCGGAATCCAACGAGGGTGATAGCTCGGATTCCCCCCGATGTTACAACCACACAGTTACTTGACCATGTTACTGGGATCTTTGGTGATTAGTTGTAAGACGGGTGGATTCCCGTGAGACTGTGTTGTTGGCCTAATTAAAATGTTAATGGATTTGGGTATTTGATCTGGGTTGGTCGGAGACCTTTTCGCACTAACCGGCTACGCGGGAAGAATTATGGGTACTCGGCATCGCGGTATCAGCCGAAGCTTTTCAGATGTCAGCAATCGTAGTGGCACGCGCCCGAGTGGTCTCGAGATGCATTGCGCTTGTGATTAAGGGATGCTAGGACTAACGTCGGCCGCCCTCGCATCGTGCAGGATTGCAGAGGGGAACTGGGCCCATGAACCCTTTCCGCTTAGGATTTAGACCGGCGGGTTGACCTCTCTAATTTGTCTTAGGTGGGGCTGCAACGTGTCGATATTCCGAGGCCGGGCAGGACCCAGCAAAGTATGTCCGGCCAGAGTGTTATCGAGCGTGACGGGACATGTGGTGCACCCCTGCAGGGATGAAAATTAACTATTCGGATAGCCGTGTCCACGGTTACAGGACGACTTGGAGTTGTGCCCCGATCTTATACAACTACGATTGTTACATAACTGGAATTAGTTTGCCTCGGGATTACTTCCTCGCAGGGAGTCGAGGGAGGATCTTTAGGCATGACCTCACTTTAATATTGCTGCAACAATATGACTATTAATGTTTTACCCGTGTTCTACTCTCGTCTATTGCTGCAAGACCCTGAAGATGCTAGTCTTCGATAGGACTAGGCCTTCTCTCTCTATTCTCGCATTGCTGCAGTCAGTCCACATATAACCCCCCTTCTTTGATACTGATGCATAATTAGAATAGTTCTGATGTAAGACTTGCGAGTACTTTGGATGAGTACTCACCGCTGCTTTGCTCCCCCCTTGTCCCCTCGATCCGTTGCTGCGACCAGATGATGGAGCCCAGGAGATGGAGGTCCCCGCCGCCGACGACTGCTACCCCGACGGTGCCTACTACTACGTGGAGGCTGCTGATGATCAGGAGTAGTTAGGAGGTTCCCAGGCAGGAGGCCTCGCCTCGTTCGATCGTTGTATCTTTTGTGCTAGCCTTCTCTAAGGCACCCCATGTTTTATGTCTGTACTCAGATATTTGTTGCTTCCGCTGACTCGTGTGTTTATCGAGCTTTCGTATTCTAGCCCTCGAGGCCCCTGGCTTGTAATGTGAAGCTGATGTTATTTTATTTGTATCTAGAGTTGTGTTGTGATATCTTCCCGTGAGTCCTTGGGTTTGATCGTACGCATTTGCGTGTATGGTTAGCGTACGATTAAATCGAGGGTGTCACACTAATTAAATTGTTGCTAAATACATACCACCTAGTTTCACCTATCAACAAAAGAAAAAAATATTTCTTTGATTTAAAACATTACTTTTGGGATGACCCACATCTTTATAAAGAGGGAGTAGATGGTATTACCAAACGTTGTATACCTGAGCATGAGCAGGAACAAATCCTTCAGAAGTGTCACTCCAAGGCTTATGGAGGACACCATGCGGGAGTTAGATTTGCACACAAGGTATAGTCATCTGGATTTTATTAGCCTGCTCTTTTTAAAGATGCTTGCAAGTTTGTCTTCTCTTGTGATGAATGTCAAAGAATTGGCAACATTAGTAGACGTCGGGAAATGCCTATGAATTATTCAGTTCTCATTGAACCATTTTATGTTTGGGGATTTATTATATGGGACCTTTTCCTTCCTCTAATGGGTATACACATATTTTGGTCTCTGTTGATTATGTCACTAAATGGGTAGAAGCTATTCCAACCAATAGTGCTAATCAGAACACCTCTATTAAAATGCTTAAGGAAGTTATTTCCCCACATTTTGGAGTCCCTAGATACTTAATGACTGATAGTGGTTCACACTTTATTCATGCTGCTTTTCGTAAGTTGCTTGCTGGATATGATGTTAACCATAGAATTGCATCTCCCTATCATCCTCAGTCTAGTGATCAAGTAGAATTAACCAATAGAGAAATAAAACTAATATTGTAAAAGATTGTCAATAGGTCCCAAAAGAATTGGTCTAAGAAATTAGATGATGCATTGTGGGCCTATAGAACAACTTACAAAATCCTATGGGTATGTCTCCTTACAAAATGGTTTATGGGAAAGCATGCTATTTACCTCTTGAATTAGAACATAAAGCTTATTGGGAAATTAAAGAAATCAACTATGATTTCAAACTTGATGGTGAAAAGAGGTTATTTGATATTAGCTCATTAGATGAATGGAGAACCCATGCTTATGAAAATGCCAAACTATTCAAAGAAAAAGTTAAAAGATGGCATGACAAAATAATCCAAAAGCGAGAATTCAAAGTTGGTGAATATGTTGTGTTGTACAATTCTCATCTTATATTTTTTGCAGGAAAACTTCTCTCCAAATGGGAAGGACCATATATCATCGAAGAAGTTTATCAGTCTGGAGCTATTAAGATCAATAACCCCAAAGGCACTAATCCGAAGGTGGTCAATGGACAAAGAATAAAACACTATATTTCAGGTACACCAAGTAATGTTGACACAAATATTATCCAAACCATGACACTGGAGGAGCACATTAGGGAGACCTTCCAGAACACTCAAGAACCCTTAAAAGGAAGAGGTGTGTGATACGGTAAGTAAACAGACTCAGAAAAATCGAAAAACATATTTTCTTCAGTTTTGGAATATTAGAAAAAATAGGAAACTCAGAAACACATAGGAAGGCAACCGAGGTGGCCACAAGACACTAGGGCGCGCCAGGCCCCCCTTGGCGTGGCCTGATGTCTAGTGGGCCCCTCGGACACCTTCGGGGCTTTGTTTTCTTGTGGAACACATATTTCCTTGTATAAAAATTCTCTATATATATCTCCCATGATTTGACTTGAGTACCATGAAGAAACCCTCTGTTCTTGTTTCGTGCTACTTTTCTGTCAGAACTTTCAAGCAGGGCATCATGTCTTATCCCTCCTCCAACCTCGTAGAAGAGGATGCTTGGCTAATGAAGATGGAACTGAAGGATGAGGAACTAGTAAGAGCGACCAAGGACAACAAAGGTAAGGAAGTCAAGGGGGATCAAGCTCGAGAATAAGGGCAGGCCATGCCACCAAAACAAGAGGAGGAATAAGATTACCTCCAACCCTACCATGATCATCTAACCCCTATTGAAATAGAGGAATTTAGAGCCTTCGAAACGATTCGTGTTCAGAACAAATATCTTAAGCATGAAAATATTTTGTTAAAGGATCAAGTCAGCAACTCTGGAGCATTATTCAACGTCTAGAGAACCTTGTGAGGTTACACTGTGACGCTACTTCATCATCTACATCTATACCACCACCTCCATCTTCACCACCAAAGAAGGAGACTTGAGTACACGGGTATGGGCACTCCTCTTGGCTTGTGCCAAGCTTGCGGGAAGCGCCCAGTATCGTATCACCATCACTCTTATTTATCTTTATCCATCTTAGTTTGATTGTTAGCTACTTGGAAATCTAGTAAAATAAAAGTTTAGTTCGATCCTTTTCTTTTGAGTGCTAGTTCCGTGATCTATCTATCTATCTATGTAATCGAGTGAGAGTTATATAATAAAGTTTAGTTTGAGTTTTGCTTATTTATTTTCTTGTTGCAATCGAAATAATGGAAAATAATGAAAAGGATCATATGCCAATCTTATAGAAGGTAGTGACATCACATAAGGAAAAGTATAAGTGGTAAAATTTGTTGAAGGTTGACAAACATATCATTGGTCGGTGATGCAACACATGAAAGAATTAATAAGGGAGGAGAAGATTTACACGCAAATACACTATCCTTGACATCTTTTATGATAGTGAGCCCCCATTAATTATAATATGCCAAAACTGTTGACATTGGACAAGGAAGACAACGTAATGATTTATGCTTGTTCACATTTACATAGAAGTTATATTTTTATAGATCCTCTAACATGTGGTGCTTTCCCAATACCTTTTCTAGCCAAAACTCTACACTAAGTAGAGATACGACTTGTGCATCCAATACCTTAAACCCAAATCCATGTTTCAAGAGTTAACCATACCTACGTATGGATTGAGTAAGATCCTTCAAGTAAGTTGTCATCGGTGCACAAAGCAATAAAAATTGCTTCTAAACATATTCAATCATTTATTTTAAGGGAAATTAAGCATTGTACAAACTTGTGATGGCGATAATAAAAACGACGGACTGCATAATAAAGGTTGCCATCACAAGCGGCAATATAACGTAACTTTCCTTTGCACTAAGAGATTTAGCATACAACCAACAAGCGTGTGATAACCTCTCCTCCCCTCTGCGAAGGGCCAATCTTTGACCTTTATGTATTAAACTTTGTGCAAGAGTCAAAGTATTCTTTTTTACTTCCTTTGTCTTCTCTTTGGCAAGCATCATGTGGTGGGGAAAGATCTAGACATATATATCCAGCTGAATGTGGGTGGTCATGAGTTATTATTGTTAACGTCACCATTGAGGTGAATACGTTGGGAGGCAACACTATATGCCCCTATCTTTCTGTGTGTCTGGTTGAAGCCTTTTGCTCATATATATGCAGTGAGTGTTAACAATCATAGAAGACTAAATGATAGTTGAGTATGTAGACTTGCTAAAAAGCTCCAATATGTGACCCTTCTTGGAAGTATGATGAATTGTGTTGGAAAGTTAACTGAAAACATAGTTTGTTAGTTTTCAATAAAGTTTATGCTTCATACTTTAATGTTGTGATGAATTGCTACTTGTTTATAAGAAGAGTTTATGATAAAAGTTATATGATGAAAATGTTGTGATGAAGTATTTTATAAAGTTTTATTTGTTGTTATAATAATGAGCATGATGCTGCTATGTCCATATTTTGTTCTTATCGACACCTCTCTCTCAAAGTATGTGGTCATGATTTTCGTTATCGACTTTCGCTTGAGGACAAGCGAGGTCTAAGCTTGGGGAAGTTGATACGTCCATTTTGCATCATGTTTTGTTACTATCATTGATAGTGTTTTTATGCATTTTGCCACTTGGTGGAGTAATTCTAATGTCTTTTCTCTCATAATATGTAAGGTTTACATCACGTGGGGGAATGTCGGTAGATGAAATTCTGGACGTGAAAACGCTACATCAAATAAACCTATTGTGCACATCTCCAATTGGGGTGAAACTTTACAAAGATTTATTTTATAATAAATAAAAATACTAGAGCGAAGAAGTATCAGAGGGGGCTACCAGGCGCCCACTAGACACGAGGGCGCGCCAGGCCCCTCTAGCGCGACCTCATGTCTAGTGGCCCCCCTGTCCCACCTCTAGCAATCATATTTTGGTATAAAATCCCTTTTAACCTGAAAAAATTAACGGGAGCACTTTCAAGATGAAGCGCCGCTTCTCGAGGCGGAACCTGGGCAGGAGAACTTTTGCCCTCCGGCGAAGCCATTTCGCTAGAGGAACTTCCCACCCACAGGTGGAAATCGAGGCCATCGTCATCACCAACAACCCTCTCATCTTGGGGAGGCCAATATTCATCAACATCTTCATCAGCACCATCTCCTCTCAAAACCCTCGTTCATCTCTTATTCTAAATCTTATATCGAAACCTCGGATTGGTACCTCGGGTGTGTAGTAGTGTTGATTACATCTTGTAGTTGATGCTTTATGGTTTATCTGGTGGAAGATCATTTGTTCAGATCCAATATGCTATTTAATACCTCCCTGACCATGACCATGTTTATCACTTGTGAGTAGTTACTTTTGTTCTTGAGTCCACAGGAGAAATCATGTTGCAAGTAGTCATGTGAAGTTGACATTTGTTCGATATTTTGATGATATGAATGTTGTGGTTCCCTTAGTGGTCTTATGTGAACCTCAATTACATAACACTTCAACATATTTAGGCCTAAGGTAATGCATTGTGGAGTAGTAATTAGAGGGTGGGTTGCGAGAGTGACAAAAACATAAACCCCAGTCTAGGAACTACTCCGTAAGGGGCTGATTTGGATCCCTATGTTTAATGCTATGGTTAGAACTTATTTTTAATACTTTTCTCGTAGTTGTGGATCCTTGCGGGAGGGTTAATCATAAGTGGGAGGCCTATTCAAGTAATAATAGCACCCAAGCACCGGTCCACCCACATATCAAATTATCAAAATACTCAACGCGAATTAACTCAATATGACGAATGTGACTAGATGAAATTCACGTGTGCCCTCAAGAACGTTTTTCCTATTATGAGAATTTTTTCCACCCTGTCCTTTCCCACAAAAGGATTGGGCTACCTTGCTGCACCTATTGTTACTATTGCTACTTGTCACTTGTTACAATTACCTTGCTATCAAACAACTTGTTACAGCTATTTTGGTGCTTACAGAAATTACCTGGCCAAAAAACACTTGACATTTCCTTCCACCCCTCGTTGGGTTCGACACTCTTACTTATAGAAAGGACTACGATTGACCCTCTATACTTTTGGGTCATCATAGGACCCCAGGGACGACATGCATATCGAGTAGTGCTATCGTGACACAGTCTTTCCTGTCTCCAGCAAGAAACTATGGTGAGCATCTCCCCTAATGACGTGGCACAGTTTTGAACATCTACGGTCACTTGAATTCGATGGCTATATCTCTCCCTAATAATAAAGCAAATAGGGTTTCTGGTCGTCCGTCGTGGCATTTTTGTAAAACAATCCCTAAGTTTTATTGATTTTAACCCGCAGTCCTCCAATTAATGGGAAAAAACAATTCATCTTTATAGAAAAGCTCCTATTCCGGCTCTTCTTCTTGGTTGCGCGGGTTCTGCATCTCGGCTGCGCATCAGCGGTGGCCCGTCGCCGTCGACCCGCTTCACTCCGGGGCAGCGACCGCCCCTCCCCTCCCCTCCTGCCCTCCCTCCCATCCTCATCCCCTCGCCGCCGGCCCCTCGGCATCCTCGGCATCGTCCCTCCGGGTCTGTATATTCAACCCACGATGCATACATGTTGGATTTCTAATCTGGTCAACGCGGCGGCTGGGTGCAGAGGTGCGATGGCGGCTGGAGTTGCAGGGGATGAATTCGTACGCGGCACGGGCTGGGCAGACGGGCGGTGAGGCGTGGGTTGTCGGTGATGACAAGGAAGGTTGGAGCACGACTTTCCGGGCAGATCCATGGCATCTATGACTCTGGGCAGAAAGGAGATAGGGAGGTGAGGGAAAGAAGGGAGAAATGATGGGTGGTGCGGCGGCCTAGCGAGGAACTCACCGGAGCCAGGCGACGGTGGACGGGCGTGGGAGATGAAGGGATCCAGTGCAGCGGTGTGGAGTCCTTGAATATTCAGACTCATCGTATTCTCTTTTTCATCATGCAAGTGTTGTTCATCTACAGGAAGGAGAAGAGGAAGGCGGCAACGCTGCCGGTCGTGCTGGTGAAACCAACCAGGGCAAGGGTGACGCAGCACGGGTGCCGCATCCACTTCGGCGAGTACGAATGAAGATTGATCACCAGGTAATCCATTCATGTCCCCTCTTTTCCTACCTCCCTTCGATCTGGTCCTCATTCGCCATGTCCTACAGCTGCAAAATCGCTCATTTTCCATGTTATTGAGTTCATCTGAAGCCCAGTGCTTAGAGATCTTCTGCTCTGCATTACCTGATATTTCATCTGATTGAGAGTAGTGGATGAAATCATGGTTTAATCATTGAATTGACTAACATCAATTGAGCCTGACGGGAGTGTTAAATTGAATTCGGACGCTGCATTTCTGTAGTTCTGGCAGGCCTACAACAGCTTTCAAAATACTTTAACGGCATTGTGCAGATGGAACTGGATTGCCTATCCTTGGTTAAGACGTTGGTTGGGAACACACCCAGTCGGTCTAGCATGTTTGCAAATTGCAATTATTGCTGGTACTCTTGCTTCGGTATGCTCGTTCAGGTCCATTCAGTTTGGTTGGGTGAGAAGTGATCAGAAAATGTTGGCACACATGCTCATTGCCATAACAACAAATCAAGGCGATTTCTTCTGGCTGGTGGCTGTCCCGCCTGAGCTTAGTGACATTATGTACTCTGATTGTAACCCTGCTTTATGACAGCGTTGATCACTTTGATCCTCAAAAAAAAAGCTGAGCTTCTTCTTTCGTTCTGAAGATATTTTGAAGCAAAATCGTGTCCAAACAACCTGAGCAGAAGTGCACCAATGAAACCATACATCCATTTTGGTGTCCTAATCACGGAATTCTGAAGACACGCAGACCGGGAAATGTCTGTTAATATGACAAGTATAATGTTAAAGAATGGCAAATTTTCACGTGAAGCTATCTATATACACCGGCTATGTATATTGAAGGAATTTGTCAGACGCTTGATTTTCTTGCTGAGATGCAGTTCAAAAAGTTAAAAATAAGTGAGATCTCCAGTGATGTGCTCGCGCGTGGCCTTTGGTGTCATGGGAAGAACCAGTTATGCCAACAAGTTCAAGCTACATCGGGAGAGCTGGAAGATGCTCATGGGTTTATTTACTGTCTGGAGCCCATACAAAATGGCATACAATCTCAAGCACACTAGCACTGACCAAGGCAGTAGCAATAATTCACAGATAATGGACAAAAATAATTGGAAGCTAATCTAGAATGCAAATGTGCCAAGTACGGTGATAATATTTGAGTGGAGGCTTTCTTTGGATAATTTGGCGACAAAAAAAGATAAGTCTGCTAGCTACGATCGCTTCAGAGCAGCGGAATTTGGTCTTCATACTTTTCTAGAGAGCCTGGCACTTGCCTAATAATATAGTCAATGGAGAGGGGTTATGTTCGATCACATATTCAATATCTTTTCTAAAGAACAATGTTGTCATACTTAATGATGGTGATTCACAGACTTTGGATGTGAAAGGAAAAGATATGGCTGGCACTACCGATATCAAAACTAAAAATACATATGCAACAAGTTCCAGTTGATCTAGCGGTGGGTAAAGGCACTCAGCGGGCAAAACCTCCACAAGGGCCCCTGAAGATAAACAATAACAAGTGCGGGATTGTGATCACAGACAGTAGTGGAAATCGGAGGGGAGGCCCTTCTTTTCATAAAAAATATGACTTTTTAATCACTAAAGGAGTGATCTAAAAAGTCATATATTACTTACGTAGGAAGCATTTTCGAGGTAAAATAATTAATAAATTGCAACATTTGGAATCCAAATGTATTTTTACTTAAATCTTGAACGGTGCAGTTTATTGGTTTTTAGAGTGTATATTTGTGTAAATTTTAATGAACGTTAGTTATTTTCTCCTGTTGCAACGCACAGGCATATGTGCTAGTTATATTTTAATATGAACCGGTACCAAGAAATCCCATGGTGCTATGTGTCCTAACGACCTACGTGTGAATAAACTTGTTACCGATCGGTCCCCGAATTTCATAGAATAGCCCCTAAAATTCAAAACCCTATAAATTTTCACCTTTAAATCTCACTTAGGTCAAACTTTTTGAAATTTTACCAAGTAAAATTTATTCAAATTCAAATCTTGTTCAAACTTCTTTTGATCATAACTTGTAAATCATAAGTCCATTTCAAGTGATTCTTTTTGCATACTGAATCTCTAGCCAAACCTCATAAATTATGCAACTTAGATAAATATATTCAAGATATTTTGTACATAATCAAATTGGAATTCAAATTTGAAACTTCTTACATCCGTAATTTTAAATATATGAGCTCTTTTGTGTTATTTCTTTTTTCCTTTCATCCTAAAATAAGATAGGAAATTATACTAGTTATAACCTTAGTATGTTGTGGTTCTTTTGTACCATGCCATATTTTTTCTTGTGTTTATTTGGATTTTTCTATATGGATTGGATATTTATTGAATGTTTTTTCTTACTTTATACCACTACAAGTGAAGGCCAAGGCAAGTTACACCTATTGACCATACAAACACCGATATTTTTAATTGCACATGTAGCAACTTTCACAATTATAGCTTGCATGTAGGACTACTTGTGATAGATATTTATTGTATGATCCCAAAGTGGCAAAGTTGTTGTAGGTCTAAAGCATATTCCTTGTCGCCATAGAGACATTATGAATTATTTTATTTCTTAGCATTGTTATGGTAGATGGAGTGCTGATTTTCATATTCATGCAAGTTATGAGAGAGTAGTAAATAGGACCAATTAAATGCTAATGAATCATCTAGGTGGACTGGTGCATGGTGAGGGGCATCCTTGAGTAACTAATGAATTGCCTAGGTGTCCTAGAGTAACCAAGGGATCACTCATATTTGGATTGGCACCCAGGGTCAAAAGGATCAGACAAGTTTCCTTATAGTAGCTTCTAGTACAAACACGTATTACTATGGGCTCTTTCTTAGCTGAGTACGCGTGTGACCCTTTCCAATGTAGGCTAGCAAATGTAGAGATGTGTAGGTCTACCTGACTATCCACGGGTTAAAGAGAGCACTTCTAAAAGACTTCGTATTAATCTCCATGTTCACATACAGTCGAGTGTGCAAGCTGCAAAGGGGGTGATCGAGTCACATGTGGAATGAGTATAGCCTCTCTAGAATGTCAAACTAATTGATTATTCGTGTACTCAATTACACACAATGATTAGCGGCTAAAATCATAACCATTGGATGATCTTATCACATTTAACAATTTGAGGGGGTGCTAATTAATCAACTTCAGGGTTGTGTGTTTATGTGTTTGATTGAAGTTACCAATTCAAACATATGCTACTAGCTGATAATGAATAAACTAATGTTAGATAGATGTAAGAAAAACTTGGCTTTATACAAAATGGAACATAGAGCTTATTCCCACTTATCATATCCTTGCATGTAGTACGAGGTTTGTTATACCACTTTGGTAATAACTTACCAATACATTCAATGGTTGGCCTATATGGCTGCAACATCTTATGTTGTAGTGTTTACAGATGAAGTGTTAAGGTATGAATGGTCGTGATGTGTACTCTCAACCTTACCATTGATGTTGAAATTTATTGAGTGTTCTAGACATGGAAGTGTTCACCTGATGAATTTGCTGAGGAATAACACTTTTTGAAGATTTTATGGAAAGACAAAGATCTACAAGGCGGTAAAATTAGATTTTAATTACCCTGGTTGAAGAACACGAAGAACACGATGAACTGTGGAGGGTGAAACGGAAGCTCGTCGATTGAGATCTTCAGCGCCCTAACTCGGCGGCTAAAGACAGCTGCGATGGCGGTGGAGGAAGGAGTTCCGCGGTCAGCGTGAGTACGACGACGACGAGGTCGAGGCTGTTCGAAATATGCCCTAGAGGCAATAAAAAAAGTGGTTATTATTATATTTCCTAGTTCATGATAATTTTCTATTATTCATGCAATAATTGTATTAACCGGAAACCATAATACATGTGTGAATATATAGATCACAATGTGTCCCTAGTGAGCCTCTAGTTGGCTAGCTCGTTGCTCAATATATGATCATGGTTTCCTGATCATGGACATTGGATGTCATTGATAACGGTATCACATCATTAGGGAATGATGTGATGCACAAGACCCAATCCTAAGCATAGCACTAGATCGTGTTGTTCGTCTGCTAAAGCTTCTCTAATATCAAGTATCATTTCCTTAGACCATGAGATTGTGCAACTCCCGGATACCGTAGGAGTGATTTGGGTGTATCAAACATCACAATGTAACCGGGTGATTATAAAGGAGCACTACAGGTATCTCCGAAAGTGTCTGTTAGGCTGTACGAATCAAGATTGGGATTTGTCACTCCGTGTGACGGAGAGGTATCTCTGGGCCCAGTCGGTAATCCATCATCATATTGAGCTCAGTGTGACTAAGGAGTTAGCCACGGGATGGTGTGTTACGGAACGAGTAAAGAGACTTGACGATAACGAGATTGAACAAGGTATAGGGATACCGACGATCGAATCTCGGGCAAGTATCATACCGATAGACAAAGGGATTTGCATACGGGATTGATTGAATCCCCGACATCGTGGTTCATCCGATGAGATCATCAAGGAACATGCGGGAACCAACATGGATATCGAGACCCTGCTGTTGGTTATTGACCGGAGAGGTGTCTCGGTCATGTCTGCATGCTTCCCGAACCCGTAGGGTCTACACACTTAAGGTTCAATGACGCTAGGGTTATAGGGGAATAGTGTACGTGGTTACTGAAGGTTGTTCCGAGTCCCGGATGATATCCCGTACGTCACGAGGAGTTTCGGAATGGTCCGGAGGTAAAGATTCATATATAGGAAGTGAGGATTTGGTCAGCGGAAGTGTTTCGGGCGACACCGGTAATGTACCGGGACCACCAGAAGGGTTCCGGGGGTCCACCGGGGAGGGCCACCAGCCCCAAACTGCTACATGGGCCAAAAGTGGATGGGAACCATCCCCTAGGTGGGCTAGTGCGCCACCACTAAGGGCCCAAGGCGCAACAAGGGTTGGAGGAGGCAAAACCCTAGGCGTGGGGAGGCCACCTTGGGCCTCAAGGCCCACCATAGGGTGCCTCCACCTTGGCCGCCGCCCCAAGGGCCATCTAGGGCTAGCGCACCCTTAGGGTGGGAAAACCTAAAGGTGGGCACCCTCCTCCCTCTCCTCCTATATATAGTGAGGGTTTTGGGGCTGATTAGAGACAAGTTTTTTCTCTCTCTCAGTGCAGCCCTACTCCTCCTCCTCTTCATCCTCCGTAGTGCTTGGCGAAGCCCTGTCGGAGTGCCACGTAGCTCCACCGTCACCATGCCGTCGTGTTGTTTGAGACCTCCCTCAACCTCTCCTCCCTCCTTGATGGATCAATGCGTTGGAGATGTCACCGGGCTGCATGTGTGTTGAACGTGGAGGCACAGTTGTTCGGTGGATAGATCGGAATCCACCACGATCTAAATCGCTGCGAGCACGACTCCATCAACTGCGTTCTAGCAAAGCTAACACTTAGCAATCTTCACAGGTATGAATATGCTCTACTCCTTTGCTCGTTGCTAGTTTCTCCATAGATAGATCCTTGCATGACTTAGGAATTTTTTTGAAATTACTACGTTCCCCAACAGTGGCATCCGAGCCAAGGTTCTATGCGTAGATTTTATGCAGGAGTAGAACACAAAAGTTGTGGGCGCTGATTTTGTCAATTGCTTGTCGTTACTAGTATTATCTTGATTCGACGACATCATGGGATGAAGCAGCCCGGACCGACTTTACACGTACTCTTACGTGAGAGTGGTTCCACCGACCGACACGCACTTGTTGCATAAGGTGGCTAGCGGGTGTCTGTCTCTCCCACTTTAGTCGGATCGGATTCAATGAAGAGGGTCCTTATGAAGGGTAAATAGCATTGGCATATCAACATTGTGGTTGTCACGTAGGTAAGAAGCGTTCTTGCTAGAAACCCTAACCAGCCACGTAAAACTTGCAACAACAATTAGAGGACGTCTAACTTGTTTTTGCAAGGTATGCTATGTGATGTGATATGGCCAAATGGATGTGATGTTACATATGTGATGTATGAGATTGATAATGTTTTGTAATAGGATTCACGACTTGCATGTCGATGAATATGACAACCGGCACGAGCCATAGGAGTTGTCTTAATTTATAGAATGAGATGCAACGCCATGTGATTACTTTAATTTATTGCTAAAGGTTAACTATAGTAGTAGAAGTAATAGTTGGCGTGACGGCTTCACGGAGACACAATGATGGAGATGATGATGATGGAGATCATTGTGTCATGCCGTTGACAATGATGACCATGGTGCCCCGAAGATGGATATCAAAGGAGCAAGATGGTATTGGCCATATCATGTCACTATATGATTGCATGTGATGTTTATCATGTTTTTCATCTTATTGCTTAGAACGACGGTAGCAAAGATAAGATGATCCCTCATTAAAATTTTGAGATATGTATTCCCCTAAGTTTGCACCGTTGCGAAGGATCGTTGTCTCGAAGCACCACGTGATGATCGGGTGTGATAGATTCTAACGTTCGCATACAACGGGTGTAAGCAAGTTTACACACGCAAAACACTTAGGTTGACTCGATGAGCCTAGCATGTACAGACATGGCCTTGAATACGGGAGACCGAAAGGTCGAACATGAGTCGTATGGTTGATATGATCAGCATGGAGCTACTCACCATTGATGACTAGTCGGTCTCACGTGATGATCGGACACGGGCTAGTCGACGTGGATCATGTAACACTTGGAGGACTAGAGGGATGTCGATCTGAGTGGGAGTTCATTAGTAATTTGATTAGATGTACTTAATTATCATGAACTTATTCTAAAAATTTCTTTACAAATATTGTAGATCCAATGGCCAACGTAAATGTCTCATTCAACTTCAACGCCTTCCAAGAGAAAACCAAGTTGAAAGATGATGGGAGCAACTATGCGGATTGGGCTCGTAACTTAAATCTCATGCTCACTGCTTCCAAGAAGGCATATGTCCCTAATGCACCGCTAGGTGATCCTCCCCTTCCCGCGGTAGACCAGGACGTTAGGAACGCCTGGTAGTTACGGAGTGATGACTACTCTCTGGTTCAGTGCGGCATGCTTTATAGTTTAGAACCGGGGCTCCAAAGGCGTTTTGAGCAACACGGAGCATATGAGATGTTCGAGGAGCTGAAACTTGTTTTTCAAGCTCATGCCCGGGTCAATAGATATGAAGTCTCCGACAAGTTCTTTAGCTGTAAGATGGAGGAGAATAGCTCTGTCAGTGAGCACATACTCAGAATGTCTGGGTTGCACAACCGCTTGACTCAGCTGGGAGTTGAATTTCTGTATGATGCGGTCATTGACAGAATCCTCCAGTCGCTTCCACCTAGCTATAAAGGCTTTGTGATGAACTACAACATGCAAGGGATGGAAAAGACTATTCCCTAGTTGTATTCAATGCTGAAATCTGCGGAGGTAGAAATCAAGAAAGAACATCAAGTGTTGATGGTGAATAAGACCACCGGTTTCAAGAAAGGCAAAGGTAAAAAGAACTTCAAGAAAGACGGCAAAGCAGTTGTCGTGCCCGGTAAACCAGTTGCCGGGAAGAAGCCAAAGAAAGGACCCAAGCCTGAGACTGAGTACTATTACTACAAGGGAACCGGTCACTGGAAGCGGAATTGCCCCAAGTACTTAGCGGACAAGAAGGCCGGCAACGTCAAAGGTATATGTGATATACTTGTTATTTATGTGTACCTTACCATCGCTTGTAGTAGCTCCTGGGTATTTGATATCGGTGTTGTTGCTCAAATTTGCAACTGTAAGCAGGAACTGCGAAACAAGCGTAGGCTGGCTAAGGACGAGGTGACGATGCGCGTCGGGAATGGTTCCAAGGTCGATGTGATCGCCGTCGGTGCGCTATCTCTACATCTACCTTCGGGATTAGTTTTAAACCTTAATAATTGTTATTTAGTACCAGCTTTGAGCATGAACATTGTATCGGGATCTCACTTGATGCAAGATGGATACTCATTTAAATCTGAGAATAATGGTTGTTCTATTTATATGAGTGGTATGTTTTATGGGCATGCCCTGCTGGTCAATGGTTTATTCCTGATGAATCTCAATCGTGATGTTACACATATTCATAGTGTGAGTACCAAAATATGTAAGGTTGACAATGATAGTCCCACATACTTGTGGCACTGCCACCTTGGTCATATCGGTGTTAAGAGCATGAAGAAACTCCATACAGATGGACTTTTGGAGTCTCTTGATTTTGAATCATTTGACACATGCGAACCGTGCCTCATGGGCAAGATGACCAAGACTGCGTTCTCCGGAAAAATGGAGCGAGCAACCAACTTATTGGAAATAATACATACCGATGTATGTGGTCCAATGAGAGTTGAGGCTCGTGGAGGCTATCATTATGTTCTCACCCTCAGTGATGATTTAAGTAGATATGGGTATGTCTACCTAATGAAGGACAAGTCTAAAACCTTTGAAAGGTTCAAGGAATTTCAGAGTGAGGTGGAGAATCAACGTGAAAAGAAAATAAAGTATCTACGATCTGATTGTGGAGGAGAATATTTGAGCCACAAGTTTGGCACACACCTAAGGAAATGTGGAATTGTTTCACAACTCACGTCGCCTCGCACACCGCAGCGTAACGGCGTGTCTGAACGTCGTAATCGTACTCTATTGGATATGGTACGATCTATGATGTCTCTTACCAATTTACCGCTATCATTTTGGGGATATGCATTGGAAACTGCCGCATTCACTTTAAATAGGGCACCGTCTAAATCCGTTCAGACAACACCGTATGAATTATGGTTTGGCAAGAAACCTAAGTCGTCGTTTCTGAAAGTTTGGGGCTGCGATGCTTATGTGAAGAAACTTCAACGAGAGAAGCTCGAACCCAAAGCGGAAAAATGTGTCTTCATAGGATACCCTAAGGAAACAATTGGGTACACCTTCTATCTTAGATCTGAAGGAAAAATCTTTGTTGCCAAGAATGGATCCTTTCTAGAGAAAGAGTCTCTCTCGAAAGAAGTAAGTGGGAGGAAATTAGAACTTGATGAGGTAATTGTACCTCCTCTCAAACCGGAGAGTAACACAGCGCAAGAAAATGTTTCTGAGGTGACTGCACCAGCAAGAGAAGAAGTTAATGATGATGATCGTGACACTTCGGATCAAGTTGCTATTGAACCACAAAGGTCCACAAGGGTACGTTCCGCACGAGAGTGGTACGGCAACCCTGTCATGGAAATCATGTTGTTGGAAAACAGTGAACCTTCGAACTATGAAGAAGCGATGGCAGGCCCAGATTCCAACAAATGGCTTGAGGCCATGAAATCCGAGATAGAATCCATGTATGAGAGAAAATTATGGACTTTGGTTGACTTGCCCGATGATCGGCGAGCCATAGAAAATAAATGGATCTTTAAGAAGAAGACTGGCACGGATGGTAATGTGACCATCTATAAGGGTCGACAAGTTCAAGGGATTGACTACGATGAGACCTTCTCACCCGTAGCGATGCTGAAGTCGGTCCGAATCATGTTAGCAATTGCCGCAATTTATGATTATGAAATCTGGCAAATGGACATCAAAACAGCATTCCTGAATGGCTTTCTTAAGGAAGAATTGTATACGATACAACCGGAAGGTTTTGTCGATCCTAGCAATGCTAACAAGGTATGCAAGCTCCAGCACTCCATCTATGGGATGGTGCAAGCATCTCGAAGTTGGAACATTCGCTTTGATGAGGTGATCAAAGCGTTTGGGTTTATACAGACTTATGGAGAAGCATGTATTTACAAGAAAGTGAGTGGGAGCTCTGTAGCATTTCTCATATTATATGTGGATGACATATTTTTTATGGGAAATGATATAGAACTATTGGAAAGCATAAAGGCCTATTTGAATAAAAAAATCAATGAAGGACCTTGGCGAAGCTTCTTACATATTAGGCATCAAGATCTATAGACATAGATCGAGACGCCTCATAGGTCTTTCACAAAGCACATACCTTGACAAGATATTGAAGAAGTTCAATATGGATAAGGCTAAGAAGGGGTTCTTGCCTGTATTACAAGGTGTGAGGTTGATTACAACTCAACGACCGACCATGGCGGAAGATAAAGAAAAGATGAGTGTCGTCCCCTATGTTTCAGCCATAGGCTCTATCATGTATGACATGTTGTGTACCAGACCTGATGTGAACCTTGCCATAAGTTTGGTAGGGAGGTACCAGAGTGATCCACGAGTGGATCACTGGACAGTGGTCAAGAACATCCTTAAGTACCTGAAAAGGACTAAAGATATGTTTCTCATTTATGGAGGTGCCGAAGAGCTTGTCGTAAAGGGTTATGTCGATGCTAGCTTCGACACAGATCCAGATAACTCCAAGTCACAAACCGGATACATGTATTTTTGAATAATGGGGAAGTAAGCTGGTGCAGTTGCAAGCAAAGAGTCGTGGCGGCATCTACATGTCAAGCGGAGTACATAGCTACTTCAGAAGCAGCACATGAAGGAGTCTGGATGAAGGAGTTGATCACCGACCTAGGAGTGATTCCCGGTGCGTCGGGCCCGATGACTCTGTTCTGTGACAACACTGGAGCTATTGCCATTGCAAAGGAGCCCGGGTTTCACAAGAAGACCAAGCACATCAAGTGCCGCTTCAACTCCATTCATGGATACATCCAGGATGGAGATATAGATATTTGTAAAGTACATACGGATCTTAATGTCGCAGACCCGTTGACAAAACCTCTTCCACGGGAAAAACTAGATCAGCACCAGAACTCTATGGGTGTTCGATTCATCATAATGTAACTAGATTATTGACTCTAGTGCAAATGGGAGACTGTTGGAAATATGCCCTAGAGGCAATAATAAAGTGGTTATTATTATATTTCCTAGTTCATGATATTTTTCTATTATTCATGCTATAATTGTATTAACCGAAAACCGTAATGCATGTGTGAATATATATATATATATCACAATGTGTACCTAGTGAGCCTCTAGTTGGCTAGCTCATTGATCAATAGATGATCATGGACATCCGATGTCATTGATAACGGGATCACATCATTGGGGAATTATGTGATGGACAAGACCCAATCCTAAGAATAGCACTAGATCGTGTTGTTCGTCTCCTAAAGCTTTTCTAGTGTCAAGTATCATTTCCTTAGACCATGAGATTGTGCAACTCCCAGACACCGTAGGAGTGCTTTGGGTGTATCAAACGTCACAACGTAATTGGGTGATTATAAAGGTGCACTACAGGTATCTCCGAAAGTGTTTGTTGGGTTGTACGAATCGGGACTGGGATTTGTCACTCCGTGTGACAGAGAGGTATCTCTGGGCCGTAATCCATCATCATATTGAGCTCAGTGTGACTAAGGAGTTAGCCACGGGATGGTGTGTTACGGAACGAGTAAAGAGACTTGCCGGTAATGAGATTGAACAAGGTATAGGGATACCGACGATTGAATCTCGGGCAAGTATCATACCGGTAGACAAAGGTAATTGCATACGGGATTGATTGAATCCCCAACATCGTGGTTCATCCGATGAGATCATCGAGGAACATGCGGGAACCAACATGGATATCCAAACCCCGCTGTTGGTTATTTATCGGAGAGGTGTCTCGGTCATGTGTGCATGCTTCCCGAACCTGTAGGGTCTACACACTTAAGGTCCGATGACGCTAGGGTTATAGGGGAATAGTGTACGTGGTTACCGAAGGTTGTTCATTGTCCCGGATGAGATCCCGGACGTCACGTGGAGTTCCGGAATGGTCCGGAGGTAAAGATTCATATACATGAAGTGAGGATTTGGTCATCGGAAGTGTTTCGGGCGACATCGGTAATGTACCCGGACCACCGGAAGGGTTCCGGGGGTCCATAGGGAAGGGCCACCAGCCCTAAACTACTACATGGGCTCAAAGTGGATGGGAACCAGCCCCTAGGTGGGCTGGTGCGCCACCATTAAGGTCCCAAGGTGCAGCAAGGGTTGGAGGAGGCAAAACCCTAGGAGTGGGGAGGCCACCTTGGGCCTCAAGGCCCACCCTAGGGCGCCTCCACCTTGGCCGCCGCCCTAAGGTCCATCTAGGGCTGCCACACCCATAGGGTGGGAAACCCTAAAGATGGTCACCCTCCTCCCTCTCATCCTATATATAGTGAGGGTTTTGGGGATGATTAGAGACAACTTTTCTCTCTCTCTAGGTGCAGCCCTACTCCCCCTCCTCCTCGTCCTCCGTAGTGCTTGGCGAAGCCCTATCAGAGTGCCACGTAGCTCCACCGTCACCATGTCGTTGTGCTGCCGGAGCTCTCCCTCAACCTCTCCTCCCTCCTTGCTGGATCAAGGCGTTGGAGACGTCACCGAGGTGCACGTGTGTTGAACGCGGAGGCACCGTTGTTCGGTGCATAGATCGGAATCCACCGCGATCTGAATCGCTGCGAGTACGACTC
The DNA here is from genome assembly GCF_904849725.1 of Hordeum vulgare subsp. vulgare. Taxonomy (NCBI): domain Eukaryota; kingdom Viridiplantae; phylum Streptophyta; class Magnoliopsida; order Poales; family Poaceae; genus Hordeum; species Hordeum vulgare. The sequence goes on from NC_058518.1 coordinate 136,504,623, forward strand.
CATCAACCGCGTTCTAGCAACGCTTCCGGTTAGCGATCTTCAAAGGTATGAAGATGTTTTACTCCTTTGCTCATTGCTGGTTTCTCCATAGATAGATCCTTGCATGACGTAGGATTTTTTTTGAAATTATTACGTTCCCCAACAGAGGCAGTGAAGCTCTTCCTCACCGACGACGATGATTTCTAGTGGCGGCGCTAGGTCCGGCTTCGAGCGGTGAGAAGTGTAAATGAGACGAAGAAGTGACTGAGGGGTGAGAGTGGGGTATTTATAGCCAGGTGAAAATGGTCCGGCCCGAAATGTTTGTCCCAGATTGCCCGTGGTCCTTCCTGTTTGCTCGACAGGTAGCACTCACGTATTAAGCGGTGGAGTTGGTGGAGATTGTGCAGATCGTGCTTATCCATTTGTGGGTAGTGGGTGCGGTTCGAGCAGTAACGGCTGGAAAATTTTGAGGACTTTGTTCACAAATTCTTCAGCTGGCAAGGATTTAGTGAAGACTTTGAAAGAGTTTCAAATAGAACACATATGAAGAATTTGAGAATAGACACGGTTGAGCTTAGCATAGAGAGGGAACGGGTCTAATCACATTGACTTAGAAGAAAAACACAACTTGAAGACTTAGCTATAAGTGAAGGATGTTGAGAACTTTCAAAGCTCACAAATAAGTATATAGTCAATGAAGAACAACTTTTGAAAAAATTGAAGAATTTGTACTTTTGAAGAATTTGCAAATTTGAGATGAAAAATCTGAAGACTTTGAAGATTTGAAGAATTTGCAAAAATCTCAACTTTGAAGAATTTTAACTTGAAGAATTTCAAATTGGGTTTGGTGGCATGACCCACCGTATAAGAACGATGATTTCACACACCGCATACAATTGTCATAGGGTCCTGAGAATAAAATTCTTCATTAATTTCTTCACACTTAGAGTGTTATTCTTCATTGATTGAATGCATATGTTACTTCGTGTGTTGCACATCTAAGTCATCAATTTTGCATAAGTGTTAGGATGTGTGTCCTTTCACAAAACATTTGAAGATTCAAGGATATTTAGCTCAGACCGCAACTTGCAAAATCTCTTTTCATCCAAGGGCTTAGTGAAGATATCTGCTAGTTATCCTTCAGTCTTCACATGGTCGATGATGATTTTGCCCTTGAGCACATGATCACGAAGAAAATGATGATGAGTCTGGATGTACTTGGTCTTCGAGTATTGTATTGGGTTGTATGCAATCTTGATTGCATTCCCATTGTCGCGGTAGAGTGGCACATTCTTAATGTTGATGTCGTAGTCCTTGAGGGTTTGCTTCATCCACAGCAGTTGAGCACAACACGAACCAGCAGCAATGTACTCAGTTTCAACAGTGGAAAGTGACACACAGTTCTGCTTCTTTGAGGACCAACACACTAAGGATCGACCGAGGAAATTGCAGGTTCTTGATGTTGACTTGTGATCCACATGGTTACCAGCATAATCAGAGTCAGAATATCCAACGAGATGAAGATTTGAGCCCTTGGGGTACCATAATCCAAGCATTGGTGTGTGAGTTAGATATCGAAGAATATGCTTCACAGCCTTATGTTGTGATTCCTTCGGTGTTGCTTGGAAACAGGCACACATGCAAACACTAAGCATAATTTTTGGGCTAGATGCACATAGGTACAATAAAGAGCCAATCATGGAGTGATATACCTGTTGATCGAAATCTTTACCATTTTCGTCAGTGCACAGGTGGTCGTTGGTAGGAATGGGAATTTTGACGCCTTTGCATTTATGCATGCTGAATTTCTTCAGGACATCCTTGAGGTATTTTTCTTGAGAAATAACGATGTCATTGCGTTGTTGATAAATTTGAAGCCCTAGGAAGAATTTCAGCTCCCCCATCATGGACATTTGATATTCTTCACCCATCATGTAGGCAAATTCTTCATTGTAATGTTTGTCATTACAACCGAAGATAATATCGTCCACATATATTTGTCACACAAATATTTCATTATCATATGATTTCGTGAAAATAGTTGGGTTGAGTGAACTGGGTTTGAAGCCTTTCTCCACTAGGAATTCCTTCAATGTGTCATACCATGCCCGAGGGGCCTGCTTGAGGCCATAGAGAGCCTTGTTGAGTCTGAAGACTTTGTCAAGATGCTTTGGGTCTTCAAAACCTAGGGGTTGAGAAACATATACTTCTTCCTCAAGCTTACCATTGAGGAATGAAATTTTCACATCCATTTGATACAATGTGATATTGTGATGGTTAGCATAAGCAAGCAATATACGAATAGCTTCAAGTCTAGCAACAGGTGCAAAAGTTTCATCAAAGTCAATTCCTTCAACCTTTGTGCAGCCTTGGGCTACAAGTCGTGCCTTGTTCCTCACTACCTGACCATCTTTGTCTTGCTTGTTTCTGTAGATCCACTTGGTACCGATGACATTGTGCTTGTGAGTATCAGGCCGCTTGACGAATTCGCACACGTTGTTAAGCTTGAACTCATGAAGTTCTTCTTGCATGGCTTGAATCCACTCAGGTTCCATGAAGGCTTCATCAACTTTTGAGGGTTCTCTGATAGACTCGAAGGAAGAATGCCCACAAAAGTTAATCAAATGTGAAGCCACTGAGCGAGTGAGGGGACCTGGCGCATTGATGTCATCGAGGATTTTGTCAATTTGCACTTCATTTGCAATTCTTGGATGTGCGGGTTGAAGACTTTGATCGGGTTGAGGAATTTGATTTGGAGCTATTTCCTCAGGTGAACCAGCCCGAATTTCTTTGTTCTTTGGGACGACTTCTTCAATAGGTGGTTTTTCTTCAGTAGGAATGATATCTTTAGTAGCCTTGAGCTCAATAGCTTCCTCAAGAGACATTACATCTAGCACAGGAGGCAGGTGCTCTCTTTGCGAGCCATTAGTTTCATCGAACCACACATCTACAGTTTCAACAACCTTGTTGTGGTAGTTGTTGAAGACTCTGTAGGTGTGCGAGTCCATTCGTAACCAAGCATAAAACCCTCATGTGCTTTCGGTGCAAACTTTCAACTATGGTGAGGATCTCTAATCCAGCATCTTGCATCGAAGACTTTGAATTAACTTACATTGGGTTTCTTGTCAGTGAGGAGTTCGTATGAAGTCTTCTTGAGGAATTTGTGAAGATATACCATGTTGATGATGTGGCAGGCAGTATTGATTGCCTCAGGCCAGAAGCGATGAAGAGTCTGATATTCTTCAAGCATGGTGTGTGCCATCTCAACCAGAGTCATGTTCTTGCACTCCACGACGCCATTCTGTCGAGGAGTATAAGGTGCAGAAAACTCATGAGTAATACCAAGTTCATCAAGATAGTCATCAAGACAAGTGTTCTTGAACTCTATCCCATTGTCACTCCTCGTGTGCTTGATCTTGACTCCGAAGTTCGTCGAGGCCCTTGAGGAAAATCGCTTGAAGACTTCCTACACTTCAGTTTTGTAAAGGATAATATGCACCCAAGTATAATGAGAATAGTCGCCAACAATGACAAAGCCATATAGAGATGCTGCATTGGTTAGAGTAGCATAATGAGTAGGTCCAAAGAGGTCCATGTGAAGCAATTCAAAAGGACGAGTGGTGGTCATGATAGTCTTTGAGGGGTGCTTGGATCTGGTCATCTTTCAAGACTCACAAGCCCGTAGAGATGATCTTTGAGGAATTTGACACTTTCGATGCCAATGACATGCTTCTTCTTTGCTAGTGTGTGCAGATTCCTCATGCCTGCATGACCAAGTCGTCGATGCCATAGCCAGCCCTCCGAGGCTTTTGCAAGTAAACACGTGGCCACCTGTGGATCTGTTGAGAAATTAACAATGTACAAGTCTCCTATCCTAAAGCCTTCGAAGACTTTGGATTTGTCTGATTCCATGATGACTACGCGTCAATATTTGCCAAAGATGACAATCATATCAAGATCACAAAGCATTGAGACTAACATGAGGTTAAAACCCAAAGGATTCGACAAGCATGACTTTGTACATGTGTCGGTCCTTAGAAATAGCCACCTTACCATGTCCCAATACCTTGCTTTTACCTTTGTCTGCGTAGGTGATATGCTTCAGTACTGATGGAGTCAGTGGGATATTCATCAGTAAACTCTTGTCACCAGTCATGTGATTTGTACACCCACTGTAAGAACCCACTCTGTGGTTTTGGGTTTGTTATCATGAAGATGAATCGGTATTGCTTACCATCTCATATGCTTCAAAGTGAAGAATATCATATCAAATTCATCACACTTGAATTTCATCACATAAAGTAGAATTAAGACATAATGAGGACGTGTGAAATGATAAATATTTCATCATGATTAGCTTGCATCCTTTCAAGCATTTGCTCAGGTCTCCAACAAATTCTTCACTTGGAGACCTAGCCTGCAGAAGTGGTTAGTTCAATTTCTTCACCACCCACATCCGAAGGGGTGGCAAATATTCCATCATCGTGCGAGCACCGTAAGAAAATTGAGGCATTGAAGCTAATGCACTTCGTTTCACAATAAGGGGGTTAGAGTACTCAAATGAATAAGCAGATAAATTCTTCGAGGACTTGTGAATATAGTGGTTTGAGGAATAGTACACATATTCATGCTCCTTGTAGTTTCCCTGCATATTAGAAGCATTAGTGCGAGTACGAGCAAAGTTTTGACCATATGAGGAATTTCATCCTCGTGAAGACTTTGGTCCAGTTGAGGAATTTGATATGGGGTTCCTGTTCTTCACTGGTTGTGTCATGAGGATATTCACGTGAAGACTTTCCAAGCTTCTTTTGGGAACCCAAATTTTCCTCAAGGGTGGTCCATTCCTGCATTTTGTTCCAACATATGTAGCAAATACTTCGCCATTCTGTCTTTTGAACAGTTTGTAGTTTGAGTCAAGTGACCCATCAGAGGAATATGAAGTTTCACATGCAAATCCTGATAGAGTAGATGGATCAACACGAGGTCCTTTTGCAGCAACCCATGAGGTTTTGGGATACTGCTCAGGTTTCCAGTATGACCCATCAACATTGAATCTCCTCTCAGATGCAATACCCTCTTTCCTAGGGTTTCTATTGAGATTTTGAGCACATCGCAAAGGGTTCGGTGCCCTTTGAGGCTTTTGTAAATGTCTGTCACATAAAATTCCTTCAACTCTCCATTTTTGCCAGTGACATTTGTGGTTTCCTCAAGTGAGAAATTTCTAACCACACATACAGTTGAAGAATTTGTACCAATAGAAGCATTTGAAGTTTCAGGTGAAGAATTAGCAGATTCTCGTTCGATACATTTCGAGCATGGTGGAATGAATTCTTCCTGAGCGGTACTCATCTGTTGAGCAAGCAAAGAATCATTTTCAATTCAAAGATCATCATGATACGCCCTTAGCTTCTCAAGATCTTGCTTTCTTTGAAGAAATTCATGAGAAAGCTTCTCATGATTGGCCAAGAGGGTGACATGACGATCCTGAAGACTATCAAACCTAGACTGAAGACTTTTGACATCATCAGTCAAGATTTGAGTCCGATCCATTTCCTCATTCAACATGTTATTGCTTTTGTCTATCAGTTTTTGAAGCTTTTCAATAGAAGTTTTTTGCTTGGTGACAATATTGGCAAGCTTATAGTAACTGGGTTTTTGATAGTCATCAGGTTCACAGTCACTGGAGTCAGAAGAGCAAGAGTGGTTGGGTACCTTGGAACCTTTTGCCATGAAGCAATTGGTGGGAGCAAAGTCGTCATCATAGTCGTCAGTGTGTTGATGTTGTCATTTTCTTCGAGGTCAAAGATGGACTTGCTCATGAATGTGGTAGCAAGGGCTAAGCTTGCCACACCAGATTCTGACTCCTCTTGAGAACCTTCCTCTTCATCACATTCTTTAGATTCTTCTTTAGAATCCATTTCCTTGTCGATAAGAGCCCGAGCCTTTCTGAAGCTTTTCTTCTTGCGCGATGAGGACCTGGAGGATGAGGCCTTTGAAGATTTATTCTTTTTCTTGGAGTCATCAGAACTGTCATCCTTGTATTTCTTCTTCTTTGATTCCTTCACCCAGCGAGAACAATCAGCAATATAGTGACTAGATTTCTAGCATTTATGGCAGGTTCTCTTCTTGTAGTCGTGAGATGAAGATTCTGATTTCCTCATATCTCTCCTTGAAGACTTTCCAAACTGGCCTCGTCTTGAGAACTTCTGGAATTTCCTCACGGGCATAGCAAGTTCGTGACCAAGTTCTTGAGGGTCGCCTAGGCCGTAATCAGAGTCTTATTCTTCACATCAGGAAACAACCTTTGCCTTCAGCGCACGAGGTCTTCCATAGCTTGATCCACAAAGGTCTCATTTCTCATCTTGTTGGAATTCATGAGTATTGAGTCTCTCAATAATATCAGCAGAATCTAGTGCCTTGTAGTCTCTTCATTCTTGCATCATCAAAACTATTGTATCGAATGAAGAATCAAGAGATCTCAACAGTTTCTTCACCACCTCATGGTCAGTGATGTCTCGGGCTCCAAGAGCTTGTAGCTCGTTGGAAATGTCAGTTAGGCGATCGAAGGTTTCTTGGCAGCTTTTGTTATCAAGTCTCTTGAAGTGGTTGAAGAGATTACGAAGAACATCAACTCGAGAGTCACGTTGAGTGGACACTCCTTCATTGACCTTGGATAGCCTTTCCTAGATTTTCTTTGCAGATCCCAAAGCACTCACTCTGCCATACTGACCTTTGCTCAGATGGCCACAGATGATATTCTTTGCTTGAGAGTCGAGTTTCTTGAATCTCTTCACATCAACAACATTGACAGTTTCAAACACGGTGGGAACACCTCTTTCCACAATATACGAGAGATCGTTGTCAATTGCTTCAAGGTTCATGCACATCTTGTTCTTCTAGTAGGGGAAGTCGTTTCCTTCAAAGGTAGGACAACCCGCAGTGACCTTGATCATACCTGTAGTCGACATAACTAAAACCCCAGGTGGTTAAACCAAAATCACACAGAACAAGGGAGTACCTTGCTCTCATACCAATTGAAAGTGCGTTATATCGACTAGAGGGGGTGAATAGGCGATTTTTATAAATTCGTCACTAAGGAAATTCCTTGTGAGGAAAGTTCTCAGCCGCGAACTATGTGCAGTGGAATAAGCACTCAGGCAGGTGTGCAAAACAGCGATAGCATAATCTTCAAAGTGAAATGGAACATTCGGATTGCACAAGTAGTGTGTTCAGGATATGCAGGTGATGAATAAGTAAGGTGAAGAATTTGAGGTGAGGAAATTGTGAAAGTGTACAGTCAAATTCTTCAAACAGTAAAGATCAAAGATGTCAAGATACAATTGAGGAAATGAAAGGGTTGAGAAATTAGAACCATGTGCTCGATGAAGAGAATGGTTTGATGACCCAGTTCCAACTGTTGTGATAGTCATACATATGGTTTGGAGCGGCTTGGTATTTAAACCAAAGGACACATAGTCCCAGGATACTAAGTCCTTACCGTATTCTCCTTACGCTAAGGACACACAGTCCTTGTCCAACACTCATGGTAAGTCTTCGGGGTAGACTTCCAAACCCTCACAAACTTGGTCACCCGACGATCCACAATTCAGTAATGGATGCTCTAGACCATGATGCCTAATCGTCTGGAGGATGCACAGTCCTCAAAGGTAACAAGGGTATGTTCCACATAGGAACAATCTCTTCAGTGATGCTCAATCACTTTGGGGTTTCTTGGTTTTGGTTTGGGTGTTTGGGGTTGTTCCTCACTAATGAGTTTCCTTCAAAGTCTTCGAGGAATGGGTTGCTCTCAAATGACAAGTGTCAGTTTCTCTCGCGGAGCAACCAACCAACTAGTGGTTATGGGGGTGGCTATTTATAGTCAGGGAGCAATCCCGACATGAATTTACATAAATGCCCCAATGATATGATTGTTATGTGGATAAGGTTAGGGACAGCTGGCGCGCGGCGCAGCAACGGTCGGAACGTTTCAACTGTGTAAGTCCTCATGTCACTCATGTTCCTCACAGGTAGGTGATTCACACTAGCGATGACCTAACTCCTCAGTTAGAGAAAATTCCTCACAAACCAGAAGATCTTCCTCTCTGCCACTTAAGAATTTGACTGAACTGATGAAGATTTCCAAAGGCTTCACTTGAAGGATTTGTATGCTTAGGCTTTGAGATGAGCATCACTTGGAAACTTTTCCTTAGTTTTACCTCGACCCCCTTTAACAGTACGGTGGTCCTATGACACATAATACAGAAAATGAAACAGCAAAAATGAAAGTCTTCACGCTTCAAAGTCCTCGCATCAATTTTTCACGGACACACCGGTTTCCTCACTTTCAAAGTCTTCAAGGAAATGCCAAAGTCTCCACTGAAAGACATACATTTTTAGGGGTCGATATTCTTTGAATAACTCAAACTCCTGGCGACCTATAGAGCCTGTGTACACTCACAAACACATCAGTCTCTTAACCTATAAGTCTTCAATACACCAAAATCACTAAGGGGCACTAGATGCACTTACAATCTCCCCCTTTTTGGTGATTGATGACAAATAGGTTAAGTTTTCAACGGGGATAATAATATGAAGTGTAAGTACAGAGTTTGAGGAATCTGGATGTAAGATATATAGAAACGCCCCCTAAAGATGTGCATATTTGAGGAATTTTGTTTGGATTCAAATGCACATTGAGGATTTATACCATGGAGATCTCCCCTATATCTTGTAATCCATGCACGCATTTGACATATATCATGAGGAAATTGAAATGCGTGATGGAAAGTGGAATCTAACTAATTTCTACATGCGTTCATCCCGCCAAAGGCATATCCCTCAAGCCCTGGGAAAGATCCCTTCAAGAACTCGAAACCACCGTGTGCAGACCCCACGATGGGCACCAACTGTCGTGGTTTTGTCACGACAGATGTCATAGTGTGAGGACTTAGACGTGAGGCCATTGCAACTGGGTGGTTAGCTTGTCGGGGTTGATCGGAATCGAGAGACAAGGTTTACCTAGGTTCGACCCATCACGATCGAGTTAATAGCCTACTCCTGCTTTTCTGCTTATTGCTTGGAGATCAATTACAAGGGAGCGGATTCGCTTGACCTAGCTATTGATCGATTGTAACTTAAGTCTATTGGCCTCAGGGACTCGTCTTTATATACAGGTCGAAACCCTGGGTTTACAAGAGTCTGAGTCGTGTTATGATTCATGGCCAAGTATATCTCTAACTCACCTTGCCTTCTAAGTAAGGAAACTCTAGGCGATTTTTCACTTCTTGGGCCTTAAGTCGCCGTCTTCGGGTACCGGGTCGCAAACCGGCTTACTTGGTAAGCCGCCTTGTCGGTCTTGTTCCTCCGCGTCTCAGTCCACTTTGCGTATTGCTTACGAGCCGCCATCAGGATGACCCGAACCAATAGGCGGGTTATATCGTGGGGTTATATCCCCAACATATACCGTTATCCAACTGCATCTACAGCTAATAATCTACCCCAAAACCACTATCGAGCATGCACCTCAAAGTATAAGTTCATGATAAACAAAGTATTGCAATAAGCAAGATGACATAACGTAGACAATAAAACTATCATGCAAGTGTGATAAAGAAACCATCATTTTATCCTTAGTGTCAACAATACAATGCATGTCTTGTCACTTTTTGTCACTCAGATAGTGATCACCGCAAGATTAGAACCACTACGGTGCACAACTCTCTTTGAAAAACTAGTTATCAAACTTGGTCAAAGAAGATAAATAGATCACACAGCGTACAAAGATATTTAATTATACATGAGAGAAACTTCAAAAGATTCAATTCATTCCACTGAACAATCTGATCATAAAGCGGTAATTCATCATATCCCAACAAACATACCACCGATTACATTAAATGGCTCCCGATCATGTGAGGTAGCTCACAGGAACTTGGTATTGAAGAACAAGTGAGACGGACACACACACAGGGCCGGCCCTGAGGGGGGTAGGGGGGCGGTCGCCCGGGCCCCCCAAGATCGAGGGGCCCCTCCCAAGGTATACATGTAGGCTATGGCAAACATATTTTCGGTCATCAAACAATCTATGGAATGGACTGTTAGGCCTCACGTAGCATCACGAGATGTACGCATCTAGCTAGGAAGGGAGCCCGCGATCTACGTGCGTGGCGAAAAAAAGGAACCCATTGATCCCTTAAGACTCGTACCTTGGTTAGTAACTGCATGCAAAAAAAAAACCCAGATTGATCCCTTTAATATTTCATCACACACGCATTTAACGCAATGATTCCTAATTTCTTAGCGGCCACCGACGCTTCATCTCTTCGCGACTACGATTTTGGCGCACCTTTTCCCATTTCTTCTAATAAATTGAATTTCCTTCCTAAATCAGATTGACCGATTTCAATTCCCTGTGGGCCATCGCAACCCCGCTTTCCTTTTCGTCCATCAACGATTCGACCATCCGATGTATATCATCTATTCATATTGAGGTTCCTATTCTCCTAGATGAATAGCCGACACATCTGTACTGTTCAAAAGTTGTTAATTGGTACAATTTTATTTATTTCCAACATTCTGTCTTATCGTCCATAAGAAAGTATCCATCTGGTAGCAATGAAAGGAGAAGGAAGAACGTTGTGGATGATTTAGTACAATCACACCAACATCAACAATAACAACACAAGTGGTTGTAAGCATGTAGGTAATTCATCAGATGCGCATGCACAGTCCATTAGTGATGATAATGAACAACCAGTTCATACTGATGATATTTATGAAAAAATTAGGATAATCTTGATAATAAAGCAAGAGGCATGTTGGTTGAGAAATGGTCTATGAGAGGACAAAAAATAGCATACCATCTAGACGAGGTAGGAAGATGTCTTTTCATATGCCCATTATCATAGGAAATTAAGCAATGGGAGGAACATGATACAAAATGACTAGTTTATTCAAAAGATATCAACATAGTTTTTTCTTCTGCTGTGGATCTTCAAGTCTAGAATTAGCAGGAGTTTATTCAAAAGATTTCGTCAAAGATTTTTTCTTCTACTCTAAATATATACTGATTTTGGACAAGTGTTATTGATAATATTTCATATATAATGCATAATTTTTGTATTTTTTTTATGATGACAACATTAAAGGCCCCGGATTTTAGTCTCGCCCCGGGCCCCCAAAATCTTAGGACCGGCCCTGCACACACACACACACGCACACACACATGACATACCATAATTTTCAGTTGACGTTTGTAATCTTGGGACATCAGACCACAAACTACGACACAAATTTCACTGGACTATTGGGTAAGGTGTTAAGGCAAGTTACATGATACCTAACTAATTAAAAAAATCCTGCAAAAAACTAATTAATATTTACCAATGCTGATAGCACAAGAGGTGCACCACAAACAAGGCCCTCTGAAGTCTGAACAACAACTCATCAACGGAGCATGGGCTGACTTTGAAGCAGTGAACCGCGATTAAGCAATCAAGCTATAAGGTTCCAGGCTCCCCTCCAGTCAAGAACTTGTGGGCCCATGCCTCCAGGTACTCCTTGCCCATACTCATGAAAAAACTTCGATGCACTTCCGACTCTGGCTTACAAAGATAAATCCCAACTGACAGCCTATCAGCAGGTGTCAACGGAATTTCCTTTAGCATATTCCACAGAGGAGCATTTGGGTCTGACAGTGTTGGTGCTGTCCGTGTTGGTTTAGCGAGTCTGTCATGGATCCGAATTAAGTCCCTGTTGAAGGGATCTGGTTTCCTGCTATCGTGTAGTGCAACAGCCTGTGGCTTTGGATTTGCTTTTGCTTTGCTGACTATCTTGCACTGCTTCAAACTGGGTTTGAGAGCAGCTATTGTGCTCTCAGCCGATCCTGATGGTTCAGAAGATGGTGCACTAGTGCCTGACATAACTTCGCATGGTACTGTACCGACGGCGCTAATAACTGCAACCTCATGACACTCATCTTCACCCCCCAAAACAACTTTGTCCAAACCTGCCTTGTGTGGGTCCCCTGTGTCTGCATGAACAACCATCATGTTCAACGGATCCTGGGTTTCCAACTGATCATCATTTAAGTCAGCATCTGTAAGTAGGTCTGTCATCGAGGCATCATCAACTGGGCAATCGCTGAAGAGAGCTTGCAAATGGTCGAAGAATGGAATGGGTTTAACGAGAATAGCACGTTCTGCTAACTATACAAGAAAACTATCCATTAGTGCACTGGGAAAACTACGAAATGTTATTTTACATTCTAGAGATGCAATACTTACAGGTAGAGCAGCCATGGTTGCAGAAGGTAGTATTAACATTTTGTTTTTCTTGTCAAACCTGCTCCCTTTCTCGTTCATATAACGCGCCACAATGTTCCAGACCTCCTTGAAACGCCTTAAATGGCGATGGACCTGATCAACAGTGTAAGCAGACTCAAATCTAGCATTTAGTGCAGCTTGGCAATAATGGTGGTGTATCTTCTTGAATTTGGTCTTAGGTGGCATCGCCTTCTTTTTCTCAAGGTACCAATTAAGTAGAAACTTTGACATTACTGAGGGCCAATTTGTGGCTCTTGATCTTTTGGTTTTAAAGGAATTCTGATCTTCGCCTAGGTCCATGATGTGATCTGCAGGAAGTATGCAAAGCCACAGAATTAAGATGACTTTGCTATATTGTTGATGTGAGGTCAATGATAAGAGATAAATCATACTTACGGTCATCTCAAAAATAGCAGAAGCCATACAAGTAACCTTAGTGCAACAAGTGGAGCAAATCTCATCAAATAAATGCATTCAGCAATGCTAAATAATACACATCACAATGAAAATAAATCGATGTTCACCCTAAACCCATCAGGCAGATTCACACTAACCAGAGGCAGTTCACCTCTGCTTGATCTGTTACTATAATGAATCCAGAAAGTTCTCATACTAACTTCGGTCTCTCCAAATCAATGTACTACCTATTGGAAATTCACACTATAACTAATATAATCAATCTAGGCACTATTAAGAATCTTTGGTCATCATAGGAGATGATGTCTATACTTAAAAGTTATCTTACTGTTCCCAACAGAACGTAGGTTACAAACTTCACTTAGGTCCTGTATGGAAAAGAGGTTTTGTGAGCAAGAAATATAAAACACCCGTTCAGAGTTCAAACGCTCACTTCCTCTTCATGAAAGATAATATCATTGGTGATTGGCCAATTCTTGGTGGTGCGGTAGGGTTATCAAATGAGATTCACAGCCTATGTATGACAGCAGTGTTACTAGGTTTAACTGCATATCTTATATCTGCTAAGTAGTACCACCACCTAACCACAAGTATGATGTCGTCACGTTGTAAAAAATATTAATATCTCATATCTCATTTTCATTAGCCACGGTATCAAGATTCACATTCAGTAACTTGAGAGATTTGAGATCCATTAACGAACGCTACAGATGGCCAGTAAAAGTAAGCTCAGTTTGGCTCTTGTTACAAGTACAAGTAAAGTGTATATACAAATGTATTAAATACCTATACCTCAAGCAAGTGAAGATTAACAAGGCATCATGGGATGAGAGCTAAAAAGCACAGATACAGAGACACGGACACGGCGATACGCATACGGTGACATGGGATATGGCATTTTCCAAAAAAAAAACTATTCAGGGATACGGCGAGTATAGATACAAAATTTAGAAAATATGTCATGTAATATAGAGTTAAAGACAAAATATTAAAGAGAAACTGAGATGAAATCAGAGTACTGCCCCATTTGTTATTTGCTTTTTCAAGTTCTCAATGATCAGGTTGCCTCCAGAGTCCAGACCCATGTTATTACAACTTGCAAAATACACACTTAATTAGCTACCGGCTGTGGCGCTGCCAGATGCCATGCTCCCTAACAGCAAGCAGCAATCAACACTAAGCAGCAGCTAATCAAAAACATCATGCAGCAATCAAAAACCCAAGCAGCAACAGAATGGCTGCATGGGGAAGCAAGCAGCAGCAGCTCAATAGAAAAAAATCGAGTCACAAAGAGATGAAGAGACTCGAGGACTCGAGGTTAATTGCTCCAGCATGGTTGCCTTTGGGAGGAGAGGTTGCCAACTTGCCGGGCTTTGGAAAACGGCTCGACCAGGCGGCGCCGAGTCCAGGCAGTGGCGGCGGCGCGTTAGCTGGTGCCTGGACAGGTTCGAGGTCAAGCAGTCTGAAAATTTAGGGTTTGTATCAGGCCGAGCCCGTTACTGGGCCTCCCAAGTCCCCAGCATGTCCCTAACGTATCCCAGCCGTATCCCTATTTACTTTTCTTTCTTTTTGAGGCGAAAATGAGGGGCAGTTTCACCCGTGTTTGTGTTTTTTAGTGAGAGAGCACTTCGAGCACATCACTACATTGCAAGATGGGTGTATGAGGCATAAGTACAAAACGATGACAATGATGAGTATGTTTTAATTGGAGTGTTTGCTGCCCTCTTATACTAAGATGTTGTGTCTCTCTTATATGCAGCAATACCATTCAATGCAACTAACAATGATAAGTTCAGTCAGATGGTTGGCCCCATTGGTTAATTTGGCCCTGGTCTTGATCCACCTACTCAATATGATCTCCGTGAGCCCTTACGAAGGCTGAGTATGCAAAAACCAAGAGTGAACTCAAGGAACAGAGGGGGTGAGAAGATTGAGAATGGCTGCTCTCTCATGAGTCATGACCGATGCTTGGACTGATATGAAGAGGAGAAGCATTAAGAATCTGCTCACACATTGTTTGGAAAGTGTTAGCTTCATCAAGTCAAAGGAGACATCAGACACACCACATACAAGTGAGATGATCTTCAACCTGAATATCTGATTGACAAAACACTCGATGAATTAGGTGCTGAACAAGTGGTGCAGGTTGTGACCGACAATGCTTCAAACAACATGGGAGCTAAAGATCTCTTTGTTAGAATAAAACGCTAATGCAAGATCATAGACGACACACCGAAACACAATATTTGTTAACGAGGTTCACCGATATGGCTACATCCCCGGGACATGACTACGGGCGCTCCTCCCCAAGATACCGCAACACCGGCCGCCCGGGCGCCGTCACAACTCGCCGACTCCCCCGCGTACCTATTGCTATCCGATCGTCATGAGTTACAACGTGTGGTGCCCCTCGATATATAAGAGGCCTAGGATACAACGTGTCCGACTCCTACACGACTCGTACCTATCCACACCAATTACAACTCCAAGTCCACGTAACCCCTTGCGTACATAATATTCGACACAAATATAACAAACTCCACCTTGGCGAATATTCTCCACCACCTAGAAGTCGTCCATGCATCGAGCCTCCATGTACTCCGGACTTGAGTTGTCTTCTTTGTAGCTTACTTAGAGCTACCCGACGGGTCTAACCCGCCGCCACCCTGAGACTCCACTGCTACTCATGCAGCTCCACTCTTCATGACTCCACCTGCAATAGTGCTCCCTTGCAACTTGTAAAGATGCGAAGCCGTCCTCTCTCCTATCATCACGGTCATCCCATCTTCTATGATTTCCATGGTCTTCTTATCCCGATCACAACGGAATTCCATACCACCATCATGAAGAACACCAAGCGAAACTAGATTCCTCCTTAGCCCTGGCACATACCTGACTCCCCGAAGCATCCGCTCAACCCCGTCAAACATCTTGATTTTGACGTCACCTATTCCAGCAACACGATAACCAGTGTTATCGCCCACATAGGCGAAACCAAACTCACCAGATTTGTACGAAGAGAACCACTCCCTGTTGGGCGTCGCATGAAAAGAGCAAGCTAAATCCAACATCCACGCTTCAGTTTTAGTTGACCGTCTCTCTGATACTACGAGAGCATCACTACTGCTGTCTGAGTCACCACCATTAGTAGACAGGTTAGCACTAGCCTCACCCTTCAGTTCTGGGCATTCCCTCTTTATATGTCCCCATTCCTTGCACTTGTAGCACTGCACCTTTTTCTTCTTCTTCTTCTCCGCCTCTTGTCCCTTTCTGAGATGATTACCTTTAACTGTCAACCCCAAACCTTGAGTACTATCCCTTTCAGCAGCATTCTTTTGCTTCCTCAACTCATGTCCAAGCAATGCTGCCGTGATTTCCTCATTATTGACGGTTGTCTTTCCATGTGTCAACGTAATAACCAAATGCTCATAGGACGGTGGCAACGAAACAAGAAGAAGTAGTGCCTTATCCTCGTCCTCAATCTTCACATCCAGCCGTGCTAGATCCGTGACCAACTGATTAAAGGCGTTCACATGCTCCACAAGATCCGACCCTTCCTGCATCTTCAGCCCATAGAATTTTTGCTTCAAATACAGCTTATTGGTCGCTGACTTGGACATATAACGACTTGCCAACTTGTCCCAAATTTCCTTAGGAGAATCTTCATCCATGACATGATACATGACCTGGTCTGCAAGGCACAACCGTATGTTGGCGGCTGCCCGCACTTGCATATCCTCCCACGTATCGTCGTCAACCTTGGCCGGCTTCGTCTCCTGCAAACCCTTCAAGATTCCCTGCTGCGCCAGAAGATCCTTGACTCTTGTCTGCCATAGACCAAAGTTACCTGTGCCATCGAATTTCTCCACCTCAAATCTGGTGAACCCCGGCGCCATGCCGAGCCGCGATCTAACCGACCTGTTGCCGCCGGTCTGACCGCCCTTACTTGCCTCTGCGACTTCCTCACGAAAAAGATCTCCGATCCCAAATTCTTCGTCTAAAGCCACGCTGCAATACGCGATCTACCAACAAAACTGACTCGCACAAACTCCTTGTCCGCACTTCAGAAAATCACAGTAAAGTTTCGCAAACGCGTAGATGAGACTACTCTCCGTCGAAACCAACTGCTCCACCTGATCCTGCAGACTTATTCCTGATGTGCGTTTTACTGCTCCATCGCCCAGCCTTTTATTTACTCTGGATCGAACGACGGCCTTGCCTTTTCCTTCTCTTACACGGACACCGAGTCCAAGTATTCCACGTCTTGCATCGAATCCTGATCCGAGTCCAAAATCTCATGGACCCCAACATGCATGCACATAAGATATTCAGAACCATACATGTATCCTACAGTGCACCTAACCTGTCTAGACTAGGCACTAGTCCATCACGTTTCACGCGTTGTACCAGACACAACAAGATTCCTTGCAAATCCAAACTGACATGCATCTTGCTTATCTTTTAGACTCTTTTCCTTTCACGATGTATGCCCTGCCGAGTCATGCTAATGCACGCAACCCAGCCCGGCTGTCTCGCGAAGCCTGCCGCACGCGGAGACCAGCTGCCGTACCGAGCGGCCGTCCCGCGTACCCTGTCGTGGTTTTTCTTCTCTCGATCCGATCACCTCGGAAAAGCTCGCCGTCAATTCCGACGAACAACTCATAACTCTAATCTTGGTTCTTCGCGAGCGATCTGTTCAGCCATGTCGCACGTACTCGCCGTACGCCAACTCTGCTGCAACAGTCGCCACCTTGCGCATCATCCGTGCACGAGCCGTGTCGTACCCTGGCCACCCGCGTTGCCGACACAATCCATCCGCAGTGCCGCGCCGCCGCCTTTGTACAACACCGAGCGCATCATCTTGATGCTCTCACACTCCGATCTATCCGGCCGTCCCCCACGTCTGGTCGCCGGTCTGATCGCGAGCCGAATCCGTCGCCTCCGCAACGTCTTCAACAGCCACTACGCCGGTCCGATCGCCACGTCTAGCCGATCCTTACCGACCGCAGCTCATCGAACGGTCCAGGCCTCCTGCCCGAAGTGTCCGACACCACCGACCGCATCAGCGTTCGCCGCCATGCTCCACCTTGCGCCAATCGGACGTTCCCTGGCACCCGTCAAGCATGATCCTCGTACCTCCAGATGATCTTCCGCATAGCCTTCTCGCAACCTTGCTCTGATACCACTTGTTAGAATAAAACGCTAATGCAAGATCATAGACGACACACCGAGACACAATATTTGTTAACGAGGTTCACCGATATGGCTACATCCCCGGGGCATGACTACGGGCGCTCCTCCCCAAGATACCGCAACACCGGCCGCCCGGGCGCCGGCACAACTCGCCGGCTCCCCCGCATACCTATTGCTATCCGATCGTCATGGGTTACAACGTGTGGTGCCCCTCGATATATAAGAGGCCTAGGATACAACGTGTCCGACTCCTACACGACTCGTACCTATCCACACCAATTACAACTCCAAGTCCACGTAACCCCTTGCGTACATAATATTCGACACAAATATAACACTCTTCAAAGCGAATAGGCCAAACATCTTTTGGAGCCCCTATGTGCAATGTTCAATATAGCGGTAACTGGTACCATATCAGTCAAGTGCCGAGTAGGATAAATAGGTCAATTTTCCAGTTAATCGGCCAATAAGTCAGTTAAATGGCTATTCGGTGACCCACCCAGTAGCGATTAACTGACCAAGATGCCGATTAACAGGCATATATTTGGAACAATGCCTGTGTGACTCACACTGTCAATCTGATGCTCCAAGGGATTGGCAACTTGCCTAAGTTAAAGAAGATACTTGACCAAGCCAAAGGTTTCACAGTATTCGTGTATGGGCACCACCGCACCTTGGAATGCATGAGGCCCTTCACCAAGAAGAGAGAAATCATCAGGCCAGGAGTGACCAGATTTTCTTCCCAAATCCTTACTTTGCAGATAAGGCTGCTTCACTAAGGAAGATGGTGGTATCCTCGAAGTGAGACAAGACACGAAGAAAGGCAAGAATGCAACAGCAATCATTCTGAACAAGGCCTTTTCGAATGATCTGAATCTTTGCATTAAGGTGTTCGAGCCCTTGGTGAAGGTGCTATCCTTGGTTGATGGTGATGTGTGGCTGCCCATGGGCTTTGTGTATGGAGAGATTGTGGAGTCAAAGAAGGAGACAAAAGACGCTTTTGGCAATGTCAAGCGTCGTTACAAAGATGTGCTAGCCATTGTTTACAAGAATATAAAAGATAGGATTGATGCCCCACTGCATTTGACTGTGTATTTGCTGAATCCACACTGCACAGATGAGAGCATATTTGATACCTCAAAAATGGATTGTGCGGAATGTGGAGACATTCTATAATAGAAATGAAATCACTCAAGACAAAGTTGCGAACTATGAATTACCTATGTTCCAAAACAGACCTTTTGGGGAAAAGCTAGCAAGGACTAGTCCAAAATTTGACTATAATCCTGGTTAGTCATATCACTTATTAAGCATATTTTCTGATTTTGTGTTCTGAAAATAATTGTGGGAGAAACTGGACCGAAAGGCGCTTTCAATCAACTCACAACAAAACTCTGTCAAAACCACATCTGGTTTCACTTCATAACTTACAATTGTTAAGCGCTAGGTGTTAATTGCGTGTTTTGTCACTGCCTAGCACATATCTAGCCTAAGCACACGCCTAGCATGATTAAGCACTAGAAGTTCTGTTGTCGCCTAGCGCCTAGGCGCACGCTTAAGCGCACTTTTTTCACTGTAGAGTACAAAACAACTGGGACTGCTCCATAACAACACAATTTGGAAAAGTACCTATAATGACTAACGAGTAACCATCTCTACTTCCCATACGTGTTCATTTCATCATTTGTGGAAAGGCATCCAAACAAACATTGTTGTCTTAACAAATGGTCTTTTAACAGCTAAAAAAGGCCTTTTAACAAGATGTTAGGCAGCATTTAACACTGATCAGAGTACAATACTACTACGTGTTCGGTGCATGTTTACTTATGCGGTACACAAAGATTACATGCAAATATATTGTGTTATCCGTAAGGGGAGGCTACTTCGACAGCTCAGCTAGGAGATTTGCAATGAACAAACGGAAGTAGACCAGCAAAACCAAACCATGCAACTAAGGCTCTCGTCGATCATTTGAAGATTAAGAAGAATCGGGACTCTTCGTGCCTTTCCGTAGATCAGAAAGAATCAAATCACCTGAGTCCTCGCCGCCTTCTTGGCCTCCAGACATGGACTATGTCGCCGCCCAGCAATCCAACAATATGGAAGCTCACAGCGCGGCCCGGCGATTGACGCGGGGGGTGCGGGGAGGCGGGGGCGGGCAGCCGGGTGGGGGGAGGGGTGGTGCGGAGGCGGGGTGTCTCCCGGCAGCGAGGTGCGCGCGTGCCCGCGGGATGTGACCTGCGGGTGCGAGAACGGATTTGTGGGGATTTTTGAGCTGGTGTGCCAAGTGGGCCCCAGATGTACGCGAGCATCTCAAACAGGTCTCAAACGTTCGAAAAGATAACTCCTAAGGGTATATCTCCGGAAGGATTTACGGGTCAATAAGGATGCGTTTGGTTACCTGCATATACCCCGGATAGGCCCGCGCAGAAAGAAAATGACTCGTTGGTTACCCGTATACACTATTGGGCATGCATAGCACGAACATTAAAGTACTTCTCGGCTTGCATCGAGAGGAATGCTCAAGTCAGCCATTTTTGTGAAGACAGGTCCGAGCGGTGCAACCCTAAGCACGTGGACGTGAGCGGTTGCACGCGTGGATGCAAAGTGGAGAAGTCGTGTTGTTTCTCGAAGCGTCGCCATAAATTACCCTCACCTTCCTTCCTCACCACTCTCCCCTTTCTCTCTTTCCCACTCACACCGGCGACGGCAACAACCACGGGGGCGACAACAGGATGATCTAAGACGTCGGCTACGACCGCAACGACTACAGACCTCCACCAGAGCGCATCATCCATGGTGGTAAGTCTTTGCCCTCTAGATTTGCTGCATTAAACTCGGGCTAGCTTTAATTTGGGCAGGCGAGTGGAGAGTTAGGGAGGGGATTGAACACATGAAGGGTGGGGGATTGGATTCTGCATCGACGGCTTCTTGAGTTCATAGCTGATTTTTTATTACATCGGGGCTGGGGATTGGGGTACAAACTTTCTTGTTTGGCCGCGGCGACCATGGAGTCGCGTCGAGTGGCGATGGGGCGTAGCCATATTCTTTTCTTCCTCATCGCCTTTGTCCTCATCGTCTTCTTCAAGAACGATTGGTCTTGCACGGCCGCCTGTCGTCGGCGCCCTGCGCCTTGTCGTCGTCCTTCTCTTTCGTACCGACCAGAGTCCTTGTCATCCAATAGGTTGTTGCACGATGGTCATTCGGACGTGTGTGTTCCCTGTTGAAGGAGACCGGGACTAAGGGGTCCTCGGGCCGCTGGTCTATCTCTATAGGTCGGACAGGTGGGCCACTCTGTGACTATTATTGAAGGGCCAAACTATAAGACGACACCGTGTTCAGGAAGGAAACCTTTGAAGCCTTGGTGGGTGCTCCAAGTCAAGATAGTAGAATCGGCATGTTTATTCCCCGATGGTAACCGGCCATATGTAACCCTAGGTACCCGTGGTGTCTATATAAACCAGAGGGCTTTAGTTCGTAGAGGGCATCGGCGGAACCATCATCTTATCTCGTGATAGATTGACTCTGTAATCGTCATACACACTTCAATACAATCAAGCAGGACGTAGGGTTTTACCTCTTCGAGAGGGCTCGAACCTGGGGAAATACTATCCCTTTGTTTTCCTGTTCCCCATTGATCCAAGATCCACAGCTCGGGACCCCTACCCGAGATCCGCCTGTTTTGACACCGACATTGGTGCTTTCATTGAGAGTTTCGTTATGGGATCGCCAAAGGATCGATGGCTCGCTTAGCCATCAGCAATGGCATCTACACCGGGGACATCTTCATCCCGACTAACTCTTCACGTTCGGCAACATCGTTCTACATGCTGATGCGACCGGTCACCTCGACCAGATCATCGGCTTCACACCAGAGCAGAAGATTAGGTTCGGCAACCTAGAATACGTTGCCGACGCCCTAGGCGATCTGGTCCTTACAAGGCTCTCGGCCTCACCCGATGAGCCCGGAAACCCTAAACCTTTAACTTCGGGCCTCCTGCCTGGTCCCGTATCTGGGTCACTTCTTACCTTAGATCCGGCTTTGAGCTCGAATCCGACTATACCGTCCGAAGACCAGGGGTCAACCCTGGACGAGCATGCTCCCTGTGCCGACGTGCTGGAGGTCAACTCCGCAAGAATTCAGAAGACTAGTCCGACTGACCTCTCGCTATTGAATGAGACGTTGGCCCAAATGCAGACAATAAACATTACAGATGACCCGTCCTCGACCTATGCTCGGATCGGTCTTGCAGCACGCCAAGGGGAATTTTATGTCCCGCCCACCACACACTTGGTAGCCACTATCAAAGATTTAACCGATATGTTGGACTTCTCCTCGGAAGAGGTCGAGGACGTACATGAAGTTGTCGATGCCACTGTCCCTCCCACCATTGGACGGTGGACAACCACCTCCACCTATGATGTCTATCTGGTGGACACCCCTGACGATAAGGGCGAAGGCACCACAGGGAAGAGCGGTGACGACACCCCTAGAAAGAACGGCGACAAGCCCGACAAGGAGCCACCCAAGCGTCGACGTCAGCGCAAACGATCCAAGGGGTGCAAGGTTTGAGAAAGCAACATGGGCACTGGAGAAAATGATACCCCGGACCACCTGGAAGACCTCGTCGACCTTGTTGCCCTCGAACAACAACTCAATGATTTTGGGGGGCGCGAGGATCAGGATAACCCCGAGGACCTCAACGACTCTGAAGACAGCAACTACCTCCCTCTCTTTGAAGAGGAGGATAGTCTCGGAGACGAGGATTACATCGTCCCCAAGGACCTGTTGGATAAAGAGCGGTTCAAGCGGCAACTTGTAGCCACCGCCCGAAGCCTGAAGAAGAATCAGAAGTAGATAAAAGCCGAACAAGACACCCTCAACGATAGATGGACGAAAGTCCTAGCGGCCGAAGAAGGGTATGGCAATGAACGGTTGGATCAAAACAAAAGTTACCCGCGCCGATGTTTGCTGCCCCAATTTGACGACGAGGCCTTTGATCCTGCACCCCTAGACACACTAAGGACGACCAGCCAGACCGCTCCCCTCGAGGACGTGACAGGACGGCTGAAGAAGTCGAAGATCAACCCGAACGCCCCACATAGAAGAATGAAAGAGCCAATACAACCTGATGACCCGTTCGACCTACAACACAACCTGAATGCTAGAGCAGGTCAGACAAGATCCATCTATTGATCCAGAGGGCACACTTCAACTAGACGAGACGGGTACCAAGCTTGGCTCGACCTAAATGACAGAGCTCAAGAACAACACCGAATTCGGATGACAGCTGACCTCCAATGTGACGTAGCTCGGGTTAGGGGTGTCGCTCACCCAATGTGCTTTTATAGATGAGGTGATGCAGGATGAGTACCTCGAAGGGTTTAAACCCGTAAACATTGAACAATACGATGGGACAATGAACCCGACCGTGTGGATTGAAGACTTCCTTCTCCACATTCATATGGCTCGAGGAGATGACCTCCACGCCATAAAATACTTGCCATTAAATCTCAAAGGCGAGCACGTCATTGGTTGAAAAGCCTCCTCAAAAACTCCATTGGGAGACCCGAAGAGCTTGAGGATGCCTTCCGAGCTAACTTTCAAGTCACTTATGTCCGGCCCCCGGACGCCGATGGCTTGAGCCACATTGTCCAACAAACCGGCGAGTCAGCCCGACAATTTTGGAACTGATTCCTCACTAAGAAGAACCAAATCATCGATTGTTCAGACGCCAAGGCAATAGCCTCCTTCAGAAACAACATCCAGGATGAATAGCTAGCTCGTCAGCTCGGCCAAGACAAGCCGAGAACAATGTCGGCCCTTACCTCACTTTTGAGCCGCTTTTGCGCGGGCGAGGACAGTTGGTTAGCCCATTGAAGCAACACTCCCGGAGACCCCAACACCTCTGAAGTACAGGACGGTAATGGGAAACCACAGTGCAACAAGAACAAGCATCAACACAACGACGACGATGCCAAAGATACGGCAGTAAATGCCGGATTCAGCAACTCACAGTCTGAACCACGGAAGAAACCCTCTAAAGAGAATCGGGACGGACCTACCGCACTAGAAAAAATCCTGGGTAGGCCGTGCCAGATCCACATCACCCAAGACAATCCCACCACCCACGCCAACCGTAATTATTGGGTGATCAAACAAGCGACCAAACTCACAGTCGAGGACCAGGGCAAGAGCCCCCGCAGCAAGGACGATGACGAGCCTTGCAGGCCAAACAATGGAGGCCATAAGCAATTCCCTCCTGAGGTAAAAGTTGTGAACATGATCTACGCCACACACATACCAAAGAAGGAGAGGAAGTGTGCTCTTCGAGACGTCTACACCATAGAGCCCATAGCCCTGAAGTTCAACCCATGGTCGACATGCCCGATAACCTTCACTGTACGGACCACCCGACCGGTATTCGTCATGGAGGGTCGGAGCCCTGATACTTGATCCCATTATCGATGGGTACCACCTAACTAGAGTCCTCATGGATGGAGGCACTAGCCTCAATCTGATTTACTCAGATACAATGAGGAAAAGGGGTATCGATCCATCAAGGATCAAACCCAGGAACACCACCTTTAAAGGAATAATATGTGGCATCAAAGTCCGCTGCTCGGGCACCATAAATTTGGAAGTAGTGTTTGCCTCGTTCGACAACTTCCGTGGTGAAGACTTGATCTTCAACATCATCCCTTTTCACATCGGCTATCATGCACTTTTGGCCGTACAACGCTCGCTCACTTCAACGTCGTCCCCCAATACGCATATTTGAAGCTTAAGATGTCGGGACCCAAGGGTGTCATCACTGTCAATGGAAACACTAAGCGCTCACTCCAAACTGAGGAGCACACAGCGGTTCTGGCGGCCGAAGTCCAGGTTGGCAATGAGTCTCTCATGTCCAAGTCTGCCATCAAGGCAAGGGAGGTGAACAAACGAGCCCGAGCCCTACCGCAGCTCCCGGAGTCTTCCCACGCTCAACATAAATAGGGACATGCTCCCCACAACATGGCCTCGCTAGCCACAAAGTACTCGGAGGCACTATTTCACACTCAAAATACCATGGGCAGTTGTGGGGACCGATGATGTCTACTACCCGACCTTCTTCTTGTAGACTCGTGCTGGGCCTCCAAGCGCGGAGTTTTCTAGGACAGTAGCAAATTCCCCTCAAGTGAATGACCTAAGGTTTATCAATCCGTGAGAGGCGTAGGATGAAGATGGTCTCTCTCAAGCAACCCTGCAATCAAATAACAAAGAGTCTCTTGTGTCACCAACACACCCAATACAATGGTAAATTGTATAGGTGCACTAGTTCGGCGAAGAGATGGTGATACAAGTGTAATATGGATGGTAGATATAGGTTTTTGTAATCTGAAAATATAAAAACAGCAAGTTAACAAATAGTAAACAGCAACAAAACGTTGTATAAATGCTTGGAAACAAGGCCTAAGGTCCATACTTTCACTAGTGCAAGTCCTCTCAACAATACTAATATAGTTGAATCATATATAAATCCCTCACGTGCAACAAAGAGTTCACTCCAAACTCACAAATAGCGGAGAACAAACGAAGAAATTATTATAGGGTACAAAACCACCTCAAAATTATCTTTTCTGGTCAATCTTATGAGCCATCCCTATAAGTGTCATGAACACCCCTAGAGTTCGTACTAAAATAACATCTTAAGATACACATCAACCAAAACCCTAATGTCATCTAGATACTCCAATGTCACCACAAGTACCCATGGGCATGATTATACAATATGCATCACATAATTTCAGATTCATCATGTTCAATCGAACACAAAGAACTTCAAAGAGTGCCCCAAAGTTTCGACCAGAAAGTCAAGACGAAAACATGTGCCAACCCCTATGCATAGATTCCCAAGGTCACGGAACCCGCAAGTTGATCATCAAAACATACATCAAGTGGATCAATAGAACATCCCATTATCGCCACAAATATCCCATTGCAAGACATACATCAAGTGTTCTCAAATACTTAAAGACTCAATCCGATAGGAAATCTTCAAAGGGAAAACTCAATTCCTCACAAGAAGATAGAGAGGGGAAAACTCCATATGATTCATCTATATTAATAAACTCGTGATACATCAAGATCGTGCCATCTCAAGAACACGAGAGAGAGAGAGAGATCGAACACATAGCTACTAGTACATACCCTCAGCCCCGAGGAGGATTACTCACACATTATCATGATGAGAAAGAGAGATTTGTTGATGGAGAGGTGCAACCCCTAAGAGATGGAGGCGATGGCGGCCACGGCGCCGGCGACGGGCGACGGCGGTGGCGATGGGCGGCGGCCCCTTGCCCCTCCTTCTTCCTTGGTCTTGGTGCTGCACTGGAGGAGCCTCTCCCCTTCTTGGCAGCTGCCAAGGGAGAGGCAAATTCATAGCTCTTGGTGGCTCTTTCAAAATTAGGGTTTTTCTCTCCTTATATGTGCCTGTGTGGTGCTCTATGGCCCTCCGATGGATGGACCCTTGATCCAATGGATCTCGAGCACCTCTAGAACCTTCCTAGGGGCTCCTCACAGCCCTCGTGAGTCTCCAAAGTTGTGGCTTGGCCGAATATATCAGATATGTTAAGAGTTGGACTCAATCACGTCAACAATTCTCGTGATCCCGTAATCAGATATTTTCCTTCAGTAAAATGGGTCTCCATATCACATACGAACTCCGTTTTGAACGAATTTGTAGTCCGGAATCATTGCTATAAAATTTCTCACACTTTACTTAGTTTAGCTTTTTCCATTTGACGCCGTCTTCGGTGGTCAAACTGGCGATCTCTAAAAACTATTTGTGGACGGATTTCAGGAGAGTCACAATCCTCCTCCAACAAGGCTCCTTTTGCGTTTTTCCGACAATTTCTAATTAATTCCTACAAATCAAAGTATGAAACAAGAACTTGTGCAATTTTGCAACCATTAATAGGTTAGTCCCAAAAAATAATATAAAGTTGGAGTAAAATGATTGTAAAACATCCAAGAATGATAATATAACAACATGGAACAAACAAAAATTATAGATACGTTGGAGTTGTATCAGCATCCCCAAGCATAATTAATGCTCATCTTCGAGTAGGTAAATGATAAAAACATAATTTTTGTTGTGGAATGCTGCGTAACATGTTCATCAAATTATTTTCTTCTTTGCATAGCATGGACGTTTGGACTTGTAAGTGATTCAAAGCAATAGTCTAGTTTTCACATAATGACTTCAATACTCAAGCATGTCAACAAGCAACCATGTCTTTCAAAATATCAACACTAAAAAAGTTATCCCTAGCCCATCATGCTCAATCATTGATCCATTCATGAAACACACTCAAATATTAGCTATGCCCAATGCTCAAGTACGATCATAGTGTTCCCTAGTTGGTGCTTACAAGAGAAGATGGAGACTCAAAACAAAAATAAAAATTGCATAAAGTAAATAGATAGGCCCTTCGCAGAGGGAACTAGGGATTTGTAGAGGTGCCAGAGCTCAAGGTTTAAATTGAGAGAGAGAAATTATTTAGAGTAGCATGCTTTTCCTATCAACGAAAACAACAAAGTAGCTCACAATACTTTCCATGCTAGATACATTATAGGCAGTTCCCAAACAGAATGGTAAAGTTTTTACTCCCCTCCACCAGTCAATCACACTCCACGGCGAGCCGAATCCACGGGTACCGTCCATACCAACAACATTCCTGGGGGATTTTTGTTTCATTATATTTTATTTGATTTTTGAGCATGGAACTAGGCATCCTGAATACCAGTCACTTTATCGTGAATGATAGTGAATCGACACATATCGTGAGAATAACCCACCTAGCATGGAAAAATATTGGATACTCTCCACCGTTTCATGAGAGGTACGGGCACACAAAAGAGAAAACATATTTTGAAAATTTAGAGAGCGGTACGGGCACACAAAATAGAAAAATTATTTTGAAAATTTAGAGATGGCACATACAAATTTGCTTAGAACGACATGGAAATACCGCATACATGTAGGTGTGGTGGACTCATGAGTCAAAACTTGGTTTAAGGATTTTGAACGCACAAGTAGTATTTCTACTTAGTACAAATGAAGGCTAGCAAATAGATTAGGAAGCAATCAAACCAAGAAACGAAAATTCACATAAGTGAGCATTGAGTCATAACTAACACCGAATAATGCACCATAGTAGGATGTAACTTCATTGCATAACTATTGACTTTCATGCATGCATAGGGAATCACAAACCTTAACACCAATATTCCTACTTAAAGCATAATTACTCACTATCATAACTCACATATTACTATCATCATGTTTCAAAACTATTACAAAGAATCAAGCTTAATTTGTCCCATGATCTTCATGAAGGTTTTTATTATATCCCTCTTGGATATCTATTACTTTGGGACTAGTTTCATATATTGCTATTGCCCTTTCGACATGCTCAAAACAATTTAAAGGAAGCACAATAGCATAAAGATTTCAACCCTCAAAATGGTATAAGTGAAGCATTAGAGGAAATGACAAGCTACTCACAAAAGATATAAGTGAAGATCAATGAGTAGTAAAACAATTAAGGAGCTATGTGAGGACTCTCTCTCCCTCAAAAAAAATATTTTCAGATCTGAGTATTTTATTTAAACAACAAACAAAAGAAAAATAGCACTTCAAGAATAGGACGCATCATGCGAACGAATAAAAATTTAGGCTCAACATAGACTAACTGATAGTTGACGAAGAGAGGTGGGATGCGTAGCATCCCCAAGCTTAGATGCTTGAGAGTTATTGAAATATTTACTTGGGGTGCCTTGGGCATCTCCAAGATTGAGCTTTTGTATCTTTTTCAATCCTCTTGTATCTCGGTTTCACCTATTCTCAAAAACTTCATCCACACAAAACTTGAAAAGAACTCGTAAGATAGGTTAGTGCACATAATAATAAATCAACTCTTTATGTACTACCAAGACAAGTTGCATAATAATTGCAAACATCATCCACTGTTTACTATCATTTCAAAAATTTATATTTATCAATATAGGCTATGGAAACTATAGGATAAGTAGATAACAAAACTATGACATCAATCTGTCCAAAAAGAGCAGTCTATAGAAATTTATGAAAACAATGTACTTCTATAAATCAAAAAATTATGAAAATTTAGGAAATTCTATAACATTTACATGAAAACCCTGTGTAAAATTTCAGAAACTTTCCATGTTTCAGTAAAATATGAAAATTCAAACACTACAGCACCAGTTTTTGTTTTTACACAACACCAATCAAAGCATGCAATGCAAGCACCCTAATGCAATTCTTGGAACTTTTTATTAAAAACAAGATTATAAATAACACCTAAAAGAGAACAACAAAATAAAATGACGCTCCAAGCAAAACTCATATTATGTGATGGATAAAAATATAGCTCCAAGTAAGATATACCAATAGTGTTGAAGACGAAAGAGGGGATGCCTTCCGGGGCATCATCCCCAAGCTTAGAAGCTTGAGTATTCCTTGGATATCACCTTGGGGTGCCGTGGGCGTCCTCAATCTTAGGTTCTTGTCACTCCTTATTCTCCTCATATTGGTATCTCATCCAAAACTTGAAAACTTCAATCACACAAAACTTAACGGAACTTCGTGAGATGGGTTAGTATAATAAATAATGATCATTCACTCTCGTACTGTCAAGACAAAATTCATAATTGTTAACACATTATACCTATTGTACTCTACTATTACCATAATTTATATCACTGAATATAAGCTATGGGAACACTAAAACAAGCAAACTATGCATGCAAAACAGAATCTGTCAAAAACAGAACACTTTGTGAAGATCTGTAGTGTAACCATACTTACCTGTCTCTAAAAATTCTGAAAAATTAGGAAAATCCAGGAAATTTGTATATAAATCATGTTAAAAAATTCAGATCAAAAACATGTTCTAGTGAATTTACAAAATTCCTGGACTTTGAGCAAATGTTTATGTTTTTGCACAGGATCAAGTCAACTATCATCCACACTATCCCAAAGGCTGTACTTGGCACTTTATTGAAACAAAAGTTATAAAACATGATTACTATAGTAGCTTAATCATGTGAACACATCAAAATAGAAAGTAAAAGTGTTGGGTTGTCTCCCAACAAGCACTTGTCTTTAAAGCCTTTTAGCTAGGCATGATGATTTCAATGATCCTCACATAGGAATAATAATTATAACATGCAAAAGAGCATCATCGATCTCAAGACAAGCACATTTAAGTCTAACCCACTTCCCATGCATAGTGATTTTGTGAACAAACAATTTGTGGGAGCAAGAATAAACTAGCATAGGAAGGCAAAACAAGCATAACTTCAAAACTTTGAACACATAGAGAGGAAACTTGATATTATTGCATTCCTACAAGCATATGTTCCTCCCTCATAATAATTTCCAGTAGCATCATGAAGGAATTACACAATATAACCAGCACATAAAGCATTCTTTTCATGATCTACAAGCATAGAAATTTTACTACTCACCACATAAGAAAATTTATTCACATCAATAGTAGTGGGAGCAAACTCAACAAAATAACTATCACATGAAGCATAATCCAAATGAAAATTAAAATCATGATGACAAGTTTCATGGTTATCATTATTCTTTATAACATACATGTCATCACAATAATCATCATAGATAGGAGGCATGCCACCATCATTGATGGGGTTATAGTCCTAGGGTAGGGTCATAGGCATGCCCTGTGGGTCCTACCCAAGGACTACCCCTCATAAGGGACAAGGCCCTTAGTCAGTTCCGACTGAACTAAGGAGTTCCCATCATCCAGTCGGTAACAGATCCTCGACCATCCAGTCGGAGACTAGCATTCGGAGTATATCAAACTAACCGACTGGATTCCACTCTGTGCATCGTAACCCCCTGGAGGGAAATGGTCATACGTTTCCATGTGCCTTTATTAGCATTTAAGACGTATGTTACCTATAACGTAGGCATTTATTCGCCACTACTCCACCCCTGTGCACCGAACCGTTGTAGAGGGCAGCGCACTCTATATAAGCCACCCTCCCCCACTGGTGCAGGGGTTAGCAATTCACTGTATTCTATATTCCACTCGACAACAAGCTCCCAGAGCACCGAGACATAGGGCTATTACCTCCACCGCAGAGGGGCCTGAACTCATACAACCTCGCCGTAGCTAAGGCTCTGCCCATCCTTTCGTACCCTACACATCTACTGTCAGACTTATACCCACGACAGTTGGCGCCCACCGTGGGGCAGGCGTCTAAGCGACTTCCGGCGAGTTTGCGACTACATCGTTTCGTCATGTCGTCCGGTGGAGATTCGAGCATGGGTCACGAGATCCTCTTCGGCACTCTTTCCTTCATCGTCGACGATTCGACATGGCTTCGGGACGCTCCTCTCGACGTCGAGGCGCTTCCCCGCCGCGGGGCTACGCACTTCCGTGCCGGCACCCGCGGCATTCTTCTTCTCCAGCAGTCGGTTCCGGTGTCGACCTACACCGCCGTCACGTGCCGCAACAAGCGGTCCCGCCGTCCGCGACTCCAGCGTTGGGTGCAGCATGCCCAGGCGCGCCAGAACGCGTCTTCACAAGTGGCGGTCCTAGAGTCGGTTGTGGTTGCCCCGCCATCCCAGCGCTCGAACTCGGCTCCGACTGAGTTTCCTTCCGAGTGCGTGGGTCGCGGACCTGTAGCAGAAGTACACATGGCCAACTCCCATGAAGGCCCCCGTCAAGCTGGCCGGAACGAGCACGAGATCGGTGAAACATCCGGCGCACGCCGTCCGCCTCGCTGTTCTGCCAGTTGGCACACTCGGTGGAGCAACGTGGAGTTGTTCCGCACACCCATCCTCAACTTGGCTGCGGCTGCCAAGATAGCCGATTCCCTTCAGCCGACTGATTCAGAGGCTGGCAGGGGGATCGAGCAAATCCACGCCCTGTTGCACACGGCGCAGCAGCAAAATTTGGCGGTCTTCCAGTCGCACAACAGGATCCACAATAGTTCTGTCCATGCGAATACGCATCGTTCAGTTCACAGCCCTGGTTCTCATCAGCGACACAGGGGAGGCGGCCGTTCCATAAATCCTGAAGATCGTCGCCGGTCACGAACCCCTCCGCGGGGTGGGCCCTATGGGCCCCGACATCATGATGATCGACGTTCAGTCGGTGACACTTACGACCCAAGGCCCGACGCGAGAGGGTATATCGCCCATCGGAGGGTCGACAGGGGTCGAGCCCACCGCGATGGTTACGATATTGACCGTCCGGGTGGAAGCAGGACCATCGTTTCCAGTCCCGAGTGTTTCAGTCGAGCCATCCGTTCGGCTGACATCCCTCCCAACTTCCGATTGGCGACGGGAATCAGCAAGTTTACAGGGGAGTCCAAGCCAGAAACGTGGCTGGATGATTACCGAGTGGCAGTCCAGATCGGAGGAGGAGACGACCACGTCGCCATGAAGCACCTCCCTCTGATGCTCGACGGCTCGGCGCGAGCGTGGCTCAACCAGTTGGCCCCCTCAAGCATCTACAGCTGGGCAGATCTCGCCCGAGTGTTCATCAGGACCTTCGAAGGGACGTGCAAGCGCCCTGCTGGCCTCGTGGAGCTCCAGCATTGTGTCCAGAAGCAGAATGAACCCCTGCCTGATTTCATTCAGCGTTGGACAACCCTATACCACACGGTGGAGAACGTCACAGAGCATCAAGTAGTCTGCGCCTTCAAGGCAGGCGTGTGGTACAGGGATCTGTACCTGAAGTTCGGTCGAACAGGCGACATCTCCATGAGCAAGATGATGGAGATAGCGGCATGCTATGCAAATGGCGAAGAAGAGGACCGCATCCGAAGCGGCAAGCACAAAACAGTCGCCGATGGAGATGGGAGTAACACTCGGAAGCAGAAGCAGAAAGCTTCGTCCACTCCGCAGGCAGAAGCCGCAGCTGTAACCAATGCCAAGTTCAAGGGCAAAGGGAAGGCTCAGTTCACCCCCAAGAAGAAGCAGTTCAATAATCCCATCCTGGACCAGCCATGTCCGATTCATACGAAGATGGATGAAGAGGGCAACCCCATATATCCGAAGCATACCACTTGACAATGTCGCCTCCTGATCCAGGGGTTCGGCGAAGGGCAACCGAGTGAAAAGGACAATGAACGGGATGAGGAGGATAAGGAGGATCCATTCCCCCAAGTCCATGCAACACTGATGATTTTTGCTGACGTTGAGAGCAAGAGTCGACTGAAGCTGGTGAACAGGGAGGTGAACATGGCCACCCCTACCAACCCCAAGTTCCTCAAATGGTCTCAGACTGCGATCACCTTTGACCAGTCGGATCATCCAGCACACGTACCCACCCCAGGGAGACAGGCTCTGGTCGTCGACCCGGTGGTGGAAGGAGTTCGACTGCGCAAAGTCCTCATGGACGGCGACGATGGCTTGAACATCATGTATGCCGACACTCTCAAGGGGATGGGCATTCCGATGTCCAAACTCAGCGAGAGCAGCATGCAGTTCCATGGAGTCGTCCCTGGACGAAAGGCCAAGTCACTCGGCCAGATCGCGTTGGACGTCGTTTTCGGCTCCAACAAGAACTTCCGCAAGGAAAAGCTGACGTTCGAGGTGGTGGACTTCCAGAGCGCTTACCACGCAATTCTGTGCCGCCCGGCGTATGCGCGTTTCATGGCCCGTCCATGTTACGTATACCTGAAGCTGAAGATGCCAGGCCCAAAAGGTGTGATCACCATCACAGGCAATCGACAGCAGGCCGAAGAGTGTCTGCAGCAGGGATCAAGAATCGCCGACCAGCAGATGGCTGTCCTCGAGCTTGACGAGTACAAGAAAACAGTCGACCCCGCTGACTTGATGCGTTCGAAGAAGCCAGCTTCAGAGTCCGCATTCCAGTCGGCAGGAGAGACGAAGAAGGTCAGCATCCACCCGACGGACGACACTGCTGCCCCGACGAACATCTCCACCACCCTCGATCCTAAATAGGAAGCCGAGCTCACCCAATTCCTGCGTGAGAACTGGGACATCTTCGCATGGAAACCCTCTGACATGCCAGGTGTACCCAGGGAGTTGGCTGAGCACTGACTGCATGTGGATCCCACCACTCGGCCTGTCCGAGAACGCCTGCGTCGGTCCGCTGCGCACAAGAGGAAGGCAATCGGGGAAGAGGTGGCCAAGCTTTTGGTAGCGAGCTTCATTCGCGAGGTTCACCACTCTGAGTGGCTCGCCAATGTTGTCATGGTGCCCAAGAAGGACAAGTCGCCCCGAATGTGCATCGACTTCAAGCATCTCAATAAGGTCTGCCCGAAAGACCATATTCCGCTCCCCCGCATCGATCAAATTGTCGATTCGACTCCGGGTTGCGAGCGTTTGTCATTTCTTGATGCCTACCCGGGCTATCATCAGATCCGTCTGTATGGCCCTGATGAATTAAAAACAGCCTTCATCACCCCATTCGGGTGCTTCTGCTACATCACTATGCCATTCGGTTTGAAGAATGCAGGAGCTACCTTTATGCGCATGATCCAAAAATGCCTCCTCGACCAGATCGGTCGGAATGTGGAGGCGTATATGGATGATATCGTAGTCAAGTCACGCAAAGGTTCCGACCTGCTGACTGACTTGGCAGAAACATTCGCCAACCTTCGTAGGTACGATATCAAGCTCAACCCCGCCAAGTGTTCATTCGGCGTTCCCAGCGGAAAGTTACTCGGTTTCTTCGTTTCCGAACGAGGGATCGATGTCAACCCCGAAAAGATCGGGACCATCGTCCGAATGGAGAGGCCGGTCAGAATACACGATGTTCAACGGCTCACAGGTTGCCTAGCGGCTTTGAGCAGGTTTATCAGTCGACTCGGCGAGAAAGCACTTCCTCTGTACCGACTCATGAAGAAATCAGATACTTTCGAGTGGACAGATGAAGCCCAAGTTGCATTCGACGACCTCAAAGTCCTACTTTCCACCCAGCCGGTTCTTACTGCTCCGCTCAGTAAAGAGCCCCTTCTTCTGTATATCGCGGCTACAAATCAAGTCGTCAGCACTATTCTTACAGTCGAACGAGAAGAAGAAGGCAAAGCATACAAAGTTCAGCGACCAGTGTATTACGTCTCCGAAGTCCTGACTCCTTCCAAGCAGAGGTATCCCCACTATCAAAAACTTATCTACGGGATTTACATGACTGCGAAGAAGGTGGCTCATTATTTCCAAGACCACTCGGTGTATGTCGTTTCTGATGCTCCGTTGTCGGAAATCCTCCACAATCGGGACGCATCGGGCCGAGTGGCGAAGTGGGCAATGGAGATGTTGTACTGCGATATCAAGTTCGAGGCCAAGAAAGCTATAAAGTCTCAAGCTCTGGCTGACTTCATAGCAGAACGGGTAGAGCAACAGCAACCGACCCACATCTACTCGGCTCATTGGACAATGTTCTTCGATGGGTCCAAGATGTTGAATGGCTGTGGCGCTGGCATTGTGATCGTATCGCCAAATGGCGACAAACTCAAGTATGTGTTGCAGATACACTTTGATTCCTCCAACAATGAGGCAGAGTATGAAGCTCTCCTTTATGGACTGCGCATGGCCATCACACTCGGCGTCCGTCGCCTGATGGTCTATGGCGATTTGGATTTGGTGGTTAATCAAGTGATGAAAGAGTGGGACGTCAGGAACCCCACCATGACCACATACGGCAATGTAGTGAGGAAGCTCGAGAAGAAGTTTGAAGGTCTAGAGCTCCACCATGTTCCGCGACTGAAGAACCAAGCAGCTGATGAGTTGGCAAAACTCGGATCCACTCGGAGACCAGTCCCGAGTGACGTCTGCCTCGAGCACCTCCACCTTCCCTCAGTTAAAGAAGATCCTTTCACAAAGGAACCAGTACAACCAAAGAGCTCAACAGATCCGACTGAAGTCGACGTACCTGCTGTGGTTGATCTGATCATGGAGATTCTTGTTGTCATCCCTGATTGGACTTTTCCGATCATTGCATATATCCTGAGGCAGGAATTACCAGAAGACGAAGTCCAGGCCAGGCAGATAGTCCGCAGGTCGAAGTCGTTCACTGTCATTGATGGCCAGTTGTACAAGGAAAGCATTTCAGGCGTTCTTCAATGATGCATATCCCCAGAGGAGGGACAGTTAATCCTGGAAGAAATTCACTCGGGAACCTGCGGTCATCACACCTCTTCAAGAGCAATCGTCGCCAAATCATTCAGAGCTGGCTTCTTCTGGCTACAGGCAAACGAAATGGCTAAAGATATGGTCGACCGATGTGAAGGCTGTCAGTTCTACTCCAACAAGTCCCACAAGCCAACATCTGCGTTGAAGACAATCCCTCTTGTGTGGCCGTTTGCGGTATGGGGATTAGATACAGTCGGTCCATTCAGGACAGGCCAAGGAGGATACACACATCTGTTGGTGGCAATCGACAAGTTCACAAAATGGATTGAAGCCAAGCCCATCAAGAAGCTCGATGCCCTAACAGCCATCAAGTTTGTCACGGACATCATCTCCAGATTCGGGGTACCTCACAGCATAATCATGGACAATGGAAAAACTTTGACTCGGACAGATTCAAAGGTTTCTGTGCAAGCC
Source organism: Hordeum vulgare subsp. vulgare (assembly GCF_904849725.1). Classification (NCBI taxonomy): domain Eukaryota; kingdom Viridiplantae; phylum Streptophyta; class Magnoliopsida; order Poales; family Poaceae; genus Hordeum; species Hordeum vulgare. The sequence continues at coordinate 136,541,158 of NC_058518.1, forward strand.
AAAGTATCCGAGTGGATTTTGCATCCGTGGCGCATCCTCAAACAAACGGACAAGCAGAGCGGGCGAATGGACTTATTCTGCAAGGTTTGAAGCCCCGACTCCTGCGAGAGGTGGGACATGCCGCTGGCGCATGGGTCACTGAGCTACCTTCAGTGCTTTGGGGTCTCCACACAACCCCGAACAGATCTACAGGGCGATCACCGTTCTTCCTCGTTTACGGAGCAGAAGCAGTCCTTCCGAGTGACTTGCTTCACAATGCTCCACGAGTCGAACTCTTCTCCGAAGCTGAAGCAGAACAAGCAAGGCAAGACGGAGGGGACCTTCTAAAGGAGGAGCGCGAGATGGCACTGACTCGCTCAACCATTTATCAACAAGATTTGCGGCGCTTTCACGCACGACACGTCAGGAGTCGCACGTTCCAAGCAGGCGACCTGGTGCTCCGAGTGGATCAGCAAAAACCTCACAAGTTGGCTCCTGCCTGGGAAGGACCCTTCATCATCTCCAAGGTGCTGAATAACGGAGCATACAGACTCTACAACATCGATAGGGAGACAGACGAGCCGCGAGCATGGAACGGAGATCTCCTGAAGCGCTTCTACACGTGACCGACGACTGAAGCAATGTAAAGAACAAGTATTGGTGAAATAATATAAAGCAGATTGAGCTTTTGCAGATTCAAAATTCTTCCGCGGTCGCAGACTCCGGTCTCAAAAAGAAAAACTTAGTTGCGATCAAGAATCGCCTAAGTACTAACTTTCTCCGAGTGTGCACTAAACATCGCACTCGGGGACTTAGCTGCGATCAAGAATCGCCTAAGTAATAAGTTTCTCCGAGTGTGTACTAAACGTCGCACTCGGGGACTTAGCTGCGATCAAGAATCGCCTAAGTACTAACTTTCTTCGAGTGTGTACTAAACGTCGCACTCGGGGACTTAGCTGCGATCAAGAATCGCCTAAGTACTGACTTTCTCCGAGTGTGCACTAAACGTCGCACTCGGAGACTTAGCTGCGATCAAGAATCGCCTAAGTAATAACTTTCTCCGAGTGTGCACTAAACGTCGCACTCGGGGACTTAGCTGCGATCAAGAATCGCCTAAGTAATAACTTTCTCTGAGTGTGCACTAAACGTCACACTCGGAGACTTAGCTGCGATCAAGAATCGCCTAAGTACTGACTTTCTTCGAGTGTGCACTAAACGTCGCACTCGGGGACTTAGCTGCGATCAAGAATCGCCTAAGTAATAACTTTCTCCGAGTGTGCACTAAACGTCGCACTCGGGGACTGAGCTGTGATCAAGAATCGCCTAAGTACAAATTTTCTCCGAGCGTGCACTACTCGTCACACTCGAAGACTTAACTGCGATCAAGAATCGCTTAAATGAGAAAGCTCCCTGCGACTGTATCCTACAGATACACTCGGGGACTCAGCAGACCCTCATTGAGGGTCATGTGGATGTCAAGACCACTGACAATTACATGAGTAGCAGACCCTCATTGAGGCTCATGTGGATGTCAAGACCACTGACAATTACATGAGTAGGAGACCCTCATTGAGGCTCATGTGGATGTCAAGACCACTGACAATTACATGAGTAACAACCCGCTCCGAGTACGACCTTACAGTCGCACTCGAGGATTTAGCTGCGATCACGAATCGCCTAACTACTCAGATGCATTCGACTGTATCCCACAGATACACTCGGGGACTCAATAGAACCTCATTGAGACTCATGTAGATGTCAAGACCACTGACAATTACATGAGTAGAAGAACCTCATTGAGGCTCATGTAGATGTCAACACTACTGACAATTACATGAGTAACAACTCGCTCTGAGTGCGGCCTGACAGTCGCACTCGAAGACTTAGCCGCGATCATGAATCGCTTAAGTACTCTATTGCGTTCGAGTGTATCCTACAGATCCACTCGGAGACTCAGCAGACCCTCAGGGAGGCTCATGCAGATGTCAATACAACTGACAATTACATGCTCCACATGTTTGCCATTGGCTTCACCAAGAAACGCCAAACAAAAACTCGAGCCAAAATCGTATCAGCAACTCTTTGGCAAAAGAAGAGCAAAAGGTTTGATTCAAATTCAAAGTTCACCTAAAAATAGTTGGCTCGGTGTGGATCAAGCTTACCCGCACCGAACCAAGAATGTGACGGCCAACAGCAGTGGCCAAAGTTTCTTACAACCAACACTCGGCATACCGAGGTAAAAGTTCTCTTAAGCGTCGTCCGGACTGGCGCTAGGACTGGCGGGCTCTACGAATGTGTCCAGGTCGATCCCGTCGGCGATGCGGGTGGCGCTCTCAAGGAAGGTTTCCATGAAGCCTTTGAATCGAAGTTTCTTCGTGTTGGCGACCTGCAACGCTTTCAGCTTCTCTTAGCGCACCTCCTTGCAATGCACTCGGACCAGGGACAGAGCAACGTCTGCACCACAGCGAGCCGCAGACTTCTTCCATGACTGCACTCGGTTTGGGACCTCCTCCAGTCGAGTTATCAAGCCTTCCATCTCATGCCGAGACTCGTCTTTAGGCCAAAGCTCCTTGTCGATCCGGCCGACGACTTCTCTCAGTCGACCGATGAAAGGCCCAACTTTGCCCAGGAGAATGTGTGCTCGGAGCAGATCTCGATTGGCATCCTCGCCGAGTGGAATGTTCTCAAGAATACACCGCTCAACATCACCTGCTTCAGCCTCAGCGTCCATGCAAAAATCTGCAAAGACAGGACGAGCAAACAATAAGCGCCGAGTGAAATGCACAAACCACAAGCACTCGGAAAAACAGAACTTACCACCCAGAAGCGTTATCATCTGCCGGGCCCAGTCACTGACATATTTTTCCTGCGCTATACACCGCCTGTTCAGCACTTCCATTTGTCCCATCAGCTCGGACCTTTGCGACTTCATTCTCTACACTTCAGCAGTCAATGCCTTGTTTGCCTCACGGGCCTGCTCCAAGGACTCTTCTCGTTCCGCCAGAACATCCTTCATACCAGCCATTGCAACCATTGCCGCATCCAGCTCACCAGCAAACTGAACCTTTTTAGCCCTGAGAGTCTCGTACGCTGTCCCCATCTCGCAAGTTTTCTGCCAGCCAGCGCCAAGAGACGATCAGACAAATCCAACAATAAAAAGTCTAAGTTCTTCAGACCCCTGCCGACGCAAGCAGTCGACAGCGGTCTCGGGGACTACACCCAGTGGGTTCACTGAGAGTGACCCCACTGGCATGAAACTCAAACAGGTCCGCCCTATTGAGCTACATGACAACACCTAAGCCTATGAGGCTACTACTACCCGACCTGAGTAAAATTACTCTCGGGGACTCATCTAGTAGGTGCACTCCGAGTGCCCCAACTGTTAGCATTCGAACAGATTAATTTTTGATCTGATCAAGTCAAAGAAAATGTGTATAAAGACAACTGCCGGTGCAAGCACTCGAAAGAAGTCTCGGGGACTACACCCACTGGGTTCACTAAGAGTGAACCCATTGCAAAAATCATACGATATCTGAGCACACCCAGTGGGTTACAAGAGAAAACTAAATACTTACTAGCCCACTTACTCGGATATCGTCCCGCAGTTCCAAGCTTCGTTGGTACAGGGACGCGATGGAGTCGTACGCCTTCTTGGCCTCTCCCGCCATCAGCTCCGCCTGCACCATGGCCCCCTTGGCCGCTCCCACGTGATCCTTCGGGAGGCGTTGGATGTTGTACTCGACAGTCGACGGGTCTGGCATCGTTGGAGGCTCCTTGGGTATCCCAAGGCCCGCTCCAGTCGATTCAGCAGCAACCAGCGCCGTTTCAGTCGACGACATCGCCTCAGTCGGCGGCACGTCCGCGGCGAGAGCAGTAACTGGCGGAACAGCCTCAAGGACAGGCACCGCAGCTTGCTCAGACCTCCTCTGGTCACCCTCATCCACATAAATCGCTCCTGAGGGAAACCCGGCCGAACGGCGTGAGATCATAGGAAAAAAGGCAAGACCGAAGATAGAATTCGTGATGCAATAATGTAAACTCTCAGAATCGCTACAACGCACCTGGCTGGGACAAGACAACATTGTCCATGTCCATGGGATCATCCCCCTGGCGTGCCGGAGAGGTGGCAGAGGTAGCAACTCTGTCGAGTGAAATTCATTCGACCAATAAACAGGAGTTTAATCGAATATCGGAAGAAGTTAGAAGAACAATGCACTTATGTTGAGGTGACGGGAACGATGACCCTCATTCGCGGCAGAGCCTTCCGAGGTTTAGATCCGCTCGGTTTGGCCACCTTGGAAGGCTGACCCACAGGCTGAGCAGTAGCGTCCCTTGTCCTCTTGGTGCTCCGAGCACTCGGAACCACGGGAACAGTTGATGGGGTGCTCGGAATTGTAGGAGCGGTGGGCGGGGCACTCGAGGATGCTGGAGGGGCCGAGGGAGCTGCGGGTTCATGTCGGCGCTTGGTTCGAAGCTCTGGCGGCGGGGGCAGCGAGTTCTGCTCTTCGTCTTCCTCCTCCTCTTCACCAGACTCCTCCTCCGTCTCCCCACTGTCGGAGACGTACTCGACGATCTCCATGCTGCCCTCCGGGATGCCCTCCTCCTCCTCCTCGGCCGGACCCTCCGCCGGCAACCTCCATGACTTGTGCACGATCATCCCGTGCTCCACCAGCTCCAGCAGGTCCTCCTCCGTCACCGTGGAGGGGAGGAAGTCCCCTTGGATCCACCCTGCCGGTAGCGTTCGCTACCTCCGCTGAGCAGGAGCCGCCGCCTTCCCTCTCTTCTTCCGCGCCTCTAGCTTGCTAGTCTGCCCCTTTGTCATGGCGGAAGCTGCGGATTCGCGAGAGAGAAGGAGGAGGAAGAAGCTTGGGATGCGCAGAGGATGGCGCAGGAAGCGGAGCAAAGGCAAGATATCCGGCGAGCGTAACGAAAAAACCCTCGCCGCTGAGGTTTAAGTAAGGTTCCGACTGGGTTACTGGCAAGTGGCCCCGAAATCTTATCCCCCGACCGACCGCGGCGATATCAGTGGAGAAGATGAAGGCGCGGGAATCGAGGCGTCAGGCGCTACTCGAGCGCGATGTCGTCATCCCCGCCGAGCGCGCGGTAACCGAAATTTGAGGATCCCGGAAAATCGCCGCTGTCAGTTGACTGGTCACGTCAGAAGATACCACGGAAGCACTCGGTTTCCGACAGTTTGTTTCAGAAATACTTCCACTCGGATCGTTGGTCAGAAAAGATAAAATGGATCGAGGCAAGCAACGCGAAAGTCACATCCGTACCAGTCGGATCCAAACTTCAAGCATCGCTTCGTCGTTCCAACCCCAATCCATTCGGGGACTAATGATGGGGTTATAGTCCTAGGGTAGGGTCATAGGCCTGCCCTGTGGGTCCTACCCAAGGACCATCCCTCATAAGGGACAAGGCCCTTAGTCAGTTCCGACTGAACTAAGGAGTTCCCATCATCCAGTCGGTAACAGATCCTCGACCATCCAGTCAGAGACTAGCATTCGGAGTATATCAAACTAACCGACTGGATTCCACTCTGTGCATCGTAACCCCCCTGGAGGGAAACGGTCATACGTTTCCATGTGCCTTTATTAGCATTTAAGACGTACGTTACCTGTAACGTAGGCATTTATTCGCCACTACTCCACCCCTGTGCACCGAACCATTGTGGAGGGCAGCGCACTCTATATAAGCCACCCTCCCCCACTGGTGCAGGGGTTAGCAATTCACTGTATTCTATATTCCACTCGACAACAAGCTCCCAGAGCACTGAGATGTAGGGCTATTACCTCCACCGCACAGGGGCCTGAACTCATACAACCTCGCCGTAGCTAAGGCTCTGCCCATCCTTTCGTACCCTACACATCTACTGTCAGACTTATACCCACGACAATCATAATAGTTTTTCTCATCAAAACTTGGGGGACTAAAAATATCATCTTCATCAAACATAGCATCCCCAATCTTGTGGCTTTGCATATTATTAGCATCATGAATATTCAAGGAATTCATACTAACAACATTGCAATCATGCTCATTGTACAAATATTTAGTGACAAACATTTTCATAACTTCTTCTTCTAACACTTGAGCACAATTTTCCTTTCCATCATTTTCATGAAAGACATTGAAAAGATGAATCATATGAGGCAACCTCAATTCCATTTTTTGTAGTTTACTTTTATAAAACCAAAATAGTGAAAAACAAGAAACTAAAAGATTTAATTTCAAGATCTAAAGATATACCTTCAAGCACTCACCTCCCCGGCAACGGCGCCAGAAAAGAGCTTCGTTGACGGAATGTGAATGTTGCTTACCTAACCTCCCCAACAACGTCGCGAGAAAAGAGCTTGATGTCTACTACACAACCTTCTTCTTGTAGACTCGTGTTGGGCCTCCAAGCGCAGAGTTTTGTAGAACAGTAGCAAATTTCCCTCAAGTGGATGACCTAAGGTTTATCAATCCGTGGGAGGCTTAGGATGAAGATGGTCTCTCTCAAGCAACCCTGCAATTAAATAACAAAGAGTCTCTTGTGTCACCAACACACCCAATACAATGGTAAATTGTATAGGTGCACTAGTTGGGCGAAAAGATGGTGATACAAGTGTAATATGGTTGGTAGATATAGGTTTTTGTAATCTGAAAATATAGAAACAGCAAGGTAACAAATAGTAAATAGCGAGCAAAACATTGTATAAATGCTTGGAAACAAGACCTCGGGTCCATACGTTCACTAGTACAAGTTCTCTCAACAATACTAACATAGTTGAATCATATATAAATCCCTCACGTGCGACAAAGAGTTCACTCCAAAGTCACATATAGCGGAAAACAAACAAAGAAATTGTTGTAGGGTACGAAACCACCTCAAAGTTATCTTTTCTGATCAATCTTATGAGCTATCCCTATAAGTGTCACGAACAGCCCTAGAGTTTGTACTAAAATAACACTTTAATATACACATCAACAAAAACCCTAATGTCACCTAGATACTCCAATGTCACCACAAGTACCCATGGGCATGATTACACAATATGCATCACATAATTTCAGATTCATCATGTTCAATCCAACACAAAGAACTTCAAGGAGTGCTCCAAAGTTTCTACCAGAAAGTCAAGACAAAAACATCTGCCAACCCCTATGCATAGACTCCCAAGGTCACGGAACCCGCAAGTTGATCACCAAAACATACATCAAGTGGATCAATAGAACATCCCATTGTCACCACGGATATCCTATCGCAAGGCATACATCAAGTGTTCTCAAATCCTTAAAGACTCAATCTGATAAGAAAACTTCAAAGGGAAAACTCAATTCATCACAAGAAGATAGAGAGGGGAAAACTCCATATGATTCATCTATATTAATAAAGCTCGCGATACATCAAGATCGTGCCATCTCAAGAACATGAGAGAGAGATTGAACACATAGCTACTAGTACATACCCTCAGCCCCGAGGAGGATTACTCACACATTATCATGGTGAGAAAGAGAGATTTGTTGATGGAGAGGTGCAGCCCAAAGAGATGGAGGTGATGGCTACTACGGCATCGACAACAGGCAGCGACGGTGGTGATGGGCGGGGCCCCTTTCCCCTCCTTCTTCCTTGGTCTTGGTGCTGCAATGGAGGATCGTCTCCCCTTCTTGGCGGCTGCCAAGGGAGAGGCAAATTCGTGGCTCTTGGTGGCTCTTTCGATATTAGAGTTTTTCTCTCCTTATATGTGCCTCTATGGTGCTCTATGGTCCTTCGATGGATGGACCCTTGATCGAATGGCTCTCGGGCACCTCTAGAATCTTCCTAGGGGCTCCTCACAGCCCTCATGAGTCTCCAAAGTCATGAATTGGCCAAATATACCAGATTGTTAAGAGTTGGACTCAATCACGTCAACAATTCTTGTGATCCCGTAATCACATATTTTCCTTTAGTAAAACGGGTCTCCAGATCGCATACCAACTCCATTTTGGACGCATTATAGTCCAGAATCATTACCATAAAATTACCCACATTTTTCTAGTTTTAGTTTTTCCATTCGATACCGTCTTCGTGGGTCAATCTGACGATCTCTAAAAATAGTTTGAGGACAGATTTCAGGAGAGTCACAGTCTTCCACCAACAAGGCTCCTTTTGCGTTTTTCCAACAATTTCTAATTAATTCCTACAAATCAAAGTTGAAACAATAACTTGTGCAATTTTGAACCATTAATAGGTTAGTCCCAAAAGATAATATAAAGTTGTAGTAAAATGATTGTAAAATATCCAAGAATGATAATATAACAGCATGGAACAAGAAAAAATTATAGATACGTTGGAGACGTATCAACCGAATAACCAAAGACCAAGTGTTCGGCTTGACCGAGTGTCGGGACCCCGATCCTAAGCCATAGGAATCCGCATAGAACATCTCATAAAGATTGCCTCCATGGCCTAGGAGCTCAACCTGCGGATCAGGAAATACTCCAGCCTGAGACCCCTGGGAACCGTAAGGACACGGATGTGGCATTGGTCCCCTGACTGGTGGTAGTAGGGGTCCCCGAAGAGGGGTGACTCCTCCTATAGTAGGCCAGTCAACATGAGCCGGAAGATGGCTCCGAACAGGGTTCAGCATCTCCATATCTCCATACCCTATCTGGACTTCAGATGCCAGCTGTGTCAAAACCGTCCACAGACGGGCACGTGTAGCATAGAGCTCCATACGAAGGGCACGAGCATCCCTGTCTCTATTCTCTAACATATTAGCAGTGGACTGCAGCAGTGGATATTCCATAGAGGAATCAAAGTAGAACCCACTAAGGTATCCTTCTTCACCTGGCTGAGAGGCAGGAACATAGCAGAACTCTGAATTCTGCAGCAGTGCATGTCTGGCCCTCATGATGGTCAGCATTGAATAGGCAGCATCTTGTACTGCCATGCCAATAGTAACCCCAATCCATAAGACCAATGGATCGGCTCCTCATCTCGAGGGTAATCTTGGAATACCCTAACAGTGCAGAGGTACTAACTCTGATTAAAATCCCGGTACTGCTCCTCCACTGTGTACTCTGGGTACCAGCGGTAACCGGATACTGACATCATCCTAACTAGCATGGCCGCGTGACCCGGCATATCAATGCACCTAGTAAGACGGACCACCTGACGAGAAGGACGACCAGGCATCTGAAAATAAAGAGTAATGCAAAAGCATTAGAGCTCTGAAGACAAAATTGGGCAGCATAACAGCTGTAAATGCTCAAAAACAATTTTGAGACAACCCACAAAATAGGATAGCATAACCACTCAACTATCAAGTTCAACTCCACGGTCATCAAAACTTACTTTCTTTTCCTTGGAATAAAAGAAACCCGAAGTAACTCTCAACTCGTTGTCTATAATCTACCGATCAGAAACACGAGCCTAGGAGAAAGATAAGTAACCTAGTCCTTAATCCCCGTAGAAAAGACGAGGATGACCAGAATAGAATAACTTGAGAAGAGGAACAAGAGTCTTATGTTCCCTTCCACAAACAATTCCCTTAAGTATAACTAAATCAATTCTAGACTCAACTTCGACCAGTTTGGCTTAGTAATCCTACAGTCAGTCAGGCTCTGATACCAACGCTGTCGGGACGCTGATCCTAAGCCATAGGAATCCAGCCTGTAACACATCGCATCTCTTTGCGGTCTCACGCACGGTTATCCCCACGGCTGCAGCCTTACCTTAGCCAGGACCGTTTGTGCCTTTTGACTCGCGTATGCAATTGTGTCGCTAGCAATCCAATGTCAAAGAACCCGGATCGACATGTCTAGTCATAAACTAAAGTGGCAGTTCCGTACAGGGACATGCATACATGACCCAGAAAAGCAGGTGTCGGTCATCAACGAACGTAGACGAGTCGTAGCAAGCTACAAGGACTCCATTACATACGCGTGACATTTCCCCAAAGGGACAGACACAACAGCTAAGAAGGACACATGCCGGTCAACCAATGTGTCCGGAGCAGTAGCGAACTACCATGGCTCGATGGAATCACAAAGGGGCATTTCCCCGTAAGGAGTGCTACTAAAGCATACGACTAGGTAATCGAACCCCATACATATCAAGTACAACACACGTACGCATGGCATACCGATATGTATAGATACATCGATGGCATCACAACATAACCATAAACATACAAACTTTATTTAGAAGGCTTGAAAGAGCCTCACACATAATATTACAAGGTAGGGGTCTCACGACCCATCAACACAAGTCATACACACAATTCTTACAAGCCAGCGGAAGATTTAAAACTGTCTGAGTACAGACAGATGGAAAGACAAAGGCACATGGCCTGACTATCTACAGACCCATCCTAGGGCCAGATCGTAGCTGGGATACCAGCTACTCGTCGTCGTCGTCGATGTCTAGGTAGAACCCTCCATTAGGGTCATTAACAACCTCTGCAACAAATTATTAAGCAAACGTGAGTACAAGAGTACTCAACAAGACTTTAGGATAAACTATCTACTCATGCAATGTATCAACAAGGAGTTGTGGGGTTTCATGCAGAAAGCCAGCATTTGACTCTTGGCTAGACAACTTGCATTTTTAAATAGTTTTGACAACTTTGTTTCTCGCACACGTGTACACTAACACCACAACAATACTCCATCGTGGAATCATTCCGTCTCCCTACGGAAATGTCGTCCACGACACTCACGCTTATCTTGACAATTTTATGAATAGCCATTATAGTTATCTATGAACAACGTATGTTTCCAAGTAATCCATATCCGCGGACGCGACTATTCGAATAGATCATAACCCTCCAGGGGTGTACTTCTTCACACACGCTCTCGCCACTTATCTCCATGTGCACGTCATGCACCTCGGCAACCTTCAAGCGGAAGCCGAGCGAGGGAGTCGGCCACGACCGTTAACCACGCTAATACTTAGTACAGGTCTATCGCCTTTCTGAGGGTAACCCGCACGGAAGTCCGGCCGAGGTTTCCGCCATGAACCCAAACGATGTGCGCAGGGTTCCCAAGCCCACCATCCGGGTGCCACTTGGTACACTGTGCCACTGCCTACCGCATCATAGCCCACCTCTAAGGTCAGCGCTACGCACGGCCTCCAGCATGACTATAAACACCAGAAACTACTTGCAACTCCTGGACCGAGTACTAACTGATTAATAAGTCAAGAGGGTCAATTAAGTATCCCAACGTGTGGTAGTATCTAGTCTTGGATTACATACACGGAACTCAGTTCCTAAGGACGGTTCCAATGAAACAACCCGCCATGTACTCCTACATAGCCTTTCACCGGTACCTTTACCAAATCAGGTTCAACACACAACCTTTACTTACTGAACACATTCTCACAATTCTGTTCATCACCCAGATGACAGACCATACACAACTCTAAGCATAGCATGCATAGCAGGATAAGGCACATCATGTCTCAAGCATCTACCAGGTATGCTAGGTTGCAAGGTTCAGCTATTTACCGTGACAAGGACAGATCATGCAAAGGAAGTGGGTTCAACTAACGTGGTAAAAGCATTGAAAGCATTTTGACCTAATGCAATAAGTAAGAGCAGGAGTGAGAACATGGGATTTATCGGGATGATCAAAATGGTTGCTTGCCTTGTTGCTCAACAGAGGGGTGATATCCGTTAGTCGGATAATCAGACGTATCTGGAGGGGCGGAGCCTACCGGAATAACAACAATCAATCAATATCAAACATATGCAACAAAATGATGCATGAAATGCAATGTAGCATGGCTTGAGATGACCAACATAACCTTTTGGTGATCTTGATTTGAAATCATAATTCAAATATCATTTGAATTACGATTTATTACATTCTTTTAATTGATTTGACCTGATTCTGTTTCATAACTTTGTTTTTCATGCATGAAAATAGAACCATTGGATTCCTTGAATTTTCTTGATCCATTTACATATATTATTTATCAAATTTGGAGTTATATTCAATTTTCTATGAATTTCCAAAGTTTTGAACTTATTTTGGAATTATTTTTAAACAGAAAAGTCTTTTATTGCATCAGCATGACATGAGTAGGTTAATCTGGCCGTTGAAAGTCAAACCTGACCAGTGGGACCCACTGGTTAGTGACTCTGGCCAGGTTTTAGTTTAAATTTAACTTAATTAATTAATTATCAGGGTGAGACCCACATGTCAGTGTCTGTTTAAGTTTTTAGTTAGTTAATTATTTTTATTAACTTAATCCTAATTAGCCAGGGGGCTGGCCCCACCTGTCACAGGCTGAGGGGGGTCAGATCCACCGGCAGCGAGGTCGATCTCACCGGCGGTGAGATTCCGGCGACCACCAGAACGGCGGAGGGTCTCGGAAATCCATCTCCGACGACCAAACTTCACGCGGAGGGCACCAAACGAACGACACTTCACCCGCAGCTCCATTTTTGCACTCAGCCGGGGATGAAATGGCCGGAGATGACGCCGGCGACGAGCTTGGCGGCGGCCGAAGCTCGGGCTATGTCGGGATCGACGAAACCGAAGGCAAAACGAGCGGGGCTTAGTTCCTAGAGCACCTACGCGACGCACTGAAGCCATTGGTGGCCTCAGATGGACCAGCCGATCACCGGAGAGCTACCGGCGACGAGGTCCTGCGGCGGATCTCGTCGGTATCCAGTGGAATCGGGGCCTAGAGGAAGGGATCGAGGGGGAAAACTTAGGGGAAAGGACCCTGAGCTCACGGGGAGTGCAGAGGCGTCGAGAGTGGGCGCGGGGATGGCCTGAGGAGGGAGAACGACGACGGCGAAGCTCCGATGACCTGAGGAAGACGACGACGGCTTCACGACGTGTCAGGGCTTCTCGGCATCGAGCGACTAGCTGGAGAGCTTCAGGGGGTCACGGCGAAGATGTTGCGTGGCTCAGGTGAGAGGGAGAGGGACAGGAGCGACGACGAGCTCGAGCTCATGCTTCGGTCATGGCGGCCGAGAGGGGGAGAAGAAAGCAGAGCGAATGGGGAGAGGATGAGCTCGGGGAGGCTTCAGGGAGCTTATCCCCAACCACGCCAGCGCGATGCGGCGGCCAGGCAGGCACGCAGCTGCGTGGGCGCGCCGGATCGAGCGGCAGCCACCTCCTGCTTCGACTGGTAGGAGGAAGACGACAGGCTAAAGTGGGCTGGGCTTCAGGTGAGCGTCAGGTAAGTTTTTTCTATTTTCTTTCCTTCCTGTTTTCTGTATTATTCTTTCTGATATTGTTTCATTTATTTTTGGCTCCAAACTATTCCTAAAAATAGTTTGAAAAATACCAGAGTGTTAGTTGGAATATTTCCAACCACTCATAAAGTTTTCAACATTTTTGGTAACTTTGAATTATTTGAAATCAAATATATAATTGATTTCAGTAGTTTTTAACTTAAAATTAAAATTCCAAAAGTGGTTTGAAAATAAGTTTCATCTCTGATATCTTGTTTTCTATATTTATTAGAAAAGATGAACTTTTCTTAAGGCCATTTTGGGTTCATTGATTTGACATTAATTTTGAAAGGCTTTTGAATGAGGGGTTGCTAGGGTTTTGCTTTGGTTTTCTTGCTTTGCTTTTGGGTTTTCATTTCATTTCCTTGGATGCATTGAAAGAAAACATGACCACATCTTACTAAACCTATTAGGGATCAGGGATGTGACACCGAGCTATGGTCGAATACGTCTTCGAACAATAGTAGGTACCATATAGGACCTACCCAGCATCAAGCTAACATAGTACGATGACCTCTCAAGGCCCTCTCTCAAAGGTCCGCTCACAATCACAATCTCCTCTAACGGAGCATGCCCCCTCGAGAGCAAAGGCGTAGACGTGCAGCAGGGCACAATACGGATGTCAACCCACTCGTAAAGACTCTATGTAAACCTTTACTCTGTAAGTTTATTTTAAGTAAAGTATTTGTAATAGTTGCTTGGGCAGTTCGGATTGTACGCATAGAGTCATGAGTCCATTGAAAATAAAGAACATTTTTACGGTCCCATGGCAGTCATTTATGTTGCATAACTTATTTTCGCTCTTCGATATTGAAACAAGCTAGTTCGATACATATTTTCCTTAGATGCGGCTGACTAATCGACCGGGGGATCGACCATAAAGCTCGCCCCAAGCATCATTTCAGAACTATTTTTTACCCTATCTGCTCGGCGTCTCGGATATTGCATTATACGCATCGGTTTTGAATTATGTCTTGGGTCAATAGTTGGGTTGCCGGGCTCCTATGCTTACCCTCTTATGTTCCGCATGTTCAGCTAAGAGGGTAAAGGAAGAACCACTGTGATTATATTTCTAGCTCACTTGGTTAAGTACCTCGGTGGAGAAAGTCGAAAACTGACTATTATAATAAGCGCAAACCGGTCTGTGATCCGATGACAAATGTTAAACTAAAAATCGATGGAGGTTATGCTGTGTTATACGAGGGGTTTGTATTTACACAAACCAAGTGATAATTTATTCAACCATGGGATACCAGAACATAACAGAACACTGGGGGCTAGTAACTAGTCCCTGCAGTGAAGCTCCTGCGGCTAAGTGAAAGCATTAAAGCTGCATAGTCTGATTACCTCGTTTCCCTTATGCACTGCCACCTCCAGGCACCAAGACGTCGACTAAGGGTTATAGTGCGGACGTCGAAATACCCCTTGTAGGATCTATAAGGGGGCTGAAGCTGACGATGGGTAACTTTCAGATTAAAATGCCACACATGAGTCAAATAAACAAAGCAAACATGATATACCATGCAAAGCAACGTCATCATAAAAATACAAGAGTTTAACTATCATATGATACATCATAGTGTGGTCATTCATAAACTACATCTTTTGGGCACATCGCCTCTATCGCCCGAGCACCATCCATTATGATGGGGAAGTACTGCTCGTTGTGCCTATGCTCCTTCCCGAGAGGTGGGGGTATGGTGGCCATCTCGGTCGGCTTTATATTCGGCCAGTGCACCATGGTCTTCGCAAAGGCCACCCGAGCTCCCACGATGCATACAAAACGCTTTAGGATGCCAATCTGAGGCACGACGTCGCACGACTTCTGCACCAAAAGTAGCTGCTTGGCAGCGACTCCGTGGGCCATAACGTGATGGAGAGGTCCTTCATGGCCGGCTCGCCATCCGTTGCAACTCCATCAGCTGCTTCATCTGACCCGTGAGGAGGAGAGGGTGCTCGGGGGCTTGAAACTACGCCCAAAACAGCCTCATCTCGGAATCCCCCTCCTCGGACACAAAGTGCCTCGCCGCATCTGCCACACTCCTCGGAAGATCCACAAACGCGCCTAAAGAATGCCACAACTGGGTGAGCAACGCGGACGTGTTACCACCCAAGACACGTTGCAGTAAGTATCGCCACCATCCGCAATAAGCTTGACTTGGTGGAGCTCCTTCTAGTAGCCTTGCGCTTCCACCCGCGCTTCGAGGATCGTCGAGATCAATGAGGTCAACTCGAAGGCCTGATCCTTATTATTTTGCTCAAGGGCCTCACATTTAGTGATGGAATCCTTGAGCTCCTGCTCCATCTCGGCCACTCTGGCCTCATGCTTATCACTAAGAGTGTTTACCAACATCAATTCGTCGGCCGCTTGTTCGACCATCGAATTTGGTCGGTAGCCTCTTGCCTCACTTTCTTCAGCTCGGCCTTGAGGTTGTCGACCTCCACGTCAACAACTATAGTTGTAATAAGAACCCCACGTTTAGGGATAAAACCCAAAATACGTCACTAAACAAGGAAAATAACTGTATTAAGTAGTCCAGTTCAGACTTACCTTGCGTGTTGTCAAACTGCTTGTTGAGAAGGTCGACGTCCTCCTTGGAGCTCTTGAGCTTCCGATTCATCTCTGCCAGCTCCATGACGTTGGTGGCTGCTGCCAAAGACGAGGCATGCACAACATACCACATGTGTCAGACTCCCGAGTTATCAGATTTTGAGTCTTGTGCGAGGATTTCTTCAATCATGCCATAGTCTCGGAGGCTACCGTTCACTTTTACTACTATCAGTGTTTTTCTAAGCTATTTGACCTCCACATGAGTTTTTCAAACTCACATAGGGCTCGGGGGCTACTATATATGAGGATTGCATATAAACCTATAAAGTAATATCTCTTTGTAAAAGGGCATTACATGATTTACCTTGCATCTCGTCAAGAGGCCGTCGAAAGCCTTCTTTAGTCCGCGGTCAACACACCGAATGCTTTGTAAAACTGTACCAAGGAGAGCGTGGTGTTCTTCGGTGATGGAGGATCCATTTAAAGCTTCCTTCATCACGGTCAGCCACCAGGTTTTGGCCCCCTCTACTATGGATGGATCTGGTGGCGGCACCTCGACTTCCCCTCTAGTGGAAACTGGAATGGATGACTCCGGGGGGCTGGGGGTCTCCGGGGCTGTCTTTGGAGAGAGCTCGAGCTGACCAGGCCCTCCCTCTTTGTTTGCTATAAGGGATTCTCCCTCCTGGTCTTCAGCGACCGAGGTATTAACCTCGGCCATGATGTCATCACCCTGCCCCCTGTGTTTGTCCCACGAGGGATCTTTGGGGTAGGATCTCCCCGGTCTCTCCGGCAATCGGGGGAGGTGTAGTGCGCAATGTGGTCTCGCTCTCCGCTAGTTTGGTAGGCGAGGAATCTCCCACCGAGGCCTGGTCGGTGGGGAGGTCGCACGGTGGGCTACAACATGAAAGGTATGCATGTGGTTAGTAATGAACCTCAATATGGAAGAACGATAGAGTCTTTGGATTCATAGCTTTGGGACGGGGGGTGACCCTAGGATTCCTTCAGAAACCAATTCGAAATCTCAAACTCCTCGGAAGAGTCCGATCCGTCATCAAACAGGGCCACCTTGGCCCTGCATTGCCTTTTCGGGGCAGGAGGGGGTTGATCCCCCTCAGCGTCATCGGACACCGCCCACTTTCTTGCTCGGGAGGAGTTGCTCTCCTCCCCGTTGTCTTCCTGCTCTCCCTCAAGAGCACAAGGGCTTGGGTGTCCTTGGACTTGGTGTCCATGGATCCTCTTGGGCGGAGGCCTTCTCGGGCCTCCCTCTTCTTGACCTTCACTTCTCCCTTTCTCCACCATCGTGTACGGCATCTCGACCAGCATTTCCATGAGCAAGGCCATCCTAGGGCCCTCGGGCAGCGGTGTGATACGTCGCCATCGTATCTATAATTTTTGAGTGTCCCATGCTGATATATTATCATTCTAGAATACTTTTGAGGTATTTATTTACCAATTTATATTATTTTTTAACACAAACCTATTGACCGAGTGCCCAGTGTGAGTTGTTGTTTTATCCATGTTTTTCACTTTTTATGTTTTCCATACCAAACGAAGTCTAATTGACCTGATACTATTTGGAGATTTTTTCTGGACGAGAAGAAGACCAACAAGCATCAGAGGAAGGCTGGGGCCACATGAGGGCCCCACAAGCCAACTCGGCACGCCCTAGGAGGGTCGCTCCCTATTGGCTTGTGGGCCCCTCGAGGCCCTCCCGACTCCGTTCTACGGCTTATAAATTCTCAGATACCGTCACAAAACCGGAAGCAATCCTGAAACACTTTTTATGCCACCACAAGTGTGTGTTCAAACGGAAGGCCATCTCGAGCTCCTTTTCGGCACCCTGCCAGAGGGGGGATCGATCACGGAGGGCCTCTTTATCAACCTTGCTGCCCTCATGATGATGTGTGAGTAGTTCACCACACACCTACGGGTCCATAGGTAGTACCTAGATGGCAATGTCTCTCTCTCTCTTGATCTTCAATACAATGATCGTCGCATCTTCGCTTTGATCCACATGATGTAATTCCTTTCGTGCGGTGCGTTTGTTGGGATTCGATGAATTGTGGGTTTATGTTTAGATTGCTCATGATAAATATTTGAGTCTTCTCTGAATACTCATGTGATTCTTATGTGCATGATTATGATAGTTTCGTAATTCTCTCCGATCTATTGAAATAGTTTGGCCAACTAGATTGATATTCCTTCGATAAGAGAGGTGTGTTCTAGTAGGTTTAATCTGGCGAATTTCTATATCCTAGTGACAGAAGGGGACAAGATGTGTCTTTGTGTTGCTGCTACTAAGGATAAAACGATGGGGTTTATTCATATTGCTTGAGTTTACTTTGTCTGCATCATGTCATTGTTCTCCATGCATTACTCTGTTTTACTTAATACTCTAGATGCACGTTGGATAGCGGTCGATGAGTGGAGTAATAGTAATAGGTGTAGGTAGGAGTCGTCCTATTTGTTTACAGACATGATGCCTATATACACATGAACATTGCTGTGAATATCACATAACTATTTTCCTTTTTTGTCAATTGCCCAACAGTAATTTGTTTACCCATCGTATTCTATTTTTCATCAGAGATGTCATTAAGGAAAACTATGGACCCCGGGTATACTCACAAAATATTTAAAAAACCTTCAATACCTTACTACCATTTACTTGTTTTTATTTCATCCTTCTATCACCAATTATCTACACACCTCACTCGCTTGCAAATAACAAGTACAAGGCGATTGACAACCCTCTTGCCCGCGTTGGGTGCAAGTTGTTTGTTCTTTTGTGTGCAGCTGAAGATGGTTGTGGTTGATATTCCTATTGGTTCGATAAACCTTGGTTTCATAACCGAGGTAAACACTTACCCACATTATGCTGCGACAACCCGTTCCTCTTCATGGAAAACACAACGTAGATCAGAAGTATCACAATGTCGGGCCATTAATCCGTTTGGCTTTCTCTAGCCAGTTTCGTGAATGCAGGGAAGAAAGGGTTATGTGTCTTGTTAAAAGGTTGTACCTGAACACAAGAGTGAAATTTTATTGTACCTCTCGAGGAGGGTGTGCAGCATCAAGGGCGGTGTCTTCCTCCTTGACCGACCAAACCTTTTGGGGCTTGAACAACACCTTCCACAGCTCATTGTGTGTGGTGCAGTAAAAGCGGAGCACGGTGGCTAGGTCTTCGGCTTGTAGGACCACATTGGAGCGGCCTGATGTTAGCATGAGAGGAGGCAGCGGCAAAGCATGATCTCAACCATGTTGGCCAATTCACACTTCTTCTTTATCAACTCAGAGATGCATCTGTGCGGTGACTCCACCTCCGCTGTTGCACCCTAATCAAGCCCCTTCCTCATTCACGACACCTGCCTTGTGGGAGGTTCGGATCTGAATTCAGAGGGTGCTGCCCAGTCCGTGCCACATGGTTTCAGTGATGTAAAATCTCTCTTGTTGCCAGATTTTGACGGTATCGATAAAGGTACCATCTGGCCATTCTACCGAGGGGAGCTTGTTGATCACCTCCCAACAGTCTGCCTCCTCGCCGCTGACTACTTTCGGCTTAACATTGAAGACTTTTAGCCACAAGACAAAGTGTGGTTGGACCCACAGAAAAGCCTTGCAGATAATGATGTAGGCCGAGATGTGCAATAAAGAGTTTGGGGGGAGATCATGAAAATCTAACCCATAGAAAACCATCAAACTCCTTACAAAGGGGTGGAGCCGA
The DNA here is from genome assembly GCF_904849725.1 of Hordeum vulgare subsp. vulgare. Classification (NCBI taxonomy): domain Eukaryota; kingdom Viridiplantae; phylum Streptophyta; class Magnoliopsida; order Poales; family Poaceae; genus Hordeum; species Hordeum vulgare. The sequence goes on from NC_058518.1 coordinate 136,560,632, forward strand.
AAACCGAGTCCTCGGATGAAATGGGGAACGAACACCACCCTCTCGCCTTGTTTCGGCGTGGGGATGACCTGGCCCTTCTCTGAAGCGCAATGGACTATGTTGGCCGGAAGATAACCGGCACGCTTCAACTCCTCGATGTTATCGTCGGTGATATAGGAGGCCTCCCACTTGCCCTTGGAACCAGAACGGGCCATGTCCGAGTCGGGGGAGTGGCTTGAGGAGATTGGAGGGAAGGATGAATTCGGGCGCTTAGAGCTCAAGAGATTGGGAGGGCAATGGCAATGCGAGATCCGAGCGGTGTGGGGAGGCTGTGGTGGCTATTTTCCTTTTGTAAGTTGTTGCAATACCAAGAGCCCCTTTACTGCGCCGCAGAACTCACCACTTCCTGATATAATCGTGCAGTGAGGGTAAGCATGTGTGGGATAGCCCAAATCATGAACCATATCCCTTAAAAAGCGGGGCACGATCTCCATATCGATGGAACATGCCAATGAAGGAACTGCCTTGAACCACAAATCGAGTTTCCGTAATCGGTCAGTGGTCATGATCGGTCGCGATCTTTCGCTAAAAAGTTGTCAGACAAAGGCACTATTCATGCTCGAGCGGTTGGCCTTCGATGCTAAGTAACCTATGCTGCTTGGAAATCGGGAAGTCATCAATGGCCGAACTGGTGTTTGCCGAACATAAATGGGAAGAAGAACTAGCCCTGCAAGCCGAAGACTTTGGATGCATGAAGCTTCTAGGGATCAAGATTACGACATTGGAGGCCAGTTCAGGGGCTATCGAGGGAGTCCAGGTCTAAGGGGTCCTCGGGCCTCTGGTCTATTTCTATAGGCCGGACAGGTGGGCCGCTATGTGACTATTACTGAAGGGTCAAGCTATAAGACGACATCATGTTCAGGAAGGAAACCTTCGAAGCCTTGATGTGTGCTCCAAGTCAAGATAGTAGAATTGGAATGTTTATTCCCCGATGGTAACCGACTATATGTAACCCTAGGTACCCCTGGTGTCTATATAAACCAGAGGTTTTAGTTCAGAGAGGACATCGACAGAACCATCATCTATGGTTTAGTTCATCTAATCTCATGGTAGATCGGCTCTGTAATCATCATACACACTTCAATATAATCAAGCATGATGTAGGATTTTACCTCTTCGAGAGGGCCCGCACGTGGGTAAATATTGTCCCTATGTTTTCTTGTTCCCCATTGGTCCAAGATCCACCGAGATTTGCTGGTTTTTGACACAAACACTTGTAATTGTCCCACTTTATCCTCTATCGAGCATCGCCAAAATTGGCATGATTCATGGCCCAGCAAAGGACGTCGACTGACATAGCGCCCTTCGCTAGGCCAGGAATCAATGTCTTCAACTCCTCCATCGTCGCCTTCTTCACCAGAGCATCAACCTCCTTGTGCATGTCTTCCATGCTACTGAATTTAGAGCACACTTCCATCGTGTTCTCAAACTTCGCATGGTCACCGAGTGAGAACCCAAGGAAGAAGGCCCTCCATCCCATGCTTTTAGAACATTGTGCCCCATGTTTGGTTTTGGTAACTGATACGTCTCAAACATATCTATAATTTTTGATGGTTTCACGCTGTTATCTTGTCTTCTTTGGATGTTTTGTGTACCTTTTATATCTTTTTTGGGACTAACTTATTAATTCAGTGCCAAGTGCCAGTTCCTGTTTTTTCTGTGTTTTTGACTCTTTTCAGATCTGATTTTGGAACGGAGTACAAACGGAATAAAAACCCCGAAATGATCAGGGGGCCTCTGGGCCAAGCCAGGTGGGCTCCAGGGAGCCCACAAGCCCCCACTCCGCCACCAGGGGGAGGCGGCGATGGCAGGGCTTGTGGCCTCCCTGGCCGCCCCCTGACCTAGATCCTTGGCCTATATATTCCCAAAAATTCAGCAAAAAATCAGGGGAGCCTCGAAAATACTTTTCCGCCGCCGCAAGCTTCTGTTTCCGCGAGATTTCAGCTGGAGACCCTTCCCGGCGCCCTGCCGGAGGGAACTTTGGAGTTGGAGGGCTTCTTCATCATCATCATCGCCCCTCCAATGACTCGTGAGTAGTTCACTTTAGACCTACGGGTCCGTAGTTAGTAGCTAGATGGCTTCTTCTCTCTCTTGGATCTTCAATACAAAGTTCTCCATGATCTTCATGGAGATCTATCCGATGTAATCTTCTTTGGCGGTGTGTTTGTCGAGATCCGATGAATTGTGGATTTGTGATCAGATTATCTATGATATATATTTGAGTCTTTGCTGATTTCTTATATGCATGATTTGATATCCTTGTAAGTCTCTCTGTGTCTTGGGTTTTGTTTGGCCAACTAGATCTATGATTCTTGCAATGGGAGAAGTGCTTGGTTTTGGGTTCTACCATGTGGTGACCTTTCCCAGTGACAGTAGGGGCAGGAAGGCACACATCAAGTAGTTGCCATCAAGGGTAAAAGATGGGGTTTTTATCATTGGTTTGAGATTATCCCTCTACATCATGTCATCTTGCTTAAGGCGTTACTCTGTTCTTATGGACTTAATACACTAGATGCATGCTGGATAGCGGTCGACGTGTGGAGTAATAGTAGTAGATGCAAACATTATCGATCTACTTGTTTTGGACGTGACGCCTATAGAAATAATCATTGCATAGATATCGTCACGACTTTGCGCGGTTCTATCAATTGCTCGACAGTAATTTGTTCACCCACCGTCTACTTGCTTTCATGAGAGAAGCCACTAGTAAACACTACGGCCCCCGGGTCTATTCACATCCATCGTTTACACCTTCGCTTTTACTTTGCTTTGTTACTTTGTTGCTTTCAGTTCTCACTTGGCAAACAATCTATAAGGGATTGACAACCCCTTCATAGCGTTGGGAGCAAGCTTTTGTGTTTGTGCAGGATCTTGAGATACTCCTCCACTGGATTGATACCTTGGTTCTCAAACCGAGGGAAATACTTACCACCGCTACGCTACATCACCCTTTCCGCTTCGAGGGAACACCAACGCAAGGCTCCAAGGCCACGGGGGAAATCCTTTGCATACTTGCCTAGGAAGTCCCTTAAGGCGTAGCCACAGCAGAAGGATCAAGCCAAGTATTCTCCCGTCGACGTGCCTATTTCTGGCGCCATTGGAAGGTCTTTTGTTGAAGTAGCAGTAACCGATGACAATCCATATGGACTAATGGTTTCCTTGAGTTATATTCGAAGGATTTTTCCATAGGCATTTCTTGAAGTCCATTTGTTAGTTTCAAGGAGTTTATGAGTTGACCAAGCTGATATTCAAGTATATATCCAATGATTGATCATGTGAGAGTTGAGCTTATTGCAAGCATGTCTTGAAGAGGAAGATCGTGTGAACATTCATGTTTACATTCAAGACACCGTCTTTATGCAGAAAGAAGACATGGTTTATCAAGATTAAGGAAAATGGTGATTCAAGTTGATCAATACACAAACCATACCAACTGACATCAAGTAATCTCATGGTATGGTAAGTATTGTTCATTACGCTTGTGTACTAACCCGTTATCTTTGTGAGTGTTCTCTCTGAGGTTAGGTATGTTTCCATGGGCATGCATCAAAAGGAAGATCCCATACAACCCATGGAGGATGACATCAAGTGGTCACCGTAATCAAGGTTGTGGTGCGTAAGTTCAAGTGAAGCATCACAAAGAGATCACATGCTTGAAATACCATGTCGTAAAGATATTGTGCAAGTTGAATTGTGAAAATGTCATGTCCTAAAGATATTAAAGGTATTAGAAGTTTCCTAGGTCATGCTGGTTTTTATAGAAGGTTCATAAAAGTCTTCTCTAAGATTTCTAGGCCTCTTATCAATATCCTGCAAAAAGATGTTCCATTTGTTTTTTAGTGATTGTGTAGCAGCTTTTCAAATACTTAAGGAAGCCTTAATTTCTGCACCCATTGTTCAACCACTTGACTAGAACCTACCCTTTGAAATAATGTGGGATGGTAGTGACTATGTTGTTGGCGTTATTCTAAGACAAAGAGTTGATCAGAAATTGAATGCTATTCATTCTGCTACTATGGCCCTAGACAATGCTCAAAACAATTATGCTACTACTGAGAAAGAATTTCTAACAGTTATGTTTGCATGTGGTAAATCCAGATCTTATATTGTTGATTCTAAAGTAATATTTCACGCTGATCATGTTGCTACTAAATATCTTATGGAAAACAAAGATACTAAACCTAGACTCATTAGGTGGTTTCTTTTACATAAGAGTTTGATTTGCATATTGTTGATAGGAAGGGAGTTGAAAATCCTCTAGAAGATGATTTGTCTAGGATGGAAAATGTTCTTGATGACCCACTCACTATTGATGATAGTTTTCCTAACAAGCAATTAGCTGTTATAAATGCTTCTACTTCTCTCAATAGCCCTTGGTATCCAGATTATGATAGTTTTCCTAAAGAGTGATAGCAAATAAAATGCAGCAAGGTATTTTTGGGTTTTCTGATAATATAGATCTGAAAATAAAAGAGAAAATAAAATAGAAACACGAATAACAAAGTAGAGATTGCAAAAAGATGATGTGAAGTAGACCCGGGGGCTGTAGGTTTCACTAGTGGCTTCTCTCGAGAAAATAACAAACGGTGGGTAGAAAAATTACTGTCGGGCAATTGATAGACGAGAAAATAATTATGACAATATTCAAGACAATGATCATGTATATCGGCATCACGTCCAAGACAAGTAGATCGACTTCTGTGTGCATCTATTTCTATTACTCCACACATCGACCGCTATCCAACATGCATCTAGTGTATTGATTTCATGGAGAAACAGAGTAATGCCTTAAGAGCGATGACATGATGTAGACAAGATCTATTCATCTAGTAACAGACCCCGTCGTTTTATCCTTGATAGCAACGATACATGCGTGTCATGTCTCTTTCTATCACTGAGATTGAGCACCGCAAGATCGAACCCATCACAAAGAACCTCTTCCCATTGCAAGATAAAAGATCAAGTTGGCCACACAAAAACCAAATATCAGAGAAGAAATACGAGGCTATAATAACCAAGCATGAATATGATTTCATAGATCTGATCATAAACTCACAATTCATCGGATCCCAACAAACACACCACAAAAGAAAGAGTTACATCATATGGATCTCCAAGAGACCATAATATAGAGAAACAAAATGAGAGAGAGAGCCATCTAGCTATAGCATACAGACCCGTAGGTCTGATATTAACTACTCACGCATCATCAAAGGAGCACCAATGAGGATGATGAACCCCTCCATGACCGTGTTCCTCTCTAGAATGGGCTCTAGATTGAATTTCATGGCTTTTGGAACTTGTGGTGGCTGAAACGATTTTTCATCGACTCCTCTAGGGTTTTGATAATATTGGGGTATTTACAAAGCTCAGAGGCGGTGGAGGAGACGCCCGAGGGCCCCACTACATACGAGGCCGCGCTAGGGGACCTAGATGCGCCCTGGTCTCTAGTGGGCTGCATGGGCCTCCTATGGTGCTCCTTCTTGGCTCCTAAGTTTCCTCCTGGTCCAAAAAATCCTTTTATAAAGTTTTGATGGGGATACTACCCCAGGTGTTGAGGAACATTGCATGGGAAACAAAAAATTTCCTCCGCACATGAAGACCTATCATGGTGATGTTCATCTATGAGAGGGAGATCAGATCCACATACCCTTGTCGGTCGCTAAGCGGGAAGTGTTAAGAAACGCGGTTGATGTAGTGGTACAACTTCGTGATTCAAATCACCATCGTCCCACGATCCGTTCCGATCTAGCGCCGAACGGACGTCACCTTCGTGTTCAACACACGTACAGCTCGATGACGATATCCGCCTTCTTGATTCAGCAAGAGAGACGGGGAAGTAGATGAGTTCTCCGATAGCGTGACGACGCGTCAGTGATGGTGATGATCTATTCCTGCAGGGCTCTGCCCGAGCTCCGCAGAAAACCGATCTAGAGGAAGAACTCATTCGTCACTCGTGGTACACTGCCGGTAATGCCCGAAATCTTTCCGGAGACCAAATGAAACAATCCTATATATCAATCTCATCCAGGACTCCGAACAACCTTCGGTCATCAACACCTATAACTCAACTATACCGTAAACGTCACCTAACCTTAAGTGTGCAGACCCAGCGGGTTCGAGAACTATGAAGACATGACCTGAGACACTCCCCGGTCAATATCCAACAACGGGACCTGGATGTCCATATTGGATCCTACATATTCTACGAAGATCTTATCGGCTGAACCTCTGTGCCAAGGATTCATATAATCCCGTATACCATTCCCTTTGTCCTTCGGTATGTTACTTGCCCAAGATTTGATCGTCGGTATCCCTATACCTATTTCAATCTCGTTACCGGCAAGTCCCTTTACTCGTTCCGTAATACAAGATCCCCTGACTAACACATTAGCCACATTGCTTGTAAGGCTTATATGTGATGTTGTATTACTGAGTGGGCCCCGAGATACCTCTCCATCAAAGAGAGTGACAAATCCCAGTCTTGATCCATGCGAACTCAACGGACACCTTCGGAGATACCCGTATAGCACCTTTATAGTCACCCAGTAACGTTGCGACGTTTGATACACACAAGGTATTCCTACGGTCTGAGTGAGGTACATGATCTCTTGGTCATAGGAATGAATACTTGACATGCAGAAAACAAATAGCAACAAAATGACACGATCACATGCTACATTTATAGTTTGGGTCTTTTCCATCACATCATTCTCCTAATGATGTGATCCAGTCATCAAGTGACAACACTTGCATATGGTCAGGAAACCTTAACCGTCCTTGATCAATTGGCTAGTCAACTAGAGGCTTACTAGGGACATTGTTTTGTCTATATATCCACACATGTATCTATGCTTTCATTCAATACAATTATATCATGGATAATAAACGATTATCTTGAAACAGGAAATATAATAATAACTATTTTATCATTGCCTCTAGGGCATATTTCCAACAGTCTCCCACTTGCAATAGAGTCAATAATCTAGTCACACATCGCTATGCGATTTACATTGGAATGAATCTAAGACCCATACAGTTCTGGTGTTGATCATGCTTCGCTCGTGGAAGAGGTTTAGTCAGTGGATCTACAACATTCAGATCCGTGTGTAGTTTGCAAATACTTACGTCCTCTCCTTCGACATAGTCGCGGATGAGATTGAAGCGTCGTTTGAAGTGTCTGGTCTTCTTGTGAAACCTTGGTTCCTTTGCTAGAGCAATGACACTAGTGTTGTCACAGAACAGAGTTATTGGATTTAGTGCGCTCGGCACAACTCCAAGATCCGTCATGAACTGCTTCATCCAGACACCCTCCTTAGCTGCCTCTGAGGCAACCATGTACTCCGCTTCACATGTAGAATCTTCTACGACGCTTTGCTTGGAACTGCACCAGCTTACCGCACCCCCATTAAGAATAAATATGTATCCGGCTTGAGACTTAGAGTCATCCGGATCAGTGTCAAAGCTTGCATCGACGTAACCCTTTACGACGAGCTCTTCGTCACCTCCATAAACGAGAAACATTTCCTTAGTCCTTTTCACGTACTTCAGAATATTCTTGACCGCCGTCCAGTGATCCACTCCTGGATTACTTTGAAATTTACCTGCCATACTTATGGCCAGGCTGACGTCTGGTCTTGTGCACAGCATTGCATACATGATAGACCCTATGGCTTAAGCATAGGGAATGGTACTCATCTTTTCTCTATCTTCTGCAGTTAATGGACACTGAGTCTTAGTCAACTTTATACCTTGTAACACTGACAGGAACCCCTTCTTGGACTGCTCCATTTTGAACTTCTTCAAAACTTTATCAAGGTATGTGCTTTGTGAAAGTCCTATTAGGTGCCTCGATCTATCCCTATAGATCTGAATGCCTAATATGTAAGCAGCTTCTCCTAGGCCTTTCATTGAAAAACATTTGTTCAAGTAATCCTTTACGCTCTCTAAAACCTCCACATTGTTTCCAATCAAAAATATGTCATCCACATATAATATTAGAAACGCTACAGAGCTCCCATTCACTTTCTTGTAAATACAAGATTCTCCAACAACTTGTATAAACCCAAATGCCTTGATCACCTCATCAAAGCGCTTATTCCAAATCCGAGATGCTTGCACCAGTCCATAAATAGATTGCTGGAGCTTGCATACTTTGTTAGCATTCTTTGGATCGACAAAACCTTCGGGTTGCATCATATACAACTCTTCCTTAAGAAAACCATTAAGGAACGCCGTTTTGACATCCATTTGCCAGATTTCATAATCGAAAAATGCAGCTATTGCTAACATGATTCGGACGGACTTAAGCATCACTACGGGTGAGAATCTATCATCCTAGTCAACTCCTTGAACTTGTGGAAAACCCTTTGCCACAAGTCGAGCTTTATAAATGGTCACATTACTGCCCGCGTCCGTCTTCCTTAAAGATCCATTTGTTCTGAATAACATTATGACCTTCAGGTAATACTTCCAAAGTCCACACTTTGTTTTCATACATAGATCCTATCTCGGACTTCATGGCCTCTAACCATTTGTTGGAATCTGGTCCCACCATTGCTTCTTCATAATTCGCAGGCTCGTTGTTGTCTAACAACATGATAGGTAAGACAGGATTCCTGTACCACTCAGGAGCAGTACATGATCTTGTCGACCTGCGAGGTCCGATAGTAACTTGATCTGAAGCTTCATGATTATCACCATTAGCTTCCTCCTCAACCGGTGTTGCCTCGACAGAGATTTCTCTCTGCCCTGCGCCACCATCTAGAGGGAGCAGAGGTTCCACAACCTCATCAAGTTCTATCTTCCTCCCACTCAATTCTTTCGAAAGAAGCTCCTTCTCAAGAAAAGCTCCGTTCTTAGCAATGAACACTTTGCCCTCGGATCTCAGATAGAAGGTGTACTCAACTGTCTCGTTTGGGTAACCTATGAAGACGCACTTTTCTGCTTTGGGTTCCAACTTTTCGGGCTGAAGCTTTTTGACATAAGCATCGCATCCCCAAACTTTAAGAAACGACAACTTTGGCCTCTTGCCATGCCATAGCTCATATGGTGTCGTCTCAACGAATTTTGATGGTGCCCTATTTAAAGTGAATGCGGCTGTTTCTAATGCATAAACCCAAAATGATAATAGCAAATCGGTAAGAGACATCATAGATCGCACCATATCTAACAAAGTACGATTACGACGTTCGGACACACCATTACGCTGTGGTGTTCCAGGCGGTGTCAACTGTGAAACGATTCCACATTGTCTTAAGTGAGCACCAAACTCGAAACTCAGATATTCACCCCCTCGATCAGATCGTAGGAACTTGATCTTCTTGTTACGATGATTTTCAACTTCACTCTGAAATTGCTTGAACTTTTCAAATGTTTCAGACTTGTGCTTCATCAAGTAGATATATCCATACCTACTCAAATCATCAGTGAAGGTGAGAAAACAATGATATCCGCCGCGTGCCTCCACACTCATTGGACCGCACACATCAGTATGTATGATCTCCAATAAGTCACTTGCACGCTCCATTGTTCCGGAGAACGGAGTTTTAGTCATCTTGCCCATGAGGCATGGTTCGCACGTGTCAAGTGATTAGAAATCAAGTGACTCCAAAAGCCCATCAGCATGGATTTTCTTCGTGCGCTTTACACGAATATGACCTAAGCGGTAGTGCCACAAAAAAGTGGCGCTATCATTGTTAACTCTACATCTTTTTGTCTCAGTGTTATGTATATGTGTGTCATCACAATCAAGATTCAATATGAACAAAGCCCTCACATTGGGTGCATGACCATAAAAGATATTACTCATAAAAATAGAACAACCATTATTCTGTGACTTAAATGAGTAGCCGTCTCGCAATAAACAAGATCCAGATATAATGTTCATGCTTAACGCGGACACTAAATAACAATTATTTAAGTTCATAACTAATCCTGATGGTAACGGAAGTGAGACTGTGCCGACGGTGATTGCATCAACCTTGGAAACATTTCCCACGCGCACAGTCACTTCATTCTTCGCCAGCCTTCGTTTATTCCGTAGTCCCTGCTTCGAGTTGCAAATATGAGCAACAGAACCGGTATCAAATACCCAGGCACTACTAGAGAGTTGGTTAGGTACACATCAATAACATGTATATCACATATACCTAGTTTGGCGTTGGCCGCCTTCTTATCAGCCAAATACTTGGGGCAGTTGCGCTTCTAGTGACCCATCCCCTTGCAATAATAGCACTTTGTTTCTGGCTTAGGTCCAGCCTTGGGTTTCTTCGTCGGATTGGCAACAATTTCGCCGCTCTTCTTGGAGTTACCCTTTTTGCCTTTGCCGTTTCTCTTGAAACCAGTGGTCTTATTGACCATCAACACTTGATGTTCTTTCCGGAGTTCTGACTCCGCGACTTTCAGCATCGCGAACAACTCGCGGGTGACTTGTTCATGCCTTGCATGTTATAGTTCAACACAAAGCTCTTATAGCTAGGTGGCAGTGATTGAAGAATTCTCTCAGTGATAGACTCTTGCGGGAGTTCAATCCCCAGCTCAGCTAGACGGTTTGAGTACCCAGACATTTTGAGCACATGTTCACTAATAGACGAATTCTCCTCCATCTTGGAAGCATAGAATTTATCAGAGATCTCATACCTCTCGATCCGGGCGTTTTTCTGAAGATAAACTTCAACTCCTGAAACATCTCATATGCTCCATGACATTCAAAGCATCGTTGAAGTCCCGGTTCTAAGCCATACAAGACTGCACATTGAACTACTGAGTAGTCCTCCTTACATGCTTGCCAAGCGTTCAAAACATCTTGATCACACGTAGCAGATGGTTCATCTCCTAGCACAGCATCAAGGACATCATTCTTTTTCCCCACTTGTAGGATGAGCCTAAGATTATGAGCCCAGTCTACAAAGTTGCTACCATCATCTTTCAGCTTTGCTTTCTCTAGGAACGTATTGAAATTCAGGGTTGCTATTGCGTGAGCCATTGATCTACAACATAAAATATTAGAAAGTGGATTTAGACTATGTTCAAGACAATTAGAGTTTAACTAATCAAATTACTAATAAACTCCCGCTCAAATAGACACCCTTCTAGTTACTTGAGTGTGACATGATCCAAATTCACTAACTCAAATCCGATCATCATGTGAGTTAAGTGTAGTTTCAGTGGTAAACATCTCTATGCTAATCATATCAACTATACGATTCATGCTCGACCTTTCGGTCTCTTGTGTTCCGAGGCCAAGTCTGCACATGCTAGGCTCGTCAAGTTTAACCCGAGTGTTCCGCGTGTGCAACTGTTTTGCACCCGTTTTATGTGAACGTTGAGTCTATCATACCCGATCATCACGTAGTGTCTCGAAACGACGAACTATCGCAACGGTGCACAGTCGGGGAGAACACAATTTCATGATGATCTCCCAACTCAGATACTCATCTCTATGATCATATCGTAGACAGTTTTATCCTCTTGTCATGATGATCTTTACTCTGAAATAGCTTTGAACTTTTCAATATTTCAGACTTGTGATTCATCGAGTAAATACTCCTGTATCTACTCAAATCATAAGTGAAGTAAGAACATAACAATATCCACTGCGCGCGTGAGCACTCATTGGTCTGCACACATCAAAAAATATATTGCATCCAACAAGTTATTTTCTTGTTCCATGTGGCATGATTTTGCATGTCTCAAGTGATTCAAAATCAAGTGAGTCCAAACGATCCATCTGCATGGAGTTTCTTCATGCGTTTATACCAACAGGTATGGTTTGCATGTCTCAAACGTTTCAAAAATGAGTGAGTACAAAGATGCATCCGCATGGAGCTTCTTCATGCATTTTACACCAACATGACTCAAGCGGCAGTGCCACAAGTAAGTGGTACTACCATTATTACTTTGTATCTTTTGGCACCAATATTATGAACATGTGTAACACTACGATCCAGATTCAATAAACCATTGCAGGTAATTATTCAAGCAAATAGAATAACCATTATTCTCTTTAAATGAATAACCGTATTGCAATAAACACGATCCTATCATGTTCATGCTCAACGCAAACACCAAATAACAATTATTTAGGTTTAACACCCATCTCGATGGTAGAGGGAGCGTGCGATGTTTGATCACATCAACCTTGGAAACACTTCCAACACTTATTGTCACCTTGCTTTTAGCTAGTCTCCATTGGTTCCGTAGCTTTTATTTCGAGTTACTAATCACTTAGCAATCGAACCGGTATCTAATACCCTCATGCTACTAGGAGTACTAGTAAAGTACACATCAATATCATGTATATCAAATATACTTCTGTTAACTTCGCTAGCCTTCTCATCTACCAAGTATCTAGGGTAGCTCCGCCTAGGTGACCATTCCCCTCATAACAGAAGCACTTAGTCTCGGGTTTGGGTTCAATCTTGGGTTTCTTCATTAGAGCAGCAACTGGTTTGCCGTTTCATGAAGTATCCCTTCTAGCCCTTGCCCTTCTTGAAACTAGTGGTTTTACTAACCATCAACAATTGATGTTCCTTCTTGATTTCTACTTTCGCAGTGTCAAACGTTGTGAGTCGCTCAAGGATCATCATATCTATCCTTGATATGTTATAGTTTATCACGAAGCTCTAGAAGCATAGTGGCAGTGACTTTGGAGAACCATCACTATCTTATGTGGAAGATTAACTCCCACTTGATTCAAGCGATTGTTGTACTCAGACAATCTGAGAACATGCTCAACGATTGAGCTTTTCTCCTTTACTTTGTAGACAAAGAATCTTGTCGGAGGTCTCATACCTCTCAACAAGGGCACGAGCATGAAATCTCAATTTCATCTCTTAGAACATCTCTTATGTTCCGTGACGTTTCAAAACGTCTTCGGCACCTCGCTTCTAAGCCATTAAGTATTACGCACTGAACTATCACGTAGTCATCAAAAACGTGTATGTCAGATGTTCGCAACATCCACAGACGATGCTCGAGGTGCAGCACACCGAGTGGTGCATTAAGGACATAAGCCTTCTGCGCAGCAATGAGTACAATCCTCAGTATTACGGACTTAGTCCGAAAGTTGCTACTATCATCTTTCAACTAAATTTTCTCTAGGAACATATAAAAACAGTAGAGCTATAGCGCAAGCTACATCATAATTCGCAAAGACCTTTTGACTATGTTCATGATAGATAGAGTTTAACTAATCAAATTACTTAATAAATTCCCACTAAAAAAGTACATCCTTGTAGTCATTTAAGTGGTACGTGATCCAAATCCACTAACTCAAGTTCGATCATCACGTGAGTTGAGTATAGCTTCAGTGGTAAGCATCTCTATGCTAATCATATAAACTATATGATTCATGCTCGGCCTTTTGGTCTCTTGTGTTCCGAGGCCATGTCTGCACATGCTAGGCTCGTCAAGTTTAACCCGAGTGTTCCCCGTGTGCAACTATTTTGCACCCGTTGTATGTGAACGTTGAGTCTATCACACTCGATCATCACGTGGTGTCTCAAAACGACGAACTGTCGCAACGGTGCACAGTCGGGGAGAACACAATTTCATCTTGAAATTTTAGTGAGGGATCACCTTATAATGCTACCTTCGTTCTAAGCAAGATAAGGTGCATAAAAGGATTATCATCACATGCAATTCATAAGTGACATGATATGGCCATGATCTTGTGCTTCTTGATCTCCATCACCAAAGCACCGACATGATCTTCATCGTCACTGGCGCCACACCATGATCTCCATCATCATGCCGCCATCGAGGTTGTCGTACTATATATGCTATTACTACTAAAGCTACAACCTAGCAATATAGTAAACGCATCTGCAAACACAAACGTTAGTTTAAAGACAACCCTATGGCTCCTGCCGATTGCCGTAGCATCGACATGCAAGTCGATATTAACTATTACAACATGATCATCTCATACATCCAATATATCACATCATCTCTTTGGCCATACCACATCACAAGCATACCCTGCAAAAACAAGTTAGACGTCCTCTAATTTGTTGTTGCATGTTTTACGTGGCTGCTATGGGTATCTAGTATGATCACATCTTACTTACGCAAACACCACAACTGTGATGTGCTAATTGCTATTTAACCTCTCTCCAAGGACCGCCTCGGTCAAATCCAATTCAACTAAAGTTGAAGAAACAGGCACCCGTCAGTCAGCTTTATGCAACGAGTTGCATGTTAGTCGATGAAACCAGTCTTTCGTAAGCGTACGAGTAATGATGGTCCGGGCTGCTTCAATCCAACAATACCGCAGAATCGAGAAAAGGATAAGGAGGGCAGCAAATCAAACATCAACGCCCACAAAAACTTTTTGTGTTCTACTCGAGATAACATGTACGCATGAACCTAGCTCTGATACCACTGTTTGGGAACGTTGCATGGGAAACAAAAAGTTTACTACGCACACGAATACCTATCATGATGATGTTCATCTATGAGAGGGAGATTTGATCCACATACCCTTGTAGATCGCTCAGCGGGAAGCGTTAAGAAACACGGTTGATGTAGTGGTACAACTTCATGTTTCAAATCACCATCGTCCCACAATCCGTCCCACGATCCGTTCCGATCTAGCGCCGAACAGACGACACCTCCGCGTTCAACACACGTACAGTTCGATGACAATCTCGGCCTTCTTGATCCAGCTAGAGAGACGGAAAAGTAGATGAGTTCTCCGGCAGCGTGACAGCGCGCCGATGTTGGTGATGATCTATTCCCGCAGGGCTCAGCCCGAGCTCCGCAGAAATATAATCTAGAGGAAGAACTGCGAGGTGTAGGTTTGAGTTGCACGTGGCAAAGTTGTATCTCAAAAGCCCTAAACCTCTAGTATATATAGGAGGAGGGGAGAGGCAGCCTTGGGCAGCCTTGGCGCACCAACGAAACCCTCCTTGGGTCGGCCGAAGTGGGAGGGAGGAGTCCTTCTCCAATCCCACTTTGATTAGGACTCCTTCCTTATTTTCCCACCTCTTTTGGGTTTTCCACTTTTTCCTCATGGGTTTTCCTTGGATGACTTTGTCAGCCCATTATACCTTATTGTACATCCAATAAACCCACGTGGACCCCTTGGGGCATGGTGGGCCCATCCAGTGGGCCCCGGGAACCCATTCGTCACTCCCGGTACACTGTCGACAATGCCCGAAAACCTTCCCGAATCCAAACACCAACTTCCTATATATCAATCTTCATTTCCGGACCATACCGGAAACCCTCGTGGTGTCCGTGATCTCATCCGAGACTCCGAACAACCTTCAGTAACCAACACATATAACTCAACTATACTAAAATACCATCGAACCTTAAGTGTGCAGACCCTGCGGGTTCACGAACTATGTAGACATGACCCGAGACACTCCTCGGTCAATATCCAATAGCGGGACCTGGATGTCCATATTGGATCCTACACATTCTACGAAGATCTTATCGGTTGAACCTCTGTGCCAAGGATTCATATAATCCCGTATAACATTCCCTTTGTCCTTCGGTATGTTACTTGCCCGAGATTTGATCGTCGGTATCCCTATACCTATTTCAATATCGTTACCGACAAGTCTCTTTACTCGTTATGTAATACAAGATCCCGTGACTCCCACTTGAGTCACATTGCTTGCAAGGCTTGTGTGTGATGTTGTATTACCGAGTGGGCCCCGAGATACCTCTCCGTCACACGGAGTGACAAATCCCAGTCTTGATCCATGCTAACTCAAAGGACACCTTCGGAGATACCTGTAGAACACCTTTATAGTCACCCAGTTACGTTGTGACATTTGATACACACAAGGTATTCCTCCGGTGTCAGTGAGTTACATGATCTCATGGTCATAGGAATGAATACTTGACACGCACAAAACAATAGCAATAAAATGACACGATCACATGCTACGTTCATAGTTTGGGTCTTGTCCATCACATGATTCTCCTAATGATGTGATCCTGTTATCAAGTGACAACACTTGTCTATGGTGAGGAAACCTTGACCATCTTTGATCAACAAGCTAGTCAACTAGAGACTTACTAGGGACAATATTTTGTCTATGTATCCACACATGTATTTGTGTTTCCAATCAATACAATTATAGCATGGATAAGAAATGATTATCATGAACAAAGAAATATAATAATAATTAATTTATCATTGCCTCTAGGGCATATTTCCAACACCTACCTACTCACCCCACGCCATCACCATCTCTCCCCACCATGGCAAATCATATCTAAATAAAGGCCAGTTATACCAAAAAATTAAATAAAACAAGTCAGAAGATACTTTAACATTGTTATCTACCTTGGTACTGCTGCTTGAAAAGAGTATTTACAAATGATAATACTTTTGCTCAATTCTCTTCTAAGGAACCTGATGAATAGTGTAGTTAATGACACGTCCTCAAGTAATGAAGCTTTACTTCACTAATTTTTTTATTTAAGAATTGGCACATATTACACTCAAGGACACCTAATCTCTTGAGCATATATCACATCAAACGACAGGCCATTGTAGACAATTGTTTCCCTCCTCATGGACCTGTAGTTATTGGCCCTCGGGTGCATATTTGCACTTTGTCTGCTACCAACATGTGCCTATAGTGGAAATATCTTTAGCCCCCTGTCTAGCTTAGAGCATCGGTTGTAACCTGTCATGCACCACCACTGCACCATCCGCTTCGGCTTCTTCTGCTGCGGGGCTACTGGATATATCTCGAAACACACACACCTGTCTCCTTCGGTTCAATGGTAGTACTATTTTTCATGAAAATAGTTGCATTAAGAGTGAATTAGTTCTACTCATTCTTTAGTTATGTGCTATTTTTTTGTAAAAATTTTGTCCACGGTACAAGAAAGGGCTACAATTCTTAGCTATTGCGCTTCTGTATCAGAAAAGCTATGTATAAAAATGACTAGTCCTAAGCTACTCCTGCTATCATTCATCCTGTGAAAACAAGACTAAATTGGTCATGTTAGTTTTACGGTAATTGTACATGAACAAGATGGTATAATAAATGTAAGAATAATATGAGCACATATGGTATATATACCTCATTATGGTCTTCGTACTTCTTCACATTGATCTTACCCTTCATGGTATACTTTGATGTTAATAATTATATCAAAGCGAGAGGATGAACAATACTACTACTCTCTCCAGGACATAAACCTATGAATTCTAGACTCTAACAATCCAGAATCTATAGGAATAAACAACCAAGCTCAGTTATTTGCATATACCATGAAAATCTATAGAAAGTTCATTGTGTTCAACTGTAAAAAAGCACATGACTATAGAAAGAACAACATGTTTGATAATACCTAATCCATGAACATAACTTGTTTAATGTGGAAAGAGGGGGTAAGAGGGAGCATGCTAAAATTGTTCATTAACTAATCCATGACTATAAAAATATGTTCATTGTACTCGGTCAATCGTCTCTTGTGTTTCATTGTTTCTCCACCTTTATTGATCATCATTACTTTGTCCTGTCAAACTTGTTTAGCATGTATTCCCATATTGTATGGATCAATCATTCAGAACTCTATCTCAAGCATTTAGTTGCTCGTGTGGTCTGGGATGCCTCGTGTCATGTCGGTTTGTAATATGATTTTGCTGGCAGGATTTGCTTGTCTTTCTCGAAGGACTGGTTTATCGAGTGATTCTGACCAAGTTGGCCCTTGTCAGCTTTTCGCGTCCATAACGATTAACGACTCAACCGCTTGGTGCTCTTGTCTAGATTTTTTTATGAAGTTGTCCCTTGGCACTTGTAGTGATTACACAAGAAGAATCGATATAAAGGCTTACAGTCTTCCTGTAGTTGTCATTCTCACATTTATAAAATTTAGTCTTCTTCCAGATGTGGCCTACTCCACTTAACCATGTACGTGAGGTTGTGCTTCAGGAATGGACATTTCTTATGTGAAACCCAGTATGGGATACATAGTAACATCAACATGTCAAGCAAGGATTCGAATCAAGGAAAAACACAAGAAAAGTATGAATAGGTTTGTTTTTGTTGACAAAGAAACACTAAGATTTTCCAAAAACAAGAGGATAGTAATAAGAAGGCGAGTTTGTTACCTCACTCCCTTGGTGCCGATGGAAATGTGATGGTGGAGTTGATGCTTGTGAAGACAATCTTCCACCCATGGCCTTACCCCACCCAATCCTCCAGCTTCGCACTCAGCCGTCTTGGGCCACTACTTTGCCTAATATTCTTCTACCAAAAGCAACAACATATTCACAACTACATTCAGTTTGTTTCCGTCATGAAAAGAATGATAAGCGGGAGGGGCTAGACTATCAATCAATCGATCCATACCCCCTTACCGAGGTGGAACTCATGGTTGCACGAGAGGCTCATCATCATGGACGTCTCTGCATAGCTATAATGAGGCATGTTCATACATCTAGCTGATTTGGTTATTACTCAATAATCGCTATCATCCTTGTGTCTTCTCTTCCAAGCAAAAATGTTGAGCAGTTTTACATCAAAATCACAAAAAAATGTTGCATCATGTCCTCTCATTAGAGTTGGTTACAATGAGAAAAGATCTTCTCAATTGTCTTCTCACATGCAGCAACGACAAAATGATCATGTGAGATAGGGAATCATTAGCAATACACTAAAACAAAGAGGTTGCTCATAAAACTGAAAAGTGAAGTACATGAGTACATATGCTCACGAGGGTTGATTTGGTCAAAGATTTTGTTCTGCCAAATATTGCTACAGAGTCTCCCATGTCAAACTTCATTCGTTCAATGCTACAGCCTGGTCCAATATTAATGTTGTATCCTCACATTGACGATTTCTATCTATGCCTTCTATACCACCTCATTAACCAACACACTCATCAAGCATGCCAAATATATGGCATCAAATATATCTATAACTATCTCCCCTTGCACCAAAACTGCAACAACAACGAGTAATAGATATTTTGACAAAAATCTATTATCGATAACACACCAACAAATCTAACTGATATAGCACACCAGAACCGAGCCGTGCTGCTCACCTTCTCTCATTGCCCTTGCCGAGGAATCTTCTCTGTCTGGTCGCCGCTTCTAGCTGCTGCTCCACTCCTCCTTGGTTGCCTAGTCGCTGCCACAAAGCTCCACTCATACCTGGATTAATTGCAACAATAGGAATGTGAGATGCAATTAACCATGAAAACAATCAAAGTGCATATATCAATTCCTACTCTGATGCATATAAACATTGTATGTTTAGCACTCGATCATATTAGTGTTATGCATTGTAATTGGCAATAACACTTTGAGTCTGCCACGAAAGGTGAAAGAATTTGGTGCCGGTACTGCATTTATCGAGCCGAAGAACACAACGAATTCACCTGTCCGCCTCGAGACCAGGTCAACAACAACTCACCAGTCTCCTACTACGTTGTGTCCGCTATGTTAGGCTGACCACCACCGTGCATCCCTCGGGACAGAGCAACTCATGCACCGCGTTCTCCACAAATTTGTCAAACTGTATATCTTTTATGAATGCACATTCTAGCTACTCTAGAAAACAAATTTTGTTACTAAGTTGTATATTTTTATTTTATTTAAACAAGTGATCATCTCGGTTGTTTTTGTAAACACCATTACTCAGTTATTTTACTTATGATTGAGATAACTAAACCTTTATGCAACAAGTGTTTCACATATTAATATTCAACACAACAACTTGCTGGTTCTACTTGAACTTACATGGGGAGGGAGAAATCAAGACTTGAGTCATTACACAGTCAAAACAATGATATGATGACATAACAAAAAATCAATTTACCTTTTCTGTGGTATTTCATATGTGAGTGGAAAAGTA
Organism: Hordeum vulgare subsp. vulgare; assembly: GCF_904849725.1. Lineage (NCBI taxonomy): Eukaryota > Viridiplantae > Streptophyta > Magnoliopsida > Poales > Poaceae > Hordeum > Hordeum vulgare. Next base: position 136,580,509 of record NC_058518.1, read on the forward strand.
CCGCTTGATATTTCACAGTTTCATCATGGTCATGAACACGGCCGCGCCATGGCCATGCTTGTGCCTCGCACAACCATGAGGGCAGAATCCCTACAGAATGCAATCATTAATCCCTCGATCTCAATCGCTAGAAACCTGTAGGGGGGGCGAGAAGCACTCGTCCCACTGTGTAGTGGGCGAGAACTTGGCACACATAAACTGCTAAGAGAAGATTCCTTGTGAGGACTACCGGAGCCCCTCGTCTCTTCCCTGACGTGGAGGCTCACCCTCCATCTTCCTTAACAAAGAGTTCCAAGGCTTCCGCCCACATCCGACGCTCTTCAGCATAGCACCCTTGTGTTGGTGCGTGGATGTCATCCTTGGCATCCTCCATCTATGGGCAGCACGAACGGTGAGTGGGTGAGCGGGACGCTGGACGGCGACCATCACGGCGGCAGCGAGGATGGCCGGATGGGCACCGGGTCACGAAGGGAGAGGATCCACGCCGATCCAATTTAGGATGGCACAAGGGAGGAGATGGAAGAGTTGGGGAATAGGCTTGACGGAGGCAACATCTGTGTAGTTGAAGGTCGAGGGAGAGGGAGGCAACATTGGCGGTGGTGGCGGCCATCTAGGGTTGCCCCATTGTGGGAGTATTGGCTCCCTCGTTCAAGGAGAGAGGTGAGACCGTGAGGGTGGTGGGGGGAGATGAAAAAACCCGGCTAAAGGGGTTGGGGGGAGACGAAAAAACCGGCTGAAGGGAGCGGGGGAGACGAAATTGACATGAGGGTGGTGGGGGGAGATGAAAAAAAATCAGGGGCATTCAGGTAAAGAGTAGTATTGATTAGATGATTGGGCATTCAGGTGGCACGCTGAATGGACATTCAAGTATTCAACCCGTTTACTCGAGTGATGGAGAAAACGCTGGCCGTTGAAAAGAGGAAAGGAGAAACTCAACAAGCAAAGGAAGACACGGATCTAAATTTTAGGGCCCGTCCTCTATTCGTGGCTTCGTGCTCGATAATTTTGGACTAAATTAGCAATATGGCTGCAAGTTGAACAATACTAGCTACATATACATGCCCTGTATACCAAGAACTCGGACCGACGATGAAATCCATCGATCGGCAAAACAGAAGTTTTGAGCTTTCTAGTTTCTACTGTATGAAAAGCAGAACGGAATTAGCTGGTTTGGTTCAGAATTGCAGTAGGCCAGCGGCGGAATACGCTGTTGGCGGCGAGCTGACGACGCTGCGCGGGGGGCTGTAGCAGTAGTACTGCTCGGCGGCGCCGGGCGTTGCGTGGTTGTGGACGCCGTCGTAGGTGGTGACGACGTAGCGGGGGTCGTCACGGTCCCTCTCCACGCGCTTCTTGACGCCGCAGCCCTCCGCCGAGCACCGGTAGTAGTTCCTCGGGTTCGGGCTGTTCTTCACCGCCTTCTTCCCGTACTTCCTCCACTTGAAACCGTCGTCCAAGATTTCCACCTCTGACCTCGTCCTGAACCCGATCCTCCCTGCGCTCACCCTCGTACTGATCTTGATCGTCTTCTCGCTGCGATGTTCATCATCCCCGGCGCCGGCGAAGGAGATCTGTGCCGTCGGCGTCGGCGGCGAGTACTCGAACTGGTCGAAAGGGTAGTGCTGATGATCGTCGTGGAGGTCGAGCTGAGCCGCGTAATCAGTATCGTCGACGACGGCGCGGGCGGGCGGCGCGCAGTGATCGGCCACGAAAGGGGAGGAGTAGGCGAAGGCGGAGCTGAAGACAGCTTCAGGGTTCAGTCCCAACGAAGCCGCCATTACTGTACTAGCTTGTTACAACACTAGCTACTACTCCGTAGTTGGTCGCCAGTTGCTTGTGCAGATTGACTTGTGCCTAACCGTGCAAGCTTTGCCATTTATACATCCGGTTCTACGGCCCAGCATGCTTCCAGGATGTTTCCCAAAGCTGATCCGAAGGTTCTCAGATGCGTCCCATGTCGATTTCATTGGACAGTGTTGTTTTAAGAGATAATATGTCACATGTCAATTTTACCATTATTTGACGTGACACCACATTAAACTGCACTTAGCAGGCATCTAATAGCAGCTTGAGCGTATAATTTTGTTGGACTTAACTAATTCGTGGTGTCACTTTCAGCGCTTGTGAGCTTGGACGGTCTTTAAATCTGAAATTGTTGCGGCTGTTGTGGAATTTTTTGAGACGGGTGTAGTTCCAGAGGGCGTTAGCAATCGTCCTGATTCCCAAAGTTCCTCACCCCAAGGATATAAAGGACTTTTGTTCAATTAGTCTATGCAATGTAATATACAAGATTGTGTCCAAATGCCTGAATAGATTACGTCCTTTGCTCACTGATTTGATTTCAGAAAACAGGAGGGCTTTTATTCCTGGACTCTTATATCAGATAATTCTATCATTGCTTTTGAGTGTATCCATCATATTTAGTCGTTGAGGGAGGGTGCCCCGGCCTTATGTGCTTACAAACCGGATCTTTCAAAAGCTTATGATCATGTTGACTGGGATTTTTTAGAGAAAGCGTTGATCAAGTGGGGTTCCTTGCAGTGGAATTCTCGTATAGTGGCATGTGTTTCTTCTCTTAAATATTCAGTGAAATTTAATGAAAAGCTTCTGAAATCCTTCACACCATCCAAAGGCCTCCGCCAAGGTGATCCGTTATCTTCTTTTTTATTTTTATTTGTTGCTTACGCACTTTCTGCATCAATCAAGAAGTCTGTAGGAGAGATGGTCTTGAAGGTGTCAAGTTATGTCGGAGAGCCCCGGCTATCTCACGTCTCCTTTTTGCGGATGATTCATTGCTCTTATTCCAGGCTACTGAGCATCAAGCTATGTTGGTTAAAGGTTTGTTGAACACTTATGTGTTCTTAACTCGACAACTGTTCAACCCTTCAAAGTATTCCATCCTTTTTTCTGACAATTGTCAACTTGCGGTGTCTACAGAAGTAAGGAATATTCTAAAGGTGACACAACAGTTTTTTAAACCTAAATATTTGGGCTTATCGGTTCCTAAAGGGAGGATGCATAAAGGAAGATTTCACACCATGCAAGAGAGATTACGTAGGAGACTTGTGGATTGGAGTGAACAATACATGTCTTCGGATAGTAAGGAGTTATTAATTAAATCTATAGCTCAAGCTATCCCCACATATGTGATGAGTGTTTTTCGGTTGTCGGCATCTGTTTGTGATGATCTCACACGGATGCTGCGGCAATATTGGTGGGGTGTTGAAAAGGATAAGCGCAAAATGGCATGGCTAAGTCGAAGGGTGGTATGGTCTTCCGCGACATGCGAGCTTTCAACCAGGCTCTACTGGCAAAACAAGCCTCACAGTTACTTGATAACCCAGATAGCTTATGTTCCCGCCTTGTGCGGTCAAAGTACTATCCTAATGGCAGCCTATTGGACACAATTTTTCCTCGTAATGCCTCAGCAGTATGTAAAGCTATTGAACATGGGCTTGATCTAGTTAAAAAGGAATCATTTGGTGAGTGGGTGATGGCACTACTATCAGAACTTGGAGGGACCCTTGGTGTTGGGACCCCGACCCTAAGCCATAAGAATCTAGCATGTAACACATCACATCACTTTGGGTCTCACGCACGGTTAACCCCACGACTGTCACCTTACCTTGGCCCGGACAATTTGCGTCTTTTGACTCACGTATGTGAATATGTCGCTAGCATTCAAATGTCAAAGAACCCGGGTCGACATGACTAGTTATAAACCCAAGTGGCACATCCGTATAGGAATAAGCATACATAACCCAGCAATGCAGGTGTTGGTCAGCAACTACGTGTAGACGAGTCGTAGCAAGCTACATGGACTCCATTACACCATGTGACATTTTCCCGAGGGAACAGACACAACAGCAAAGAAGGATACATGCCGGTCAATAAATGTGTCTAGAGCAGTAGCAAGCTACCAAGGCTCAGTGGAAGCATAAAGAGGCATTTCCCTGTAAAGAGTACTATTAAAGGCACACAACTAGGTGTCGAATCCCATACATACCGTTGCATGTCACACACACGCACGACATGCTCGATATGCATAGATACAACAATGACATCACAACATAACCATAACACATCATAACATTTATTTAGAAGGCTCAGAAGAGCCTTACATAATATATTCATACAGGTAGGGGTCTCATGACCCAGCACACAAGTAATACAAACAAGTCTTATAAACCAAGCGGAAGCATAAAGTTGTATGAGTACAGACATGTGAAAGCATAAAAAGGCGCATAGCCTGACTATCTACAACCCTTCCTAGGGGTGCCGAACCGCAACTGGGATACCAGCTACTCAGCTTCATCGACGTCTAGATAAAACCCACCTAAAGGATCATGGGTGTCTTCTGCAACAATTATTAAGCAAACATGAGTACGAAAGTACTCCGCAAGTCTTTAAATAAGATCTAACTACTCATGCATATGTATCAACAAGGGGTGTTGTGGGGTTTCATGCAAGAATCGAGATTGGACTCTTGGCTAAACTGTACTACGACTACGAGTACTTTTGAACAAGTTTGAGAAAGCGTACACGAGTCCACTAAACCACAAAAATACACTACCATGGATCCTTCCCGTCTTCCTACGAGAATGCCATCCATGGTACTCACACTTGTATTGATATTTGATGAGTAACCATTAAAGTTATCTATGTACAACATATGTTTCCAAGTAGTCCATATCCAAGGACGCGGCTACTTGAACAGATCATAAACCTGCAAGGGTCTACTTCTTCACACACGCTCTCACCACTTATCGCCATGTGCACATCATGCACCTTGGCAAACTTTAAGCGGAAGCCCAGCGAGGGAGTCGGCCACGACCATTAACCACACAAGCACCTAGTCCAGGTTTATCGCCTATTTGAGACCGAACCCACACGAAAGTCCGGCCGAAGTTCTCGCTACGGCCTCAAATGATGTGCGCAAGGTTCCCAAGCTCACCATTCAGTTTCCACTTGGTACACCGTGCCACGTGCCTACCGCGTCACAGCCACCCCTAAGGTCAGTGCTATGCATGACCCCAACATAGTCTATAACACCAGAAACTACTTGCAACTCCTGGACAGAGTACTAGGCGATTAATAAGCCGAGAATGGTCGAGTTACCGGCACCCAATGTGTGGTAGTAACTAGTCTTGGATCACGTACACGGAACTTAGTTCGTAAGAGCGGTTCCAATGACACAACCCGACATGTACTCATACACAGCCTCTCACCGATACCTTTATAAAATCAGGTTCAACATTTAACTCTTGTTGCTAGAACACATTCATTTCACTCCAGTTCATCACCTAGATGAATCAGACCTGACACAACTCTAAGCATAGAAATCATAGCATAGTAAGGCACATCATGGGTCAAGCATCTACGAGGTATGCTAGGTTGCTTGGTTTAGCCATTTACTGTGACAATGGTAGGTCATGCAGAGTAATGGGTTCAATTACCAAAACAAGTAACAATTGAAACATTATGTCCTAATGCAACGAATGAGAGTAGGAGCGAGAGCATGGGATTGTATCGGAATGTTCAGAAGGGGTGCTTGCCTTGATGATCAACAGTGGAAAACTCTCCTTCGTTTGGATACCCATAGGTATCCTCCGGAGCAGAGCCTACCGCAATACAAATAAAGTAACAATCAATACACAACAAGTGCAACAATATGATGCATGATCTCGACATGTCAATATGAGTTGGATGAGCTAATGCAACCAGCATTAGGTTTAAATGAAGTTGGTTTGAACCTAGGGTTCAAATTCAAACTCCACATATGGTATTTCAAATACAATTTAATTGATTTGACCTGATCAGCAGGTATAACATGCTCTAACATGCATCATAATAACACGAATGGATTCTTTGGATTTTTCTGATAATTTTTCATATATAAACTATCTCAATCTGAGTTACAGATTAATTTCTATGATTTTTCAAAGTATTAGGTATTTTTTAGAATTTCCTAAGTTATTTCTAAACAAAAAATCCTTTAATACATCAACCATGCGTCCGCATCATGTTAGCAGGTCAACACATCGTTGCTAGGTCAAACCTGACATGTGGGTCCCCATGTCAGTGACACACACACTAAACAGGGTTAGATTGACCCCTAATGCCAATTAATAGGGATGGGTGCACTAGTGAGTGGCCCATTAGGATAATTAATTAATTTAATTAAATTAGTGCTTAAGCTTAACTTATCCAGAGCCTGGCCCCACCTCTAAGTGGCCCAGGGGGTCAAACCCATGGTCAACCAGGGTTGATTTGCCGGCGTTGAGCCACCGCCGAGCACAGACACGGCGGAGGGGCTCGAAATTCATCCTCACGCGACCAAAATGACGGTGGAGACCTATGGAACAATCACGCACACGCGCATCCAACAGAACATGCCTGAATGCCTGAGGTGGCCTGAATCATCGTCGGCGACGACCTTGGCGGACATCGGAGCTCGGGCGCCGATCAAGTCGACGCCATAGCTCACTAGGGAGGAGCGGAAAACTCCTACATGTTCTTGGGGACCTCCACAACACGACTACGTGCTCAGGTGCAAGGTCATGTGGCTATAGCCACGGCGGCACCATAGCCGGCGGCGGGGAGCTCTCGGGCTCAATCGAAATAGGTGCTAGAGCAAGTAATCGGACGCGACGAGAGGGGAAAAACACAGTAGGGCTCATAGTGGTGACGATGGTTAACTTAGCAAGCTCGGGCAGGCCCTGGATGGAGTGAGTTGAGCGGCGACGTCTGGCGGACGAAGGTTGATGGTTTCGGTTGCCCTGGCATTCTACGACGTCTGGCCTTGAACGGCTTCGGGAGAGGGTGAGGGGGACGAGACAGAGCTCACAGGCTGGTCAACGAGGCGAGGGAGCAGCTGAGGGCATTGCTCTACAACGGCGAGCTGCTGCGAGGTGCGGCCATGGCGACAGAGGGCGAAGGAGAGGAAGAGAGGGTTAAATGGGGACTTAGATGGATCCAGACACATCAGGGAGTTTATCCTGCACGTCGCGCTCGCCTGGGAGGCAGGCAGGCTGCTGCCGGCGTGGCGCTCGGCCGTGTCGCCGTGACCTAGTTCTCCTGTGCCTACTGGTAGAGGAAGAAGACGACAGGGGGGAGCTAGTGATGGGCTGGGCCACCACTTGAATAGGTAGGAGGCCTAGGTACCTCTTTCCGTTTTCTATTTTTGTTTCTATTTTTTATTTCATGCCCTTTGTTTTATTTATTTTGGCAAAAACAATATGGGCAAAAACCCTAAAATAATTTATGGGATATAAACTGAATATTCCAAAGTCCCATAAAAAGTTTCAGCATTTTTGAAACAACTAAAATAATTATAGGGCTTTATGTGTTATATTTAGTACCATTAAAAGATTATTTAAGATGCTATAATTGTTGTGAAAATAAAATGCCCCCATGATGTGTTGTTGCAAACATTTATCAGAAATGGTGGAGATTTTTAAGGACATTTTGGATTGATTGAAAATCAAAAGTATTTGAATTGGTTTAATCAAGTGAGGTGCTAGGGTTTGTTAATCCCCATTTGAGGTTTAACAAAAATTTAAACATGATGCAACACTTATTCTAGCATAATGCAAGAGGAAAGGCTAGGGATGTGACAACTCACCCCCACTCAAAAGAATCTCGCCCGAAGATTTAGAAGTCGTCGGGAAGAGCGTGGGGTACTCTAAACAGAGACGGTCCCCCCATTCCCAAGTTGCTTATTTTTAGAATGAATTGACCACCAAACCTTGGGAAACTTGATGTTTGGACGTCGAGTGCTATGGTCAGCTTGATCAAGAATACAAACATGGTATTCTAGATATGAAAGGTTATCCTGGAGATATACCTCTTCGTGGTCCACTTCAGGGATAGGATCCAAGAAGCAACGCCTGAGTTGCAAGACATGGAAGACATCATGAACCTTGGAAAGATGCGGCGGAAGTTCCAACTGGTAGGCAACCTCTCCTCATTTGGAAAGAATCCGGAAGGGACCAATGTAACGAGGAGCCAACTTGCCCTTGATACTGAATCGATGGGTACCTTTCAGAGGTGTAACCCGAAGGTAAGCCTTCTCTTCAACTTCATAGGTCACAGCCTTATGATGGCGATAATATTGGCTCTTCTCACGATATTGGGCTGTTTTCAACTTTTCAAGAATAATGCAAACTTGCTCTGCTACCTTCTGAATCATATCCGGACCAAAGAGTTGGCTCTCTTTGCTTTCTGAACAGTTAAGAGGTGTTCGACATCTTCGTCCGTAGAGAACTTCAAAAGGAGCCTTGCCCAAGATTGATTGATAACTATTGTTATAAGAAAATTTGGCGAACCGAAGATACTTCTCCCAATTCATGACGGAAGATATAACAAAAGATGTAAGCACATCTTCCAAGATTTGATTGACTCGTTCTACTTGACCACTTGATTGCGGATGGAAAGCAGTGCTAAAGGAGAGATGAGTACCCATAGCATTTTGGAATCTTTCCCAGAAATGATAAGTAAAGATACTTCCACAATCTGAGTTAATATCAAAAAGAGACACAATTCAGGAAATATATAACTCTGCTAGATGGCTAGCTATTATACTCTCTCGAACAGGAAGAAAATGATCCACTTTGGAAAGACAGTCAGTGACCACAAAGATAACATTATTCCCTTTCTTGGTCCTAGGAAATCTGGTGATGAAATCCATACCGACTTTATAATATTTCCAGTCAGGAATAGCTAAAGGTTGAAGGGTGCCAGTAGGCCTCTGATGTTCTGCCTTAACACGACGACAAACGTCGTAGTTTGCAATGAACTCATCAATTTCTCTCTTCATCCTATTCTACCAGAACCTGTGGCGCAGGTCCTGATACATCTTGGTACTACCAGGATGAATCGTGACACGATATTCATGAGCCTCCTTGAAAGCACATATGCTCCCTTGGTGATTTTGATAATTCATGAAAACATACATTGCCTCTTGGACTAACACTTTTACCTAGATAATTCAGGTTTAGTCCATGAAGAGCTATGGCTTAAGGATTATGTGGAGATGCCCCTAGATGCAAGAAAGGAATAATATTGGCTCAAGCTTCAAGCTAGAAGATTCTTCATTTTATATTTGTGAGAAATCACTTTTGATTTCATAGGAAAGCCAATACTATTAAAAGGGGGTGAGGTAGTAAAATGAACTGATTGCTCAAATGCTCAAAGTTAGCCACAAAAACACTCACTCATTTTTCCCACATATCCACTTTGTCAAGTTCCACTTTCGCAAATTCGATGGCACCAACATTGCCACATCAGACCCACCGAGTTTGAACCTAAGACAGGACCCTAGCCATTCCCACCAAATCGGTGCATCCAAAACTGCACCGGTGCTACCGAGTTCAGTGTGAACAACATTCTATTGCCAAGATACACAAAATCGGAATTTCCGAGTTTCAGTATCGTTTCCACCGAGTTCGGCCATCTGACCGTCAGTCAATTTTTCGGTGCCACCGAGTTCTATATATCGGTCTCACCGAGATTCAAAACTTCACCACTTTAGTGCTAATCGGTACCACCAAGTTGTCCACTTCGGTGTCACTGAGTTTGCTCTTTTGTGTGTAACGGTTAAATTTTGGCTGTTGCCTATATATACCCCTTCACCCACCTCTCATTCATGGGAGAAGCACTCAGAACACACACTTCATTTCTAGATCCATTTTCTCAGAGAGAACCCCCTACTCATGTGCTGAGACCAAGATATTCGAATCCAATAATTTGAATCTTGATCTCTAGCCTCCCCAAACTACTTTCCACCAAATCAACCTCTCCTACCCATGCATATTCTGTGAGAGAGTGTTGAGGAGACTATCTTTATAAGCACAAGAGCAAGGAGTTCATTGATCTACCACATCTATTACCTTTTGGAGGGTGGTGCCTCCTAGATTGGTTAGGTGTCGCTTGGGAGCCTCCTACTTCGTGTTGTGGAGTTGAACCAAGATGTATGTAAGGGCAAGAAGATCGCCTACTTCGTGAAGATCTATCATGAGTAAGGCTAGTCCTCCGTGGACGGAAGCCATGGTGGGATTGACAAGGCCGCGAGCCCTCCGTGGACTCTCGCAACCATTACCCTCCATGGGTTGAAGTCTCCACTAACATGGACGTACGATAGCGCCACCTATAGGAACCATGCCAAAAATCGCTGTGTCAACCTCATGCGTTTGATATCCATTCCCTTCTCCTCTACTTTACACTTGCATGTTTTACTTTTCGCTGCTATACTCTTAGAACTGCTTGTGTAGGGTGCCTAGACTTGTTGGAACTACTAGATTTCTGCCCTCCTAGAAATTAGGTTAGGCTAGAAATTTTATCTTGACAAGTAGTCTATTCACCCCCCTCTAGACACATCTTCTATCGATCCCTCAATTGGTATCTATGGGGACCCCGACTTACGAATCAAGATCGCGGAATGAACGTGCTCAGTGATCCCAGAGATCAATGCTAACCGAACACACAAATGCTGAATATTAAGAGTCTTACATCCAAGTACCGAATTATTACAACACATGACCGATAAGGTCAAGTTCACAAGGTAGGGCCTATAAGGCCAAATCACACTGATACAACTATTAGCAGAAATCTTAGGGCTAAGCGGGTGCCCATGCCATCAGCCTACACCAACAGCCATTCTGATTGGGAAGCGTCCTAGTTCGCTGGGTCGTCTCCGAAGACGTACTCTTCTCCAAACTCCGGTCCTTCCATGTCTGGTCCATAATATAACCAGTGGCAAGCCAATGAGTACTTTGAATGTACTCGCAAACAGCCCATGATATGAACAATGCAATTGGTAGAATAACAAGTAATATGCAGTTTTGGTGGATAACAACTTAACTGTAAATAAACATGTTCATGGATGTGCAACATAAGCTAGATGGTAATTAGAAGAACAGGTTACAGATATCAACATATCTGTTATGGGCTGAACACTCCGGGTTCACCCGATATGCCAAGTCACCAAACTTGGTCATATCAACTCTTTCTCAGGTAACACCATTAAACACACATACACACTCACACATGGTTTATCCGGAAACGAGTGGACGTAGTTTAAGCAGCACCACCAAACTGTCCTTGACCGTGGACATGACTATTCAAACAGTTTTACACTCTGCACAAGTTGTATGCTGTACCCACGAGATCCGGGAAACTTCCGTGTCATCCACGACTCGCGGTATATAACATACCCGAGGTAAGTATCCGATCAATGCCTTTGCCTTGACGATGCTAGACAAAGGGATCCACTCGATTGGTACCCAGCCCACATGATGTACATCTTACGAGCATAGACTCTGGATAGTATCATCCATGCGGGGACCAACGGTGTGCCCGGAACACGTAAAAATAGCATAGTCACCCTACCTGGCATGACCCCGTCATGGGAGTGAGCACACATCACTCCCGCCACTAGTAATGTGTCTCTTTGCTAGCACTGACCAGAGTAATCAACAAATCCCCGTCCCATAAAGGGGTAACGTGGTCACACATGTAAGGTTGGGACGGTTGACACATCATAAATCTAATCCCATTTCCGAAACCACTCACACCAAAATACTCCTGGAAACCACTTCTCCAAAAGTGGCCACCTTGCTCATCATCACCCTCAGACAGTGGCACCCGACGGGGTTTTCATAAACCTTTGATTTATACCATCATCATTCTCATGCTACTACTATTATTAGCTTTACTTGTCAACATGATATTAGCGTGATCCTCATAGGTGGTAGGATCATGCTCAAAATGCAAGTGCTTCGGAGGGGCCATCGGTAACATCACTTCAATGATTTACCGATACTTATGATCATATGCAACGGAAATATTTGCTTTACTAGCATGCAATATAAATATGCTCAGACATGGTCAAAGGGCTGCTTGCCTTGATCAGCTAAGTATCCGGGGTCTTCAGGGTCTTCAAGTCCAACTCCTTCGTCAAACGTGGTTTCTATTCTGGTAATAAATAAAAAGCAAGAAGTAGCTCACTCAAGAACAGATCACAAAGTCACCTTAAAAATGTTGTTTAATTCTGATAAATCCTAATTGTTATTTAAAAATACTTGTCTGTGGTTTTATTGAAAGGATTATTTTTAAAAGTATTTTAACAGAATCAAAACTATTCCAAATTAGCCTTTTTAATTAATATAAAACAGAAAGGTTGTCTCAAAATTGTTCAAAAGGCTCTCTTAAATACTACTCATTTTTAGAAGAATTATGGTGGAAGAATAATAAAAATATATTAGATATTTTTTTTATAAAAATCATGTAAAATCAGAATAAACAGAAAAAGAAAAAGGGCTGGCTCATGCCTGGCTTGGCCTGTGGCTTGGGCCGGCCCAGCTAGCCAGCCAGCCAACCAGCCGAGGCGCGCGCGACCATGTTCAAACCTGGCACGCAGGCCCGTGTGGTTAGCGGCAGAGAGGAGAGAGAGGTGGAGACAGGTGCCACCGACAGGTGAGCCCCACCTGTCGGGGTCGTCTTCCACCTCGGGAGAGAGAGGAGGGGAGGCTCGCCGAAAATGCTACCGACGGCCTTGAGCCCAACCAAGGGAAGGAATGGAACCAGCCTACCATCGCCTACCTGCTGGTGGTCAAGAGGTCAACGGGGAGGCCGTGCTTCACCGGCGACGCTGTAAGAGTGGAGCAGTTTCGGGAGGTCGATGAACTGGGTGCTACGAGTGTGGATAAGCTCGGTGAGGTGATGGGAAGGTCCCTGAGGTTGCTAGGAACCCGTAGGAGGTGAAAGGAGCACCGGAGCTAGCCTGTAGCCCGAGATCGACGGAGCTCCGAAGCGGCGGGGCCTCGATCAATCTCGAGCACAAGAGCTCACTGTGCTCAAATGGAGAGGCTAGGGGTGGAATTCAGGCTCTAGAGAGGTGGGATGGAGGTGCTGGAGCGAGGGGGAGGCCCTGTTTATAGGCTCTCGACGGTGTACCGAGCCGGTGGCACCGGTGGTTTGACCGTAGCTCGCAGGAGGAGCAGTGAGCCTTCGGGGTTGAAACCACGGTGTGCGGACGTGGTTTTAGGACCTGCGTGACCCACTGAGAGAGAGAGAGAGAGAGCGAGGAGGAGCGTGCACGCATGGCCATGGTCTTCTGGTGGATCTCGCACGAGTGGGCACGCGCCGCTCCGGTCAACAGAGCGAGGGAGGAGGGGGCCTGGAGCTGCCCCGATGCAGAGACGTGGTCGGGGACTCGAAATGGCAACAAGGGGAGGCTTGAACCGGCCGGGCTGGCCACCTTGGCTTCAAGTGTGCCCAGCAGCATGCCCAGAGCATAGTTTTGGCATGCCACGGCATGCTGGCACGCTCTGGGGCACTTTGGCCTTTTCTGGGCTGTCCTGGGGCTTGGCTTGGAGATGCCTAGCCGTTTGGAAGCCGAGGGGCTCACTGTTGCCCATGGGAGGAGAGGAAAGAAGATATGCCAGTGCTAGACCAGAAGTTAGAATGGGGATTTTGGGGCCTTCTGCTTGGATTCAAAGAGGGGCCACTCTCCTGCAGTTGGGGGTGGTGCTGGCTACTTGGTCAAAAGGTTTGGAGGGAAGATCTTAAGTGTGGAGTGGGGTAGGAGCTGTTTTACTATTATGGCAGTAGGTGTTCGACAGGTGTTTGGAGTAGCAACACCTCATCACTGGTGGTGAGAGTTAACATGATTAGCTTGGGTGCAAAAATAAGATGCTCCACCAAATTTGAGCCTCATTGGATGAGTTTGGCAATGCAAACTAGAAATCACCCCCGAATGGCAGATTTGTCCCTTCCAAAGGGAATGTGGGTAAATCACTTCCTGCAAATCCCATTTTTCTCAGAGGCTCCTCATTTGGGGTGTTGAACACTCCCACAAAGTATCATCCCATTTGGAAAAACTTTGTAATGTAGATATGTTTCAACTTGGTTCTAGACAGAAAGGGTTTTGGAATTATTTAGTGAGCCAAACCACCTTGGAATGTGGTGAAACTTGATGTGGCCACTAAATATAGCTTGGGAAGGTTGCTGGAATTTTTTGGGATTTTATTAGAAATATTTCCTTTGGAAATATTCCAAAATATCAAAACACTTGAGGAAGGCGGCGTTGTTCTTCATCAGACCCAGTCCAAGAATGGATCAAAAAAGTTGACGCCAAAGTAGGAAGACCCTTACGGGGTGATACGAGTCACCAGGCTTGGTGCAGTCCACACGTAGACCAAAGATGGCACTCCGGTGCAGAACTCATGGAATATCGAGCATCTTCACAAGTTCTACCACTAAGGTGTAGTTATTGGGTCTCCCAACAATCCCTTTTATACAAGTTTGCTGGAAGGACATGTAATACTTTGTACAAAGCCAGGCTCATACCATGTGCATAATAAATAAAGCTAAGTGTTCCACAACTCTTTGTCAAAGTACATATTTATGTATTGCATGTGATGTTGTGTTACATTAGAACCTTGCATGAGATGCTCAACAAACCGTCAATGTTTCCAGCCTCCTCATTTCTCTTCTTTCTTTTTCTCAAAAAAGGTCAAAGAGTTCCTCGCGTGCAAGTTTCCTGGGGGTGAAGGTGTGGTACCCAAGTGACATTCAAGATTACCATCTCATGACAAGGAGTAGAACAAAGAAAAGCTCAGTTGGAAAACTTTCAAATTCTTTGTTGTGGCTGATGAAAGTGCATTATATCGACTAGAGGGGGGTGAATAGGAGATTTTTAGAATTTCATCAATGAGGAAATTCCTTTTGAGGAAATTCCTCACTGATGACTAACTTACAGCGAAAACTGTAAAGGATCAAGAGTGCAAAGTTTCACTACAATAGTTTTTCAGGATGAAGAATATGAAAACAATTTGCATAGTATGCAGGCACACAGAAAACATATGAGGATTAACTTGCGTGAAGAATTTGGGGTTGAGGAATTTCAGAAAAAGTCTTCAGCAAATTCTTCAAACAGTGACAGTGGAAATCATCAACACATAATCTGAGGAATATAAAGAGTGAGGAAATAGAACCCGTTTCACAACGAAGACAGTGGTTAATGACCCAGTTCCAACTGCTGTGACAGTTGTACATCTGGTTTGCAGCGGCTTGGTATTGAAACCAAAAGACACACAGTCCCGGGACACACAGTCCCCACCGTATTCTCCTTGGTCTAAGAACACACAATCCTCGCCCAACACTCGTGGTAAGTCTTCAGGGCAGACTTCCAAACCCTCACAAACTTGGTCACCCAGCGATCCACAATTGACTGCTGGATTGCTCCAGACCATGACGCCTAACCGTCTGGAGGATGCACGGTCGTCAAAGGTAAAAGGCTTCAGTCCCACACAGGAACAACTTCTTCAGTGATGCTCAATCACTTGGTTCTCGGTTTGTGGTTTGGTGTTTGGGGTATTTCCTCACTGATGAATTACTCTCGAAGACTTTGAGGAATTTGGGTTGCTCTTATGACAAGTGTCAGTTTCTAACGGAGCAACCAACCAGCTAATGGTTGTGGGGGGCGGCTATTTATAGCCTGGGAGCATCCCGACAAGATTTGACATTAATGCCCTTAAATAATGTGACCGTTGGTGTGGATAAGACCTATGATGTGGCGTAGCTATCGATAACGGTCGGGACCCTCAACTATGAGAGTCCTCATGTCGCTCATATTCCTCACTTGAGGCTTTTGGTAGGATTAGGCTTGGGTTGAGCATCATGAGGAAATTCATTCCAATGTGTTACCTTGACCCCCTTTAACAGTACGGTGTTCCTATTACTCAAGTGTGAAGAAAATAAAACAGAAAGGATAAATCTTCATGATTCAAAGTCTTGATGATGGATTTTCTTCAGGACACACCGAATTCCTCAATTTCAATATCTTCATGAGGAATATCAATTTCATCGCAAATTCTTCGCGATTCAAATCTTCAGCTTCAGACGAATTTCTTCAATCGAAGATATACATTTTTAGGGGTTGATATTCATCGATTATTTCAAACTCCTTAAGGACTTATAGATCATGTGTACACTCAAGAACACATTAGATACTTAACCTATATGTCTTCAAACCACCAAAATCACTACGGGGCACTAGATGCACTTACGATCTCCCCCTTTTTGGTGGTTGATGATAATTAGGTTAAGTCTTCAACGGGAATAAACATATGAAGTGTAAATACTCATTTGAGGAATTTGAAATCAAGATTCAAAGAGACTCCCTCTGAAGATGTGCATATCTTGAGGATTTTGCTTTTCACAGCAAATGCACATTGATGATTTATATCATGGAGATCTCCCCCCTGAGTCTTGTAAATCATGCATACATACGGCATATAGTATGAAGAAATTGAGGATGCATGATGACAACTGGTATGTGAAGAATTCCAGCATGCGTGCATTAAAATTTTGAGGAATAAGCATGCGAAGAAAAACGTTCAAAAGCGTCAGAGTACCATCGGGCTTAAGTTACAACTCATTACATAGACACTTCAGAAGAGCGAAGAGTTTGTAACGTAAATATAGTTCATAAGCCCCCAAAATATCCCGCGTGAAGACTAACTCTCAAGTTTCTCCCCCTTTGTCATCAAGTGACAAAAAGGGACAAACTGAGGACTAACGCCAGTGAAGACTTTCACTCCTTGGCAGTTGATGAAGACGCATGAGGATTCTTGGGAGCAGTCTTCCTCCTTGGACCGGTGGCATTGTCTTATTGTTCTTCATCAGATTCGGCAGTGCGGAATGAAAAAAAAGAACTGTCCTCAAGGTCTGGAACTGGAATTGGCCCGAATTTCTTCTTTGTTGGCCACGACTAGTAGAAGTCTCGTGCAAACTCCAATTCTTCAAGTTCTGTTGGAGTCTTGAAATGAGCTAGTGTAGCCCAGGTGCGATCAAAAACCTCATGAAGATAATAATGGTTAAGCTTCACAACATTCCACGTTTCATTGAGGGTTTTCACAATGGAGCCGAACTGAAGTTTGACCTACTTTTGATTCCGATCCACCTTTTGGTGAAGACTGAGAAGAAGCTCTCTGGTATTCATCACCCGAGGAACAACATGACTTGCAGGATGAGTCTCAGTGTCATCCCATGAAGAATAAGCTTCGGGCTCTCTGAACTGGCCATCAAGGGGACGACTGCCTTCATTAATGACGGACTTGCCTTTTCCTTCAACAGGCTCGAAAGTCTTCTTGCTGACCCTTATAGGAGGCATATAACCAACATGGTTGTTGAAATCAGCGTGATAATTGATGCCTGACCTTGTTCTGATGAATCTCATGATCCATGGAGCATATATCTTGTGGTCAAAAGGACACATTGCATTGTCGGCCAAAGTCCTCAAGAAGAAATCATGAATGTTGATGGGAATACCATGTATGATGTTGAAGAGGATATTCTTCATGATGCCTATGACATCTTCTTCATCATCATGGCCCTTGATTGGCGCAAGAACGCTGCACAGGATTTTGTAAACCGTCCTGGGTTCATATTTGAGCTCATGGATCAGGAAGGTTGTTCTTGGTGGTTGCCTCTTAGCCAAAGGCTTCATGAGGACATCCATCATCTTGTTAGGCAGCTCACGTTCATCATAAAGCTTGACGGCCTGCTCTGAGGGAATTGATACTGGTAGTTCACGCAGTAGCTCAATGGCAGGAGCCTTGAAGTGTGTGGTTTGCGTCATCCAGTCTAGCACCCATGTGTTGATGTCTGTTGGATCTCCTGATATGTGAAAAGTTGCATAGAATTGAAGAATAAGCTCACTGTTCCAATCACAGATATCCGAGCACATAGGGAGGAGTCCAGCTTCAAAAAGGAAGTTGAGGACTGGAGCAAGGCATGGTATTTATTCAATCTCAACGTGAGGAATAAGCCTGTGCTGGAAAATCTTGTTTCTTCCAC
The DNA here is from genome assembly GCF_904849725.1 of Hordeum vulgare subsp. vulgare. Classification (NCBI taxonomy): domain Eukaryota; kingdom Viridiplantae; phylum Streptophyta; class Magnoliopsida; order Poales; family Poaceae; genus Hordeum; species Hordeum vulgare. The sequence continues at coordinate 136,598,368 of NC_058518.1, forward strand.
ACAACACAGAGGCATAGTAGTTGAGCTGTGTCGTTGTCCAAAACTTCACATGCCTGATGCGAGGCTTGTCATAGGGATTTTCTCTGATGAAGAACATGCGTTCTTCAAAGAAGTACTCCTTTTGAAACTTTGGCCGCTTGGAGAACGGCTAACGCTGCATTGTGTAAGTGCATCTAGTGCCCCTTAGTGATTTTGGTGGTTTGAAGACTTATAGGTTAAGTATCTAATGTGTTTATAAGTGTACACAGGATCTATAAGTCATTGAGGATTTTGAGATATTTGAAGAATATCGACCCCTAAAAATATATGTCTTCAGTTGAAGAAATTGGTCTGAAGCTGAAGAAATGAATCACGAGGAATCTGCACTGAAATTGATAGTCCTCATGAAGATATTGATATTGAGAAGATCAGTGGTTCCTGAAGAAAATCAGTTTGAAGAAATTGAAGCGTGAAGATTTACGTTTTCCGTTTTACTTTCCTCGCATTTGATGAATAGGAACACCGTACTGTTAAAGGGGGTCAAAGTAACACTATGGAATGGATTTCCTCATGATGCTGAACCCAAGCCAAATCCTACCAAAAGCCTCAAGTGAGGAATATGAGTGACATGAGGACTCTCACAGTTGAGGGTCCCGACCGTTTCGATAAGCCACACCAAGTCACTGATCTTATCCACTCCAACGGTCATATTATTTAAGGGCATTAATGTCAAATCATGTCGGGATGCTCCCAGGCTATAAATAGCCGCCCCCCACAACCACTAGCTGGTTGGCTGCTCCGTTAGAAACTGACACTTGTCATAAGAGCAACCCAAATTCCTCAGAGCCTACGAAAGTAAATCATCAGTGAGGAAATACACCACCCACCGAAACCACAAACCAAACCTAGTGATTGAGCATCACTGAAGAAGTTGTTCCTGCGTGGGACTGAAGCCTTTTACCTTTGAGGACTGTGCATCCTCCAAACGGTTAGGCGTCATGGTCTAGAGTAATCCAGCAGTCAATTGTGGATCGCCGGGTGACCGAGTTTGTGAGGGTTTGGAAGTCTGCCCTGAAGACTTACCACTAGTGTTGGGCGAGGACTGTGTGTCCTTAGCTCAAGGAGAATACGGTAGGGACTCTGTGTCCCGGGACTGGGTGTCCTTTGGTTTCAATACCAAGCCGCTCCAAACGAGATGTACAACTGAAAGTGCGTTATATCGACTAGAGGGGGGGGGGTGAATAGGAGATTTTTAGAATTTCATCACTGAGGAAATTCCTTTTGAGGAAATTCCTCACTGATGACTAACTTACAGCGGAAATGATTATGGATCAGACGTGCAACCTTTCACAATAGCAGTATTACAGAGTGAAGAATGTAAAAACAGATTGCACAGTAAGCAGGCACGCAGAATACCGATGATGATTAACTCAAGTGAAGAATTTGGGGTTGAGGAAATTCGGAGAAAGTCTTCAGCAAATTCTTCAAACAGTCACAGTAAAAGTCATCAACACATAATACAGAGAATGTAAAGAGCTGAGAAATTAAAACCCGATTCTTGGTGAAGACTGTTGTTGATGACCCAGTTCCAATTGCTGTGACAGTTGTACATCTCGTTTGGAGCGGCTTGGTATTGAAACCAAAGGACACCCAGTCCCGGGACACACAGTCCCTACCGTATTCTCCTTGAGCTAAGGACACACAGTCCTCGCCCAACACTCATGGTAAGTCTTCAGGGCAGACTTCCAAACCCTCACAAACTCGGTCACCCGGCGATCCACAATTGACTGCTGGATTGCTCTAGACCATGACGCCTAACCGTCTGGAGGATGCACAGTCCTCAAAGGTAAAAGGCTTCAGTCCCACATAGGAACAACTTCTTCAGTGATGCTCAATCACTAGGTTTGGTTTGTGGTTTCGGTGGGTGGTGTATTTCCTCACTGATGATTTACTCTCGAAAGCTTTGAGGAATTTGGGTTGCTCTTATGACAAGTGTCAGTTTCTAACGGAGCAGCCAACCAGCTAGTGGTTGTGGGGGGCGGCTATTTATAGCCTGGGAGCATCCTGACATGATTTGACATTAATGCCCTTAAATAATATGACCGTTGGAGTGGATAAGATCAGTGACTTGGCGTGGCTTATCGAAACGGTCGGGACTCTCAACTATGAGAGTCCTCATGTCACTCATATTCCTCACTTGAGGCTTTTGGTAGGATTTGGCTTGGGTTGAGCATCATGAGGAAATCCATTCCATAGTGTTACTTTGACCCCCTTTAACAGTACGGTGTTCCTATTCATTAAATGCGAAGAAAGTAAAACAAAAAACGTAAATCTTCACGCTTCAATTTCTTCAGAACGATTTTCTTCAGGAACCACCGATCTTCTGAATATCAATATCTTCATGAGGAATATCAATTTCATCACAATTTTTTCGCGATTCATTTCTTCAGCTTCAGACCAATTTCTTCAACTGAAGACATACATTTTTAGGGGTCGATATTCTTCAAATATCTCAAACTCCTCAATGACTTATAGATCCTGTGTACACTTATAAACGCATTAGATACTTAACCTATAAGTCTTCATACCACCAAAATCACTAAGGGGCACTAGATGCACTTACAATCTCCCCCTTTTTGGTGGTTGATGACAATTAGGTTAAGTCTTCAACAGGGAATAAAAAATGTGAAGTGTAAATACTTAATTGAGGAATTTGAAGACAAGATTCACAGAGACTCCCCCTGAATATGTGCATACCTTGAGGATTTTGCTTTCATAGCTTATGCACATTGATGATTTATATCATGGAGATCTCCCCCTGAATCTTGTAAATCATGCATACATATAACATATCATATGAAGAAAATGAGGATGCATGATGGCAAATGGTATCTGACGAATTTCAGCATGCGTGCATTTAAACTTGAGGAATAAGCATGCGAAGAAAAACGTTCAAAAGCGTCAGAGTACCATCGGGCTTAAGTTACAACTCATTACATAAAAACTTCAGAAGAGCCAAGAGTTTGTAACTTAAATATAGTTCATAAGCCCCAAAAATAAATCCCGTTTGAAGACTAACTCTCAAGTTTCTCCCCCTTTGTCATCAAGTGACAAAAAGGGACAAACTGAGGACTAACGCCCGTGAAGACTTCATTTCTTGGCGGTGGATGAAGATCCTTGGCGCTTCTTGGGTGTAGTCTTCTTCCTTGGGCCTGTTGCGGTGTCGAGCTGTTCCTCATCAGATTCGGCGGTGCGGAAGGACGAGAAGGAACTGTCTTCAAGATCTGGCACTGGAATGGCCCTGAACTTCTTCTTGGGAGGCCATGACCAGTCAAAGTCCTGCTCAAAGTTCAATTCTTCATGCTCAGTCTGGGTCTTCAGATGTGCAAGGGTAGCCCAGGTGCGATCAAAAACCTCATGCAGATAGTGATGATTAAGCTTCACACTGTTCTGGGTCTCAGTGAGGGTTTTCACAATGGCACCAAACTGACGTTTGACCCATTTGTGGTTGTGATCCACCTTCTGATGAAGACTGAGAAGAAGCTCTCTGGTGTTTAGCACGCGAGGAGGAACTGGACTTGGTGGACGAGTCTCAGTATCGTCCCATGAGGAATATGCATCTGGCTCTTTAAATTGACCATCAAGAGGCCTGCTTCCTTCATCAATGACAGACTTTCCTTTTCCTTCAATAGGCTCGAAAGTCTTCTTGTTGACTCGAATAGGAGGCATATAACCACATGGTTCTGGAAATCTGCGTGAAAGTTGATGCCTGTCCTTGTCCTGAGGAATGTCATGATCCATGGTGCATAGATTTTGTGATCATAGGGGCACATTGCATTGTCAGCCAAAGTCCTTAAGAAGAAATCATGGATATTCATGGGGATACCGTGAATGATGTTGAAGAGGATATTCTTCATGAGGCCGACGACATCTTCGTCATCGTCATGGCCTTTGATTGGCGCTAGCACACTGCAGAGAATGCGGTAGACAGACCGGGGTGTGTACTTTAGCTCATGGACGAGGAATGTGGTTCTTGAGGGTTTGCCTGCAGCCAAAGGGTTCATGAGGACTTCCATCATTCCATTTGGCAGCTCACGATCACCATAAAGCTTCACTGCCCCTTCTGAAGGAATTGGTACGGGCAGTTCTCTGAGGAGTTCAGACGCTGGAGCCTTGTAGTGAGTATTTTGGGTCATCCAGTCGAACACCCAAGTGTTGATGTCATCAGCATTGCCCGAGATGTGCAGAGTTGAATAGAACTGAAGAATTAGCTCACTATTCCAATCTGATATGTCGGAGCACATAGGGAGAAAACCTGCATCATGTAGTACACTGAGAACTGGTTCCATGCAGGGAATCTCTTCAAGGTCAGCATGAGGAATGTGCCTGTGCTAGAATATCTTGTTGCGGCCACACAACATAGAAGCATAGTAGTTCATCTGCGTCCTTGTCCAAAACTTCAGATGCCTCATTTGAGGCTTGTCATAAGGATTCTCTCTGATGAAATACATGCGTTCCTCAAAGAAATTCTCTTTCTAAAACTTTGGCCTCTTCGAGAATGGCAGGCGCTGAACTGGATTGAGATTGTGCTGAGGAATGGGAGGGGAAACAACCATGGCAGATTCTGTGTTGAGGACAATGAATTCATTGTCAGGGGCGGGAACATTTTCTTCAGCAGTTTCCTCAGGATGAGGAATTTCTTGTTCTAGCTGAGCATCAGGATGAGGAATTTCTTCATCCTTCTCAGCTTGAGGAGTTTGATCAGCCTGTTCAGTGGGAGGAGCCTGCTCAGACTGGACATTTTCTTCAGCTTGATTTTCATCAGCTGACTGTGTGGCAGACGCAGATTCATCAGCTGCTGCAGCTGAAGCTTCAGTAATCTCTTTCGGAGGAACATGAGGTTGAGGACTGTCATCAATTTGTATTTCCTCATCAGTATGCTCCTCAGAGGCAGCATCCTTCATTTCCTCATCTGCCCTTGTAGTGTGGTCACCAACGACGACCATTTCGAATGAGGGTGCAACATTAAGAGGCACCGGGTCCAGTGGGGCAGATTCTTCAGTTTCCTTGAGGCGTTTTGCCTCAATCTTTTCTTCTGCTGAGGAAGCTTTTCTCTTCTTCGCTTCCTTCTCAGCAACCCTTGTCTTTTTCGCGTCTGATGCAGACGGGATTAACTTCTTCACCTTTGAAGTTTTTGGTGAAGGTGTTTTCTTAACAGATTCTTCAGCTGGCAGTGAGGAACCAGCTGGAACATAGTCATCAGCCTGCTTTGGTGAAGCAGCTGGATCGGTAGCAGTTTCATCAGGGTTTGCAGATTCATCAGGAGCGGTCTCAGTGATGATTTCTTCAATGGCCGGCTCATCAGCACGGCGCTCTTGGTGTTGTTCCTCAGCTTGAGGAATTTCCTCCTCAACAGGAGATGCATCTTTTGGCTGTTCAACCAGGGGCTGAGGAGTTGGTGCTGGTGGGGGGTGACGTCTGTTGTAGTCATCAACAACACTAGTGGCTAGCTTGATGAAATTGCTTTTGATGCTTGTGCGATCTGACAGTTTCTCACACATGTCAGTCAAAACTTGCAGCTTTGCCTGGGTGGACACCAATGCTTCAGGCGTCAGCTTGAGAACATTTTGCCTGAGGAATTTCTCCTTTCTGGCCTTTGCAATCTTTGCCTGCTTGGCCTTCTGTTCCTTCCACTTGGCTTCGTTTATGAAAGTAGCCACCATGTGGCTGACACCAGGAGGAAGTTTCAAATCATCAATGGGTGTGTTTGGGTCTTCATACCACACATTGATGAAATCGAGGAGGACCTTGGGGTCCACCGCTAGAGGAATAGCACTGCATGATGCTTGTGCTACCCTTTCTTTCTTGTTCCTGATGATGGTTCCAGAGTTTCATCATCATATTCTTCACTTCCCTTTGATGCAGACGGGTCTGTGATGATTTTGCTTGGGCTGGGCAGAGGTGCAGGTTCAGTAGTTGCCAAAGTCTTCACATGGGGTGTTGAAGATTTTGTCTCCGAGCTAGTTGCAGCTGGGAGTGAGGAGCTAGAGCTGGCAGTCGTAGTCTTCACGACTTTCTTCTGTACTAGCTTTGGAGGTGGAGCTGAGGACTTTGGTGTAGATGAGATGGGTGCTGAGGGTTTTGGTGCTGATGGTTTTGGTGTTGACGGTTTTGGAACCGAGGGTTTTGGAGCTGAGGGTTTGGTGACAGAAGTCTGTGCAAGCTTCTCTTGGGGCTTTGAAGCTTTTGGCTTTGTTGGCATAGACTTTGGTTGAGGAATCTCGGAGCCTGAGGTTTCTGCTGCTGAGGAATGAGCAGCACCGGAGGCAGCAGCTGAAGATTCATGAAATTTCTTCACTGCTGTTTCTGCTTGCTTCTTGAGCTTGGCCAGATGCCTTTCTTTTTCCTCTCGGTAGTCATCAAGTGTCATAAGACATGAGGGATGAGCAACTTGATGATCCTCAAGCGGGGCCCTTCTGCCAGGAGGCTTCAAAGCGAATTTCTTCGCATATTTTGGAGTCACAAACCTGTACTCCTTCCACTCCTTTGCCCATCTTCGTTCAATTTTCTGCAGCCTAATCTTCCTTTTAGGCATAGTCTCAGGTTCATCATCAGGCGTGCAGTAGTCCAGGTATATGTCATCAGGAATGTCCACAGCTGTGTTCTGCTCCAGTTTCTTTCCTCCCCTCTGTTTCCTTTCTTCCTCCATTTTCTTCAGACGAGGAACTATCTGAGGATTTTGAACTCTTGAGGATTCTGATGAGCCTTGAAGAGTTTCTTCCAGAAACGCTGCAAATGAGTTAATGTGATGAGAACCGAGAGATTCATCAGCTGACATGTGTGTACCTGTGAACAGAGTATAGTTGCGAGGAATTTGGAGAGGTCATATGCGTTCTTAGATTTGAAGAAAATGAAAAGTTTGACAGTTTGAGGAATATAACCAGTGGTTGAGGAATTTGCATAAGCATTCTGTTCTTGGGTTCCAGAGTTGTACAGATCCGAAAATTCGCACAATTGAGGAATCTCGTGAAAATCTTAGATGCTTAGCTAGTTCATCAATGATTGTGGTGATGTATAGTGTTTGAGGAATCATGTGCGCATCGTATCTTGAGGAAAAACAGATTTCACATTGGAGAGGTAAAATTTTAGATCTAATCTGTTGTAAAAAATGGGATATATTTACCCTGGAAAGTGCGAACGAAGAACACAAAAAGGTGGTGATGGAGAGGCTCTTCGGTCAAGTGTCCAATGCACCCTAACTTGGCAGCAGAGGACGTCTATGGCGGCGGCGGACGTAGATGTTCCGTCTCCGGCGTGATCCTGGCGGCGAGAAGGTTGAGGCAGTGAAGCTCTTCCTTGCCGGTGACAAGACTACCAGCGGTGGCGCTAGGGTTCGGTGTGCTGTGGCAGGAGAGCGATGAGGCGAAGAAGATGATACCGAGGGGGTTAAGGACATATTTATAGCCCGAAAGTTACTGTTTGGCGCGAAAGTTTCGGACCGAATAGCCCTTGCCTCTACGTCTCCGCAGGACACGTGTAGCTCCCGTACGATGCGGTGGAGATAGTGGAGATCGTGGCTATCCAATCGTGGGAAGTGGGGATTCAGTTACTGTTCCTTTGAAGAAAACAATTTTTCGAAGATTTGAGGATTTTCGTTACAAAATCATCAGCTGGCAAGGATGCAGTGAGGATTTTGAACAAAGTTTCAAGTAGAACGCATATGAAGAATTGAATAGACTGGATAAGTATAGCATAGAGGGAAAATCGGGTCCGATCACATTCACTTAGCAGAAACATCAAATTGAAGAAATAGCAATAAGTGAATGCTGTTGAGGACTAGAAATCACAGTCTACCTAGGCAAATGAAAGTCATCAAGTGTTTATGAAGATTTTGCAATAGATCATCACAATGAAGAACAACTGTTTTGAAGAAAAATGCATTGTGAAGAATTTGATCATTTGAAGAAAAACAACTTGAGGAATTTCACATTGTGCGGTGGCGTTGCCCACCATATAAGAATGTTGATTACAGACGCCGCGTACAATTGTCGTAGGGCTCTGAGAATCAATTTCTTCGTTAATTTCTTCACATTCAGAGTGACTTTCTTCATCGGTTGAAGAAAATCGTTTCATCATGTGTTGCACATCTAAGTCATCAACTTTGCATAAGTGTTAGGATGTGTGCATGTTTTTACAAAACATTTGAATATTCTAAGATATTTAGCTCACACCGTAACTTGCAAAACCTTTTCTCATCCAAGGGCTTAGTGAAGATATCAGCCAGTTGATCATTAGTCTTCACATGGTCGATGAGGATATTTCCCTTGAGGACATGATCCCCTAAGAAAGTGATGACGAATCTGGATGTGCTTGGTCTTTGAGTGTTGTACTGGGTTATAGGCAATCTTGATAGCACTCTCATTGTCACAGTAGAGAGGCACATTCTTCATGTTGATGCCGTAGTCCTTGAGGGTTTGCTTCATCCATAGTAATTGAGCACAGCAAGAACCAGCAGCAATGTACTAAGCTTCGGCAGTGGAGAGTGATACGCAGTTCTGCTTCTTTGAGGACCACCAAACCAGTGATCTTCCGAAGAAATGGCATGTGCCAGATGTTGACTTGCGATCCACGCGGTCACCAGCATAGTCTGAATCAGAATACCCTACCAGATGAAGATTGGAGCCCTTGGGATACCATAATCCTAGTGTTGGTGTGTGAGCTAAGTATCGAAGAATATGTTTCACAGCCTTATGGTGTGATTCCTTCGGTTTTGCTTGAAAACGTGCACACATGCAAACACTAAGCATTATGTCTGGCCTAGATGCACATAGATACAATAAAGAACCAATCATAGAACGGTATACCTGCTGATCGAAATCTTTACCATTTTCATCAGTGCCGAGGTGACCGTTGGTAGGCATTGGAGTCTTGGCACCTTTGCATTCATGCATGTCGAATTTCCTCAGAACATCCTTGAGGTATTTCTCCTGTGATATGAAGATTCCATTGCTTTGTTGACGAATTTGAAGACCTAAGAAGAATTTCAGCTCCCCCATCATAGACATCTGATATTCTTCACTCATCATATAAGCAAATTCATCACTGTGTCTTTTGTCAGTACAGCCAAATATGATATCATCAACATATATTTGACATACAAACAGTTCATTATCATAAGATTTTGTGAAAAGAGTTGGATCGAGTGAACCAGGTTTGAAGCCTTTCTTCATGAGGAATTCCTTCAATGTATCATACCATGCCCGAGGGGCTTGTTAGAGGCCATACAGAGCCTTTTTGAGTCTGAAGACTTTGTCTGGATTCTTTGGATCCTCGAAACCTGGGGGCTGAGCAACATATACTTCTTCCTCAAGCTTACCATTGAGGAATGCACTTTTCACATCCATTTGATATAAGATGATGTTATGATGATTAGCATAGGCAAGTAGAATTCAAATAGCTTCAAGTCTAGCAACAGGTGCAAAAGTTTCATTAAAATCTATTCCTTCAACCTGGGTGTAGCCTTGGGTACTAGTCGTGCCTTGTTCCTCACCACTTGACCGTCCTCATCTTGCTTGTTTCGGAAAATCCACTTGGTGCCGATGATGTTATGCTTGCGAGGATCTGGTCGTTTGACGAGCTCCCATACGTCATTCAGCTTGAATTGAAGAAGTTCGTCTTGCATGGCTTGGATCCACTCCGGTTCCGGAAAAGCCTCAGCTACTTTTGAGGGTTCTGTGATAGATACAAAAGAGAAATGCCCACAAAAGTTAACTAAGTGTGAAGCTTTTGAGCGAGTGAGAGGACCTGGCGCGTTGATGTCGTTGAGGATTTTGTCAAGTTCTACTTCATTTGCAATCCTCGGATGTGCCGGTTGAGGATTTTGTCTAGGCTGAGGAAGTGGTGTTGTTGCAATTTCCTCAGGAGCATCTTCTTGTCTTTCATCAGCGATGGGGATTGTTTCTTCACCAATTTCCTCAGTGGGAACAATGTCTTCAGTAGGCTTAAGCTTTATCGCTTCCTCAGGAGACAGCTTATCTGGGTCAGAAGGCAATTGCTCTCTTTGCGAGCCATTAGTTTCATCGAACCGCACATCTACAGTCTCAACAACTTTGTTGTGATAGTTGTTGAAGACTCTGTAGGTGTGCGAGTCCTTTCCATAACCGAGCATAAAACCTTCATGTGCCTTAGGTGCAAATTTTGAGCTGTGATCAAGATCTCTAATCCAGCATTTTGCACCGAAGACTTTGAAATAACTTACATTGGGTTTCTTGTCAGTGAGGAGTTCATATGAGGTTTTCTTGAGGAATTTGTGAAGATATACCCTGTTGATGATATGGCATGCAGTATTGATTGCTTCAGGCCAGAAGCGACGAGGAGTCTGATATTCTTCAAGCATAGTTCTCGCCATTTCAACCAGAGTCCTGTTCTTTCTTTCGACGACACCATTCTGCTGAGGAGTATAAGGAGCAGACAATTCGTGAGTAATACCAAGTTCATCAAGATAATCATCAAGACCAGTGTTTTTGAACTCGGTTCCATTATCACTCCTGATATGTTTGATCTTGATGCCGAAGTTCGTTGATGCCCTTGAAGAAAATCGTTTGAAGATTTCCTGCACTTCAGTTTTATACACGATAATGTGCACCCGAGTGTATCTGGAATAATCATCAACTATGACAAAGCCATATAGAGATGCTGCATTGGTTAGTGTTGCATAGTGTGTAGGTCCAAATAAATCCATATGAAGCAATTCAAATGGACGTGTAGTGGTCATGATGGTTTTGGAGGGATGTTTGGATTTGGTCATTTTCCCAGATTCACAAGCACCGCAGAGATGATCCTTGAGGAATTTGACAGATTCGATACCAATGACATGCTTCTTCTTTGCAAGTGTGTGCAAATTCCTCATGCCTGCATGACCTAGCCTTCTGTGCCACAGCCATCCTTCTGAGGTTTTTGCTAATAAGCAAGTGGCTGGTTGAGGACCTGTAGAGAAGTCAACAATGTACAAATCCCCTCTTCTTACACCTTCGAAGACTTTGGATCTGTCAGATTCCATGATAACTACACATCTATATCTACCAAATATAACAATCATATCAAGATCACAAAGCATCAAGACTGACATGAGGTTAAAACCAAGGGATTCAACAAGCATTACTTTGTCCATATGCCTATCCTTGGAAATAGCTAATTTGCCAAGTCCCAATACCTTGCTTTTACCTTTATCAGCATATGTGATTTGCTTCAGAGGTGATGGAGTTAGTGGCATATTCATCAGTAGGCTTTTATCACCAGTCATGTGATGTGTGCAGCCACTATCGAGAACCCACTCAGTATTTTTGGGTTTATCATCCTGCAGATGAATTAGTACAGCTTACCATCTCATATGCTTCAAGTTTGAAGAATATGATACTAATTTCATTATAACAGAAATGTAAGGACGTGTGAAATATTTCTATTTCATCAATCATTAGCTTGCGTCCTGTCAAGCATTTCCTCAGGTCTCCAGCAAATTCTTCAGATGATGATTTTCATCTGGAGACCTGACCTGTAGAAGTGATTAGTTTGATTTCTTCACCACCCACATATGAAGGGGTGGGAAAGCGTTCATCATCCTGCGAGCACCATATGAGAAAGGTGGCATTGAAGCTAATGCATTTCTCTTAACAGTAGGGGGGTTAAAGTACTCATATGAGTATGCAGAGAACTGGTTTGAGGATTTATGAACATAATGATTTGAAGAATAGCGCTCATAATCATATTCCTTGTAGTTTCCCTGCATGTTAGACGCATAAGCACGGGTATGAGCATAGTTTTGACCAGTTGAGGATTTTGATCCTCTTGAAGACTTTGGTCCTCCTGAGGAATTTGATCTGGGGTTCAGATTCTTCAGAGGTGATGTCATGAGGACATTTACTTGAAGATTTTCAAGACAATTTTTGGGAACCCAGATTTTCCTCAGAGGAGGGCCATTCCTGCAGTTAGTTCCAACATATTGAGCAAATACTTTACCAGATTGATCTTTGAACAGTTTATAGTTGGAATCAAATGACTCATCAGAGGAATAGGATAATTCACATGAGAAGCCAGTTAGATTAGATGGATCAAAAGGAGGCCCAGTAGCAGCAATCCATGAGGTTTTGGGATACTGCTTAGGTTTCCAATAAGATCCATCAGCATTCAATTTCCTCTCAAAGGCAATTCCTTCTTTCCTCGGGTTCCTGTTCAAGATCTGCTTTTTGAGCACATCACAAAGGATTTGATGTCCTTTGAGGCTTTTGTACATGCCTGTCAAGTACAATTCCTTCAACCCTGCATTTTCATCAGTGACATTTGTGTTTTCCTCAAGTGAGGAAATAGACACAACAGGTGCAGTTGAAGAATTTGTAGCAGTGGTAGCATTTGAAGATTCTGGTGAAGAATCAACAGTTTCACGATCAATGCATTTAAGACATGGAGGAATAAATTCAACTTGACTAGCGCTGATCTGCTGAGCTAGTAATGAACCATTCTCCATACGAAGATCATCATAAGACATCCTCAGCTTCTCAAGATCAAGCTTCCTTTGAAGAAATTCATAGGAAAGCTTCTCATGATCAGTGAGGAGTGTATCATAACGATCCTGAAGAATATCAAATCTAGACTGAAGATTTTTCATGTCATCAGCGAGGATTTGATTAAGATTCATTTCATCATTCAACAGATCATCACTTTTGTCTAGCAGTTTTTGAAGCTTTTCCGGAGCATTTTGTTGTTTAGTGGCAATGATGGCAAGTTCACTGTAACTGGGGTTTTTGTAATCATCATGTTCACAGCCACTTGAATCAGATGAGGAGGCATTATGTGATACCTTTGAACCTTTTGCCATGAAGCAATAGGTTGGAGCGAAGTCATCAGCATAATCATCGGTATGGATGGTGCACTCATTTTCTTCAAGATTGAAGATTGACTTGCTGACGAAATTGGTTGCTAGCGCAAGACTAGCCTGTCCGGATTCTGAATCTTCTCCAGAGCCTTCTTCATCATCACATTCTTCTGATTCTGCCTCTAAATCCATTTCCTTGCCAATAAGTGCCCGAGCCTTTCCGAAGCTAGTCTTCTTGTGTGAGGAGGACTTTGAAGATGAGGATTTTGAAGATTTCTTCTTCTTCTTTGAGTCATCAGAACTGTCATCCTTGTATTTCTTCTTCTTTGATTCCTTTCCCCAGCGAGGACAATCAGCAATGTAATGACCTGATTTCTTGCACTTGTGACAGTCCGTTTCTTGTAGTCCTCAGATGCAGATTCTGATTTCCTCATGTCTCTTCTTGATGATTTACCGAACTCGCCTCGTCGTGTAAATCTCTGGAATTTCCTCACTAGCATTGCAAGTTCCTGACCAAATTCTTCAGGGTCACAGCTGCTATCATCTGTGTCTTCTTCTTCAGATGAGGAAATTGCTCTTGCCTTCAGTGCACGTGGTCTGGAATAGCTTTGTCCATATAGATCTCTCTTTTCTTCTAGCTGGAATTCATGAGTATTTAGCCTCTCGAGGATATCAGCAGGATCTAACATCTTGTAGTCTAGTCTTTCTTGAATCATCAGAACTAAAGTGTCAAATGAAGAATCCAAAGATCTCAGCAGTTTCTTCACAACTTCGTGATCAGTGATGTCTCGAGCTCCCAGTGCTTGCAGTTCATTTGATATGTCAGTGAGGCGATCAAAGGTGTCTTGGCAGCTTTCATTGTCATGTCTCTTGAAGCGATTGAAGAGATTGCGAAGAATATCAACACGAGAGTCACGTTGGGTTGATACTCCTTCATTTACCTTGCACAGTCTCTCCCAGATCAGTGTTGCAGAGCCTAAGGCACTTACTCTTCCAAACTGGCCAGGGCTCAGATGACCACATATGATGTTCTTCGCTTGAGAATCGAGTTGCTTAAATTTCTTCACATCAGCTGCACTGACACTAGCAGAAATGATGGGGACACCATTTTCCACAATATACCAGAGATCATTGTCTATAGCTTGTAGATGCATTTGCATTTTGTTCTTCCAGAAGGGAAAGTTCTTTCCCTCGTAGGTAGGACATGCTGCAGTCACCTTAAACATGCCTGCAGTCGACATAACTAAAACTCCAGGTGGTTAAACCAAAATCACACAGAACATGGGAGTACCTTGCTCTGATACCAATTGAAAGTGTGTTATATCGACTAGAGGGGGGGTGAATAGGAGATTTTTAGAATTTCATCACTGAGGAAATTCCTTTTGAGTAAATTCCTCACTGATGACTAACTTACAGCGGAAACGATTACGGATCAGACGTGCAACCTTTCACAATAGCAGTATTACAGAGTGAAGAATGTAAAAACAGATTGCACAGTAAGCAGGCACGCAGAATACCGATGATGATTAACTCAAGTGAAGAATTTGGGGTTGAGGAAATTCAGAGAAAGTCTTCAGCAAATTCTTCAAACAGTCACAGTAAAAGTCATCAACACATAATACAGAGAATGTAAAGAGTTGAGAAATTAAAACCCGATTCTTGGTGAAGACTGTTGTTGATGACCCAGTTCCAACTGCTGTGACAGTTGTACATCTGGTTTGGAGCGGCTTGGTATTGAAACCAAAGGACACCCAATCCCGGGACACACAGTCCCTACCGTATTCTCCTTGAGCTAAGGACACACAGTCCTCGCCCAACACTCGTGGTAAGTCTTCAGGGAAGACTTCCAAACCCTCACAAACTCGGTCACCCGGCGATCCACAATTGACAGCTGGATTGCTCTAGACCATGATGCCTAACCGTCTAGAGGATGCACAGTCCTCAAAGGTAAAAGGCTTTAGTCCCACACAGGAACAACTTCTTCAGTGATGCTCAATCACTAGGTTTGGTTTGTGGTTTTGGTGGGTGGTGTATTTCCTCACTGATGATTTACTCTCGAAAGCTCTAAGGAATTTGGGTTGCTCTTATGACAAGTGTCAGTTTCTAACGGAGCAGCCAACCAGCTAGTGGTTGTGGGGGGCGGCTATTTATATTCTGGGAGCATCCCGATATGATTTGACATTAATGCCCTTAAATAATATGACCGTTGGAGTGGATAAGATCAGTGACTTGGGGTGGCTTATCGAAACGGTCGGGACTCTCAACTGTGAGAGTCCTCATGTCACTCATATTCCTCACTTGAGGCTTTTGGTAGGATTTGGCTTGGGTTGAGCATCATGAGGAAATCCATTCCATAGTGTTACTTTGACCCCCTTTAACAGTACGGTGTTCCTATTCATTAAATGCGAAGAAAGTAAAACAGAAAACGTAAATCTTCACGCTTCAATTTCTTCAGAATGATTTTCTTCAGGAACCACCGATCTTCTCAATATCAATATCTTCATGAGGAATATCAATTTCATCGCAATTTCTTCGCGATTCATTTCTTCAGCTTCAGACCAATTTCTTCAACTGAAGACATACATTTTTAGGGGTCGATATTCTTCAAATATCTCAAACTCCTCAATGACTTATAGATCCTGTGTACACTTATAAACGCATTAGATACTTAACCTATTAGTCTTCAAACCACCAAAATCACTAAGGGGCACTAGATGCACTTACAACAACTGTCACAGCAGTTGGAACTGGGTCATCAACAACAGTCTTCACCAAGAATCGGGTTCTAATTCCTCAACTCTTTACTTTCTCTGTATTATGTGTTGATGACTTTCACTGTGACTGTTTGAAGAATTTGCTGAAGACTTTCTCTGAATTTCCTCAACCCCAAATCCTTCACTCTAGTTAATCATCATCTATTTTCTGCGTGTCTGCTTACTGTGCAATCTGTTTTCATAATCTTCACTCTGTAATACTGCTGTTGTCAACGATTGCACGACTGATCCTTAACTGTTTCCGCTGTAAGTTAGTCATAAGTGAGGAATTTCCTCAAAAGGAATTTCCTCAGTGATGAAATTCTAAAAATCTCCTATTCACCCCCCCTCTAGTCGATATAACGCACTTTCAATTGGTATCAGAGCAAGGTACTCCCTTGTTCTGTGTGATTTTGGTTTAACCACCTGGAGTTTTAGTTATGTCGACTGCAGGCATGTTCAAGGTGACTGCACCATGTCCCACCTACTAAGGGAAGAACTTTCCTTTCTGGAAGAACAAAATGCAACTGCATTTACAAGCTATTGACAATGATCTCTGGTATATTGTGGAAAATGGTGTCCCCCTCGTTTCTGCCAGTGTCACTGCAGCTGATGTGAAGAGATTCAAGCAACTCGATTCTCAAGCGAAGAACATCATCTGTGGCTATCTGAGCCCGGGTCAGTTTGGAAGAGTAAGTGCTTTGGGATCTGCAACACTGATCTGGGAGAGACTGTGTAAGGTAAATGAAGGAGTATCAACCCAGCGTGACTCTCGTGTTGATATTCTTCGCAATCTCTTCAATCGCTTCAAGAGACATGACAATGAATGTTGCCAAGTTACCTTTGATCGCCTCACTGATATATCAAATGAACTGCAAGCACTGGGAGCTCGAGATATCACTGATCACGAAGTTGTGAAGAAACTGCTGAGATCCTTGGATCCTTCATTTGACACTCTAGTTCTGATGATTCAAGAAAGACTAGACTACAAGATGCTAGATCCAGCTGATATTCTTGAAAGGATAAATACTCATGAATTCCATCAAGAAGAAAAGACGGATCTATATGGACCAAGCTATTCCAGACCACGAGCACTGAAGGCTAGAGCAATTTCCTCATCTGAAGAAGAAACAGATGACAGCAGTTGTGACCCTGAAGAATTTGGACAGGAGCTCGCAATGCTTGTGAGGAAATTCCAGAGATTTACTCGCCGAGGTCAGTTCGGTAAATCATCAAGAAGAGACATGAAGAAATCAGAATCTGCATCTGAGGACTACAAGAAACGGACCTATCACAAGTGCAAGAAATCAGGCCATTACATTGCTGATTGTCCTCGCTAGGGAAAGGAATCAAAGAAGAAGAAATACAAGGATGACAGTTCTGATGATTCAAGGAAAAATAAGAAATCTTCAAAATCCTCATCTTCAAAGTCCTCTTCACACAAGAAGACTAGCTTCAGAAAGGCTCGGGCACTTATTGGCAAGGAAATGGATTCCGAGGCAGAATCAGAAGAATGTGATGATGAAGAAGGCTCTAGAGAAGATTCAGAATCCGGACAGGCTAGTCTTGCACTAGCAACCAATTTCGTCAGCAAGTCAATCTTCAATCTTGAAGAAAATGAGTGCACCATCCATACTGATGACTTCGCTCCAACCTATTGCTTCATGGCAAAAGGTTCAAAGGTATCACATAATGCCTCCTCCTCTGATTCGAGTGACTGTGAACATGATGACTACAAAAAACCCAGTTACAGTAAACTTGCCATCATTGCCACTAAACAACAAACTGCTCTGGAAAAGCTTCAAAAACTGCTAGACAAAAGTGATGATCTGTTGAATGATGAAATGAATCTTAATCAAATCCTCGCTGATGACATGAAAAATCTTCAGTCTAGATTTGATATTCTTCAGGATCGTTATGATACACTCCTCACTGATCATGAGAAGCTTTCCTACGAATTTCTTCAAAGGAATCTTGATCTTGAGAAGCTGAGGATGTCTTATGATGATCTTCGTATGGAAAATGATTCATTACTAGCTCAACAGATCAGCGCTAGTCAAGTTCAATTTATTCCTCCATGTCTTAAATGCATTGATCGTGAAACTGCTAATTCTTCAACAAAATCTTCAAATGCTACCTCTGCTACAGATTCTTCAACTGCACCTGTTGTGTCTATTTCCTCACATGAGGAAAACACAAATGTCACTGATGAAAATGCAGGGTTGAAGGAATTGTACGTGACAGGCATGTACAAAAGCCTCAAAGGACATCAAATTCTTTGTGATGTGCTCAAAAAGCAGATCTTGAACAGGAACCCGAGGAAAGAAGGAATTGCCTTTGAGAGGAAATTGAATGCTGGTGGATCTTATTGGAAACCTGAGCAGTATCCCAAAACCTCATGGGTTGCTGCTACTGGGCCTCCTTTTGATCCATCTAATCTAACTGGCTTCTCATGTGAATTATCCTATTCCTCGGATGAGTCATTTGATTCCAACTATAAACTGTTCAAAAATCAATCTGGTGAAGTATTTGCTCGATATGTTGGAACTAACTGCACGATTGGCCCTCCTTTGAGGAAAATCTGGGTTCCCAAAAGTTGTCTTGAAAATCTTCAAGTGAATGTCCTCATGACATCACCTCTGAAGAATCTGAACCCCAGATCAAATTCCTCAGGAGGACCAAAGTCTTCAAGAGGATCAAAATCCTCAACTGGTCAAAACTATGCTCGTACCCGTGCTTATGCGTCTAACATGTAGGGAAACTACAAGGAATATGATTATGAGCGCTACTCCTCAAATCATTATGTTCATAAATCATCAAACCAGTTCTCTGCATACTCATATGAGTACTTTAACCCCCCTACTGTTAAGAAAAGTGCATTAGCTTCAATGCAACCTTTCTCATATGGTGCTCGCAGGATGATGAACGCTTTGCCACCCCTTCAGATGTGGGTGGTGAAGAAATAAAACTAATCACTTCTGCAGGTCAGGTCTCCACATGAAAATCATCATCTGAAGAATTTGCTGGAGACCTGAGGAAATGCTTGATAGGACGCAAGCTAATGATTGATGAAATAGAAATATTTCACACGTCCTTACATTTCTGTTATGATGAAACTACTGAACTGATGAAATTAGTATCATATTCTTCAAATCTGAAGCATATGAGATGGTAAGCTGTACTAATTCATCTGCAGGATGACAAACCCAAAAATACTGAGTGGGTTCTCGATAGTGGCTGCACACATCACATGACTGGTGATAAAAACTTACTGATGAATATGCCACTAACTCCATCACCTCTGAAGCAAATCACATATGCTGACAAAGGTAAAAGCAAGGTATTGGGACTTGGCAAAGTAGCTATTTCCAAGGATAGGCATATGGACAAAGTGATGCTTGTTGAATCCCTTGGTTTTAACCTCATGTCAGTCTCTATGCTTTGTGATCTTGATATGATTGTTATCTTTGGTAGATATAGATGTGTAGTCATCTTGGAATCTGACAGATCCAAAGTCTTCGAAGGTGTAAGGAGAGGGGATTTGTACATTGTTGACTTCTCTACAGGTCCTCAACCAGCCACTTGCTTACTAGCAAAAACCTCAGAAGGATGGCTGTGGCACCGAAGACTAGGTCATGCAGGCATGAGGAATTTGCACACACTTGGAAAGAAGAAGCATGTCATTGGCATCGAATCAGTCAAATTCCTCAAGGATCATCTCTGTGGTGCTTGTGAATCTGGGAAAATGACCAGATCCAAGCATCCCTCCAAAACCATCATGACCACTACACGTCCATTTGAATTGCTTCATATGGATTTAGTTGGACCTACTCACTATGCAACACTAACCAATGCAGCATCTCTATATGGCTTTGTCATAGTTGATGATTATTCGAGATACACTTGGGTGCATATTATAGTGTATAAAACTGAAGTGCAGGAAATCTTCAAACGATTTTCTTCAAGGACCTCGACGAACTTCGGCATCAAGATCAAACATATCAGGAGTGATAACGGAACCGAGTTCAAAAACACTGGTCTTGATGATTATCTTGATGAACTTGGTATTACTCACGAATTGTCTGCTCCTTATACTCCTCAGCAGAATGGTGTCGTCGAAAGAAAGAACAGGACTCTGGTTGAAATGGCAAGAACTATGCTTGAAGAATATCAGACTCCTCGTCGCTTCTGGCCTGAAGCAATCAACACTGCATGTGATATCATCAACAGGGTATATCTTCACAAATTCCTCAAGAAAACCTCATATGAACTCCTCACTGACAAGAAACCCAATGTAAGTTATTTCAAAGTCTTCGGTGCAAAATGCTGGATTGGAGATCCTCATCATAGCTCGAAATTTGCACCTAAGGCACATGAAGGTTTTATGCTCGGTTATGGAAAGGACTCGCACACCTACAGAGTCTTCAACAACTATCACAACAAAGTTGTTGAGACTGTAGATGTGCGGTTCGATGAAACTAATGGCTCGCAAAGAGAGCAATTGCCTTCTGATCCAGATAAGCTGTCTCCTGAGGAAGCAATTAACCTTAAGCCTACTGAAGACATTGTCCCCACTGAGGAAATTGGTGAAGAAACGATCCCCATCGCTGTTGAAAACAGAGAAGATGGTCATGAGGAAATTGCAACAGCACCACTTCCTCAGCCCAGACAAAATCCTCAACCAACTCATCCGAGGATTGCAAATGAAGTAGAACTTGACAAAATCCTCAACGACATCAACGCGCCAGGTCCTCTCACTCGCTCAAAAGCTTCACACTTAGTTAACTTTTGTGGGCATTTCTCCTTTGTATCCATCACAGAACCCTGAAAAGTAGCTGAGGCTTTTCTGGAACCGGAGTGGATCCAAGCCATGCAAGACGAACTTCTTCAATTCAAGCTGAATGACGTATGGGAGCTCGTCAAACGACCAGATCCTCGCAAGCATAACATCATTGGCACCAAGTGGATTTTCCAAAACAAGCAAGATGAGGACGGTCAAGTGGTGAGGAACAAGGCACGACTTGTAGCCCAAGGCTACACCCAGGTTGAAGGAATAGATTTCCATGAAACTTTTGCACCTGTTGCTAGACTTGAAGCTATTCGAATTTTACTTGCTTATGCTAATCATCATAACATCATCTTATATCAAATGGATGTGAAAAGTGCATTCCTCAATGGTAAGCTTGAGGAAGAAGTATATGTTGCTCAGCCCCTAGGTTTTGAGGATCCAAAGAATCCAGACAAAGTCTTCAGACTCAAGAAGGCTCTGTATGGCCTCAAGCAAGCCCCTCGGGCATGGTATGATACATTGAAGGAATTCCTCATGAAGAAAGGCTTCAAACCTGGTTCACTCGATCCAACTCTTTTCACAAAATCTTATGATAATGAGCTGTTTGTATGTCAAATATATGTTGATGACATCATATTTGGTTGTACTAACAAAAGATATAGTGATGAATTTGCCTATATGATGAGTGAAGAATATCAGATGTCCATGATGGGGGAGCTGAAATTCTTCTTAGGTATTCAAATTCGTCAACAAAACAATGGAATCTTCATATCACAGGAGAAATACCTCAAGGATGTTCTGAGGAAATTCGACATGCATGAATGCAAAGGTGCCAAGACTCCAATGCCTACCAACGGTCACCTCGGCACTGATGAAAATGGTAAAGATTTCGATCAGCAGGTATACCGTTCTATGATTGGTTCTTTATTGTATCTATGTGCATCAAGGCTAGACATAATTCTTAGTGTTTGCATGTGTGCACGTTTTCAAGCAAAACCGAAGGAATCACACCATAAGGCTGTGAAACATATTCTTCGATACTTAGCTCACACACCAACACTAGGATTATGGTATCCCAAGGGCTCCAATCTTCATCTGGTAGGGTATTCTGATTCAGACTATGTTGGTGACCGTGTGGATCGCAAGTCAACATCTGGCACATGCCATTTCCTCGGAAGATCACTAGTTTGCTGGTCCTCAAAAAAGCAGAACCGCGTATCACTCTCCACTGCCGAAGCTGAGTACATTGCTGCTGGTTCTTGCTGTGCTCAATTACTATGGATGAAGCAAACCCTCAAGGACTACGGCATCAACATGAAGAATGTGCCTCTCTACTGTGACAATGAGAGTGCTATCAAGATTGCCTACAACCCAGTGCAGCACTCGAAGACCAAGCACATCCAGATTCGTCATCATTTTCTTCGGGACCATGTCCTCAAGGGCAATATCCTCATCGATCATGTGAAGACTGATGATCAACTGGCTGATATCTTCACTAAGCCCTTGGATGAGAAAAGGTTTTGCAAGTTGCGGTGTGAGCTAAATATCTTAGAGTCTTCAAATGTTTTGTAAAAACATGCACACATCCTAACACTTATGCAAAGTTGATGACTTAGATGTGCAACACATGATGAAACGATTTTCTTCAACCAATGAAGAAAGTCACTCTGAATGTGAAGAAATTAACGAAGAAATTGATTCTCAGGGCCCTACGACAATTGTACGCGGCGTCTGTAATCAACATTCTTATATGGTGGGTAACGCCACCGCCCAATGTGAAATTCCTCAAGTTGATTTTCTTCAAATGATCAATTTCCTCACAATGCATTTTTGTTCAAAACAGCTGTTCTTCATTGTGATGATTTATTGCAAAATCTTCAAAAACACTTGATGAATTCCATTTGACTAGGTAGACTGTGATTTCTAGTCCTCAACAGCATTCACTTATTGCTATTTCTTCAAGTTGATGTTTCTGCTAAGTGAATGTGATCGGACCCTACTTTCCCTCTATGCTATACTTATCCAGCCTATTCAATTCTTCATATGCGTTCTACTTGAAACTTTGTTCAAAATCCTCACTGCATCCTTGTCAGCTGATGATTTGGTAACAAAAATCCTCAAATCTTCAAAAATTGTTTTCTTCAAAGGAACAGTAACTGAACCCCCACTTCCCACGATCGGATAACCACGATCTCCACTATTTCCACCGCATCGTACGGGAGCTACACGTGTCCTGCGGAGACGTAGAGGCAAGGGCTATTTGGTCCAAAACTTTCGCGCCAAACAGTAACTTTCGGGCTATAAATATGTCCTTATCCCCCTCGGTATCATCTTCTTCGCCTCATCGCTCTCCTACCACAGCACACCGAACCCTAGCGCCACCGCTGGTAGTCTTGTCGCCGGCAAGGAAGAGCTTCACTGCCTCAACCTTCTCGCCGCGAGGATCACGCCGGAGACGGAACATCTACGTCCGCCGCCGCCGTAGACGTCCTCTGCTGCCAAGTTAGGGTGCATTGGACACTTGACCGAAGAGCCTCTCCAACGGCACCTTTTTTTGTGTTCTTCGTTCGCACCTTCCAGGGTAAATATATCCCATTTTTACAGTAGATTAGATCTGAAATTTTACCTCTCCCATGTGAAATCTGTTTTTCCTCAAGATACGATGCGCACATGATTCCTCAAACACTATCCATCACCACAATCATTGATGAACTAGCTAAGCATCTAAGATTTTCACGAGATTCCTCAATTGTGCGAATTTTCAGATCTGTACAACTCTGGAACCCAAGAACAGTATGCTTAAGCAAATTCCTCAACCACTGGTTATATTCCTCAAACTGTCAAACTTTTTCATTTTCTTCAAATCTGAGAACGCATATGACCTCTCCAAATTCCTCGCAACTATACTCTGTTCACAGGTACACACATGTCAGCTGATGAATCTCTCGGTTCTCATCACATTAACTCATTTGCAGCGTTTCTGGAAGAAACTCTTCAAGGCTTATCAGAATCTTCAAGAGTTCAAAATCATCAGCAAATTCCTCGTCTGAAGAAAATGGAGGAAGAAAGGAAACAGAAGGGAGGAAAGAAACTGGAGCAGAACACAGCTGTTGATATTCCTGATGACATATACATGGACTATTGCACACCTGATGATGAACCTAAGACTATGCCTAAAAGAAAGATTAGGCTGCAGAAAATTGAACGCAGATGGGCAAAGGAGTGGAAGGAGTACAGGTTTGTGACCCCAAAATATGCGAAGAAATTCGCTTTGAAGCCTCCTAGCAGAAGGGCTCCACTTGAGGATCATCAAGTTGCTCATCCCTCAAGTCTTATGACACTTGATGACTACCCACATGAAAGAGAAAGGCATCTGGTCATGCTCAAGAAGCAAGTCGAAACAGCAGTGAGGAAATTTCATGAATCCTCAGCTGCTGCCTCCGGTGCTGCTTATTCCTGAGCAGCAGAAACTTCCGGCTCAGAGATTCCTCAAAAGCAGTCTGCGCCATCAAAGCCAAAGGCTCCAAAGCCTCAAGAGAAGTCTGGACAGGCTTCTGTCACAAAACCCTCAGCTCTAAAACCCTCAGCTCCAAAACCCTCGGTTCCAAAACCGTCAACTCCAAAACCATCAGCGCCAAAACCCCCAGCACCCATCTCATCTACACCAAAGTCCTCAGCTCCACCTCCAAAACCAGTACAGAAGAAAGTCGTGAAGCCTACGACTGCCAGCTCCAGCTCCTCACTCCCAGCTGCAACTAGCTCGGAGACAAAGTCTTCAACACCCCTTATGAAGACTTTGGCAACTACTGAACCCGCACCTCTGCCCAGCCCCAGCAAAATCATCGCAGTGGAGTTTTGTCTGACAAGTGTGAGAAACTGTCAGACCGCACAAGCATCAAACGCAATTTCATCAAGCTAGCCACTAGTGCTGTTGATGACTACAACAAGCGACACCCACAACCAGCACCAACTCCTCAGCCCCTGGTTGAACAGCCAGAAGATGCATCTCCTGATGAGGAGGAAATTCCTCAAAGTGAGGAACAACACCAAGAGCGCCGAGCTGATGAGCCGGCTATTGAAGAAATCATCACCAAGACCACCACAGATGAAACTGCAACCCATGATGCAACTGCTACTGATCCAGCTGCTTCACCAAAGCAGGCTGATGACTCTTTTCCAGCTGGTTCCTCACTGCCAGCTGAAGAATCTGTCGAGAAAACACCTTCACCAAAAGCTTCAAAGGTGAAGAAGTTAAACCCGTCTGCATCAGACGCGAAAAAGACAAGAGCTGCTGAGAAGGAAGCGAAGAAGAGAAAAGCTTCCTCAGCAGAAGAAAAGATTGAGGAAAAACGCCTCAAGGAAACTGAAGAATCTGCCCCGCTGGACCCTGTGCCTCTAAATGTTGCACCTTCATATGAAATGGTCGTCATTGGTGACCAAACTACAAGGGCAGATGAGGAAATGAAGGATGCTGCCTCTGAGGAGCATACTGATGAGGAAATACAGATTGATGACAGTCCTCAACCTCATATTCCTCAGAAAGAGACTAGTCAAGCTTTAGCTGCAGCAGCTGATGAATCTGCTTCTGTCACAAAATCAGCTGATGAAAAACAAGCTGAAGAATATGTCCAGTCTGAGCAGGCTCCTCCCACTGGACAGGCTGACGAAACTCCACAAGCTGAGGAGGAAGAAGAAATTTCTCAGCCTCAAGCTCAGCCAGAGCAAGAAATACCAGCTGATGAAATTCCTCAACCTGAGGAAACTGCTGAAGAAAATGTTCCCGCCCCTGACAATGAATTCATTGTGCTCAACCCAGAGACTGCCATGGTTGTTTCCCCTCTCATTCCTCAGCACAATCTCAATCCAGTTCAGCGCCTGCCATTCTCGAAGCAGCCAAAGTTTCGGAAAGAAAATTTCTTTCAGGAACGCATGTATTTGATCGGAGAAAATCCCTATGACAAGCCTCAAATGAGGCATCTGAAGTTTTGGACAAGGACTCAGATGAACTACTATGCTTCTGTGCTCTGTGGACGCAACAAGATATTCCAGCACAGGCACATTCCTCATGATGAACTTGAAGAAATTCCCTGCATGGAACCAGTCCTCAGTGTACTCCATGATGCAGGTTTGCTCCCTATGTGCTCTGACATATCAGATTGGAATAGTGAGCTTATTCTTCAATTCTATGCAACTCTGCACATCTCGGGCAATGCTGATGACATCAACACTTGGGTGTTCGACTGGATGACCCAAAACACTCACTACAAGGCTCCAGCGTCTGAACTCCTTAGAGAACTGCCCGTACCAATTCCTTCAGAAGGGGCAGTGAAGCTTTATGGTGAGCTGAGCTACCAAATGGAATGATGGAAGTCCTCATGAAGCCTTTGGCTGCAGGAAAACCCTCAAGAACCACATTCCTCGTCCATGAGCTCAAATACACACCCCGGTCTGTCTACCGCATTCTCTGCAGTGTGCTCGCGCCCATCAAAGGCCATGACGATGACGAAGATGTCGTCGGCCTCATGAAGAATATCCTCTTCAACATCATTCACGGTATCCCGATGAATATCCATGATTTCTTCTTAAGGACTTTGGCTGACAATGCAATGTGCCCCTATGATCACAAAATTTATGCACCATGGATCATGAGATTCCTCAGGACAAGGACAGGCATCAACTTCCACGCAGACTTCCAGAACCATGTTGGTTATATGCCTCCTATCCGGGTCAACAAGAAGACTTTCGAGCCAATTGAGGGAAAAGGAAAGTCTGTGATTGATGAAGGCAGCAGGCCACTTGATGGTCAATTTAAAGAGCCAGATGCATATTCCTCATGGGACGATACTGAGACTCGTCCACCAAGCCCTGTTCCTCCTCGCGTGCTAAACACCAGAGAACTTCTCCTCAGTCTTCATCAGAAGGTGGATCACAACCACAAATGGGTCAAACGCCAGTTTGGTGCCATTGTGAAAACCCTCACTGAGACACAGAACTCTGTGAAACTTAATCATCACTATCTGCATGAGGTTTTTGATCGCACCTGGGCTACCCTTACACATCTGAAGACCTAGACTGAGCTTGAAGAATTGAACTTTGAGCAGGACTTTGACTGGTCGTGGCCTCCCAAGAAGAAGTTCAGGCCCATTCCAGTGCCAGATCTTGAAGACAACTCCTTCTCGTCCTTCCGCACCGCCGAATCCGATGAGGAACAACTCGACACTGCAACAGGTCCAAGGAAGAAGACTACACCCAAGAAGCGCCAAGGATCTTCATCAACCGCCAAGAAATGAAGTCTTCACGGGCGTTAGTCCTCAGTTTGTCCCTTTTTGTCACTTGATGACAAAAGGGGAGAAACTTGAGAGTTAGTCTTCAAACGGGAGTTATTTTTTTGGGGCTTATGTTACAAACTCTTGGCTCTTCTGAAGTTTTTATGCAATGAGTTGTAAGTTAAGCCCGATGGTTTATTCCTCAAGTTTTAATGCACGCATGCTAGAGTTCGTCAGATACCATTTGCCATCATGCATCTTCGTTTTCTTCATATGATATGTTATATGTATGCATGATTTACAAAGATTCAGGGGGAGATCTCCATGATATAAATCATCAATGTGCATATGCTATAAAAGTAAAATCCTCAAGGTATGCACATCTTCAGGGGGAGTCTCTGTGAATCTTGTCTTCAAATTCCTCAATTGAGTATTTACACTTCACATTTTTATTCCCTGTTGAAGACTTAACCTAATTGTCGTCAACCACCAAAAAGGGGGAGATTGTAAGTGCATCTAGTGCCCCTTAGTGATTTTGGTGGTTTGAAGACTTATAGGTTAAGTATCTAATGTGTTTATAAGTGTACACAGGATCTATAAGTCATTGAGGAGTTTGAGATATTTGAAGAATATCGACCCCTAAAAATATATGTCTTCAGTTGAAGAAATTGGTCTGAAGCTGAAGAAATGAATCACGAGGAATCTGCAATGAAATTGATAGTCCTCATGAAGATATTGATATTGAGAAGATCGGTGGTTCCTGAAGAAAATCAGTTTGAAGAAATTGAAGCGTGAAGATTTACGTTTTCCGTTTTACTTTCCTTGCATTTGATGAATAGGAACACCGTACTGTTAAAGGGGGTCAAAGTAACACTATGGAATGGATTTCCTCATGATGCTCAGCCCAAGCCAAATCCTACCAAAAGCCTCAAGTGAGGAATATGAGTGACATGAGGACTCTCACATTTGAGGGTCCCGACCGTTTCGATAAGCCACGCCAAGTCACTGATCTTATCCACTCCAACGGTCATATTATTTAAGGGCATTAATGTCAAATCATGTCGGGATGCTCCCAGGCTATAAATAGCCGCCCCCCACAACCACTAGCTGGTTGGCTGCTCCGTTAGAAACTGACACTTGTCATAAGAGCAACCCAAATTCCTCACAGGCTACGAAAGTAAATCATCAGTGAGGAAATACACCACCCACCGAAACCACAAACCAAACCTAGTGATTGAGCATCATTGAAGAAGTTGTTCCTGTGTGGGACTGAAGCCTTTTACCTTTGAGGACTGTGCATCCTCCTGACGGTTATGCGTCATGGTCTAGAGCAATCCAGCAGTCAATTGTGGATCGCCGGGTGACCGAGTTTGTGAGGGTTTGGAAGTCTTCCCTGAAGACTTACCACGAGTGTTGGGCGAGGACTGTGTGTCCTTAGCTCAAGGAGAATACGGTAGGGACTGTGTGTCCCGGGACTGGGTGTCCTTTGGTTTCAATACCAAGCCGCTCCAAACCAGATGTACAACTGTCACAGCAGTTGGAACTGGGTCATCAACAACAGTCTTCACCAAGAATCGGGTTCTAATTCCTCAACTCTTTACTTTCTCTGTATTATGTGTTGATGACTTTCATTGTGACTGTTTGAAGAATTTGCTGAAGACTTTCTCTGAATTTCCTCAACCCCAAATCCTTCACTCTAGTTAATCATCATCTGTTTTCTGCGTGCCTGCTTACTGTGCAATCTGTTTTAATAATCTTCACTCTGTAATACTGCTGTTGTGAACGATTGCACGACTGATCCTTAACTGTTTCCGCTGTAAGTTAGTCATCAGTGAGGAATTTCCTCAAAAGTAATTTCTTCAGTGATGAAATTTCCTCAAAAGGAATTTCCTCAGTGATGAAATTCTAAAAATCTCCTATTCACCCCCCTCTAGTCGATATAACGCACTTTCACATTGGCTGAAGGTTTTGCTGTTGGACTTGAGGGGAGACAACTATTGTAGACTCTGGGTTGTGGACGACGAAGGCATTGTATGGGTCTAGTGCATTTTACTCAACATGGTCCTCAGGGTGAGGAATTTCATCAGCTTGAGCTTCAGGCTGAGGAACATTCTCTGGTTGCACTGCAGGCTGAGGAATATGTTCTGATTGAGCTTCAGGCTGAGGAATGTAGTCAACCGGAGCATCCTGATGGGGGTTTTGCTCTGGAGGAGGAATAGGTTCATCCTGAGCCTCAGCTTGAGGGTTTTCCTCAGGAGGAGGAGGAGTTGAGTCAGCCTGATCCTCAGGAAGAGGATTTTTCTCAGGAATGTGACTTTCATCAGGCTTAGGATTTTCACTTTGTTCTTCCTTCGCTTGCTTGGTGATGGAGCCAGATTCATCAGCTGGTGCAGCTGATCCTTGTGAAGTTTCTTCATGAGGAATGGAGGGCTGAGGACTGTCATCAATGCGAATTTCCTCATCAGTGTGTTCCTTAGTTTCGACATTCTTCATTTCCTCATCTGCCCCTTGCTCCTGGTCTTCGCTTGCGAAGGGAATCATCTCATAATATGGAGCGCCGTTAAGAGGCACAGGATCCAGAGGAGCATTTTCTTCAAGTGCTTTGAGGCACTTGGCCTCAGTGTGTTATTTTGCTGATGAAGCTTTTCTCTTCTTGGCTTCCTTTTCAGCAGCCCTGGTCTTTTTCACGTCTGATGCAGATGGAGTCATTTTCTTCACCTTTGAAGCTTTTGGTGAAGGTGTTCTCTCAACAGAGACATTTCATCAGCTGGCTTTGAGGCACCAGCTGGAGCAGAGTCATTAGCTGGCCTTGAAGCAACAGCTGGAGCAGAGTCATCAGCTGGCTTTGAAGCATCAGCTGGAGAAGGGTCAATCTCACCAGTTGTAGCAAAGTCATCAGCTGGATTTTCCTTGGTGATTTCCTCAATTGCATGTTCATCCACACGGCTTCCTTGAGGGATTTCCTCAACATGAGCATTTTCATCAGCTAGTTCTTCAATCATAGGCTGAGGAGTTGGTACTGGAGGGGCAACCTTCTTGTTGTAGTTGTCAACATCTTGAGTGACAAGTTTTATGAAACTTATTTTGAGACTTTGACGGTCAGAAAGCTTGGTGTACTTATCTGTCAAAGTCTTAAATTCAGCCTGTGTTGACACAAGTGCATCAGGCGTCAGGTTGAGGAGATTATGCCTGAGGAATTTCTCCTTTTTGAGCTTTGCAACCTTGGCCTGTTTGGCTTGCTGCTCCTTCCACTTTGCCTCGTTGATGAATGTGGCCACCATGTGGCTGATGCCTGGGGGAAGTTTCATATCATCAAGTGGAGTGTTGGGGTCCTCATACCAGATGTTGATGTAGTCGAGGAGGACTTTCGGGTCCATGGCCAGAGGAATGGAGCTGCCAGAAGCTTGAGCTACCCTCTCTTGCTTGTTTCTGATGATGGCCTGCATAGTGTCAACATCAAATTCATCACTACCTTCTGATGCAGAAGGGACCTTGATGATTTTGCTTGGGCTTGGTCTTGTTCCTCTCCCAACAGTCACTTTAGTCTTCAGAGGAGTTGGTGAAGACTTTGTCTCCGAGCTAGTTGCAGATGGGACTGAGGACCTGGAGACAGTAGGTAATTGCTTCACTATTGGCTTCTGCTGAGGCTTTGAAGCCTGTGGTGGTGCTGAGGGTTTTGGTGCTGATGCTGGAGCTGTATTCTCTTAAGGCTTTGAAGCCTTTGGTTTTGGTGGCATAGACTTCAGTTGAGGAATTACCGTACCAGAAGTCTCAGCTGCAGAGGAAGTAGCGGCGGTTGCGGCAGCAGCAGATTCTTCATTGAACTTCCTCACAGCAGCCTCTGCCTGCTTCTTGAGCTTTTACAAGTGTTTAGACTTTTCATCAGTATAGTCATCAATTGTCTTGAGGCTTTAGGGATGAGCTTCATGATAATCCTCAAGTGGAGCCCGTTTTCCAGGAGGCTTCAGAGCGAATTTCTTCGCGTATTTGGGAGTGACGAATATGTACTCCTTCCACTCCTTAGCCCATCGGCGTTCTATCTTTTGAAGCCTGACTTTTCTCTTGGGCATAGTTTCATTTTCATCAAGAGTGTAGTAATCCAGGTATATATCCTCAGGGATATCTGCGGCAGTGTTTTGCTCAAGTTTCTTGCCTCCCTTTTGCTTCCTTTCATCCTCCATTTTCTTCAGCTGAGGCTTTTGCTGATGAGATTGAACTCTTGAGGATTCTGATGAGACTTGCAGATTTTCTTCAAGAAACGCTGCAAATGAGTTAATTTGATGAGAACCGAGAGATTCATCAGCTGACATGTGTGTACCTGTGAATAGAGTATAGTTGCGAGGAATTTGGAGAGGTCATATGCGTTCTCAGATTTGAAGAATTGATTTTTTTTGATAGTTGAGGAATTTGACTAGTGGTTGAGGAATTCATCTAAGCATACTGTTCTTGGGTTCCAGAGTTGTATAGATCCGAAAATTCGCACAACTGAGGAATCTCATGAAAATCTTAGATGCTTAGTGAAGTTCATCAATAGTTTGGTGATAGGCAGTGTTTGAGGAAAAGAAACCGATGGATTCTTGAGGAAAAACATATTTCACATCTCATAGGTAAAATAGTAGATCAAACTGGCTGTAAAAATAGGGTTTTTATTTACCCTAGATGTTACGCACGAAGAACAGAGAAGTAGTAGCAGTAGATGCTCTTTTGGTGCATGTCCAATGCACCCTAACTCGGCAGCAGAGGACGGCTACGGCGGCGGCGGACGAAGATTGTCCGGCTCCGGCGTGGTTTCGACGACGGAGAAGTCGAGGCAGTCAAGCTCTTCTTCGCCGGTGACGAGACTTCTAGCAGTGGCGCTAGGGCTTGGAGCTTTGCTGTAGCAGGAGGGCGATGGAATGAAGAAGATTTTACCGAGGGAGTTGGGGACATATTTATAGCCAGGCGGTAACTATTGGCGCGAAAATATCGGACCAAATAGCCCGTGTCTCTACGTCTCCGCAGGACACGTGTAGCTCACGAGAGAAGCGGTTGAGATCGTGGAGATCGTGGTTATCCGAACGAGGAAAGTGAGGTTGAGTTACTATGTATTAAAAAACATTTTTGAAGATTTGAGGATTTTGTTACAAAATCATCAGCTGGCAAGGACGCAGTGAGGATTTCGAACAAAGTTTCAAGTAGAACGCATATGAAGAATTGAATAGACTTGGTGAGAATAACATAGAGGGAAAGTAGGGTCCGATCACATTCACTTAGATGAAATATCAAATTGAAGAAATAGCTATAAGTGAATGCTGTTGAGGACTTGAAGTCACAGTCTATCTAGGTAAACGAAAATCATCAAGTGTTTTTGAGAGTTTTGTGACAAATCGTCACTATGATGAATTTCAGTTTTGAAGAAAACGATTTTGCTGAACAACTGTTTTGAAGAAAATCAAATTTTGAAGAAATGAAGCTTTGAAGAAATTCAACTTGAGGAATATCACGTTGGGCGGTGGCGTGACCCACCATATAAGAATGTTGATTACAGACGCCACGTACAATTGTCGTAGGGCCCTGAGAATCAATTTCTTCGTTGATTTCTTCACACTAAGAGTGATATTCTTCATTGGTTCAAGAAAATCAATTCATCGTGTGTTGCACATCTAAGTCATCAATTTTGCATAAGTGTTTGGATGTGTGCATGTTTTTACAAAACATTTGAAGATTCTAAGATATTTAGCTCACACCGCAACTTGCAAAACCTTTTCTCATCCAAGGGCTTAGTGAAGATATCTGCTAGTTGATCATCAGCCTTCACATGGTCGATGAGGATATTTCCCTTGAGGACATGGTCTCGAAGAAAATGATGACGAATCTGGATGTGCTTGGTCTTCGAGTGTTGTACTGGGTTGTATGCAATCTTGATTGCACTCTCATTGTCGCAGGAGAGAGGCACATTTTTCATGTTGATGCCATAGTACTTGAGGGTTTGCTTCATCCATAGCAATTGAGCACAGCATGAACCAGCAGCAGTGTACTCAGCTTTGGATGTGGAGAGTGAAACGCAGTTCTGCTTCTTGAGGACCAACAAACTAGTGATCTTCCAAGGAAATGACATGTGCCAGAGGTTGACTTGTGATCCACACGGTCACCAGCATAGTCAGAGTCAGAGTATCCCACAAGATGAAGATTTGAGCCCTTGGGGTACCATAATCCTAGTGTTGGTGTGTGAGCTAAGTATCGAAGAATATGCTTCACAGCCTTATGGTGTGATTCCTTTGGTTTTGCTTGAAAACGTGCACACATGCAAACAGTAAGCATTATATCTGGCCTAGATGCACATAAATACAATAAAGAGCCAATCATAGAGCGATATACCTGTTGATCGAATTCTTTACCATTTTCGTCATTGCAGAGGTGGCCGTTGGTAGGCATTGGAGTCTTGGCACCTTTGCATTCATGCATGTCGAATTTCCTCAGAACATCCTTGAGGTATTTCTCCTGTGATATGAAGATTCCATTGCGTTGTTGACGAATTTGAAGACCTAAGAAGAATTTCAGCTCCCCCATCATAGACATCTGATATTCTTCACTCGTCATGTAAGAAAATTCATCAGTGTATCATTTGTCACTACAGCCAAATATAATATCATCGACATATATCTTGCACACAAAAATCTCATTATCATACGTTTTAGTGAAAAGAGTTGGATCGAGTGAACCAGGTTTGAAGCCTTTCTTCATGAGGAATTCCTTCAGTGTATCATACCATGCCCGAGGGGCTTGCTTGAGACCATAGAGCGCCTTTTTGAGTCTGAAGACTTTGTCTGGATTCTTTGGATCCTCAAAACCTCGGGGCTGAGCAACATATACTTCTTCCTCAAGCTTACCATTGAGGAATGCACTTTTCACATCCATTTGATATAAGATGATGTTATGATGATTAGCATAAGCAAGTAGTATTCGAATAGCTTCAAGTCTAGAAACAGGTGCAGAAGTTTCATCGAAATCTATTCCTTCAACTTGTGTGTAGCCTTGGGCTACAAGTCGTGCCTTATTCCTCACTACCTGACCATCCTCATCTTCTTGTTTCGGAAAATCCACTTGGTTCCGATGATATTGTGCTTGCGAGGATCTGGTCGTTTGACGAGCTCCCATACGTCATTCAACTTGAATTGAAGAAGTTCGTCTTGCATAGCTTGGATCCACTCCGGTTCCTGGAAAGCCTCAGCAACTTTTGAAGGTTCTGTGATAGATACAAAGGAAAAATGCCCACAAAATTTAACTAAGTGTGAAGCTTTTGAGCGAGTGAGAGGACCTGGCGCGTTGATGTCATTGAGGATTTTGTCAAGTTCCACTTCATTTGCAATCCTCGGATGAGCTGGTTGAGGACTTCGTTTGGGCTGAGGAATTGGTTCTGGAGCAATTTCCTCAGGAGCATCTTCTTGATTTTCATCAGTGATGGGAATGATTTCTTCATCAATTTCCTCAGTGGGAACAATGTCTTCAGTAGCTTTGAGCTTTATTACTTCCTGAGGAGACAACTTATCTGGATCAGAAGGCAATTGCTCTCTTTGCGAGCCATTAGTTTCATCGAACCGCACATCTACAGTCTCAACAACTTTGTTGTGATAGTTGTTGAAGACTCTGTAGGTGTGCGAGTCCTTTCCATAACCGAGCATAAAACCCTCATGTGCCTTAGGTGCAAACTTTGAGCTATGGTGAGGATCTCTAATCCAACATTTTGTACCAAAGACTTTGAAATAACTTACATTGGGTGTCTTTTCAGTGAGGAGTTCATATGAGATTTTCTTGAGGAATTTGTGAAGATATACCCTGTTGATGATATGGCACGCAGTGTTGATTGCTTCAGGCCAAAAGCGACGAGGAGTCTGATATTCTTCAAGCATGGTTCTTGCCATCTCAACCAGAGTCCTGTTCTTCCTTTCAACGACACCATTCTGTTGAGGAGTATAAGGAGCAGATAATTCGTGAGTAATACCAAGTTCATCAAGATAATTATCAAGACCAGTGTTTTTGAACTCTGTTCCGTTATCACTCCTGATATGTTTGATCTTGATGCCGAAGTTCATCAAGGCCCTTGAAGAAAATCGTTTGAAGATTTCCTGCACTTTAGTTTTATATAAGATGATATGCACCCATGTATATCTGGAATAATCATCAACTATGACGAAGCCATATAAAGTTGCTGCATTTGTTAGTGTGGCATAATGAGTAGGTCCAAATAGATCCATGTGAAGCAATTCAAATGGACGAGTAGTGGTCATGATAGTCTTCGAGGGATGCTTGGATTTGGTCATTTTCCCACATTCACATGCACCACACAGGTGATCCTTGAGGAATTTGACTGATTCGATGTCGATGACATGCTTCTTCTTCGCGAGTGTATGCAAATTCCTCATGCCTGCATGACCGAGTCTTCGATGCCACAACCATCCTTCTGAGGTTTTTGCTAGTAAGCAAGTGGCTGGTTGAGGACGTGTAGAGAAATGAACAATGTACAAATCCCCTCTTCTGACACCTTCGAAGACTTTGGATCTGTCAGATTCCATGATGAAAACACATCTATATCTGCCAAAGATAACAATCATATCAAGATCACAAAGCATCGAGACTGACATGAGGTTAAATCCAAGGGATTCAACAAGCATCACTTTGTCCATGTGCCTATCCTTGGAAATAGCCACTTTGCCAAGTCCCAATACCTTGCTTTTACCTTTGTCAGCATATGTGATTTGCTTCAGAGGTGATGGAGTTAGTGGCATATTCATCAGCAAACTTTTATCACCAGTCATGTGATGTGTGCAGCCACTATCAAGAACCCACTCAGTACTCTTGGGTTTTCATCCTGCAGATGAATTAGTACAACTTACCATCTCATATGCTTCAGACTTGAAGAATATGATATCAATTTCATTAGATAGGAATTTCATCATAACAGAATTGTAAGAACGTGTGAAATATTTCTATTTCATCAATATTAGCTTGTGTCCTATCAAGCATTTTCCTCAGCTCTCCAGCAAATTCTTCAGATGATGATTTTCATCTGGAGACGTGACTTGCAGAAGTGATTAGTTCAATTTCTTCACCACCCACATTTGAAGGGGTGGTAAAGCATTCATCATCCTGTGAGCACCATATGAGAAAGGGGGCATTGAAGCTAATGCACTTCTCTTAACAATAGGGGGGTTAAAGTACTCATATGAATATGCAGAGAACTGGTTTGAGGATTTATGAACATAATGATTTGAAGAATAACGCTCATATTCATATTCCTTGTAGTTTCCCTGCATGTTAGAAGCATTAGCACGGGTACGAGCATAGTTTTGACCAGTTGAGGATTTTGATCCTCTTGAAGACTTTGGTCCTCCCGAGGAATTTGATCTGAGGACATTCACCTGAAGATTTTCAAGACAACTTTTGGAAACCCAGATTTTCCTCAGGGGAGGGCCATTCCTGCAGTTAGTTCCAATATATCGAGCAATTACTTCACCAGCTTGATTTTTGAACAATTTATAGTTGGAGTCAAATGACTCATGTGAGGAATAGGATAATTCACATGAAAAGCCTATTAGATTGGATGGATCAAAAGGAGGCTGATACGTCTCCAACGTATCTACTTTTCCAAACTCTTTTGCCCTTGTTTTGGACTATAATTTGCATGATTTGAATGGAACTACCGTGGACTGACGCTGTTTTCTGCAGAATTGCCTTGGTGTTATTTTTGTGCAGAAATCAAAGTTCTCCAAACGTCCTGAAAATTTACGGGGAGCAGTTTTGGAAAATATCAAAAATACCTGCGCCAGAATCCACCTGAGGGGGTGGGCCAGTGGGCCACAAGCCCCTGCTCCGCCACCTCCCCTGGTGGCGGTGGGCAGGCTTGTGGGGCCCACAGGCACCTGCCGCCCCCAATTCCAGCTCTATAAGTTGTCTTTCGTCCCAGAAAAAATAAAAAGAGAAGTTTTCGTCGCGTTTTCGATACGGAGGCGCCGCCACCACCTGTTCTTCATATGGAGGCCAGATCTGGAGTCCGTCTTGGGCTCCGGAGAGGGAAAATCATCGCCATCGTCATCATCAACCTTCTTCCCTCTCCAATTCCATGAAGCTCTTTGTTGTTCGTGAGTAATCTATTCGTAGGCTCGCTGGACGGTGATGAGTAGGATGAGATCTATCATGTAATCGAGTTAGTTTCGATGGGGATTGATCCCTAGTATCCACTATGTTCTGAGATTTGATGTTGCTACTACTTTGCCATGCTTAATGCTTGTCACTAGGGCCCGAGTACCATGATTTCAGATCTGAAATTATTATGTTGTCACCCATATATGTGTGTTTTAGATCCGATCTTGCAAGTTGTAGTTACCTACTATGTGTTATGATCCAGCAACCCTGGAGTGACAATAACCGGAACCACTCCCGGTGATGACCATAGTTTGAGGAGTTCATCTGTTCACCCAGTGCTAATGCGTTGGTCCGGTTCTTTACTAAAAGGAGAACCTTAATATCCCGTAGTTTCCTTTTGGACCCCGCTGCCACGGGAGGGATGGACAATAGATGTCATGCAAGTTCTTTTCCCTAAGCACGTATGACGACACACGGAATGCATGCCTACATCACATTGACGAATGGGAGCTAGCCACATATATCTTCGTGTTATAGCTGTTGCATGATGAATATCATCCAAACAAATCACTGACCCAATGCCTACGAGTTTGTCCTACTGTCACTACTGTCGTTACTTGTCTTGCTCTGCTGCTACTACTGTTGCTACTGCTGTTACTTGTCTTGCTCTGCTGCTACTATTGTTGCTACTGCCGTTACTTGTCTTGCTCTGCTGCTACTGTTGCTACTACTGTCGCTTGCTACTGTTGCTACTTGCTACTCCTGTCACAACTGCTGTTCCTTGCCACTGCTATTGCTCGTTACACTGCCAATACCCGCTACTTCGCTGTTACTACTTCGCTGTCACTATTGTGCTTGCAGATACTAATCTTTCAGGTGTGGTTGAATCTGACACATTCAGCTGCTAATACTTGGGAGTATATTCTCACCTCCTAAGGCTTACCTACAAATGTAATCAACAACATTCTTCCAGTTTCATTGTCGGGGAGTGCTAGCAGCATTCTTCTGGTGCCGTTGCAGGAGAAGGTTAGTTGTTATACGCATTCGTCTAGCTAACACTAGAGATTGCAGGATCAACACTTTTCTGGAGCCATTGCCAGGGAAGCACAGCTGACGTCAGAGGCCCAGTAGCAGCAATCCATGAGGTTTTGGGATACTACTCAGGTTTCCAATAAGATCCATCAGCATTCAATTTCCTCTCAAAGGCAATTCCTTCTTTCCTCGGGTTCCTGTTCAAGATCTGCTTTTTGAGAAGATCACAAAGGGTTTGATGTCCTTCGAGACTTTTGTATATGCCTGTCACATACAATTCCTTCAGCCCTGCATTTTCATCAGTGACATTTGTGTTTTCCTCAAGTGAGAAATTTGACACTACAGGAGCAGTTGAAGAATTTGTAGCAATTGAAGCATTTGATGATTCTGGTGAAGAATTAGCAGTTTCACGTTCAATGCATTTAAGACATGGAGGAATGAATTCAGCTTGAGCAACACTGATCTGTTGAGCTAGTAATGAATCATTTTCCATACGAAGATCATCATGAGAAATCCTCAACTTCTCTAGATCAAGCTTCCTTTGAAGAAATTCATAGGAAAGTTTCTCATGATCAGCGAGGAGTGTATCATGATGATCTTGAAGATTATCATATCTAGACTGAAGACTTTTCACATCTTCAGTGAGGATTTGGGTAAGATTCATTTCATCATTCAACAGATCATCAATTCTATCTAGCAGTTTCTGAAGCTTTTCCAAGGCAGTTTGTTGTTTAGTGGCAATGAGAGCAAGTTTACTGTAACTAGGTTTTTTATAATCATCAGGTTCACAGTCACTTGAGTCAGAGGAGGAAGCATCATTCGGTACCTTTGAACCTTTTGCCATGAAGCAATAGGTTGGAGCGAAGTCATCATCATAGTCATCACTGTAGATGGTGTTATCATTTTATTCAAGGTTGAAGATTGACTTGTTGACGAATGTGGTTGCAAGTGCAAGACTAGCCTGTCCGGATTTTGAGTCTTCATCAGAACCCTCCTCTTCATCACATTCCTTGGATTCTGCATCAGAATCCATTTCCTTGCCAATAAGTGCCCGAGCCTTTCTAAAACTAGTCTTCTTGTTCGATGAGGACTTTGAAGATGAGGATTTTGAAGATTTCTTCTTTTTCTTTGAGTCATCAGAACTGTCATCCTTGTATTTCTTCTTCTTTGATTCCTTTCCCCAACGAGGACAATCAGCAATGTAGTGACCTAATTTCTTACATTTGTGGCAGGTTCTTTTCTTGTATTCCTGAGATGAAGATTCTGATTTCCTCATATCTCTTCTTGAAGTTTTACCAAACTGGCCACATCGTGTAAACCTCTGGAATTTCCTCACGAGCATTGCAAGCTCCTGTCCAAATTCTTCAGGATCACCAATGCTATCATCCGAGTCTTCTTATTCAGATGAGGAAATTGCTTTAGCCTTTAGTGCACGTGGTCTAGAATAGCTTGGTCCATATAGATCTCTCTTTTCTTCTTGTTGAAATTCATGAGTATTGAGTCTTTTGAGTATATCAGTTGGATCAAGCATCTTGTAGTCTGGTCTTTCTTGAATCATCAGAACTAAAGTATCAAATGAAGAATCCAAAGATCTTAGCAGTTTCTTCACAACTTCGTGCTCAGTAATGTCTCGAGCTCCCAGTTCTTGCAGTTCATTTGATATGTTAGTGAGGCGATCAAAGGTATCTTGGCAGCTTTCATTGTCAAACCTCTTGAAGCGATTGAAGAGATTGCGAAGAACATGAACACGAGAATCATGCTGGGTTGATACTCCTTCATTAACTTTGGACAGTCTTTGCCAGATAAGTTTCACTGAGCCTAAAGCACTCACTCTGCCATACTGGCCTTTGCTCACATGACCACAGATGATATTCTTTGCTTGAGAATCAAGTTGCTTGAATTTCTTCACATCAGCAGCAGAGATACTAGCAGAGATGATGGGGACGCCATGTTCCACAATATACCAGAGATCATTATCAATAGCTTGTAGATGCATCTACATCTTGGTCTTCCAGAATGGAAAGTCCTTTCCTTCGAAAGTAGGACATGTTGTAGTAATCTTAATCATGCCTGCAGTCGACATAACTAAAACTCCAGGTGGTTAAACCAAAATCACACAGAACAAGGGAGACCTTGCTCTGATACCAATTGAAAGTGCGTCATATCGACTAGAGGGGGGGTGAATAGGAGATTTTTAGAATTTCATCACTAAGGAAATTACTTTTAGGAAATTCCTCACTGATGACTAACTTACAGCGGAAACAGTAAAGGATCAGGAGTGCAAAGTTTCACTACAGCAATTTTTCTGGATGAAGAATATGAAAACAATTTGCACAGTATGCAGGCACGCAGAAAACAGATGAGGATTAACTTGCGTGAAGAATTTGGGGTTGAGGAATTTCACAGAAAGTCTTCAGCAAATTCTTCAAAGAGTGACAGTGGAAATCATCAACACATAATCTGAGGAATATAAAGAGTTGAGGAAATAGAACCCGTTTCACAGTGAAGACAATGGTTGATGACCCAGTTCCAACTGTTGTGACAGTTGTACATCTTGTTTGGAGCGGCTTGGTATTGAAACCTGAAAGTGCGTTATATCGACTAGAGGGGGGGGGGGTGGTGAATAGGATATTTTTAGAATTTCATCACTGAGGAAATTCCTTTTAAGGAAATTCGTCACTGATGACTAACTTACAGCGGAAATAGTAAAGGATCAGGAGTGCAAAGTTTCACTACAGCAGTTTTTCAGTATGAGGAATGTGAAAACAGATTGCACAGTAAGCAGACATGCAGAAAACAGATGAGGATTAACTTGCGTGAAGAATTTGGGGTTGAGGAATTTCAGAGAAAGTCTTCAGCAAATTCTTCAAACAGTGACAGTGAAAATCATCAACACATAATCTGAGGAATATAAAGAGTTGAGGAATTAGAGCCCGTTTCACAACGAAGACAGTAGTTGATGACCCAGTTCCAACTGGTGTGACAGTTGTATGTCTGGTTTGGAGCGGCTTGGTATTGAAACCAAAAGACACACAGTCCCGGGACACACAGACCCTACCGTATTCTCCTTGGGCTAAGAACACACAGTCCTCGCCCAACACTTGTGGTAAGTCTTCAGGGCAGACTTTCAAACCCTCACAAACTTGGTCACCCGCGATCCACAACTGACTGCTGGATTGCTCTAGACCATGACGCCTAATCGTCTAGAGGATGCACAATCCTCAAAGGTAAAAGGCTTCAGTCCCACACAGGAAGAACTTCTTCAGTGATGCTCAATCACTTGGTTCTTGGTTTGTGATTTGGTGTTTGGGGTATTTCCTCACTGATGAATTACTCTCGAAGACTCTCAGGAATTTGGGTTGCTCTTATGACAAGTGTCAGTTTCTAGCAGAGCAGCCAGCCAGCTAATGGTTGTGGGGGCGGCTATTTATAGCCAGGGAGCATCCCGACATGATTTGATACTAATGCCCTTAAGTAATATTATCATTGGTGTGGATAAGACCAATGATGTGGCGTGGCTATCGAAACGGTCGGGACCCTCAACTGTGAGAGTCCTCATGTCACTCATATTCCTCACTTGAGGCTTTTGGTAGGATTAGGCTTGGGTTGAGCATCATGAGGAAATTCATTCCAATGTGTTACCTCGACCCCCTTTAATAGTACGGTGTTCCTATTACTCAAGTGTGAAGAATACAAAACAGAAAGAGTAATTCTTCATGCTTCAAAGTCTTCAGAATGATTTTCTTCAGGACACACCGAATTCCTCAATTTTAATATCTTCATGAGGAATATCAATTTCATCGCAGATTCTCCGCGATTCAAATCTTCAGCTTCAGACCAATTTCTTCAACCGAAGATGTACATTTTTAGGGGTCGATATTCATCGAATATTTCAAACTCCTCGACTACTTATAGATCCTGTGTACACTCATGAACACATTAGATACTTAACCTATAAGTCTTCAAACCACCAAAATCACTAAGGGGCACTAGATGCACTTACAATCTCCCCCTTTTCGGTGGTTGATGACAATTAGGTTAAGTCTTCAACAGGGATAAAAATATGAAGTGCAAATACTCATTTGAGGAATTTGAAATCAAATTCAGAGAGACTCCCCCTGAAGATGTGCATATCTTGAGGATTTTGCTTTTTACAGCAAATGCACATTGATGATTTATATCATGGAGATCTCCCCCTGAGGCTTTAAATCATGCATACATATGACATATAGTATGAAGAAATTGAAGATGCATGATGACAAATGGTATCTGACGAATTCCAGCATGCGTGCATTAAAATTTTGAGGAATAAGCTTGCGAAGAAAAACGTTCAAAAGCGTCAGTGTACCATCGGGCTTAAGTTACAACTCATTACATAAACACTTCAGAAGAGCCAAGAGTTTGTAACTTAAATATAGTTCATAAGCCCTAAAATATCCCGCGTGAAGACTAACTCTCAAGTTTCTCCCCCTTTGTCATCAAGTTACAAAAAGGGACAAACTAAGGACTAACGCCCGTGAAGACTTTCACGCCTTGGCAGTTGATGAAGACGCGTGAGGATTCTTGGGAGCAGTCTTCTTCCTTGGACCGGTGGCAGTGTTTGTTGTTCTTTATCAGATTCGGCAGTGCGGAATGAAGAAAAAGAGCTGTCCTCAAGGTATGGAACTGGAATTGGCCTGAATTTCTTCTTGGGTGGCCACGACCAGTCAAAGTCTCGCACAAACTCCAATTCTTCAAGTTCTGCCGGAGTCTTCAGATGAGCAAGTGTGGCCCAGGTGCGATCAAAAACCTCATGAAGATAATGATGGTTAAGCTTCACATCATTCTATGTTTCATTGAGGGTTTTCAAAATGGCGCCAAACTGGCGTTTGACCCACTTGTGATTTCGATCCACCTTCTGGTGAAGACTGAGAAGAAGCTCTGTGGTATTCCGCACACGAGGAGCAACATGGCTTGGAGGATGAGTCTCAGTATCATCCCATGAAGAATATGCTTCGGGCTCTCTGAACTGGCCATCAAGGGGCCTACGGCCTTCATCAATGACAGACTTGCCTTTTCCTTGAACAGGCTCGAAAGTCTTCTTGTTGACCCTGATAGGAGGCATATAACCAACATGGTTGTTGAAATCAGCGTGAAAGTTGATGCCTGACCTTGTTCTGATGAATCTCTTGATCCATGGAGCATATATCTTGTGGTCAAAAGGACACATTGCATTGTCGGCCAAAGTCCTCAAGAAGAAATCATGGATGTTGATAGGAATACCATGGATGATGTTGAAGAGGATATTCTTCATGATGCCTACGACATCTTCTTCATCATCATGGCCCTTGATCGGCGCAAGAACACTGCAGAGGATTCTGTAAACTGTCCTTGGTTCATATTTGAGCTCATGGATGAGGAAAGTCGTTCTTGGTGGTTTTCCTTTATCCAAAGGCTTCATGAGGACTTCCGTCATCCTGTTGGGCAGCTCACGCTCATCATAAAGCTTCACGGCTTGCTCTGGGGAATTAACACTAGCAGTTCACGCAGGAGCTCAATGGCAGGAGCCTTGTGGTGTGTTGTTTGCGTCATAACACCCAGGTGCTGATGTCTGTGGGATCTCCAGATATGTGATGAGTGGCATAAAATTGAAGAATAAGCTCACTGTTCCAATCACAGATATCTGAGCACATTGGGAGGAGTCCGGCTTCATGAAGGACGTTGAGGACTGGACCCAGGCATGGTATTTCTGCAAGCTCAACATGAGGAACTTGCCTGTGCTGGAAAATCTTGTTTCTTCCACACAGTAGAGATGCATAGTAAGTGAGCTGTGTCCTCGTCCAAAACTTCAAATTCCTGATTTGAGGCTTGTCATAGGGATTTTCTCTGATGAAGAACATGTGTTCTTCAAAGAAGGAGTCCTTTTGAAACTGTGGCCGGTTTGAGAACGGCTGACGTTGCATGGGCTGAAGGTTTGGCTGTTCGACCTGAGGGGAGACAACAATTGCAGACTCTGGGTTGAGGACAACGAAGGCATTGTCTCGGTCTGGTGCATTTTCCTCAACATGGTCCTCAGGGTGAGGAATTTCATCAGCTTGAGCTTCAGGCTGAGGAGCATGCTCTTGTTGCGCTTTAGGCTGAGGAATGGGATCTGACTGAGCTTCAGGCTGAGGAATGTCGTCAACTAGAGCATCGTGTTGAGGGTTTTGCTCCGGAGGAGGAATGGGTTCATCCTGAGCCTCAGTTTGAGGATCTTGCTCAGGAGG
Organism: Hordeum vulgare subsp. vulgare; assembly: GCF_904849725.1. NCBI lineage: Eukaryota > Viridiplantae > Streptophyta > Magnoliopsida > Poales > Poaceae > Hordeum > Hordeum vulgare. The sequence continues at coordinate 136,642,422 of NC_058518.1, forward strand.
AGTGGGGTCAGCCTGATCCTTAGGTTGAGGATTTTGCTCAGGACTCTGACTTTCATCAGCTTGAGGATTTTCACTTTGTTCTTCCTCAGCTTGCTTGGTGATGGAGCCAGATTCATCAGCTGGTGCAGCTGATCCTTCTGCAGTTTCTATATGAGGAATGGAAGGCTGATGACTATCCCCAATGCGAATTTCTTCGTCAGTATGTTCCTCAGATGCATCATCCTTCATATCCTCATCAGGCCCTTGCTCCTGGTCTTCGCTTTCGAAGGTAACCATTTCATAAGATGGAGCGCTGTTAAGTGGCACAGGATCCAGTGGAGCATTTTCTTCAAGTGCTTTGATGCACTTGGCCTCAGTGTGTTCTTCTACTGAAGAGGCTTTTCTCTTCTTGGCTTCCTTTTCAGCAGCCCTTGTCTTTTTCACGTCTGATGCAGACGGAGTCATCTTCTTCACCTTTGAAGCTTTTGGTGAAGGTGTTTTCTCAGCAGATTCATCAGCTGGCTTTGAGGAACCAGCTGGAGCAGAGTCATCAGCTGGCTTTGAATCAGCAGCTGGAACAGATTCATCAGCTGGCTTTGAAGCAGCAACTGGAGCAGGGTCTGTCTCACCAGCTGTAGCACATTCATCAGCTGGATTTTTAGTGGTGATTTCCTCAATTGCCGGTTCATCCACACGGCTTTCTTGAGGGATTTCCTCAGCTTGAGCAGTTTCGTCAGCTGGTTCTTCAATCAGAGGCTGAGGAGATGGTACTGGAGGGGCAGCTTTCTTGTTGTAGTCGTTAACAGCTTCAGTAGCAAGTTTGATGAAATTGCTTTTGAGACTTTGACGGTCAGAAAGCTTGGAGTACTTATCTGTCAAAGTCGTCAACTCTGCCTGTGTTGACACAAGGTCATGAGGCGTCAGGTTGAGGAATTCTGCTTGAGGAATTTCTCGTTCTTGAGCTTATCCACCTTGCCCTGTTTAGCTTGCTGCTCCTTCCACTTGGCCTCGTTGATGAATGTGGCCGCCATGTGGCTGATGCCTGGCGGAAGTTTCAAATCATCAAGTGGAGTGTTGGGGTCCTCATACCAGATATTGATGTAGTCGAGGAGGACTTTTGGGTCCATGGCCAGAGGAATGGAGCTGCCAGAAGCTTGAGCTACCCTCTCTTGCTTGTTTCTGATCATTGCTTGCAGAGTTTCATCATCAAATTCATCACTACCCTCTGATGCAGAAGGGACCGTGATGATTTTTCTGGGGCTGGGTCTTGTTCCTCTCCCAGCAGTCACCTTAGTCTTCAGAGGAGTTGGTGAAGACTTAGTCTCCGAGCTTGTTGCAGCTGGGAGTGAGGAGCTGGAGGTAGCGGGCAGTGGCTTCACTACCGGCTTCTGTTCAGGTTTTGAAGCCTGTGGTGGTCCTGAGGATTTTGGTGCTGAGGTTTTTGGCGCTGATGGTTTTGGAGCTGATGCTGGAGCTGGTTTCTCTTGAGGCTTTGAAGCCTTTGGTTTTGGTGGCACAGGCTTTTGTTGAGGAATGGCCGTACCAGAGGTCTCAGCAGCAGAGGAAGTAGCTAGAGTTGATGCAGCAACAGATGATTCGTCCTCACAGCAGCCTCTGCATGCTTCTTGAGCTTTGCCAAGTGTTTTTCCTTTTCATCAGGATAATCATCAAGTGTCTTGAGGCTTGAGGGATGTGCTTCTTGATAATCCTCAAGTGGAGCCCGTTTGCCAGGAGGCTTTAGAGCAAATTTCTTCGCCTATTTGGGAGTGAAAAATCTGTACTCCTTCCACTCCTTAGCCAATCGGCGTTCTATCTTCTGAAGCCGAATCTTTCTCTTGGGCATAGTTTCATTTTCATCAGGAGTGCAGTAATCCAGGTATATATCCTCAGGGATATCTGCGGCTGTATTCTGCTCAAGTTTCTTGCCTCCCTTTTGCTTCCTGTCATCCTCCATTTTCTTCAGCTGAGGATTTTGCTGATGAGATTGAACTCTTGAGGACTCTGATGAGACTTGAAGATTTTCTTCAAGAAATGCTGCAAATGAGTTAATTTGATGAGAACCGAGAGATTCATCAGCTGACATGTGTGTACCTGTGAACAGAGTATAGTTGTGAGGAATTTGGAGAGGTCATATGCGTTCTCAGATTAGAAGAAAATGAAAAAAATTGACAGTTGAGGAATTTGACCAATGGTTGAGGAATTTGCCTAAGCATACTGTTCTTGGGTTCCAGAGTTGTACAGATCCGAAAATTCGCACAACTGAGGAATCTCGTGAAAATCTTGGATGCTTAGTGAAGTTCATCAATAGTGTGGTGATAGGCAGTGTTTGAGGAAAAGAAACGGATGGATTCTTGAGGAAAAACAGATTTCACATCTCAGAGGTAAAATAGTAGATCAAACTTGCTGTAAAAATAGGGTTTTTATTTACCCTAGATGGCGCGCACGAAGAACAGAGAAGAGTAGTAGGGAGAAGCTCTTTTGGTGCGAATCCAATGTGCCCTAACTTGGCAGCAGAGGACGTCTATGGCGGCGGCGGACGAGGATGGTCCAACTCCGGCGTGGTTTCGGCGACGGAAAAGTCGAGGCAGTGAAGCTTTTCTTCGCTAGCGTCGAGACTTCGAGCGGAGGTGCTAGGGTTTGGGGCTTTGCTGTAGCAGGAGAGCGATGGAGCAAAGAAGTGTTTACCGAGGGGGATGGGGACATATTTATAGCCAGGCAGTTACTGTTGGCGGGAGGAAATCAGACCAAATAGCCCCTGCCTCTACGTCTCCGCAGGACACGTGTAGCTTACAAGCAAAGCGGTGGAGATCGTGGTTATCCGAACGAGGAAAGTGGGGTTCAGTTACTGTTCATTAAAAAAAATATTTTTGAAGATTTGAGGATTTTGTTACAAAATTATCAGCTCACAAAGACGCAGTGAGGATTTCGAACAAAGTTTCAAGTAGAACGCATATGAAGAATTCAATAGACTGGATGAGAATAGGATAGAGGGAATGTAGGGTCCGATCACATTCACTTAGATGAAATATCAACTTGAAGAAATAGCTATAAGTGAATGTTGTTGAGGACTTGAAATCACAGTCTATCTAGGTAAACGAAATTCATCAAGTGTTTTGGAAGATTTGAATAACTTGAGGATTTTGTGATAAAGCGTCATGATGATGAATTTCAGTTTTGAAGAAAAACGATGTTTGAAGAAAATCAACTTTTGAACAAATGAAACTTTGAAGAAATTCAACTTGAGGAATTTCACGTTGGGCGGTGGCGTGACCCACCATATAAGAATGTTGATTACAGACGCCGCGTACAATCGTCGTAGGGCCCTGAGAATCAATTTCTTCGTTGATTTCTTCACACTGAGAGTGATATTCTTCATCACTTGAATAAAATCGATTCATCAATTTCGCATAAGTGTTAGGATGTGTGCATGTTTTTACAAAACATTTGAAGATTCTAAGATATTTAGCTCACACCGCAACTTGCAAAACCATCTCTCATCCAAGGGCTTAGTGAAGATATCTGCCAGTTGATCATCAGTCTTCACATGGTCGATGTGGATATTGCCCTTGAGGACATGGTCCTGAAGAAAATGATGACGAATCTGGATTTGCTTGGTCTTCGAGTGCTATACTGGGTTGTATGCAATCTTAATTGCACTCTTATTGTCGCAATAGAGAGGCACATTCTTCATGTTGATGCAGTAGTCCTTGAGGGTTTGCTTCATCCATAGCAATTGTCCACAACATGAACCAGCAGCAATGTACTCAGCTTCGGCAATGGAGAATGATACGCAGTTCTGCTTCTTTATGGACGAGTAGACTAGTGATCTTCCGAGGAAATGGCATGTGCAAGAGGTTGACTGGCGATCCACACGGTCACTAGCATAGTCAGAATCAGAATACCCTACCAGATGAAGATTTGAGCCCTTGGGGTACCATAATCCTAGTGTTGGTGTGTGAGCTAAGTATCCAAGAATATGCTTCACAGCCTTATGGTGTGATTCCTTCGGTTTTCCTTGAAAACGTGCACACATGCAAACACTAAGCATTATATCTGGCCTAGATGCACATAAATACAATAAAGAGCTAATCATAGAGCGATATACGTGCTAATCGAATTCTTTACCATTTTCGTCAGTGCAGAGGTGGCCGTTGGTAGGCATTGGTGTGTTGGCACCTTTGCATTCATGCATGTCGAATTTCCTCAGAACATCCTTGAGGTATTTCTCCTGAGATATGAAGATTCCATTGCGTTGTTGACGAATTTGTAGACCTAAGAAGAATTTCAGCTCCCCCATCATAGACATCTGATATTCTTCACTCATCATGTAAGCAAATTCATCACTGTATCATTTGTCAGTACCTAATATCATCGACATATATCTGGCACACAAATAGCTCATTATCATAGGATTTAGTGAAAAGAGTTGGATCGAGTGAACCAGGTTTGAAGCCTTTCTTCATGAGGAATTCCTTCAATGTATCATACCATGCCCGAGGGGCTTGCTTGAGACCATAGAGCGCCTTTTTGAGTCTGAAGACTTTGTCTGGATTCTGTGGATCCTCAAAACCTGGGGGCTGAGCAACATATACTTCTTCCTCAAGCTTACCATTGAGGAATGCACTTTTCACATCCATTTGATATAATATGCTATTATGATGATTAGCATACGCAAGTAGTATTTGAATAGCTTCATGTCTAGCAACAGGTGCAAAAGTTTCATCGAAATCTATTCCTTCAACCTGGGTGTAGCCTTGGGCTACAAGTCATGCCTTATTCCTCACCACTTGACCATCCTCATCTTGCTTGTTTCGGAAAATCCACTTGGTTCCGATGATATTGTGCTTGCGAGGATCTGGTCGTTTGACGAGCTCCCATACGTCATTCAGCTTGAATTGAAGAAGTTCGTCTTGCATAGCTTGGATCCACTCCGGTTCGAGGAAAGCCTCAACAACTTTTGAGGGTTCTGTGATAGATACAAAGGAGAAATGCCCACAAAAGTTAACTAAGTGTGAAGCTTTTGAGCGAGTGAGAGGACCTGGCGCGTTGATGTCATTGAGGATTTTGTCAAGTTCCACTTCATTTTCAATCCTCGGATGAGCTGGTTGAGGATTTCGTCTGGGCTGAGGAATTGGTTCTGGAGCAATTTCCTCAGGAGCACCTTCTTGATTTTCATGAGTGATGGGGATGGTTTCTTCATCAATTTCCTTAGTGGGAACAATGTCTTCACTAGGTTTGAGCTTTATTGCTTCCTCAGGAGACAACTTATGTGGATCAGAAGGCAATTGCTCTCTTTGTGAGCCATTAGTTTCATCGAACTGCACATCTACAGTCTCAACAACTTTGTTGTGATAGTTGTTGAAGACTCTGTAGGTGTGCGAGTCCTTTTCATAACCGAGCATGAAACCCTCATGTGCTCTAGGTACAAATTTTGAGCTATGGTGAGGATCTCTAATCCAACATTTTGCACCGAAGATTTTGAAATAACTTACATTGGGTTTCTTATCAGTGAGGAGTTCATATGAGGTTTTCTTGAGGAATTTGTGAAGATATACCCTGTTGATAATATGGCATGCAGTGTTGATTGCTTCAGGCTAAAAGCGACGAGGAGTCTGATATTCGTCAAGTATGGTTCTTTCCATCTCAACCAGAGTCATGTTCTTCCTTTCAACGACACCATTCTGTTGAGGAGTATAAGGAACAGATAATTCGTGAGTAATACCAAGTTCATCAAGATAATCATCAAGACTAGTATTTTTGAACTCTGTTCCGTTATCACTCCTGATATGTTTGATTTTGATGCCGAAGTTCGTCGAGGCCCTTGAAGAAAATCAGTTGAAGATTTCCTGCACTTTAGTTTTATATAAGATGATATGCACCCATGTATATCTGGAATAATCATCAACTATGACGAAGCCATATAAAGATGCTGCATTTGTTAGTGTGGCATAGTGAGTAGGTCCAAATAGATCCATGTGAAGCAATTCGAATGGACGAGTAGTGGTCATGATAGTCTTCGAGGGATGCTTGGATCTGGTCATTTTCCCAGATTCACATGCACCGCAGAGATCATCCTTGAGGAATTTGACTGATTCGATGCCGATGACATGCTTCTTCTTCGTGAGCGTGTGAAAATTCCTCATGCCTGCATGACCGAGTCTTCGATGCCACAACCATCCTTCTGAGGTTTTTGCTAGTAAGCAAGTGGCTGGTTGAGGACCTGTAGACAAATCAACAGTGTACAAATCCCCTCTTCTGACACCTTCGAAGACTTTGGATTTGTCAGATTCCATGATGACAACACATCTATATCTACCAAAGATAACAATCATATCAAGATCACAAAGCATCGAGACTGACATGAGGTTAAAACCAAGGGATTCGACCAACATCACTTTCTCCATATGCCTATCCTTGGAAATAGCCACTTTGCCAAGTCCCAATACCTTGCTTTTACCTTTGTCATCATATGTGATTTGCTTCAGAGGTGATGGAGTTAGTGGCATATTCATCAGCAAGCTTTTATCACCAGTCATGTGATGTGTGCAGCCACTATCAAGAACCCACTCTGTACTCTTGGGTTTGTCATCCTGTAGATGAATTAGTACATCTTACCATCTCATATGCTTCAGACTTGAAGAATATGATATCAATTTCATCAGATAGGAATTTCATCATAACAGAATTATAAGGACGTGTGAAATATTTCTATTTCATCAATATTAGCTTGCGTCCTATCAAGCATTTCCTTAGGTCTGCAGTAACTTCTTCAGATGATGATTTTCATTTGGAGACCTGACCTGCAGAAGTGATTAGTTCAATTTCTTCACCACCCACATCTGAAGGGGTGGTAAAGCATTCATCATCCTGCGAGCACCATATGAGAAAGGAGGCATTGAAGCTTATGCACTTCTCTAAGCAGTAGGGGGGTTAAAGTACTCATATGAATATGCAGAGAACTGGTTTAAGGATTTATGAACATAATGATTTGAAGAATAACGCTCATATTCATATTCCTTGTAGTTTCCCTGCATGTTAGAAGCATTAGCACGGGTATGAGCATAATTTTGACCAGTTGAGGATTTTGATCCTCTTGAAGACTTTGGTCCTCTTGAGGAATTTTACCTAGGGTTCAGATTCTTCATTGGTGGTGTCATGAGGACATTCACCTGAAGATTTTCAAGACAACTTTTGGGAACCCAGATTTTCCTCAAGGGAGGGCCATTCCTACAGTTAGTTCCAACATATCGAGCAAACACTTCACCAGATTGATTTTTGAACAGTTTATAGTTGGATTCAAATGACTCATCTGAGGAAGAGAATAATTCACATAAAAACCAGTTAGATTGGATGGATCAAAAGGAGGCCCTGTAGCAGCAACCATGAGGTTTTGGGATACTGCTCAGGTTTCCAATAAGATCCATGAGCATTCCATTTCCTCTCAAAGGAAATTCCTTCTTTCCTCGAGTTCGTGTTCAAGATCTGCTTTTTGAGCACATCACAAAGGATTTGATGTCCTTTGAGACTTTTGTATATGCCTGTCACATACAATTCCTTCAGCCCTGCATTTTCATCAGTGACATTTGTGTTTTCCTCAAGTGAGGAATTTGACACTATAGGAGGAGTTGAAGAATTTGTAGCAATAGAAGCATTTGATGATTCTCATGAAGAATTAGCAGTTTCACGTTCAATGCATTTAAGACAAGGAGGAATGAATTCAGCTTGAGCAGCGCTGATCTGTTGAGCTAGTAATGAATCATTTTCCATACGAAGATCATCATGAGAAATCCTCAACTTCTCTAGATCAAGCTTCCTTTGAAGAAATTCATAGGAAAGTTTCGCATGATCAGCGAGGAGTGTATCATGACGATCATGAAGATTATCAAATATCGACTGAAGACTTTTCAAATCTTCGGTGAGGATTTGGGTAAGATTCATTTCATCATTCAACAGATCAGCGCTTCTATCTAGCAGTTGCTGAAGCTTTTCCAGGGCAGTTTGTTGTTTAGTGGCAATGATAGCAAGTTTACTGTAACTGGGTTTTTTATAATCATCAGGTTCACAGTCACTTGAATCAGAGGACGAAGCATCATTCGGTACCTTTGAACATTTTGCCATGAAGCAATAGGTTGGAGCGAAGTCATCAGCATAGTCATCAGTGTGGATGGTGTTATCATTTTCTTCAAGGTTGAAGATTGACTTGCTGACGAAAGTGGTTGCAAGTGCTGGACTAGCCTGTCCGGAATCTGAGTCTTCATCAGAACCCTCCTCTTCATCACATTCCTCTGTTTCTGCCTCGGAATCCATTTCCTTGCCAATAAGTGCCCGAGCCTTTCTGAAACTAGTCTTCTTGTGCGATGAGGGCTTTGAAGATGAGGATTTTGAAGATTTTTTCTTCTTCTTCAAGTCATCAGAACTGTCATCCTTGTATTTCTTCTTCTTTGATTCCTTTCCCCAACGGGGACAATCAGCAATGTAGTGACCTGATATCTTGCATTTGTGGCAGGTTCTTTTCTTGTAGTCCTCATATGAATATTCTGATTTCCTCATATCTCTTCTTGAAGATTTATCGAACTGGCCGCGTCGTGTAAACCTATGGAATTTCCCCACGAGCATTGCAAGCTCCTGTCCAAATTCTTCAGGATCACCAATGCTATCATCCGAGTCTTCTTCTTCAGATGACGAAATTGCTCTAGCCTTCAGTGCACGTGGTCTAGAATAGCTTGGTCCATATAGATCCTTCTTTTCTTCTGGCTGGAATTCATGAGTATTGAGTCTTTCGAGTATATTAGCTGGATCAAGCATCTTGTAGTCTGGTCTTTCTTGAATCATCAGGACTAAAGTATCAAATGAAGAATCCGAAGATCTTAGCAGTTTCTTCACATCTTCATGATCTGTAATGTCTCGAGCTCCCAGTGCTTGCAGTTCATTTGATATGTCAGTGAGGCGATCAAAGGTATCTTGGCAGCTTTCATTGTCAAGCCTCTTGAAGCGATTGAAGAGATTGCGAAGAACATCAACACGAGAATCACGCTGGGTTGATACTCCTTCATTCACTTTGCACAATCTCTCCCAGATAAGTGTCGCTGAGCCCAAAGCACTCACTCTTCCAAACTGATCTCGGCTCAGATGGCCACAAATGATATTCTTAGCTTGAGAATCAAGTTGCTTGAATTTCTTCACATGAGCAGCAGAGATACTAGCAGAGATGATGGGGACACCATGTTCCACAATATACGAGAGATCATTGTCAATAGCTTGTAGGTGCATCTGCATCTTGGTCTTCCAGAAGGGAAAGTTCTTTCCTTCGAAAGTAGGACATGCTGCAGTAACCTTAATCATGCCTGCAGTCGACATAACTAAAACTCGAGGTGGTTAAACCAAAATCACACAAAACAAGGGAGTACCTTGCTCTGATACCAATTGAAAGTGCGTTATATCGACTAGAGGGGGGGGGGGTGAATAGGAGATTTTTAGAATTTCATCACCGAGGAAATTCCTTTTGAGGAAATTCGTCACTGATGACTAACTTACAACAGAAATAGTAAAGGATCAGGAGTGCAAAGTTTCACTACAGCAGTTTTTCAGTATGAGAAATGTGAAAACAGATTGCACAGTAAGCACGCACGTTAAAAATAGATGAGGATTAACTTGCGTGAAGAATTTGGGGTTGAGGAATTTCACAGAAAGTCTTCAGCAAATTCTTCAAACAGTGACAGTGAAAATCATCAACACATAATCTGAGGAATATTAAGAGTTGAGGAATTAGAACCCGTTTCACAGCGAAGACAATAGTTGATGACCCAGTTCCAACTGCTGTGACATATGTACATCTGGTTTGGAGCGCCTTGGTATTGAAACCAAAAGACACATAGTCTCGGGACACACAGTCCCTACTGTATTGTCCTTGGGCTAAGAACACACAGTCCTCGCCCAACACTCGTGGTAAGTCTTCATGGTAGACTTGCAAACCCTCACAAACTTGGTCACCCGTCGATCCACAATTGATTGCTGGATTACTCTAGACCATGATGCCTAACCATCTAGAGGATGCACAGTCCTCAAAGGTAAAAGGCTTTAGTCCCACACAGGAACAACTTCTTAAGTGATGCTCAATCACTTGGTTCTTGGTTTGTGGTTTGGTGTCTGGGGTATTTCCTCACTGATGAATTACTCTCGAAGACTCTGAGAAATTTGGGTTGCTCTTATGACAGGTGTCAGTTTCTAACGGAGCAGCCAACCAGCTAATGGTTGTGGGGGGGGGGGGGGGCTATTTATAGCCTGGGAGCATCCCGACATGATTTGACACTAATGCCCTTAAATAATATGACCATTGGTGTGGATAAGACCAATAATGTGGCGTGGCTATCAAAAAAGTCGGGACCCTCAACTGTGAGAGTCCTCATGTCACTCATATTCCTCACTTGAGGCTTTTGGTAGGATTAGGCTTGGGTTGAGCATCATGAGGAAATTCATTCCAATGTGTTACCTCGACCCTCTTTAACAGTACGGTGTTCCTATTACTCAAGTGTGAAGAAAACAAAACAGAAAGAGTAATTCTTCATGCTTCAAAGTCTTCAGAATTATTTTCTTCAGGACACACCTAATTCCTCAATTTCAATATCTTCATGAGGAATATCAATTTCATCGCAGATTCTCCGCGATTCAAATCTTCAGCTTCACACCAATTTCTTCAACCGAAGATGTACATTTTTAGGGGTCAATATTCATCGAATATTTCAAACTCCTCAGCTACTTATAGATCCTGTGTACACTCGTGAACACATTAGGTACTTAACCTATAAGCCTTCAAATCACCAAAATCACTAAGGGGCACTAGATGCACTTACAACAACTATCTTTCCTTGAACGATCACGGTCCTTATATGAAAAGGCTGCATGCGAAGGAACCTTGGTGGTATCTATTGATATCTTACTTTGTTTAGAGCCCCTCGACAATTTCAGTAGCTGCATCGAGACCGTCAAGCGTATCCTTGTCGGCAGCGGCACCACCAACAAGCTGCTAAGGACCAGTTCCTCAAGGCGGTCGCGGCAAGTGCCCGACAATTTTCCAGCAAGTGTAGGGCATAAAAGCATACAAGGGACGCACTGAACCAAGGAAATAGCATGCATTAAAACAGATAAGATAGAGTATATTACATCAAAAGCAAGTGCAATTCTGACATAATATAAATTGTTCTATACATGTACTACACTCACAGCAAGGGATGAGAGAAAGTGCTAGTTCTTAAACTGGACTTCCGACCGGACAATTCCACCAACTCTATCAGCGATGGGAGTGACAAGCGCTTTCGTAGTCGTGGTGTCAAGCCCCTTCGGCAACTTGTTGAAGTCCATGGAGAAGTTTATGCCGGGGTGGATGAGGACGATCTTGACGAGGACCTTGTTGAGGACAACACGACAGAGCGGGCGGGATTCACTGGCGAATTTGGATGCCCATTCTCTTACATACACTTCTAATGCAACGAAAAGGCCCTCGAAGAAAAGAGTCAACCTGGCGCTTGCTGCATCATGGGAGTTGTGCAAGATGTGCAAGATGTGCAAGATGTCTTTCAATGCATGGAAGGACTCAACTACTTTGACAAGTTTGTTCTTCTCTGCCTCGAGCTCGGCTATCAAGCTCTCCTTCTTGCTTTTAGCAACCCTAAATGCTCCCTCCAGAGTGGTTAGCTTCACTTTGAGATTGGTGTTGACATGGGTGACATTAGAGAGTTCTCGGGTCTTAGAGAATTTGGATGTTTGTAGTTCTCCCAAGAGGTGGGTTATCTTCCGCACGTCCTCCTTGAGCGACAAGATCTCCTTGTCGCTCACAGCGAGTTCCTGTTCAAGCTTCTTAACCTTGGACTCCATCTCAACCATGGCGGTCTCGGTAGATTCAGTAGCCTTGACGTCCTCTTGGTGTTTGCCGGAATGGTTCCAAGCAAGAGCAACGATGGCATGTTTCTGCTTCTGCTCCAACTCACGGACGTGCCAATCGAACTGGGCTAGAATCTCATTCTCCTTATCGTGGAGTTTGATGGCAAGTGCCTCCTCCCGACTGGCAAGGTCTGCTTCATGGCTGTCAAGGCTAACCTTGCACTCGTTCAGTTGGGCCTCAGTTGAGTCGATCCTTTGGCCAGCTTCTTCGTGGGTTTGATCGACCGTGGCTTTGTCCTGTACCAAGTCATTAATCTCCTTTGCGATCCGATCTTGCTGGTTCCTAATGTCTTGAAGGCTGTTGGTGTACCAATTTTGTGCCTCATCGAACCACAACTGGAACTCTACTTCTGCCTACATGGCAACAGCTTCTCGGCAATCAAGACGCTCTACACGGTCGTTGTAGAGTGCCTGAAGTTGCCGGAAGCTGTAATTCATGGCCATCAGGGTGCAGTGTTCGTTAGCTTCATCATTGTGATTGCCTTGGTCCTTTGCAATTTCATGCCCGACAATGACAACCTTCCCATCAAGGTTCTCTTCTCCGATGAAGGCTTCAATTCTTGACGTGTCGGGGATGCTGATGAACTGCATATGACCAACCTTCAAGTACGTGCTTGGCAGAGGAGCTTCGGATGTCGAGGGGGAGTCATTGGCGTTCGTCATGGACTCGTCGGGCTCCCGCAAACCCATGAGCCTTCCTTGACTCGGCGCTCCTAGCGAAGGAATGCCTCCAATCCCTCAGCATCCTTGCAGGCGGTCTCCTCAGCGGTGTCCTTGTCGGCCTCTGATGCTGCGGCCTTAGCGGCATCGCTGGCGGCATCCTTGGTGTCCTCATCCCCTGCTGACCTACTAGCCTCCTCGGTAGCACTCCTGTCAATGTCCTCAATGTCGACCTCTGTCTCATTGGAGGGAGGCAGATCTGGATAATTCTGGAAGAAGAAGAAAATTCAACTTCGAGACGAAGTTCAAGATGACAAAAAAAGAGAGAATGCACCAACCGAAAGAAAGTGTGCTCTAGCAAGAAAGTTACCTATGTTGGTATGTTGAGGAGGGACCTCTCCTCCTCCAACAACTTTTGTTGTCCTCACCTAGTCGTCAACAACTCCACCTGCTCGCGCATCACCTATCCGGACATGTTCTTCAGCAGAGGCCGGTGTTTCCTCACATGATGATTGATGGGCGCGCCTATGAAGGATTAACCTCCAGACGCTATTCATCATGACGCCCCTCTCCTACCTCCTTGTTGATGATGAGGATGTAAATACACACGTTGGAACTATCGGTGGGGTACTGCAAGATTGTCTCATGCTGGGGGATGCGTTGGGGGCTGGTAATCACAACTTCACTATCCTACGCAACACTTGTCATCGACCCAGACCCCGTAGAAAGCTTGGCCCTCTTAGCCATCCTTTGTGTGAGTGTCTACTCTTCCTTATGAAGCCAAGTAAAGTGGGATGGATACGATCAATAACACAAACGAAAAAATCAGATATTATTGAAGAAATGGCAGAAAACTCATTCATCGGAGCTTATAAGAGCAAATATATCCTAGATGGGTGCCTTCTTAATGATGCCTAGTGTGGGAGGAGGGGTAGGCATTCTTGTACGCTTGGTGGCTGGTGTCATGGCAGGATGGAAAGACCCTGCTACTCTGGCAGCGGATGCAGTCGACCGCTTCTCGGGAGCCTATTGCGCTCGCTGCCATTGATTTGGGCTGTCGAGACCCGTGTTGTTGGGAACCCTTGCCGGTTGCCCTCTTCTCAATAGCCTCTCTACCGGATGACGACGAAGGATGGACAAGCTTGCCGGTTGAAAGTGCATGCTATGCCCCTAATCGTCTTTTGGTGTTAATGACAACACATACATAGGAAACTAATCCTATTTGTTGAGTGTATCTCAGGATGGAAAGTACTTTAGTAGATTGAGAATTATGTGCAAAAGGTTGTCTGAGAAGATTGGGGATTTATATTTCGAGAAGGCTCGGGATTAAGAAAAGATGATGTAGACTGGTCTTTTGAGTTTACTGATATTGAGTATAGGGATCCCGCACTATTAAGAGGGGATCACAGGTTTTTGCGATGAACTTGCTCATACCACATCTTTACTGTCATACCCAATACAACATATTCTCCACTCTATTCTTATATCAAAACAGGTCTATTGCCTCGAACATCCGGCTCCCTCCGGAAGTCCGAGGGCCGGACGACCGGCAGGCTTCGGAAATCCGCAGCCCTTCACCAGAAGTTTGTGAGTCATATAACTCGGAAATCCGGCTCCCTCCGGACATCCGAGGGCTGGACGTCCGACCAGCCCCGGAAATCCGCAGCCCTGCACCAGTAGAAGTTGAGTTCTATAACTCGGATTTCCGGCTCCCTCCGGACGTCTGACCCCCTTCGGAAATCCGGAACCTACCACCAGAAGAAGTTGAGTCGTATAACTCGGATTTCCGGTCCTCTCCGGACGTCCGGTCACTGTTCACTTCAAAATAGTTTCAGTCGTATCTACAGGCCTCGGACGACCGACCCCTGTCGGACGTCCGACCCCTCGCGGACGCCTCGACTTCTGGCAACTGTCGGACGTCCGGACCCTGTGTGACTTAAAGTGTCCCCAACGGCTGTATTTCACTCCCCACTATATATACTCTTCTCCCACCTCGTGAAAGGGTGTTCAACACAGCTAGAATACACCCAAGAACACCTTTCCTCTCACTCACTCTTGTCTACACCAAATCCTAGATCCCAAGAGCATTTATGAGTCCCTTTGAGTGTTGTTCCAATCAAAAGATATATCGTCTCCCTCTCCTCCTTTCCACAAAAGTGATTTGTGATTTGAGCAAGTTTTGAGCAATCCCCGTGATCTTGTTACTCTTGGAGGTTGGAGACTCCTAGGCAGTAGGAGTCTTCGGAGAGGAATCAAACCATTGTGATATCCCCCGGAAAGTTTGTGAAGGTCTGAAGTCCCAAGTAGGGTGCTTCCGGTCTTGCAAAGGGGTAATGCGGCGGAGAGTAAAATCAACTCCTATCATTTCGATAGTGAGCCTGATAGTTATGAGGTGAATAATGCGGGTTGTTGTGATCTTGAGCTTGTCGACATGGGAGTCGAGGTTACTCCAAGAATTGTGGTGGTCTAGCTTCTTCTCCTACGGAAAATAGAACTACGAAAAATCTCCGTCCTTGATCCAGCACGAGTCCGCCAACCATTGTTCTCACTTTTGATGCAATTGGCCTTTGGAGTAGATCTGCTTAATGCTACCTCGTGGGATCCAAGTAACGCTACCGGAAAGGCGTTCCCTTCGATAGGGGGAACACAATAATGGGGGAATAAGGTGACGCTAGGGATCACCCCGACAAAGTTCTCGCACAAGTCCAAGAACACAACCATGTAGGTGACCGTATTCGGCATGAAATCAAGGAGGTGGGATTCGTAGGTCACCACAAACTCGGTGAAGAAGGCAAAAAGGGGGGAACAAGCCCGCAATTGAAGTACGCAGCAAAATAATGGTACTTGTCTGGCCGAGGGTTACTGGTCTTGGGGAGAAGGATTGGTGTTGGGTGCATCGTCGTATCCTTTCCCCACATGTATTTGTACCAGACGACAAGGTCATTGGCGGCCAACACCAATAGGAGGACGACAACATTCTCCCTCCGCTTCTTTGTGATGGCATCCTTTCGTGATTTTGCCTCCGGGTCGACGGGCTTGGGTGCGTTGGCAGCCTTGATGCCCTTCTTCGGCGCCATCTTTGGCTCAAGAAGTTGGGTGGTGGTCGACGAAGGAACTATGCAGCGACGGTGGTGCGCTCTAAACCAAGTGATGAAGAAGATGAGAGCGTCAACTACTATATGGGAGAACGGGGAGTGAATAAGCATCACTCCTTGCGGTTGCCTTTCTCATGGGAAAGGCACGAGAGGGTTGGCTATTCATGACGTGTCATGTTTGTGCTTTTGCATGCATATGACCCAAGAATCATTTCATTCCACCTCTTCCATGTTCTGGATTTAATGTGTGTCATGAGGGGACAGTAAAAATCCATCATTACGGATGTAACTCCATGTCCTGTGTGCCTCCACATTGTTTTGGGCCTAGCCCTATGACGCTTCGCAAGCGTCTATGGCCCGGGAAAGGGGGCTCATGTTGGTGTACCGAAACTCACGGGCCTTAATACCCTGACTGATGTGCAAGTGGTGGTGGCAACCTCCTTGTTGGTCGGGGCCTATCTGAGGGCATATCAAATAACAAGAGTCAAGGTCAAGATAACAAGGCACCGGCAAGCTACTTGCTGGTGGGCGAAGGCCCGACAAGCTTCCTATCGACAAGCCTCCACCTACCCACTGCTTGATACGTCTCCAACGTATCTACTTTTCCAGACACTTTTGTTCTCGTTTTGACCCCTAATTTGCATGATTTGAATGTAAGTGTTGGAAATATGCCCTAGAGGCAATAATGAAGTAGTTATTATTATATTTATTGTTTCAAGATAATCGTTTCTTATCCATGCTATAATTGTATTGAATGGAAACACAAATGCATGTATGGATATATAGACAAAACAATGTCCCTAGTGAGTCTCTAGTTGACTAGCATGTTGGTCAAGGATGGTTAAGGTTTCCTAGCCATAGACAAGTGTTGTGAATTGATGACGGGATCACATCATTAGGACAATGATGTGATGGACAAAGACCCAAACTATAAACGTAGCATATGATCGTGTCATTTTGTTGCTATTGTTTTCTGCATGTCAAGTATTCATTCCAATTACCATGAGATCATGTAACTCACTGACACCATATGAATGCCTTGTGTGTGTAAAATGTTGCAACGTTACTGGGTGACTATAAAGGCACTCTACAGGCATCTCCGAAGGTGTCCGTTGAGTTAGCATGGATCAAGACTGGGATTTGTCTCTCTGTGAGACAGAGAGGTATGTCGGGGCCCACTCGGTAATACAACATCACAAACAAGCCTTGCACGCAATGTGACTAAAGATTTAGTCACATGATCTTGTATTACGGAGCGAGTAATGAGACTTACTGGTAACGATATTGAAATAGGTATGGAGATGTCGACGATCGAATCTCGGGCAAGTAACATACCGAAGGACAAAGGGAATGATATACAAGATTGTGTGAATCCTTGACATAGAGGTTCAACCGATAAGATCTTCGTATAATATGTAGGATCCAATATGGACGTGCAAGTCCCGCTATTGGATATTGGCCAGAGAGTGTTTCAATCATGTCTACATAGTTCTCGAACCCGCAGGGTCTCCACGCTTAAGATTCAGTGACGTTTTCGGTATAGTTGAATTATTGATGTTGGTAACCGAATGTTGTTCGGAGTCCTGGATGAGATCCCGGACGTCACGAGTGTCTCTGGAATGATCCGGAAACGAAGATTGATATATAGGATTGTTGCATTTGGCTTCCGGAAAGATTTCGGGTATTACCGGTGAAGTACAAGGAGTGACGAATGGGTTCTGGGGTTTTACCGGGAGGGGCCACCCACCCGGGAGAGAACCTAATAGGCCCATACGTGGCGCACCAGACCTTAGTGGGCTAGACAGGCCAGCCCAATAGGGTTATTTCGGCTAATACAACAATAAAGGAAAAAGAAAGGAGAAAAAGAGAGGAGGTGGGAAAGAAGGAAAGGATTCCTCCTCCAAACCGAATTGGAGGAGGATTCCTTCCTCCTTGGCTCGGTCGACCCCTCCTACTTGGAGTAGGAGGCAAGGCCACCACCCATTGGTTCCTACTATATATAGTGGAGGTTTGAGAGGGTTTTTGCACCTCAAGCCTTTGTGCAAACTTCTCTCCCTGCACTACTTCATGACATATCGTAGCTAGATCGGTACGGCACGGCGACGCCCTGCCTAAGTAGCTCCACCACCATCACCGCCATGCCGTCGTGCTGCCGGAGAATTCAGCTACCACTTCATCTCTCTTGCTGGATCAAGAAGGCGGAGATCGTCATCGAGTTGTACGTGTGCTGAACGCGGAGGTGTCGTCCGTTCGGTGCTAGATCGCGACGGATCGTGGGACGGCGACGGTTTGGATCATGGAGACATTCCACTACATCAACCACGTTTCTTAATGCTTCCCGCTTAGCGATCTACAAGGGTATGTAGATCCGATCTCCCTCTCGTAGATGATCATCACCATGATAGGTCTTCGTGTGCGTAGGAATTTTTTTGTTTCCCATGTAACATTCCCCAACAGTGGCATCATGAGCTAGGTTCATGCGTAGATGAAATATCGAGTAGAACACAAAAGAGTTTGTGGGCATTGATGTTCAATTTGCTTCCCTCCTTAGTATTTTCTTGATTCGGCGTTATTGTTGGATAGAAGCAGCCCGGATCAACCATACTCGTACGCTTATGAGAGACCAGTTTCATCGACCCACATGCAACTTATTGCATAAAGATGACTGGCGGGTGTCCGTTTCTTCAACTTTAGTTGAATCAGATTTGATCGAGGCGGTCCTTGGAGAAGGTTAAATAGCAATTTGCATATCACCGTTGTGGCTTTGCGTAAGTAAGATGCGATCATGCAAGATACCCATAGCAGCCACGTAAAACAAGCAACAACAAATTAGAGGAGGTCTAACTTGTTTTTGCAGGGTACGCATGTGATGTGATATGGCAAAAGACATGATATGATATATTGGATGTATGAGATGATCATGTTGTAATAGTTAAATATCGTCTTACACGTCGATGCTACGGCAGCCGGTAGGAGCCATAGGGTTGTCTTTAAACTAACGTTTGTGCTTGCAGATGTGTTTACGATATTGCTAGGTAGTAGTTTTAGTAGTAATAGCATAGATAGCACGACAACCTCGATGGTGAAACAATGATGGAGACCACGGTGTGGTGCCGGTGACGATGAAGATCATGCCGGTGCTTTGGTGATGGAGATCAAGAAGCTCAAGATCATGGCCATATTATGTCACTTATGATTTGCATGTGATGTTAATCCTTTTATGCACCTTATTTTTCTTAGAATGACGGTAGCATTATAAGGTGATCTCTCACTAAAATTTCAAGATAAAATTGTGTTCTCCCTGACTATGCACCGTTGCGACAGTTCGTCGTTTCGAGAGACCACGTGATTGTGACAGCCCGAGACCGACGCCCCAGAAGATTCCCCCTTCTTTCCGTTTTCGTCCCGTGTATATTTTTCTTTTGTCGCATCATCATCGCATCATTCGCATCATCTGCATCGCATCGGCATCTCCGTTGCCGCCAGTTTTTAAAACTTGCATCCGCTAGTAGTTGCCGGTTCTCGTCGTTGTCCGTTCTGAGCCCGACCGCACTCGCACGCGCCCGCGGCATCGTCAAATCCTTGTTTCTAAAAGTGTGCGTAAAACTTTCTCTGATTGGGTTGAGATTTGACGTGCGGTCTTATTTTAATATAGGTAGGCCGCCTACCAGTTTTCATCGCAATCGGAGTCCGTCTGGTACCCGAACGGTCGACTATAGCGGCACCGTATTCGGTCTATCGTCGGACGTTTTCCAGTATTTTTAAATCTCGTTGCCGGGCTGCCCGTTTTCCCTCTCATCTCCTCCTAGCCTCTCTACACAATGCACCGACCTGCACGCAACCTAGTCCGAAAACCTCCCGGCACGCGAAACACACGGTCGTGACCGTGGGGTCCGGATCAACCCCGTTTTACCGCAAACCGTCATCGGTTTGTCCATTGGACCCTAATCTATTTTATCGTGACCATTCGATTACGATCGGTGGGTCCTAAGCTAGTTTATTTTCTTATTTGGACCAAACCCTAACTCCTAGGAGCCTTGTCCCAACAGCCGCCGCCACCTGCTGTCTCCCACCTCGGGATCCCCCAGATGCAAACCGAGTCAACCACGCAGGCTTCCACCTCTCCCTGGCTCATGTGCAGCCAACCCACCCATAGTCCCGAGCTTTCCCTCGCGCCCATGGCGCCCGAAGTGAGGGGATCTGCAGCGCCAGCTCCCCTACGCCGTTAGCCTCCGGAAGGTGTCCGCGACCGGGGTCTCTGCGGCACCAGCTGCCAGCAAGCTCAGCTCCTTTCCCTCGTTCTCCCCGTCGCTGGCGCACCGAGTAGATGAGCCCCGCCATGCGCCGTCTTCCCCAACCGACCTGCCCAGGCAGCACCGAGCCCTCTCCAGTGCCTCCTTGAGCTGACGACCAGCAGCACATCCAGGCCAACATCGAGCCCCTTCTCCTTCCTCATCCCCCTCTTCTTTCTTCTTCCTTCCCCGTTCTTCTCTGAACTCTGGTTGTCTCTTTCTTTCTTCAGGGAACGTTAGGGCCACGACAGCTAGGAGCTCGCCGGCGATCGCCTCCACGCTGTCGGACCTTGCCGCCGTCGGGAATGGGACGGCCGCCCCCGGATCCCACCTCGTGATCCCGCACCATCTGGAGACCGCGAGCCAGCCATCAGGCCAGTTCCCCATCGGTCTCTCCCTTCTCTGTCCATCTCTCTCTCTCTCACCTTGTTACTCTCGCTGCTCTTGTCAGGTAGAAATTAGAGCCTTGGGCAGGAGCCCGTCATCGCCAGGGAGCTCCGCCGCCGGTCGGATTTGGGGCCCCGAGGGTCGGATCCGTCCACCCCCCAACTTCCCTTGCCGGATCTGTCACGCCTTGAGCAACCCCGCCGTTCGCCCTAGGATCCGCGCCGGAGAGCAGGTACAGCGCCGCAAGCAGAGGCAAGGCCGACCTGAATTTCTCGGGTTCAGTTATAATCTTGTGATACAGTTTTGTTCATGTTCAGATTCAGCGTGGTGTTGTGCTCATCTTCAGAAGGAACACAATTTTATCACGTACCCATCGTAGCTCAGCTGGTCACAGCACTGAACTTCCACCCAGCAGACCAAGGATCAAATCCCACCGGCTCCAATATAGTTTTCTCAGCGTTTTTGCCTTGACTTTTGTCGGCTCTGGTTGTTATGTATAATAACCGTATGCACATCACTAGCAATGTCACGACTAGCCCATTGGTGACCCATGTTAGGTCACACCTAATAGGTCTTGGGTTCAATTCCCAGCCTCCTCATTTTGCTATGTTTCATTTCTTTTATCCTACACTCAGCCCCTCGGGCTTATTCAATTATGGCCTGTTGCACTGTGTTGCAATTCGACCCATATCTATTTTTTTGCTGTCTACGTTTTTTCTATTAACTAGCGAATTTGCTAGATTTTCACAAAATAGCATGTTCTTCAACCGTCCGTAACTTTTAAACCGTGCAATGGACCGAAACGAGTTATATATGTAGACCGTGTAGAATTTTGTGTAGATTAACAATTTCCAACTCTCATGCATGTTTAAGGCTGTTAACGTGCTGTTTGTGTCGGCTTGCGTGTCGACGTGATAAAAACGGTTTAGGTCGTAACTATTTGTCCGTAGCTTCGTAGAAGATGTGCCATATATGTAAATGGGCCAGAACGACGCGTAGGATCATGTGAACCACTTTGTTTTGCCGTTTAAGAAACATAAAATGTGATTAGGACAAATCTGGACAGAATTAAGTTTTAACACGTGGGGTCATTTCGGAGATGCTATATGTCGTTTCCGGTCTCATTTAAAATGCCTAGCTAGGTAGATTAATTTGTGCTTCACCCTCAAGCCATGTTTAATAACATTTAATATTGTCGTGTATCTAATCGGGATAGAACTAAATAAATAAACGTGGAGTTTCGTCGATATGTAACCCGGTGCATATCAGGCTTCACTTAATGTGTAGAGTTTGCGTGAGATGAATTGTCATGCCTTGCATTAGACCGTGCATGCATCATATGTTGACTTGCATCGTATGGTGATTCTCGTGTGTTGATGCTTGTTTCCGGTTTCCTCCGTCTCGATAGAGTTCCGCAAGCGTGTCGGATGTGAGGACCGTTCGACTACGTCGGTTCGTCTGCTTCACCGAGTTGTTCTTCTTCCAAGCGGGATCTCAGGCAAGATGATCATTTCCCCAGATACCATTACTATCATTGCCATGCTAGTTTTATCGCTTCTATCGATTATGTCTTGTTGCCTACCACATGTTAAATACCATCCTCTCAACAATGCCATGAAAACTTCAACCTGTTCGACCTAGCAAACCACTGATTGGCTATGTTACCGCTTGCTTAACCCTGTTGTTAGCGTTGCTAGTTGCAGGTGCAGTTGTTTCCATGTGATAACATGGGTTCCTTGTCATATCACCATATTTAATGCTATTTAATTTAATGCACCTATATACTTGGTAAAAGGTGGAAGGCTCGGCCTTTCTAGCCTGGCGTTTTGTTCCACCTTTGCCCCCTTAGTTTCGGCTACCGGTGTTATGTTCCATAAACGAGCGCCCCTAACACGATCGGGGTTGTTATGGGGACCCCCTTGATAATTCGTTTTAGATTAAAGCTGGTCCGGCAAGGCCCAACATTGGTTCTACATTTGCCCAACATAATAACTTTGTTAATATTGAAATGCATAGGGCGTCATGAACCCGAGGAGTAATTTTACATAAACAGTGCGGGCCAGTGCTGATGGTGTTGGTCCCAAACGGTGTGCCTGCGGGGCCACCGCGAGGAAACTTGAGGTTTGGCACCCGTAGCTAGTTCCATCCGTCGTGTCCTGAGAACGAGATACGCGGCTCCTATCGGGACCGTTGACACGTCGGGCGGCCTTGCTGGATTAGTTTTACCTTTGACGAGATATCTTGTGCATCGGGATTCTGCTGATGCTTTGGGTAATCTCAGAGTTGAGGTTTTCCACTAGGGAATCCGACGAGATTGCGAGCTTCGTGATTGTGGATTTCTATGCGGCTTGTGGTAATTTGTGATGGACTAGTTGGAGCACCCCTGCAGGGTTAAATCTTTCGGAAAGCTGTGCCCGCGGTTATGTGGCAACGTGGATACTTTGTTTAACACTGGTTCTAGATAACTTGAAGTTAACTAAATAAAACTTGCCAGCTGTGTGCGTAACCGTGACTGTCTCTTTCGTGAGTTCTTTCTCCGATCGAGGACACGGTGGGGTTATGTCTGACGCAGGTAGGTGTTCAGGATCATTCATTTGATCACCAGTAGTTCACGTCCGCTATGCGTAGATCTTCCCCCTCTTATTTCTGGTACTCGTAAGTTAGCCACCAAATATATGCTTAGCCGTTGCTGCAACCTCACCACTTAACCATACCTCACCCCTTAAGCTTTGCTAGTCTTGATACCTTTGGAAATGAGATTGCTGAGTCCCCTGTGGCTCACAGATTACTACAACACCAGTTGCAGGTACAGGTAAAGGTTACTTGACGCGAGCGCGTTGATTGTTCATTTGGAGTTGCTTCTTCTTCTTCTTCTTCATCGATCTAGGGTGGGTTCCAGGCCGGCAGCCTGGGATAGCAAGGATGGATGTCGTTCTTCATTTGTCGTTTGTTTTCGTCCGTAGTCGGACCCTGCTCTTACTCTTGATGATATGTAATGTACTGTTGTGACTCTGATGTAGCTTGTGGCGAGTGTAAGCCAACTCTTTATATATCTCTTCTTTTCAGTACATGTACTTGTATCGATATCCATTCTTGCGACACGACGAGATGCGCTTCTATCCCTGACGAGGCCTTCGTGCCAAATTGAGGATAGGGTCGCATCTTGGGCGTGACAGTGATGGTCGGGTATGATAGACTCAACGTTCACATACAACGGGTGCAAAACAGTTGCACACGTGGAACACTCGGGTTAAACTTGACGAGCCTAGCATGTACAGACATGGCCTCGGAACACAAGAGACCAAAAGGTCGAGCATGAATCATATAGTTGATATCATCAACATGGAGATGGTCACCACTGAAACTATACTCAACTCACGTGATGATCTGACTTGAGTTAGTGAATTTGGATCATGCGACACTCGAATGACTAGAGGGGTGTCTATTTGACTGGGAGTTTACTAGTAATATGTTTGGCTAAACTTAATTGTCTTGAACATAGTCTAAATAATCTTTGCAGAATTTTATGTTGTAGATCAATGGCTCGCGCAGTAGCAACCCTGAATTTCAATACGTTCCTAGAGAAACCTAAGCTGAAAGATGATGGTAGAAACTTTGTAGACTGGGCTCGAAATCTGAGGCTTATCCTCCAAGTTGGGCAAAAGAATTATGTCCTTGATGCAGCGCTAGGAGATGAACCACCCGCTACGGCTGACCAAGAGGTTTTGAACGCTTGGCAAGCACGTAAGGATGACTACTCACTAGTTCAATGTGCAGTTTTCTTTGGCATAGAACCGGGACTTCAAAGACGTTTTGAACGTCATGGAGCATATGAGATGTTCCAGGAGTTGATGTTTATCTATGAGAAGAATGCCCGAATCGAGAGGTATGATACCACCGGTAAATTCTATGCTTGCAAAATGGAGGAGAATTCGTATGTTAGTGAACATGTGCTCAAAATGTCTAGGTACTCAAACCGCCTAGCTGAGTTAGGGATCGCTCTCCCGCAAGAAGCTATCACTGACAGAATTCTTCAATCACTGCTGATGACCCACAAGTATAGGGAATCAATCGTAGTCCTTTCGATAAGTAAGAGTGTCGAACCCAACGAGGAGCAGAAGGATCTCACAAGTGGTTTTCAGCAAGGAAAAATCTATAGGCACTGAAATTGTCGGTAACAAGTGATTGTGTGGTGAGATGATTCCTAGCGAGCAACAAGTAACAGAAGTAGCAACGGTGCAGCAAAGTGGCACAATCCCTTTTGTAGCAAGGGAAAAGCCTGGACAAAGTCTTATAGGAGGAAAAACGCTCCCGAGGACACACGGGAATTTCTGTCATGCTAGTTTTCATCATGTTCATATGATTCGCGTTCGTTACTTTGATAGTTTGATATGTGGGTGGATCAGCGCTTGGGTGCTGCTCTTACTTGGACAAGCATCCCACTTATGATTAACCCCTCTCGCATGCATCCGCAACTACAAAAGAAGAAATAAGACAAAGTCTAACCGTAGCATTAAACTAGTGGATCCAAATCAGCCCCTTACGAAGCAACGCATAAACTAGGGTTTAAGCTTATGTCACTCTAGCAACCCATCATCTACTTACTACTTCCCAATGCCTTCCTCTAGGCCCAAATAATGGTGAAGTGTTATGTAGTTGACGTTCACATAACACCACTAGAGGAAAAACAACATACAACATATCAAAATACCGAACAAATACAAAATTCACATGACTATTATTAGCATGACATATCCCATGTCCTAAGGACGAAAAGTAACTACTCACAAACCATAATCATAATTATGATCAGAGAGGTAATGAGTAGCATCAAGGATCTGGACATAACCCCTTCCACAAAACAATCCAACTAGCATCAACTACAAAGAGTAATCAACACTACTAGCAACCTTACAAGTACCAATTGGAGTCGCGAAACAGAGATTGGTTACAAGTAATGAACTAGGGTTTGGAGATGAGATGGTGCTGATGAAGATGTTGATGGTGACGAGTCCCCTCCGATGAGAGGAGTGTTGGTGATGACGATGGCGATGATTTCCCCCTCTGGGAGGGAAGTTTCCCCGGCAGGATCGTCCTGCCGGAGCTCTAGATTGGTTCAACTCAAGTTCTGCCTCGTGGCGGTGGCGAAACCACGAAAAAGCTCCCTTCTGATTTTTTCCTGGACGAAACCCTCCATATAGCAAAAGAGGGGGGCCAGTGGGCCAGTGGGCTGCCCACAAGCCCCCATGGCGCGACCTGGGGGGGGGGCCGCGCCATGCAGGCTTGTGGGCACCCCATGGTGCCCCTGTGGCACTTCTTCGGCCCATTATTTTTTATAAATTGGGAAAAAAATCTCCGTTGATTTTCACGGCGTTTGGAGTTGCGCAGAATAGGTATCTCAGCTTTTCTCCACTTTCAGGCCAGAATTCCAGTTGCCGGTATTCTCCCTCTTCATGTAAACCTTGCAAAATAAGAGAGAAAAGGTATAAGAATAGTACCGTGAAGTGAAATAACAGCCAAAGAAGCGATAAATATCAACATGAAAACATGATGCAAAATGGACGTATCAACTCCCCTAAGCTTAGGCCTCGCTTGTCCTCAAGCGAAAGCCGAGCTCAATAAATATGTCCACATGTTTAGGGAGAGAGGTGTCGACAAAACAAGATACGAACATGCATGCATCATGATCAAGATGAGAACAACAATACCAACATATAATCTCTCATGCTAAAGTGATAATTCCTTCACAAAGTAAAGCATGGATCAAGAACCTTACCGAGAAGTAACAACCGATAGCCTTTAGTCAATGAAGCAATTGCAATTTATCACAACATCAGAAAGAGTCAAATAAGAGCTTGTAAAGCAAATCCACATACTCAATCATTCTTTCGTTCTCGACAATTGCTATAACTCACGTGGTAATCATGAGATCAAAGTTTCAGCTGGACATAGAGAAAGATAGGGGCTTACAGTTTTGCCTCCCAACTGCTTACCTCAAGGGTAATGTCAACAATAATAATTCATGAGTGCCTACCTCCAAGTTGACATATGAATATAGATCTTTCCCAAGCATGTGACGGTACCCAAGATAAAGGCGAAACAGGGAATTGGTGAAGATCACCATGACTCTTTCAAGGGAAAAAAGTAAAGGTACAAGATAGGCCCTTCGCAGAGGGAAGCACAGGTTGTCATGCGCTTTTGAGGTTTGGATGCGTGTCCTCTTAGTGCGGAGGAACGTCACTTTATATTGCCTCCTGTGATAAAGAACTTTATTATGTAGTCCGTCGCTTTTTTGTCTTCCTCATCACAGGTTCGTACAAAGCTTATTTTCCACACACTAATAGATCATACATATTAGAGAGCAATTTTTATTGCTTGCACCGATGACAACTTACTTGAGGGATCTTATTCGATCCATAGGTAGGTATGGTGGACATTCATGGAAAAACTGGTTTGAAGGTTTATGGATGCACAAGTAGTATCTCTACTTAGTGCGGGAGTTTTGGCTAATGTGAGGTGGACGCAATCGTCACATGCTAAGGGATCTCTAATCATATAACATTGTTCAGAGCCAAGCAAACACAATTCATTACATTGTCTTCCTTGTCCAACATCTACTTTTAGGCATGCAATAGTTTGGTTAGTGTTCACAATCATAGATGGTGTCACAGATGATATATTTATATGTGAACCTCTCCTTCTTTATCACTTCCTATTAATTGCAACAATTACCAAGGTCTACGTTTTCCTACCCTCAACAAGTTTCTATCCTCATTCTTTTCATAAGTGAAGCCATCACTTCCCATAAGATCACTACATGATCTTCTATGCTTTTGTTCTATTCTCACTCTTTTGATCATGGCAAGAGGCAAAACCCTTCAACTAAGATACTCTTTATTATATGGCTCATGAGCAAGAATACATCGGGGGTGACACAAAGAAAAACTCAAGACTAGAACACTAAGACTTTTAAACTACTATAGAAAAATAAATCTGAAAAGGAAAACTAAAACAAAGGTAAAGGCAAAAGATGTGATGGTGATACGATACCGGGGCAACTCCCCCAAGCTTGGCAAAAGCCAAGGGGATTGCCCATACCAGTGCTCAGTTGTCTTCCTTTGGTGGTGATGGTGGAGTTGTTGCAACATGAGTTTGATCCTCCATCTTCCATGCCATAGGTGCTCCATCATGGAAAGATGAACGAGTCTCCGGAATCCTCAAATCCACAGCCAACCTTATTGATTTAAATCTATACTCATACTCATAGTTTTGGTTCTGCAGGTCATAGATCTGGCCCTGGAGTTGATCAATCCTCTCATAGAGCCTGGAGAGATGCTTCCCAATTTCATTAGCATCAATCCTGTGCTTGTTGGTGAACTCCGTGTTCATCATGTGGTTAGCATTGAGTCCACTCTCCACCATCCCTTGGCACTTGAAGACTTGTTGCTCCCCTCACGCATCTTGATAGATTGAGGGTGTTGCAGCACTTCCCTGAGGTAGGGATTGATGACCTTCTTGAAGATCTGGTCCTTCGGAGATTTTGGGGAAGTCACAGCGATCTAGATGTGCAACAGAAACAGGCTCGAAACGAAAAACAGAGGAAATCTGAATGATGCAGGGGTCAGACCAAACGGGAGTATATATAATGATTTTTTCAGACCAGAAGGAGTACCCCGCACGAAAACGGAGTCCAGGAGGCGCACGAGGTGGCCACAAGCCCTCACGGCGTGGCCAGGGGGTGGGCCCACGCCGTGCAGGCTTGTCGCCTCCTCGCTCACTTTCCGGACTACTTCCAATTTTTGTATTTTTTTCAAATATTCCAAAACGGAGAAAATTTCCTACTAGAAAAGTTTTGGACACTGTTTTCTTACCGAATCACATACCTCTTCGTTTTCGGAGTCTGAAACAGGCTGATAAATATCCCTTAGGTATTCTTCCGGAGTTATGGTATTGATGATATTGCTTTCAACATTTATGGGAGTACCTGAGATATAATGTTTGATTCTCTGCCCATTTACCACTCTCGGACAATTACCTTCCGTGTTATTGATCTTGATAGCACCAGAACGATATACTTCCTCAACAACATAGGGACCTTCCCATTTAGAGAGAAGCTTTCCTGCAAAGAATCTTAAACGAGAGTTATATAGCAAGACATAATCACCTACATTGAACTCACACTTTTGTATCCTCTTATCATGCCACCTCTTAACCTTCCCTTTGAACAGCTTGGCATTCTCATATGCCTGAGTTCTCCACTCATCAAGCGAGCTAATATCAAATAAACTCTTCTCACCGGCAAGTTTGAAATCAAAGTTGAGCTCTTTGATTGCCCAATAAGCTTTATGCTCTAGCTCAAGAGGTAAATGACATCTTAACCGTACACCATTTTGTACGGAGACATGCCCATGGGATTCTTATAGGAAGTTCTATAAGCCCACAGTGCATCATCGAGCTTCTTAGACCAATTCTTTCTAGACCTGTTGACAGTCTTTTGGAGAATCAGTTTAATCTCTCTATTACTTAGCTCTACTTGACCACTGGACTGAGGGTGATAGGGAGAGGCAATTCTATGGTTGACATCGTACTTGGCAAGAGTTTTACGGAAAGCACCATGAATGAAGTGTGAACCACCGTCGGTCATTAGATATCTAGGGACTCCAAATCTAGGGAAGATAACTTCTTTCAGCATCTTGATAGAGGTGTTGTGATTAACACTACTAGTGGGGATAGCTTCTTGTGACAGCCCGATGCCGATGTTCCAGAAGATTCCCCTTTATTTCCGTTTCCGTCGTGTGTCTATTTTTATTTGTCGCATCATCATCGCATCATGCACATCATCAGCATTGCATCGGCAACCTGTTGCCGCCAGTTTTTCAAAACTTGCATCCGTTGTTAGTTGCCGGTTCTCGTCGTTGTTCGTTCTGAGCCCGTTCACACACGCACGCGCCCACGGCTTCGTCAAATCCTTGTTTTTAAAAGTGTGCGTAAAACTTTCTCTGATTGGGTTGAGATTTGACGTGCAGACTTATTTAGATATAGGTAGGCCGCCTGTCAATTTTCGTCGCGATCGGAGTCCGTCTGATACCCGAACGGTCGACCGTAGCGGCTCGGTCTTAGGTCTATCGTCGGACGTTTTATCGGTGTTCTAAAATACGTTGTCGGGTGACCGTTCTCCCTCTCATCCCCGCATAGCCCCTATGCACAGTGCACCGACCCTACGCGCAGCCTAGTTCGAAAACTTCCCGAAACCCGAACCAGGTGCTCGTGATCGTTTGGTCCAGATCAACCCGGTTTTACTACAAATCGTCATCGGTTTGTCCATTGAACTCCCTATCCTAATTTTGTCGATCGTCCGATCGAAATCAGAGGGTCCGAACCAAACCCGTTTTTCCTATTTAAAGGCCACCCTAACCAAATTTAGTCCAACCCTAATTCCTAGGCATCTTGTCCCATCACTGCCGCCGCCACCACGCTTGTTCCACCTCCGGATCTCGTTCCAGTCCAAACCACCAATCCAGATTCCAGTCGTCCCCATGGTGTTCATGAGCCTCGTCCCCTTGCCCGTACAGCCACCGATAGCCATCAGCCGGCGAGCTCGCCGCTGGAGAATCCCAAGTCGGCCCCGTCGCCGTCCTCCTCCTCTCTTCCTTCCTTTCCCTTCTTCTCCCTCTCTCCCTAACCTCCCCTTCTCTCTGTTCTTCCCGCACGCACCATGGTAGCCCGAGGGGAGCTTCGCCCGCGTCGGCCCGAGAGTCCTTCGTCACGTTGCCGGCGAGATCCGGCATGGTTCCAGCTCGACCCCTCCTGTCGTTGCCATCCAGGAGCACCTCAACCTCCTCCCGCCTCGTTCTTCACCACGACCAGGCAGCCCCAACTGCCGCATGCCTGGCCTCCGACCGTATCCATAGCCTGCACCCCTGCAGCTTTGGGACCGGCAGTTGGGCACCAGCTCACCGGGAACGTGTCGTTGACCAAGCCCATGCCAGTGCCCCGCCGTTCCATTCTCTCCTCCTTCCTCCTTTTCCTTTGCTCTGAAACTCCTCTCTGTTTTCCCTGTTTTTGCAGCATCCCCATGTCATGGTGCCCAAGCTCATGGCTGCCGGAGCTTCGTCGGACGCCTCCAGCACCGGGAACGGGACCCCCTCGCCCAGATCCATGCCCCCTCGAGCTCACCCCGTCCTTCCTCTGCGTCCTCTCGCTGTGGCCGCCGGCCTCGTCGATACCCCGCTATGAGCAGGCTCCTTCATAGCTGAAACTTCGATCTTGTTTCTAGATTCGTTTTTTTGCTCCAAGGGTTATTTCGAGCGGCCATTAAGTTTAGCCACAACAGATGCAGTAGACGGTGTGGTTGCTCCGTCGTGGTTACAACCACGAGGTCCCTAGCTCTAATCCTAGATGTGCTAATTCAGCTTTGCCTCGTATTTGTTTCGGTTTCATTGCACCCTCCGTAGGGCTAATCTTTAAAAGATAACCGCTCTCACTTTCACAAATAGTGTGCACAGCGCAATGGAAGTGCCTTGCAACTCCACCCGTTAGGTCCTGGGATGAAATCCCACTCCAGCTAAATTTCATTTCTGACTTTGTTTTTTTTTCACTGTTGTACATAGACAATTGGGTCCAATCCACTCTTTGGCTGCTACGGTATGGTGTAATTCGGCCCGATTGTGTTTTTTTACAGCATGTGAATTTGTCTAATTAGTCTCCAATTTCAAAATTACAGATTAGAGCATATTTTAAACCCGCGTAGTTTTCAAACCGTACACTGGATCGGAGTGATTCAAATATGTAACTTGGCTAGAATTTCACGTAGATTAATATTTTCCAACTCTCATGCATAATTAGATCTGTTTAGCATGCTGTTTTCATAGGTTTGCATGTCGACGTGCTGAATACGGTTTAGGTCGTAACTATTTGTCCGTAGCTCCGTTGGAGATGTGCCATATATGTAAATGGATCAGAACGACGAGTCGAATCACATGAAATACTTTGTTTTTCCATTCAACAAACTTAAAGTGTGTTTCGAACAAATATGGGCAGAATTAAGATTTAACACGTGGGGTCATTTCGGAGATGCTATATGTCATTTTCGGCCTCATTTAAAATGCCTAGATAGGTAGTTTAATTTGTGCTTCACCCGGTGCCATGTTAACAACATTTTAATATTGCCGTGTATATAAACGGAGTGAACTAATAATTAAATGTGGAGTTTCGTTGATATGCAACCCGTTGCATATCGAGCTTCACTTAATGTGTAGTGTTTGATTGTTGTGATTGTCATGCCTTGCATTAGACCGTTCATGCATCATGTGTGTCTTGCATCATGTGTTGTATATCGTGTGTTGATTCTTGTTTCCGGTTTCCTTCGTCTCGATAGAGTTCCGCAAGCGTGTCGGAAGTGAGGACCCGTTCGACTACATTGGTTCGTCTGCTTCACGGAGTCACTCTTCTTTCAAGCGGGATCTCACGCAAGATCACCATTTCCCCAGATACCATTACTATCATTGCCATGCTAGTTATTTCGATGCTATCGATTATGTCTCGTTGCCTACCACATGTTAATTCTCAGTGTCTCAACAATGCCATGAAAACCTTCAACCTGTTCAACCTAGCAAACCACTGATTGGCTATGTTACGGCTTGCTTAACCCTGTGTTAGCATTGCTAGTTGTAGGTGCGGTTTCTTCCATGTGATAACATGGGTTCCTTGTTATATCACCATATTAATGCTATTTAATTTAATGCACCTATATACTTGGTAAAAGCTGGAAGGCTCGGCCTTCCTAGCCTGGTGTTTTGTTCCACCTTTGCCCGCTTAGTTTCGGCTAACGGTGTTATGTTCCATAATTGAGCGCTCCTAACACGATCGGGGTTGTTATGGGGACCCCCTTGATAATTCGTTTCAGATTAAAACTGGTCTGGCAAGGCCCAACATTGGTACTACATTTTCCCAACATAATAATTTTGTTAATACTGAAAGCATAGGGCATTGTGAACCCGAGGGGTAATTCTACATAATACAGGGAGGGCCAGTGCTGATGGTGCTGGTCCAAAATAGAGCACTGTGCGGGGCCAACCCAGGGCAACTTGGGAGATTTCTATCAGGCCACCGTACGCGTCGCTCATCCGTCGTGTCCAGAGAATGAGATACGCGGCTCCTATCGGGATCGTCGACACGTCGGGTGGCCTTGCTAGATTAGTTTTACCTTTGACGAGATATCTTGTGCATCGAGATTCCGGTGATGCTTTGGGTATTCTCAGAGTTGAGGTTTTCCACTAGGGAATCTGACGAGATCGCGAGCTTCGTGATTGAGGATTTCTATGCGGCTTGTGGTAATTTGTGATGGACTAGTCGGAGCATCCCTGCAGGGTTAAATCTTTTCGGAAAGCCGTGCCCACAGTTATGTGGCAACATGGAAACTTTGTTTAACACCGGTTCTAGATAACTTGAAGTTAACTTAATTAAAATATGCCAACTGTGTGCGTAACCGTGACTGTCTCTTTCGTGAGTTCCTTCTCCGATCGAGGACACGGTGGGGTTATGTCTGACGTAGGTAGGTGTTCAGGGTCATTCATTTGATCATTAGTAGACACGTCCGCTATGCGTAGATCTTCCCCCTCTTATTTCTTGTACTCGTAAGTTTAGCCGCCAAACATATGCTTAGCCGCTCCTGCAACCTCACCACTTAACCATGCCTCACCCATTAAGCTTTGCTAGTCTTGATACCTTTGGAAATGAGATTGCTGAGTCCCCTGTGGCTCACAGATTACTACAACACCAGTTGCAGGTACAGGTAAAGGTTACTTGATTCGAGCGCGTTGATTGTTCATTTGGAGTTGCTTCTTCGTCTTCTTCTTTGATCTAGGATGGGTTCCAGGCCGGCAGCCTGGGATAGTAAGGATGGACGTCGTTCTTCTTTTCTCGTTCGTTTTCGTCCGTAGACGGACCCTGCTCTTATTCTTGATGAATATGTATTGTACTGCTGTGACTCTGATGTAGCTTGTGGCGAGTGTAAGCCAATTCTATTATATATTTCTTATTTTCAGTACATGTACTTGTAACGATATCCATTCTTGCGACACGACGAGATGCGCTTCTATCCCTGACGACCCCCCCGTGCCAAATTGAGGATAGGGTCGCATCTTGGACGTGACAAGTTGGTATTAGAACAGTACCGACCTAGGAGCCCCCTTGATTGACCGAACATGGCCGAGTCGAGTCTAGTGAAAAACTATTTAAGTCTTAGTTATATATCGGAGAGTAGGATTCTTTTTTTCTCCTCTTCTATACTCTGGTGAGGAATCTTGACGTAATAATTTAATTCTACTCCTCTTCTCACTCAATTTTTTTAGGATCACGCGGATATTTTTGGGATCTATATGATGCCGATGTAACTGAATTCTGTCTTGGTCCCTCCTATCTGACTTGATTTTCTTCCGGGGAGTTGAGCTCAAGGGGATTCTTGAGCACATCGTTATCATTCATATTTCTTAGTATCTCAGAACGAAGGATGTTCGTAATTGCCTCAATACTAGTAGTGGCGAGATAACCCCGATGTCCCCAGTACTGGTGCAGATTGTTCGGGAGTACTGCCATACTTTGTATCATTGTGATCATGAGGGTCTGTTGTAGATGAAGGTCCGAGATTCTGGTCGTGTGTTGACGGATGTGATACCGGTGATGGATTAGTATAGGAGTTGTGTGATATTACTCCTTGTATCCGTGTACCAGATTGCATGACCAGATATTTCGGGAATACTTAGGTGGGAATTCAAGTAGTTGCTTATAGGACAATCTTCCAACAAACGCATGATGTTAGGTTGGGGTTCGACATCTAGTGGATTAGTTTGTTGACGGTCGACTTATAGCGGTTATCTTTGTGTGTTAAAGAGTCCTTGTAGCTTGCTACGACTCGGGGACGCTTCGTATGTCGGGTGCACTGCCTTGCACTTGATGGCTACTGTAAGGATCGAGCCCGTGTGATCCTGTCCACGAAAATATCGGACGAAATCTCTCTCATGAGTTTGTTCTGGCTTGTTTCATAAGCCTCACCCCTTGTTTTGTTGAATATGGTAATTCGAGTTGCTTCGATGTCAAGTGGTGATTTCAGATCTTTTCTAAGTAGTGTTCTCATATTCATATGAGAGTGCTAATCCTTTTGCTTAATCAATTGTCTTATCAATTCTTGTCGACCGGACTCGTCATGTTAATTCTTTTCCAACCAGTGTGCTTCTCTTCAGTTAATTCAACCCTCTCCAATTTTGCAAGATCATTCTCTCAATTCTTTCCGGAGTCCATCTCATCTGTCTCAAGTTGTCTTTGTTTTTCCCCGACCTCCCACCCTTTTCTTCAGTGATTCAATTTTCGTCCAAGAGTTTTCTTTTCATTGTTGCTTCCGCTATCTTTTCTTCCGTGTCCTATTCGGTGATTCGTTGTGAAGATTCTCAGGAGATTCGTGTCATATTTGTTCATTCTTGTCATCCTTACCAGTGAATTCAATTCAGTTATCGGGGGTCATCATACCCTTTTCTACCATTATTTTTTCCCCATGTTGGAAATTCTCATCATCCTATCTTGTTATTAATTCATATCTTTTCTATCCAATGCTTTGAAGATATCCCAGTAGTTTCTTGTTTTCAGATCTTTCCTTATTTCGAGGTGCTAACCTCATCTAGTCTTCATTTATACCGGTGCAATATCTCTCTTTCTAAGCAATCTTTTCTATGGTCGTTTCTTTGAGTGGTCCCATAACCCACAGGTTTTCGCAGGATCTTTCCTGACTCTTTAATCTTTTTCGGAGACCTCTAAATCTTTTCAACTATGACGTAAGCATGAATTTCATTAGTCTTATTCCTATTGTTGCAAATTTATTTTCATCATTGGATCAACTTTTCCTTCTCCTTATTCCGGAGTGTCTCAGTTATTCTTGGTGGTGTTCTCCTCATCATTTTCAGTTTGGAAGACCGAAGGCGTATTTCTCTCAATCTTGGTTCATTCTCTTGGAGATTCATCATTTCAGCTCTGTGCCATCATCTTAATTGTTGTCAATCATGAGTATCCCTTTCTTGCTATTAGGTGCATTTCTGTGTTGTTTTTATTTCTCGTTCCTCCGAAGGCCATCATTTCAGAAGACTTCTTCGTTCTCAGCTTTCAGCTTTCATCCTCAATTCTTCTCAATTGTTGTCTCTTCGTTCATCTCTCAATCATTCCGGTGCCTTGTTTAAGTTTTTCTTCTCTCAGCTGGCTCATGATCTCTTCATTCTCATGTATCTCCATTCATGCATGATTGCCTGATTCGTTTCAATTCTTGCCGGTGGTTGTTTCAAGACTTATTAAGTTTGTGCTTTATCTATCTCTCTTTAATCTTGTCAAGGAGACTAAGTCGTTTGCTAAATCCGTTGATTGTCGTCAATTTAATTTGGTGAAGGTTTAGCATAACATAATTCTTATTCTTGTTTCATCGAGTGATCCCAATTCTTCGTCCGGAGTGGCTCATGATATCAATTCCTTTTTCTCAAGTGTTCTTATATTTTCTTTTCCGGAGTTCCAAGTTTTCTCAAGTAGGTCATAATCTTATTCTTTTCTACCTTCATATCTTGCACCATCCTTTTGATACGGAGGCTCGTCATGTTGGTTCTTCAAGGATGTCATTCATTCTCAAGTGTTCTTCAAGATTCTTGTTGGAGTACCTCAAGTATTCTTTCTTTTGCATCTCTAGTGGATTTGTTCTTCCTTTATCCTTTGAGGTGGTATTATAGCATTCTTGTTAGTGTAGGTGTCTCAAAGATATTTTCTTTCAAGAATGAGATAATTAAACCCACCAATTCTTTGATCATGAGATATTTCAACCCACGATTTCTTCATTGAGCTATCTTGGTTTGGATTTCACCTAAAGCTTTTCCTATGGATTGTTGCTATCATGGTGCTTGTCATTAATCCAAGTTCTCAATGTATCCTCTTGGTGTAAGAAGTTGTCCATATCTTGTGTCTCCCAATCAATCCTTGTTTCTATTAGTGGCTGATTGTCACTTCATTAGTTTGAAAGGTTTCCATATGCCCACTACTATCTTGTTCTTTTCGTTGTTGTTTTTCCAACAACTCCGTTCAATTCTTCTCGCAAGGATGCTTGCCAAGTTCATTTGAGATAGTAGTTGTCATTCTTTTCTTCATTCTCTTCTTCCGTATGAGCTAGTTCCTACTCTATTGTTCCGGAGGCATGGTGATGTTGCTCTTTTGGGTCAATGATGTTGTTCTACCAAGATCATGGTGTTCCCTTGTTCTATTTAGTTGTGGGTTGTGAATATTGTCTAATTCTACCATCTTATCGAATTTTTTGTCCCATTTTCCTAACGAAGTGCTGCCAAAATTTTTAGTGAATTCTTGCTTCTTTCTCATATCATTCCTCATCTCTTTGCTACCTTCAAGGATCGTTGGTTTCACTCGTTTGTCAAAGAAGCGACTAAGTTTTTACCTCTTGTTCTTTCTCATCCTCTCCCCCTTTCATTCTTGGATCTCGGGGCGAGATCCTCCTGTAGTGTAGGAGAGTTGTGACAACCCGATGCCGACGTTCCAGAAGATTCCCCTTTATTTCCGTTTCCGTCGTGTGTCTATTTTTATTTGTCGGATCATCATCGCATCATGCACATCATCAGCATTGCATCAGCAACCCGTTGCCGCCAGTTTTCAAAACTTGCATCCGTTGTTAGTTGCCGGTTCTCGTCGTTGTTCGTTCTGAGGCCGTTCACACACGCACGTGCCCATGGCTTTTTCAAATCCTTGTTTTTAAAAGTGTGTGTAAAAATTTCTCTGATTGGGTTGAGATTTGACATGCGGTCTTATTTAGATATAGGTAGGCCGCTTGTCAATTTTCGTCGCGATCGGAGTCCGTGTGATACCCGAACGGTCGACCGTAGTGGCATCGTCTTAGGTTTATCGTCAGACGTTTTATCGGTGTTCTAAAATACGTTGCCGGGTGGCCGTTCTCCCTCTCATCCCTGCCTAGCCCCTCTGCACAGTGCACCGACCCTACGCGTAGCCTAGTTCGAAAACCTCCCGAAACCCGAACCGGGTGCTCGTGACCGTTGGGTCCAGATCAACCCGGTTTTACTGCAAATCGTCATCGGTTTGTCCATTGAACTCCCTATCCTAACTTTCTCGACCGTCCGATCGAAATTAGAGGGTCCGAACCAAACCTGTTTTTCATATTTAAAGGCCACCCGTAACCAAATTTAGTCCAACCCTAATTCCTAGGCATCTTGTCCCATCGCTACCGCCGCCACCATGCTTTTTCCACCTCGGGATCTCATTCCTGTCCAAACCACCAATCCGAGCCAGCCACAGATTCCAGTCGTCCCCGTGGTCTTCGTGAGCCTCGTCCCCTTGCTCGTACAGCCACCGATAGCCGTCGGCCAGCGAGCTCGCCGCTGGAGAATCCCAAGTCGGCCCCGTCGCCGTCCTCCTCCTCTCTTCCTTCCTTCCCTTCTTCTCCCTCTTCCCCTAACCTCCCCTTCTCATTGTTCTTCCCGCATGCACCATGGTAGCCCGAGGGGAGCTTGGCCCGCGTCGGCCCGGGAGTCCTTCGTCGCGCTGCCGGCGAGATCCGGCATGGTTCCAGCTCGACCCCTCCTGTCGTTGCCATCCAGGAGCACCTCAACCTCCTCCCGCCTCGTTCTTCACCAGGACCAGGCAGACCCAACTGCCGCATGCCTCGCCTCTGACCATCTCCATAGCCCGCACCCCTGCAGCTTCGGGACCAGCAGTTGGGCACCAGCTCACCAGGAACGTGTCGTTGACTGAGCCCAGGCCAGTGCCCCGCCGGTCCATTCTCTCCTCCTTCCTCCTTTTCCTTTGCTCTGAAACTCCTCTCTGTTTTTCCCTGTTTTTGCAGCATCCCCATGTCATGGCGCCCAAGCTCGTGGCTGCCGGAGCTTCGTCGGACGCCTCCAGCACCGGGAACGGGACCCCCTCGCCCTAATCCATGCCCCCTCGAGCTCACCCCGTCCTTCCTCTGCATCCTCTCGTTGTGGCCGCCCGCCTCTTCGATACCCCGCTGTGAGTAGGCTCCTTCATAGCTGAAACTTCGATCTTGTTTCTAGACCCGTTTTTTTGCTCCAAGGGTTA
This sequence comes from Hordeum vulgare subsp. vulgare, assembly GCF_904849725.1. Classification (NCBI taxonomy): domain Eukaryota; kingdom Viridiplantae; phylum Streptophyta; class Magnoliopsida; order Poales; family Poaceae; genus Hordeum; species Hordeum vulgare. The sequence goes on from NC_058518.1 coordinate 136,680,892, forward strand.
TTTCGAGCGGCCATTAAGTTTTGCCACAACAGATGCAGTAAACGGTGTGGTTGCTCCGTCGTGGTTACAACCACGAGGTCCCTAGTTCGAATCCTGGATGTGCTAATTCAGTTTTGCCTCGTATTTGTTTCATTGCACCCTGCCGTAGGGCTAATCTTTAATAGATAACCGCTCTCACTCTCACCAATAGTGTGCACAGTGCAATGGCAGTGCCTTACAACTCCACCCATGAGGTCCTGGGATCAAATCCCACTCTTGCTAAATTTCATTTCTGCCTTTGTTTTTTTTTCACTGCTGTACATAGACAATTGGGTCCAATCCACTCCTTGGCTGCTACTCTATGGTGTAATTCGGCCCGGTTGTGTTTTTTTACAGCATGTGAATTTGTCTAATTAGTCTCCAATTTCAAAATTACAGATTAGAGCATATTTTAAACCCACGCAGTTTTCAAACCGTACACTGGATCAGAGTGATTCAAATATGTAACTTGGCTAGAATTTCGCATAGATTAATATTTTTCAACTCTCATGCATAATTAGATCTGTTTAGCATGCTGTTTGCATCGGTTTGCATGTCGACATGCTGAAAACGGTTTAGGTCGTAACTATTTGTCCGTAGCTCCGTTGGAGATGTGGCATATATGTAAATGGACCAGAACGACGAGTAGAATCACGTGAACCACTTTGGTTTGCCGTTTAACAAACCAAAAATGTGTTTAGAACAAATCTGGACATAATTAAGATTTAACACGTGGGGTCATTTCAGAGATGCTATATGTCGTTTCCGGCCTCATTTAAAATGCCTAGATAGGTAGTTTAATTTGTGCTTCACCCCATGCCATGTTAACAACATTTTAATATTGCCTCTAAATAAACGGGAGTGAACTAATAATTAAATGTGGAGTTTCGTCGATATGCAACCCGTTGCATATCGAGCTTCACTTAATGTGTAGTGTTTGATTGTTGTGATTGTCATGCCTTGCATTAGACTGTTCATGCATCAGTGTGTCTTGCATCGTGTGGTGTATATCGTGTGTTGATTCTTGTTTCCGGTTTCCTTCGTCTCGATAGAGTTCCGCAAGCGTGTCGGAAGTGAGGACCCGTTCGACTACATAGGTTCGTCTGCTTCACAGAGTCACTCTTCTTTCAAGCGGGATCTCAGGCAAGGTGACCATTTACCCAGATACCATTACTATCATTGCCATGTTAGTTATTTCGATGCTATCGATTATGTCTCGTTGCCTACCACATGTTAATTCTCAGCGTCTCAACAATGGCATGAAAACCTTCAACCTGTTCAACCTTGCAAACCACTGATTGGCTATGTTACAGCTTGCTTAACCCTGTGTTAGCGTTGCTAGTTGCAGGTGCACTTGCTTCCATGTGATAACATGGGTTCCTTGTTATATCACCATATTAATGCTATTTAATTTAATGCACATATATACTTGGTAAAAGGTGGAAGGCTCGGCCTTTCTAGCCTGGTGTTTTGTTCCACCTTTGCCCCCTTAGTTTCGGCTACCGGTGTTATGTTCCATAATTGAGTGCTCCTAACACGATCGGGGTTGTTATGGGGACCCCCTTGATAATTCGTTTCAGATTAAAGCTGGTCTGGCAAGGCCCAACATTGGAACTACATTTTCCCAACATAATAATTTTGTTAATACTGAAAGCATAGGGCGTCATGAACCCGAGGGGTAATTCTACATAATACAGGGAGGGCGAGTGCTGATGGTGCTAGTCCAAAATAGAGCACTGTGTGGGGCCAACCCAGGGAAACTTGGGAGATTTCTATCACGCCACCGTACGCTCGCTCATCCACCGTGTCCTGAGAACGAGATATGCGGCTCCTATCGGGATCGTCGACACGCTGGGCGGCCTTGCTGGATTAGTTTTACCTTTGACGAGATATCTTGTGCATTGGGATTCCGATGATGCCTTGGGTATTCTCAGAGTTGAGGTTTTCCACTAGGGAATCCGACGAGATTGCAAGCTTCGTGATTGAGGATTTCTATGCGGCTTGTGGTAATTTGTGATGGACTATTTGGAGCACCCCTGCAGGGTTAAATCTTTTCGGAAAGCCGTGCCCGCGGTTATGTGGCAACGTGGAAACTTTGTTTAACACTGGTTCTAGATAACTTAAAGTTAATTTAATTAAAATATGCCAACTATGTGCGTAACCGCGATTGTCTCTTTCGTGAGTTCCTTCTCCGATCAAGGACACGGTGGGGTTATGTCTGACGTAGGTAGGTGTTCAGGGTCATTCATTTGATCATCAGTAGACACGTCCGCTATGCGTAGATCTTCCCCCTCTTATTTCTTGTACTCGTAAGTTTAGCCACCAAACATACGCTTAGCCACTGCTACAACCTCACCACTTAACCATGCCTCACCCATTAAGCTTTTCTAGTCTTGATACCTTTGGAAATGAGATTGCTGAGTCCCCTGTGGCTCACAGATTACTACAACACCAGTTGCAGGTACAGGCAAAGGTTACTTGACGCGAGCGCATTGATTGTTCATTTGGAGTTGCTTCTTCGTCTTCTTCTTTGATCTAGGATGGGTTCCACGCCGGCAGCCTGGGATATTAAGGATGGACATCGTTCTTATTTTCTCGTTTGTTTTCGTCCGTAGACGGACCCTGCTCTTATTCTTGATGAATATGTATTGTACTGCTGTGACTCTGATGTACCTTGTGGCGAGTGTAAGCCAATTCTATTATATATTTCTTCTTTTCAGTACATGTACTTGTAATGATATCCATTCTTGCGACACGACGAGATGCGCTTCTATCCCTGACAAGGCCCCCGTGCCAAATTGAGGATAGGGTTGCATCTTGGACATGACACTTCTACCCACTTAGTGACGTAATCAACATCAACTAAGATGTGAGTATACCCATTGGATTTTGGAAAAGGTCCCATATAATCAAAGCCCCAGACGTCAAATGGTTCAATGACAAGTGAATAGTTCATAGGCATTTCCTGACGTTTGATAATATTACCTATTCTGTGACATTCGTCACAAGACATGACAAACTTACGGGCATCCCTGAAGAGAGTGGGCCAATAGAAACCTGATTGCAATACCTTGTGTGCAGTTCTATCTCCCGCATGGTGTCCTCCGTAGGCCTTGGAGTGACACTTCTGTAGGATCTGTCCCTGTTCATGTTCAGGTACACAACGTCTAATAACACCATCTACTCTATCCTTATAAAGGTGAGGATCATCCCAGAAGTAATGTCTCAAGTCAAAGAAGAATTTCTTCTTTTTCTCGTACATGAAACTAGGTGGTATGTATTTGGCAACGATATAGTTCGCATAATCAGCATACCACGGTGCACTACGTGAAGCATTGATGACATTCAATTTCTCATCGGGAAAGCTATCATCAATAGGTTGTGGGTCATCAAGAACGTTCTCCAACCTAGACAATTTATCTGCTACTGGGTTATCAGCACCCTTTCTGTCGACAACATGCAAATCAAATTCTTGTAGCAAGAGAACCCATCTGATAAGTCTAGGTTTAGCATCCTTCTTCTCCATGAGGTACTTAATAGCAGCATGATCAGTGTGAATAATGACTTTGGAATCAACTATGTAAGACCTGAACTTTTCACACGCAAACACGACTGCTAAAAATTCCTTCTCCGTAGTAGCATAGTTTCTTTGGGCATTGTCTAGAGTTTTACTAGCGTAGTGAATAACATTCAACTTCTTATCAACTCTTTGCCCTAGGACAACACCAACAGCATAATCACTAGCGTCACACATGATCTCAAAAGGTAAGTTCAAATCAGGTGGTTGAACTATAGGTGCAGTTATCAAAGCCCTCTTAAGTATTTCGAAGGCTTCCTCACAATCATCGTCAAAAACAAAAGGAATATCCTTTAGCAAGAGATTGGTAAGAGGCCTAGAAATCTTAGAGAAGTCTTTAATGAACCTTCTATAGAAACCAGCATGACCAAGGAAACTTCTTATACCTCCGATATCTGTGGGGTATGGCATTTTCTCGATTGCATCAACCTTAGCCTTATCGACTTCAATACCTCTTTCAGAAATTTTGTGTCCTAAGACGATGCATTCATTAACCATAAAGTGGCACTTCTCCCAATTCAAGACAAGATTGGTGTCTTTACATCTATGTAAGACTCGATCAAGGTTGCTGAGACAATCATCAAAGGAAGACCCATAGACGGAGAAGTCATCCATGAAAACCTCAACAATCTTTTCACAAAAGTCAGAGAATATAGCCATCATACATCTTTGAAAGGTGGCACGTCTATAGGCAAAGGTACCGAAGGGGCAGGTGAAAGTGGTTTTCTCCTGATCAGATTGTGCAACTGGTATTTGGGAGAAACCAGAATAACCGTCTAGAAAGCAGAACTGTGTGAGTTTGGACAGCCTTTCTAGCATTTGGTCGATAAAAGGGAGAGGGTAATGATCTTTCCTAGTGGCCTCATTCAAGTTCCTAAAATCAATCACCATCCTATAGCCAGTAATAATCCTCTGTGGGATCAACTCATCATTATCATTAGGGACAACGGTAATGCCTCCCTTCTTAGGGACGCAATGCACCGGACTCACCCAATCGCTATGAGCAACAAGATAGATAATACCCGCTTCCAGGAGCTTTAGTATTTGTTTTCTCACTACTTCTTTCATCTTAGGATTTAATCTCCTTTGATGATCAACAACTGGTTTGAATTCAGGATCAGTTTTGATCTTGTGCTGGCATAGAGTGGGACTAATGCCCTTAAGATCATCAAGAGTATATCCTATAGTAGCACGGTGCTTCCTCACAGTTTTTAGCAACTTCTTTTCTTCATGCTCTGAGAGGCTAGCACTAATTATAACATGATATATCTCTTTTTCATCAAGATAGGCATACTTAAGAGTATCAGGCAACTGTTTAAGATCGAACACATGATCACCCTTTGGTGGAGGTGGATCCCCAAGCAGTTCAATAGGCAAGTTATTCTTAAGGATATGATATTGTTCTAAAACAACTCTATCTATCTCATCCCTTTCATCCATATGCATATCATTTTCATGCTCAAGCAAGTATTTCTCTAAGGGATCAGTAGGAGGCACGACAATAGAGGCTAAGGCAATAGTTTCATCCTTACTAGGCAACTCCTTTTCATGAGGTTGTCTACCAAACTTAGAGAAATTGAACATATGTGACACACCTTCAAAGCCAACAGTGACAGTTTGCTTCTCACAATCAATATGAGCATTGACAGTATTGAGAAAAGGTCTACCAAATGTGATGGGACAGAAGCTATCTTGTGCGGTAGCAAGAACGAGAAAATCAGCAGGATACTTCGTTTTACCACACAAGACTTCAACATCCCTAACAATTCCCATAGGGCAGATAGTATCTCTATTGGCAAGCTGAATAGTGACATCAATAGGCTCTACCTCAACAGGTGCAATCTCATCTTTCATTTCATCATATAAGGATTGAGGTATTGCACTAACACTAGCACCCACGTCACATAAACCATGATAACAATGATCTCCTATCTTAACAAAAACCACAAACATGGCAATGACAGGCCTATGTTTGTCTCTAGCGTGAGGTTTAGCAATTCTAGCAGCATCTTCACAGAAGTGAATATTATGTTCCTCAACTTCTTCAGTCAGAAGATCTTTGATAATAGCAATGCAAGGTTCAACTCTAATTTGCTCAGGGGGTGTAGGTGTTCTAATATAGCCTCTACGTATCACAGTTGAAGCTTTAGAATGATCCTTTATCCTAACACGGAAAGGTGGTTTCTCAATGTAAGCACTCGGTACCACAGGATCATTATAGGCAATGACTTTCTCTTCAACTAGAGCGTGTTTAACTACATTGACATCTAATGAAGGATGATATTTAAAGCACTTCTCTTTGGGGAGATCAATATGAGCAGCAAAAGATTCACACAATGAAGCTACTATCTCAGAGTCAAGTCCATACTTAGCGCTAAAGTCATAAAAAGTATTTGTCTCAACAAAGGATTTAACGCAATCAAAAGTGAAATTCATACCTGACTCCTTACCTTCTTCAAGCTCCCAATCTTCAGAGTTGCGTTTAATTCTCTCCAATAAATTCCATTTGAAGTCAATATCTCTCCTCATAAAAGAACCGGTACAAGAAGTGTCAAGCATAGAAGTACTAATTTCTCTCGAGAGCTCATGATTGGGGCATGAATATAGCATTGATTTAAGACTCCCCCAAGCTTGAGCGATGCTTTCTATGTCACGAGGCCAAAAATTGTAAATATAATTTCGATCACGATGTACTAAATGCATAGGATAAAACTTTTGATGAAATTCCAATTTCAACCGATTGTAGTCCCATGATCGAGCATCATCACATAGCCTATACCATGTCAACGCCTTATTCTTCAAAGATAAGGGAAAGACCTTCTTCTTGACCTCATCCTCGGGCACACCCGCAAGATTAAATAAACCACAAACCTCATCTACATAGATTAGATGCAAGTCTGGATGTGATGTTCCATCTCCTGTAAAAGGATTAGCCAACAGTTTCTCAAGCATACTCGAAGGAAATTTAAAGCAAATATTTTCAGTAGGTGCAGCAACTTGAGGAGCAACTCTTTGTGCTTCCGTTGGAGGTGAAGATACCCCGAACAAGCCCCTCAAAGGATTAGTATCCATAGTGACAAGTGACAAAAAATTTCAGCACACTATATGAATGTTTCCTTACCAAGTTCCACTTACCAGAGGCGCTTCACTCCCCGGCAACGACGCCAGAAAAGAGTCTTGATGACCCAAAAGTATAGGGGATCAATCGTAGTCCTTTCGAAAAGTAAGAGTGTCGAACCCAACGAGGAGCAGAAGGATCTGACAAGTGGTTTTCAGCAAGGAAAAATCTGCAGGCACTGAAATTGTCGGTAACAAGTGATTGTGTGGTGAGATGATTCGTAGCGAGCAACAAGTAACAAAAGTAGCAACGGTGCAGCAAAGTGGCCCAATCCCTTTTGTAGCAAGGGACAAGCCTGGACAAAGTCTTATAGGAGGAAAAACGCTACCGAGGACACACGGGAATTTCTGTCATGCTAGTTTTCATCATGTTCATATGATTCATGTTTGTTACTTTGATAGTTTGATATGTGGGTGGACCAGCGCTTGGGTGCTGCCCTTACTTGGACAAGCATCCCACTTATGATTAACCCCTCTCGCAAGCATCCGCAACTACGAAAGAAGAATTAAGACAAAGTCTAACCATAGCATTAAACTAGTGGATCCAAATCAGCCCCTTACGAAGCAACACATAAACTAGGGTTTAAGCTTCTGTCACTCTAGCAACCCATCATTTACTTACTACTTCCCAATGCCTTCCTATAGGCCCAAATAATGGTGAAGTGTTATGTAGTCGACGTTCACATAACACCACTTGTAATGCCCCAAATGTGTAACCTTCCCTATTTGGAACCTTCCCATGTGGGTCCACCTTGTTAATGCTATGAGAGATTTACCTATGCATGTGATTTCATGTCCTTTGTATTTCTTCCTTGCATGCATGCATAACATATCATGTCATGCCCATGTATTTGTGTTGTTGCCTTGTGGTCTTATGATTTCATGTGATGCTTGTGATCTTGTGTGGTGATGTGAGATATGAATCTTGTGTGAAGTATGCCTTGTGTTAGTAGGATCAATCTTGGGATTGCATAGGTTTTAAAACTCTTCCCCCTCCCTTTTATTCCAAGCTCAAGATACTCTTCTTCCTTTCCTGTTTTAAAAATGGCTATGAGTTAGCAGGTTTTGTGTTGGATATGGAGGGGTATGTTTGCTATTTTGAAAACAAGTTTTAAAGGTGCAACTAATTACAAAACAGCCAATGATAATGCTGTTTTGTAAATATTTAGTTGCCCCAAATACATCTCTGTTATTTTATTTAAATTGGTCATATTTTTCCATGACCAGGGGTAATTTTGCCTTGTTTTTATCCCCAGTAGTTTTCTCTGTGCATTCCTTTATTCTCTGCCTTTTTCTATTAAAGGAAAAGGTCCCAGGAAATTGTGTCCTCTATGTTGCGCCACGTGTGGGCTCACTCCCACAGGCTGGCCCATCTCTTCCTTTCCTTCCCGCGTGGTGGCCCATCTCCTCGTCCTCCCCTCTCCTTCAGACGCCGTGTGCACCGCGCCACCTTTCCGTCAGGCCAGCACAGAGAGAGGATGTGCCGCCGTCAGGCACAGACGTCGAGGCCCCCTTATATTTTGGCGTCCGTGCCTCTCCCCTCCCTAGGTTTTCCCCTCTTCCCCCATCTCGCGCCGCCACCATGTCCCTCCTCTTCTCCTTTCCCTCAGGTAAGTCCCTATAGATAGGGTAGCAGAGAAAGGAGAGCAGCCCGCCGGCGTCTACCCCCGCGTCCATCCGACGAGCGGCGCATGCGCCATGTCCAGGGGCATGGGGGAGGTGCCCGCACCCCATTCCCGACCTAGCTGAGGCCGGGGAACATCTACATCGTCGGCCATCTCCTCGTCTTCAGCAAGCTCCGGGTGCACTTCGACTTCTTCCTCGGTTCCGCGTCACGGTGCAGCTACTCTCCTTCCCCTCCGATCCGGCTCCCTCCCTTTTGGATCGACTCCTTCCCTTCGTTCCCAAGGTGAGCAAGACTCTCCTTCCCCCTTTCCCGTCGGGTAGAGCGAAGTAGGAGTGCAGGCAGCGATCTAGCCGTCTCTGTTCGAAGTAGGAAGCGCCAGGTCCTGGTGTTGCAGAGATCTTGTGTAGGAGTGTGGCGCTCGTAGGTTTCAGCAGAAGGATGAGTATCCTCCTCGTGGCCTTAGTGTCTCCTGTCGTAGCGCAGCAGCAGCAGAAGAGAGCCACGGCGACCTCCGTGTCGCCGACGCATCTCTGTGCAGAGGAGGCACGCAGAGAGGTTGTATACCTTGGTTAAGTCCTCCCCTCTGTCAGTCAACATTTTGTAGCGCAGTGGTGTGTCTCTGTGATTGTTTCCAGCAGGTGCAGGGTTCGATTCTCAGTGGATGCACCCCCCTTTTTGCATTTTTGTTTCATGCAGTAGCTAGCGCAGCAGGGTAGCACAACTTGTTGGGAACCCCTCTTCTGTCGACTAGAACAGGGTAGCAGAGTGTGTGAGGCAGGGCTGTGCACCAGAGGATGCAGGGTTCGATTCCCCCTCACACCCTTTTATTTTTTGTTGTTGTTTTCTTTCTGTTTTTCTCTTGGGTTGCTAGATGTGATGCCATGTTATTTCAACAGCAGGTGGCATTTATTTTTTCCTCCTCTCAATTGCAGCTTGTGTTGCCTAGTGTGTAGCTAGATTTGATGCATGTGTTGGTATAGATTTGGTAGTGTGTGTATGTGAGTAGTTGCCCATGTATAGGAGTTTAACTTGTGTATATGTGTTCTAGTGGGTATGTGTGCATATGTAGATGGTGTGTGTGTGTGTTGGCACACATACATGTGGTGTTTGTGGTGCATGTGTGCGTGTGCATCTCACACACATGGACTAGGGCTCATGTGCCCTTGGAGTGTGAAGTTGTGTGTGTTAGCTAATGCTTGGGAGTTAGCTTAGCATGTACATAGATGCAACTTACATGTTGTGGAGTGAGTAGTAATGTTTGTGTGCATGAGAGTGGTGCAAGCACCAAGGGTGGCATATTGCTCCTCTTGTGCTATATGTGATGTGAGTGTGTGTGTGGGTTTCCCCCCCTCACCTACCTGGTGTGCGTAGGTGCTCTTGCCATGATGTTTGTGTAGCTAGGGGTGGTGATTCTAGCATGTGTAGGTGATATTATCATGTTGTGCTTGTGGCTTGTGATGGAGTGGAGATGTGCCAAGGCACATAGGCATGAGGTCTACCCCTCATGTAACCCCATTGATGTTGTGGACATGTGTTTATGCTTATGTAGGTTTTGCTCTAGTGATTTTGCACATGTGATGTAGCACTATTCACTATATAGGAATCTATGTAGATTTTCTTTCCTAGTTTGTGCACACTTGCTCCAAGCAAGTGCATATGTATTATATATATTTTTGGGGTAGAAAGATCCCAGGAATCCATTGATGAAATTATTTTTTCCATTGGAACATTTTCTGGAGTTGACATATTTCATTTTTCTTCTATGTTTAGAGCTTGGTTCCATGTGATGTGGTGAGCCCATGTGTTTGGTTCTTGGTTGTGGTAGTAGAGGGTGACCCGCTCTACCACATGTTGGTTTAATTTCATGTTTAGGAATCCATATGTGCAAGTTGTGCCCAATCAAAGTAGGCATGTGGCTGAAATTCTAGATTAGTGAAAATCTGAGATTTTCACTGTCTGAGAGTCTGTTTATATTTTCTTCTCCTGTTGATGAGGTTGAGAAGGTCAATGTGTTGTGTTTTAGCCTTAGCTTTCAACTGGAAAGTTAAATCTGATATGTTTGTCTAGCTCCCTGTAAATTTTCATTCCCTTTGGAGTCCTGTAGATATTGTTTTGGCTGCTGTCAAAATGCTTCAGAGCATAAACAGATAGTGAGAATCTGGAATTTTCACTAAGTCCGTGAAATCTAATATTTTTGGGCAAGTTTGAAGCTGTGTAACTTTCTGTGTTTAATTCCTTTGTGTGATATTTTTTCTTGTGCTTGTAGTACTCTTGGATAGATACATCAACATATATTATTTGGCATATTTGGATGGCTGTAGGTGCTTTGCATGTAGCTCACAAAGTGCTATGATGCAGTTTGTGGAAGATTGCGTAGTTTCGTTATTTTGATGTTTGCGAGTGCTTAGTTGATGGTGTGGTGTTAATCTTTGCACCACCCATCCATGTTGGTTTGTTTTATGTCTTGGCAAGCTGGAAATGCCAGAGTTGTGCCATTTGAGTGTGTTGTGATGAATTTGACACGTAGCTCTTCATATCTTGTTTGTTGATTCCCGTTGATCCGTAGCTCCGATTGTAATGTTCTTTATATGCTTTTGCATCGTTTTCATGAGACACATCTGATCATATCATTCTCATGCATGTCAAAATAGCTTCGGATGCAGTTCTATCCAGGAACATGTATTTACTTCTCATGCTTGTGCTAATGAGTAGAATAGTGATGCATGCTCATATTCATCTCATGCATCATGTGCTTGTTGCATCTTGAGGTGCTGTTGTTCATTGGATGTTATTCTTTTGTTGGGTAGCACCGGGATCGGAGAACGAGTAGGTGGATTCGGGAGAGTACGTGCAGGACGATAAAGAACCGTTCCAAGCTGAGGATATCACAGGCAAGATGACATGACCTTGATTCCATCTTTAGACTTGTTATGCTAGATTATGTTTCTTCCATCATATGCTCGATGCCTACCACTGAAATAATTACCTCCTGATATGCCATGAAACCCAAACACTTATCCCTTCCTAGCAAATCTTGAATGGCTAAGTAGGCTTTGCTGAGCTACTAATGTTAGCGTTGCTAGATGTGGGTGCTCTGCCTCATGTGATAACATGAACTTGGTATCATTATCTTAATTATGTTATTTAATTAATGCACCTATATACTTGGTAAATAACGGAAGGCCTAGCCTTTTGCCGGGTGTTTTGTTCTGTTATTGCCGCCATAGTTACCGGCTACCGGTGTTTGATTCCATATTGATCGTCCTAACACGTTCGGGGTTGTTATGGGGACCCTCTCGATAAATCGCGTAGTGTCAAGACTTGTCCGGCAGGACCCAACATTGGTGTTAATCTTCTAATCACTTAATAATAATCTGCATAGGGAATGATCACCCCGAGGATCTTTAATCAACAACCCGGGCCAGTGCTCCTCATGAGTGTTGGTCCAAACTAGAGTCGTGTGCGGGGCCAACTCGGGGCAACTCGGGAGATGTCTATCAGGCCACTATACGCTATGCTCATCCGGCGTGTCCTGAGACTGAGATACGCGACTCTTATCAGGGTCGTCGACACGTCGGGAGATCCTGCTAGTCTTGTCTTACCTTAGCGATATATCTTGCGTATAGGAATCCCGGTGAAGCTTTGGTTCTCCCGAGAGTTGAGGTTTTCCTCTAAGGAATCCGACGAGATCACGAGATTCGTGATAGAGGGTTGCTTTGCGGCCCGTGTACGTTTGTGATGGACTAGTTGGAGCATCCCTGCAGGGTTTAATCTTTCGGAAAGCCGTGCCCGCGGTTATGTGGCAACTTGGAATCTTTTGTTAATATCCGGTGATAGATAACTTAAACATAAGCTAATAAAATTGCCAACTGTGTGCGTAACCGTGATTGTCCCCCTCGAAGATCTCTCTTCGATTAGGAACACGGTGGGGTTATGATTGACGTAGGTAGGTGTTCAGGATCACTTAGTGATCATCGAACATCGACCGCTAGTCTATACCACCTTCATATATGTTCTACGTAAGTTAGCCACCATATCAAGCTTAGGATGCTGCAACCTAAATACTCCACCTTACCAACCTAATAACTTGACTAGTTCTGGCACCGAGGTCATAGATTGCTTAGTCCCCGTGGCTCACAGATTCCTTCACAACACCAACAGGTTCAGGTACCCCCGAGACAGGTGATCCCGATGGCACGCAGCTGGCGTGGCAGTACGATGAGGAGAACGACCGCCTGTACGTGAACTATCCAGAAGATTGAGGCGTGGTCGTGATTGTGGGCCAGCCGGCAGGGTAGCATAATCTTTTTCCCATGTTTTGTAGTCCGTAGCAGAACTACCTTGATTGTATGCATGATGTACTCTGATATATTTATGAGATGGCAATTGAATCCCTTATTGTCATTCTGATGATATTATGTATGCACTATATTACCATGTTTGCGAAACGTTTAGATGCGCTCCTTTCCAATTCGGGGCCTCGATCCCCAGATCAGAAAGGACCGCATCTTAGTCGTTACACCACTAGAGGAAAAACAACATACAACATATCAAAATACCGAACGAATACTAAATTCACATGACTATTATTAGCATGACTTATCCCATGTCCTCACGAACAAAAGTAACTACTCACAAAGCATAATCATAATCATGATCAGAGAGGTAATGAGTAGCATCAAGGATCTGAACATAATCTCTTCCACCAAACAATCCAACTAGCATCAACTACAAAGAGTAATCAACACTACTAGCAACCTTACAAGTACCAATCGGAGTCGCGAGACGGAGATTGGTTACAAGTGATGAACTAGGGTTTGGAGATGAGATGGTGCTGATGAAGATGTTGATGGTGATGAGTCCCCTCCGATGAGAGGAGTGTTGGTGATGACGATGGCGATGATTTCCCCCTCCGGGAGGGAAGTTTCCCCGGTAGGATCGTCCTGTCGGAGCTCTAGATTGGTTCTGCTCAAGTTCCGCCTCGTGGCGGAGGCGAAACCACGAAAAAGCCCCCTTCTGTTTTTTTCCTGGACGAAACCCTCCATATAACAAAAGAGGGGGGCCAGTGGGCCAGTGGGCTGCCCACAAGCCCCCATGGCACGGCCTGGGGGGGTGGCCGCGCCGTGCAGGCTTGTGGGCACCCCCTGGTGCCCCTCCGGCACTTCTTCGGCCTAGTATTTTTAATAAATTGGGAAAAATATCTCCATTGATTTTCACGGTGTTTGGAGTTGCTCAGAATAGGTAGCTCAACTTTGCTCCACTTTCAGGCCAAAATTCCAGTTGCCGGTATTCTCCCTCTTCATGTAAACCTTGCAAAATAAGAGAGAAAAGGCATAAGAATAGTACCGTGAAGTGAAATAACAGCCAAAGAACCGACAAATATCAACACGAAAACATGATGCAAAATGGACGTATCAACTGCCACCTAGCTATAAGAGCTTCGTGTTGAACTTTAACATGCAAGGGATGAATAAGTCACCCGACGAGTTATTTGCGATGATGAAATTCGCCGAGTCAGAAATCCAGAAAGAACATCAAGTTTTGATGGTCAATAAGACCACTAGTTTCAAGAAAAATAGCAAAGGCAAGAAGGGTAACTCCAAGAAGAGTGGCAAAGCTGTTGCCCCTCCGACGAAGAAACCCAAGGCTGGGCCTAAGCCGGAAACCGAGTGCTATTATTGCAAGGAGACTGGTCACTCGAAGTGCAACTGCCCCAAGTATCTAGCCGATAAGAAGGCAACAAACGCCAAACAACGTATATATGATATACATATTATTGATGTGTACCTCACCAACTCTCGTAGTAGTTCCTTGGTATATGATACCAGTTCTGTTGCTCACATTTGCAACTCAAAACAGGAACAACAGAATAAACGAATGCTGGTGAAGGATGAAGTGACAATGCGCGTGGCAAATGGTTCCAAGGTTGATTCGATCGTCGTCGGCACGGTCTCACTTCAGTTACCATCGGGATTAGTGATGAACTTAAATAATTGTTATTTAGTGCCTGCGTTGAGCATGAACATTATATCTGGATCTTGTTTATTGCGAGACGGTTACTCATTTAAGTCAGAGAATAATGGTTGTTCTATTTATATGAGTAATATCTTTTATGGTCATGCATCCAATGTGAGGGGTTTGTTCATATTGTGATGACACTCATATCCATAACATTGGGACCAAAATATGTAGGGTTAACAATGATAGCGCCACTTTCTTGTGGCACTGTCGCTTAGGTCATATTGGTGTTAAGCGCATGAAGAAACTCCATGCTGATGGACTTTTGGAGTCACTTGATTTTAAATCACTTGACACATGTGAACCATGCCTCATGGGCAAGATGACTAAGACTCCGTTCTGTTGAACAATGGAGCGCGCAAGTGACTTATTGGAGACCATACATACTGATGTGTGTGGACCAATGAGCATAGAGGCGCACGACGGATATCGTTATTTTATCACCTTTACTGACGATTTGAGTAGGTATGGCTATATCTACTTGATGAAGCACAAGTCTGAAACGTTTGAAAATTTTAAACAATTTCAGAGTGAAGTTGAAGAACATCGTAGCAAGAAGATCAAAATCATATGATCTGATCAAGGAGGAGAATATCTGAGTTATTAGTTTGGTGCTTACATAAGACAATGTGGAATTGTTTCACAGTTGACACCGCCTGGAACACCACAGCGTAATGGTGTGTCCGAACGTCATAATCGTACTTTGTTAGATATGGTGCGATCTATGATGTCTCTTACCGATTTTCCATTATCGTTTTGGGGCTATGCATTAGAGACGGCTGCATTCACTTTAAGTAGGGCACCATCAAAATCTGTTGAGACGACACCATATGAGCTATGGTATGGCAAGAAGCCAAAGTTGTCGTTTCTTGAGTTTGGGGATGTGATGCTTATGCCAAAAAGCTTCAGCCTAAAAAGCTGGAACCCAAAGTGGAAAAGTGCGTCTTCATAGGTTACCCAAAAGAGACAGTTGGATATACCTTCTATCTCAGATCCAAGGGCAAAGTGTTTTTCGCTAAGAACGGAGCTTTTCTTGAGAAAGAGTTTCTATCGAAAGAATTGAGTGGGAGGAAGATAGAACTTGATGAGGTTACAGAACCTCTGCTTAACAAGATGGTGGCACATGGCAGAAAGAAATTTCTGTCGAGGCAACACCAATTGAAGAGGAAGCTAATGATGATGATCATGAAGCTTCAGATCAAGTTACTGTCGGACCTCGCAGGTCGACAAGAGCACGTATTGCTTCGGAGTGGTATGGGAATCCTGTCTTGTCTATCATGTTGTTGGACAACAATGGGCCTACGATTTATGGAGATGCAATGGTGGGCCCATATTCCAACAGATGGTTATAATCCATGAAATCCTAGATGGGATCTATGTATGAAACCAAAGTATGGACTTTGGAAGTATTACTTGAAGGTCGCAAGGCTATTTAGAACAAATGTATCTTTAAAAAGAAGACGTACGCGGACTGTAATGTGACCGTTTATAAAGCTCGACTTGTGGCAAAGGTTTTTTCACAGGTTCAAGGAGTTGACTACGATGATACATTCTCACCCGTAGCGATGCTTAAGACCGTCCGAATCATGTTAGCAATAGCTGCATTTTTCGATTATGAAATTTGGCAGATGGATGTCAAAACGGTGTTCCTTAGAGGGTTTCTTAAGGAAGAGTTGTATATGATGCAACCCGAAGGTTTTGTCGATCCAGAGAATGCTGACAAGGTGTGCAAGCTCCAGCGATCCATTTATGGACTGGTGCAAGCATCTCGTAGTTGGAATCAACGCTTTGATGAGGTGATCAAAGCGTTTGGGTTTATACAAGTTTTTGGAGAAGCTTGTATTTACAAGAAAGTGAGTGGGAGCTCTATAGCATTTCTAATATTATATGTGGATGACATATTGTTGATTGGAAACAATGTGGAGTTTTTGCAAGCATAAAGGATTACTTGAATAAAAGTTTTTCAATGAAAGACCTAGGAGAAGCTGCTTACATATTGGGCATAAAGATCTATAGAGATAGGTCGAGATGCCTAATAGCTCTTTCACAAAGCACATACCTTGATAATGTTTTGAAGAAGTTCAAAATGGAGCAATCCAAGAAGGGGTTCTTGCCTGTGTTACAAGGTATAAAGTTGAGTAAGACTCAATGTCCAGTAACTGCAGAAGATAGAGAGAAGATGCGTGTCGTCCCCTATGCTTCAGCCATAGGGTCTATCATGTATGCAATGTTGTACACAAGACCGAATGTCAACCTGGCCATAAGTATGGCAGGCATGTTTCAAAGTGATCCAGCAGTGGAGCACTGAGCGGCGGTCAAGAATATTCTGAAGTACCTGAAAAGGACTAAGGAAATGTTTCTCGTTTATGGAGGTGACGAAGAGCTCATCGTAAAGGGTTACGTTGATGCAAGCTTTGACACTGATTCGGATGACTCTAAGTCACAACCGGATATGTATTTATTCTTAACGGGGGTGTGGTAAGATGGTGCAGTTCCAAGCAAAGCGTCGTAGTTGATTCTACATGGGAAGCGGAGTACATTGCTGCCTCACATGCGGCCAAGGAGGGTGTGTGGATGAAGAAGTTCATATCAGATCTTGGAGTAGTGCCAAGTGGACTGGATCCAATCGATCTATTCCGTGACAACACTGGTGCCATTTCTCTAGCCAAGGAACCAATGTTTCACAAGAGGACCAGACACATAAAGCGATGCTTCAACGCCATCCGCGATTACATCAAAGAGGAGGACATAAATATTTGCAAAGTGCACACGGATCTGAATGTTGCAGATCCTCTGACTATACCTCTTCCACTATCAAAGCATGAACAACACCCGAGCTGTATGGGTATTAGATTCATTACATTGTAAATCACATAGAGATGTGAGACTAGATTATCGACTCTAGTGAAAGTGGGAGACTGTTGGAAATATGCCCTAGAGGCAATAATAAAGTAGTTATTATTATATTTCTTGTTTCAAGATAATCGTTTAATATCCATGCTACAATTGTATTAAATGGAAACACAAATGCATGTGTGGATATAGAGACAAAACAATGTCCCTAGTGAGTCTTTAGTTGACTAGCTTGTTCGTCAAGGATGGTTAAGGTTTCATAGCAGAGACAAGTGTTGTCACTTGATGACGGGATCACATCATTAGGAGAATGATGTGATGGACAAAGACCCAAACTATAAACGTAGCATATGATTGTGTCATTTTGTTGCTATTGTTTTCTGCATGTCAAGTATTCATTCCTATGACCATGAGATCATGTACCTCACTAACACCGGAGGTATGCCTCGTGTGTCAAACGTCGCAACGTTACCGGGTGACTATAAAGGTACTCTACAGGCATCTCCAAAGGTGTCCGTTGAGTTAGCATGGATCAAGACTGGGATTTGTCACTCCATGTGACGGAGAGGTATCTCGGAGCCCACTCGGTAATACAACATCACAAACAAGCCTTGCAAGCAATGTGACTAAAGAGTTAGTCACGGGATCTTGTATTACGGAACGAGTAGAGAGACTTACCGGTAACGAGAATGAAATAGGTATGGAGATGCCAACGATCAAATCTCGGGCAAGTACCATACCGAAGGACAAAGGGAATGATATACGGGATTTTGTGAATCCTTGACATAGAGGTTCAACCGATAAGACCATCATAGAATATGTAGGATCCAATATGGACGTCCAGGTCCCGCTATTGTATATTGGCAAGAGAGTGTCTCGGACATGTCTACATAGTTCTCGAACCCGCACCGTATGCATGCTTAAGGTTCAGTGATGTTTTCGGTATAGTTGAAATATTGATGTTGGTAATAGAATGTTGTTCAGAGTCCTGGATGAGATCCCGGACGTCACGAGTGTCTCCGGAATGATCCGGAAACGAAGATTGTTGCATTTGGCTTCTGGAAAGATTTCGGGCATTATCGGTAAAGTACGGGGAGTGACGAATGGGTTGCGGGGTTTTACCGGGAGGGGCCACCCACCCGGGAGAGAACCTAATAGGACCATGGGTGGCGCACCAGACCTTTGTGGGCTGGGGAGGCCAGCCCAATAGGGCTATTTCAGCTCAGACAACAATAAAGGAAAAAAGAAAGGAAAAAAAGAGAGGAGGTGGGAAAGAAGGAAATGACTCCTCGTCCAAACCGAATTCGCCGCCGCCACCTCCCGTTCTTCCTCAAGAGAGGGGGATTCGTCGCCCTCGTCATCACCAACCCTTCTCCAGCAACACTACCATGATGCTCACCACCAGGAGTTAGTAATTCCTTTGTAGGCTTGTTGGACGATGGTGGTATTGGATGAGTTTGACCATGTAATCGAGTTAAGTTTGATAGGGCTTGATCCCTAGTATCCACTATGTTCTATGATGGATGTTGCTATGACTTTGCTATGCTTAATTCTTGTCACTAGGGCCCGAGTGCCATGATTTCAAATCTGAACATATTATGTTTTCACGTATATAAGATTGACTTGGATCCTATATTGCAAGTTGTATCCACCTATTACGTGTCTTGATCCACATACCCCAAGGTGACAATAATTGGGATTCTTTCCGGTGATTGCCATAGTTTGAGAGGTCATATATTCACCATGTGTTAATGCTTTGCTCTGGTTCTCTACTAAAAGGATACCTTAATATCCCTTAGTTTCCAATAGGACTCTGCTGCCACGGGAGGGTGGGACAAAATATTACATGCAAGTTCTTCTCGCAAGCATGTATGATCATATATTGAATACATGCCTACATTATATTGATGAATTGGAGCTAGTTCTGTGTCACCCTAGTTTGTAATTGTTACCTGATCAATGTCATCTAAATCATTATCCATCACCAATCCATGTGCCTACGCTTTACATATACTGAATCTTGCAAAGTTACTACGGTTGGTGCTATTGTCACACCTGCTACTCAATTGTTACTGTTACTGCTGTTACCAAAATTGCTGCCATCACTGTTACTGTTCCTACTATCATTTGTTGTGCTACTAAATCCTTGCTGTAGAGAGATATCCCACGTGTATTTGAATTGACAACTCAATTGTCAATGCTAATAAATATTCTTTGTCTCCCCTTATGTCAAATCAATAAATAAGGGTGAAATACTACCCGTGAAGACTTTCTAGATCCACTATACTTGTGGGTTATCAAGACCTTTTTCTAGCGCCATTGCCGGGGAGCTTAGATTTATTTATTTTGTTGACTTGAGGATATCCAATTTCCACTATGAAGAATGTGAAAGATAATTGAACTAAGATCGTCCCCTCTCGCATGAGACAAGGTAAAAGGAAGTGCCATCTAGCTCTGCTTTTTATTCACCTACTATTTTGCATCAACTTGTTATATCACCATCTGTTGATCGTCGTGATATGTCACATGAACTTGATGATGCTAATTCTGAAATTAATCAACTATTGCTACACATGTTGGAACTGAAATTGTGCCACTGAGTTAATTACTTGACGCTCATATTGCTAGAGCAAGCGAACTTGAAAATGTTGAAACTAATGAAAACTTTGAATCACCTTCTACACCTCGTCCTCCTAATAGATATTAATTGCCTTATGTACCTTAAGGTTATGCTATGGATGGTGAGGTAGCTAGGGATCTTCTTGCTAGTGGTAATAGAGATGATTTGATGAGATTACTATTCAAACTAAAAGAAAAATCTATGATGGAGAAAATGAAACATGATCCCAAATTTGCTAATTCTCTTATATTTTTCGTTGATAAGGACCATGAATTCGCTATAGACCCTGAATTGATTCATATAGTAGAGTTTAATACTTTCCATGGTTATGAAAATTGGTCGATCCCCTTATGAAAATAAATGATATTGCCTCCTTGTATACCAATGATGAAAAGATAGACTACTATTATATCCTTAAGCTTTTTTCCTTTCTCACTGAAAGGCAAGGCCAAGGAATGGTTCATTTCTCTTACTCTTGGTTGTATGCGTACTCCTCAGGATATGCTTTATTACTTTTCTGAAAAATATTTCCTGCTCATAATAAACAAGGTGCTTTACAGGAAATATTTAACTTCGTTCAAATTAAAGAAGAGAATCTCCCTCAAGCTTGGGGGAGGCTTCTCCTGTTACTTAGAGCTCTGCGTGATTTTCCTCTTAAGAAGAATCAAATTCTTGATATCTTTTATAATGGACTGACATGTGCTCATAGGGATTTCCTAGATAGTTGTTCTAGTTGTGTTTTCAGGGAAAGAATTGTTTGTACAAGTTGAAGAGTTATTAAATAATATATTGCAAAATGTCGATAAATGGACACTACCTGAACCACCACCGGAACCTATTCAAAATGAGAGAGGTATTCTAGTCCTCAACCCTGAAGATATGCAAGAAGCAAAAAAGATCTATGAAAGAGAAAGGTATTAAAATTGACGATGTCAAGAAATTACCACCGATTGAAGACATACATGGACTTGATACCCCGAAACAAGTAGTAGAGGTAAACTCTCTCTCTTCTTTTAATGAAAATGATATACCTTATGCTAAGAACCCTGATCAATGCATGCATGAATTTGATAATTACGTTGTTAATCAAGAGCACTTCCATAACTATGTTAAGGATCAATTGAAAAATAATGCCATGATGATAGACCGCATAAGTGACTTGATGTTTAGAATACTGATTATGTGAAAGGTCTAGCTAAACATGCCTCTATGGTTCACACCCAACTAGATCAATTGGCTAAGTCACAAAATGATTTGCTTGCTGAAATGAATAGTAATATTAATGATCATGTTGTTAGAGTAGCGAGTAAAGGAGGTAGAATGACTCACGATCCTCTTTACCCTAAAGGTCACCCTAAAAGAATTGAAAAAGATTTTTAGAGGATAAATGTTGGTGCACATACTCCACCTAATAGGAAAAGGAAAAATAAAGATGATAGGACTTTGCATGCTTCTATTAATCATGTTATAAAAAACATGTTGAAAATCACAATGATGTTTCTATTTCTAATGCTGAGACACGATCTGGTAGTGAACATGCAATTGGTGATAACTAAAAGGAAGATCAAATTAATAAGGTGCATGTAGATGTTCCATCGGATAGTAATAAAGATCATGGTAATGATGTGGACATAGAACCTGCTGAAGGTCTTGATAACCCACCTCCTAAAAATAAATGTTATAATAAGAGAGACTTTGTTGCTAGAAAACATGGAAGGGAAAGAGAACAATGGGTTCAAAAACCTATGCCACTCCCCCAAAAGCCTTCTAAAAGTAGGGACGACGAAGATTTTGAACACTTTGCTGAAATTATTAGACCTATCTTTTTGCGCAGTCGCTTGACTAATATGTTGAAAATGCCTCTGATGCTAACTATATGAAGGACAATATTACCAACAAAATAAAGATACCCAAAACTGAAATTGCTACCATGCTTATTAATTTTTTTTGATGCTGTAGTACCTAAGAAGTTGGGAGATCCGAGTATACCCACAATACTTTGCTCTATTAAAAGAAATTATTTTAAAACTGCTTTATGTGATGGGAAACGATATGAATCCACCGATGGATCCTAAAGGAACGACCCGCTGCCTTGTCCATTTGACACATGCCTCACCACGTACCAACAACCTTCACATGCTCCTTCCTTATCCTTTTATGTGGAGAAACAACACAAGCCACATGTAATCGCACTAGCAGCACAGTGGGATGGTCTCCTGACTTGCCGTGCACAACGAATATTTTCTTGCAACATCCTTATTGTTTCAAGAAACTTTTCTGCAACATTAGTTATGTTTCAAAAACTATTCTATTGAAAAAACTGCAACATTAGCTTTGTTGCAAAAAAATAATCTACAACAATAACTGCGTTGCAAAAGTTCTGCAACGCGAACTCTATTGCAAATGTCTGAACGGTAGATATTTCCGCAAGGTGATCTTTGTTGCATAAAATATATTATAACAAACTCTGTTGTAAATACAATCATATAGATATTTCGGCAATATGGTCTTTGTTTTTGAAACATAGGCATTGTTTAAAAAAACAGTTCGACCGAAGCACAACAAGGCTCGTGTTGCAAAGCGCCGAGCGCAACATGAGCCTTGTTGCAAAGCTCATTGAAAGAAGATCGGACAGTTGATGAGCTCACGATCCTACGGCTATCAAGGTGGAGGATGTTTTCTAAACATCACCCAACGGATGCGTAGTAGCCCCCTTATGTGATTGAGGAGACGGTGTTGGTGTTATGCCTTTCTCCCTTTAAAAAAGACTTGAATTGAATAAGCTTACACCCACTGAGACATCTTTGCGAATGGCTGATAAATCCACTACTTTACCTATTAGAATTTTTGACGACACTCCTATTGTGGTTGCAAATGTTACTATCTTAACAGTCTTTTTTTATTCTTGATATGCCCGAGGACGACAATATGCCGATCATCCTTCGTAGACCCTTTCTAAATACTACAAGGGCTGTTATTGATTGCAACTAAATCAATGTCACTTTTCATGTTAATGGCAAGCAAAATATTGTGCATTTTCCGAAGAAGCAAACTTTGGTTAAAAATATTAATGTCATTGTACCTATTCCCACGGTCACCATTGGAGATTTAACAATCCCTCTACCTACTGCCAAGAAAAAGAAATACTATAATCTTATTGTTGGGGAGATGGAAATCCCCATTGAGGTAACCTACTGATATACAAAAATTCTTTGGTTTCATGTTAATGTGAAACAAGTATTAATAAGACTTGATTACCCTTATTAATGGATCCTTTCTGAAAGACATGTGATTGATAAATTGAGTATTCACAACTCTGTGTATCACAAGTTTACTCTTTGTTATTATTAGTTAAGAAAGAGAAATTAGGTCGACTTTTCTTGTTTCCTCATTGTTCTAGTGCAATAAACAAATGAACCAAAAATAAAAAGTCTTAGTTCTCTACAAAATTTTAACCTAAATTTTTCTGGAATATATTAGAATATTTGGCAAAAAAAACAAGGAGAAGCGCCTGTGGGCCACAAGCCAACAGGGCGCCCTAGGACGCGCCATGATGGCTTGTGGGGGCACACACGGCCCCTACCTTATCCCTTCAGCTCAGTTCATCCTCTACTTCCAGAAAAAATTCCCAAGCTCTCTTTCTCCCTTATTCTTCCTCTAGAAACTAAATTTTTTGATCTCTTTGCTCGAAACTCCATTTTCAAAAATGTTTTTAGGAAATTGTACCTTGGTATGTGACTCATACATCCCTCCAATTAGCTTTTACTATAGTGTTTTATATATTGTATGAATTGCTTCACTTCGTGCTACATAAAATTAGCTTGCATGTTAAATTCTTTGGTTGCAAGTAGTATGAATGCTTGATATAGCCTCTAAGTATCCATATGAGTGGTTGTTATCAATCTCATAAAGTTTTATTAACATAAATTTGTGGCTCAAAAATTTCAAGGGGAATGAATTTATGAAGGAAAAGTTCTTCTAGATGTAGCCCCAATGGAGTTGCTGGGAGGACTCAAGATCGTGATGTCGACATTTTCCGCAACACGGAGGTTAGGCCTTGTGAATGGACACATACACCTTTCGTGAGTGAAGATGTTTTTATGAAGAATTCATGCAATTCAATGAAAATGTCGGGCTAACCAACAACCTTGTAGATGAATGTGACAATACTACCTCCTTACTAATTCCTTCGTGTAAAACTTTCACTTCATAAACACACCTGTGCTCCCAAAGTATGCTTTGCTCTTTATGCAACAAACTTTGAAATGACTTTAAATGAATTTTGTGAGGTTTGCTTGCTCCCCTCTGACGGGGGATACACGAGCCTAAGCCTGAGGAATTTGAGGGTTTCCTCCTCACCTTAACTATGGGGAAACTAGGGGCATATTCAACGCCAGGGCCATTAGTTTGCATTTTCCTTCTGTGCACTGTTTTCTTTGTTTACAGGAAAATGCATAACTGTTATGGAGGAGGGTGGTGGTCTTAGTGCCCCAACCCTGGTTATTTTGCGTCGCGCACGTTGTGGTGATAATACTTACAAGCAAGTAGCTAATGTTGCATGCCGCTTACATATTAACTAAACCAAAGGCATGATTCATGGTGCTATTTATGCCACATGCTTGGCAACGCTTTTTAATGTTGATATCCACCATATTGATTACTTGTTGACTCAGGTTTATCTCGACCACCAATCCATGTTAGAACATCAATGCACTGCGGAAACTGAGCTACCGCAGGGCATCCATTATAACTTAGTATACAACAAGAACACTCATGATATTATTGTGTTGCATGCACCCTCCTTGTTTGACTTTCATGCGAGGAATGGATACACCATCATGGCCAAAGACAAAATTGCATACCGTAATGAGTTGGCTATTGCGGAGGCCAAGGCCCAGGCTTGGGATGCTCAAGTGTCGCCGCAGAAACACTTTCCTGCACCTGGCGGCTATTACTAGTGGTGATTACCAAGCTAGGGAAAAGCCTAAGCTTGGGGGAGTACATATTTCTCACCGACACTTCATTCATGTTCACACACTTCATACAAATTGTCACTGTTCATCCTCTTTCATTGTATATCCATGTTAGCTTTATTTTTTACACTCCTCTTGTGTGTTTGGATAACTTTGGAAACCCAAAAATATTTCTTGTTTATTTTTGATTTTATTTTTCCATTTAATTAGTTGTGGTATTAAAAAGAAAACCCAAAAATATTTCCTCTTAAATGTTGGGAGCTTTCCCGTGTAAATAGTTTTTCTCGTTCTTGTTTTCCCTTAGTCCATTTTGCTTGCTTAAGAAAAAGAAAAACTTCAAAAATATTTTAGTGTTATTCTTTGAATTTATTTTCCTTTATGTTGAGTTGTGGAAGGACAATACCACAATGAAAACATTGACTAGCTCCTCTATTCTTGATTGTCAGTATAATAATGAGGCAATATTACCTCGTCTTCTCCTTTATACGAAACAGCCCTGCGGATTCCAGCTTACTCCATGGTATTCTTGCACTATTATTATCAAAACATTTGGTCGTGCCAATTAAAGGCAATAATGACATTATTGACGAACTGATCGTGGCAAATGAAGCTGGTATGAACTCTTCTTTTTTTGCATCTTTGTAAATATGTTTATCTAGTTCAGCCTTGATGTACTATATCATGCGTAGGCATGTTTATGATGACAATTAAAGATTATAGTTTCTCTTGCCATGCTTCGATAGCTAGGTGTGGATAATGATTTATCTTGTGTGTCAACATGCATTAAAATGGTTATGATGTGATATGGTAGTATGGTATTTCCCTCTGAGTAATTCGAGTGGATTGACTTGGCCCGTGTGCAAACATGTAGTTGATTCAAAATCAATGCAACGTTCATGATATTTGAATTCAGAGTGTTTATATCCTACTCATGCTATGTACAAAGTTGATTATTTTCAATGCATGATTATGACCATTTTCGCTCTCTAGCTGGCCGCCTCCCAATCTTTTGCTAGACTTCACGTGTACTAACCGGGAATTCTACTTGTGCATGCAATATCCTTAAGCCAAGTTATTCCACATGAGTCCACCATACCTACCTATATGCGGTATTACCCTGGCGTTCCAAATAAATTTGCACGTGCCACCTCTAAATATTCAAATAAACATATGATTTGTGCACTCATCTCTCTCATGAGGCAGTCAGTATCTTCCATGCAAAGTTAGTTATTCTGAAGACGATCGTTTATTTGCTATCACTTCATGAGAGAGGCTGGTAAAAAGGATGCCGAGTCCCACATAATCAAAATCAATTAAGAAAAACACCTTGGGACAGTTCGATATTGGCAGGCACCCGTGTATTCGGTTAGCCTTAGTTTGTGTATGGATGGTGGCAAGGAGTAAACTTTACAATTCTGTTTGGGAACCGCCAATAATGAGTTTAGCATGGAAGATACTGAAAACCTTTGTCGTAATGTTGACAAGAAAAGTGCACCTCCCAAAAACATTACTTCCACACTTGTTTTAAACTTCGAGCTCTTGCACCTCTGCAAACCAGTGCCTCCCTCTATGAAGGTCCTATCTATTTATTTCCATGCTAACTCATCACCCTCTTACCTACAACATAAGATTGGAGAACACTATTGCCATTTTTATGCACTAAGACTAGTCAATGTTGGATATGAGCATGACTAGGATCTTTTCTATTATGAATTATAATGTTTAGTGTCACAACCCTAGAATATAGATTGTAGTTAGTTGCATCAGTAAGCATTCATGAATGCATTCAAATCAATTTAATTGAAATTTGGATGTTCTACAAATGGGGATGACTAAACTCTAACACCAAACAACATACAAATAGGTTCAACAAGAGAAAAGTCCTAGGTACTCCATATTCAAAACAAAACCCTAGCAACTCTATATGCAAAACAATTCAAAAGTGGTGGAAAATCAATGAACCAAAATGGTTTTCATAAAAGTCCATCATTTTTGATAAATGTTGGAAACAAAATATCAAGGGTGATATATATTTTCAAAATACTTTTGGCATTTTATTTTAAACTCAAAAGCCACTGAAATCAATTAATTAATTGATTTCAAATACTTCCTAGTTTTGTAAAATGTTGAAAACTTCACATGGGGTTAGAAATATTCCAAATAACACCCTAGAGTTGTTTACCTATTTTCTTTGAATTAGTTGGAGCCAAAACAAATAAAACAAATGTTAGAAATAACAAAACAGAAAAGAATAGAAAAAAAGGAAATGCTTACCTGTCGCCCCTGCAGGCCCAGCCCACCAGGGCCTCCCCCTGCTCGTCGTCTTCCCCGAGCAGCTGCGTGGCAGCAGCGCGTGCGCCGGCTCCACCTCCTGCTTCGCGCTGGAGGCACCTCCTCCGTCCCTATCCGCGTATACAGACGATGTGGATGAGCCCCTGGATCTTTTCCCCCTCACCTAGCACCGTTTCCCCCTCTTGCTTCCCTCTCCTCTTCCTCCCGCCATGGCCGAGCTCTGCTTGAGCTCACCGGCGCATTTCCTGTTGGGTAACGTAGCATAAATTCAAAATTTTCCTACGCTTATTCAGATCTTCCTATGGAGAGACGAGCAACGAGAGAGGGGTAAGAGCATCTTCATACCTTTGAAGATCGCTAAGCGGAAGCGTTTGCTAGAACGCGGTTGATGGAGTCGTACTCGCAGCGATTCCGATCTAGTGCCGAACAACGGCACCTCCGCGTTCAACACACGTGCAGCCCGGTGACGTCTCCCGCACCTTGATCCAGCAAGGAGGAGGGAGAGGTTGGGGAAGAAGACCAGCAACATGACGGCGTGGTGTTGGTGGAGAGACCAGGTCTCCCGGCAAGGCTTCGCCAAAGCGCCGGCACAGAGGAGGAGGGAGAGAAGCAGGGCTACGAGAGAGAGATTAAACCGTGTCTCAAACAGCCCCAGACCTCATCTATATATACGGGAAGAGGGAGGGGGCGCAGCCCTTAGGGTTCCCACCCCTAAGGGGTGCGGCTGCCCTCAGATGGGGAAGGGGTGGCGGCCAGGGCAAGGAGGAGGGGTGGCGCACCCCTCTGGTGGGCCTAAGGCCCACCTGAGTTAGGGTTCCCCCCTCTTTTCCTTTCCCCTGCGCCATGGGCTGAGTGGGGAGGCGCACCAGCCCAACTAGGGGCTGGTTCCCACCCCCACTTAGCCCATCTTACCTCTTGGGGTCGCAGCCCCCCTTCGGTGGTCCCGGGACGTTACCGGTGATGCCCGAAACACTTCCGGTGTCCGAAACCATCCGTCCTATATATCAATCTTTACCTCCAGACCATTCCGGAGCTCCTCGTGACGTCCGGGATCTCATCCAGGACTCCGAACAACTTTCGGTAATCTCGTATAACAATTCCCTATAACCCTAGCGTCATCGAACCTTAAGTGTGTAGACCCTACGGGTTCGGGAGACAGGCAGACATGACCGAGACACCTCTCTGGCCAATAACCATCAGCGGAGTCTGGATACCCATGGTGGCTCCCACTAGCTCCACGATGGTCTCATTGGATGAACCACGATGTCAAGGATTCAATCAATCCCGTATACGATTCCCTTTGTCTGTCGGTATAGAACTTGCCCGAGATTCGATCGTCGGTATACCTATACCTTGTTCAATCTCGTTACTGGTAAGTCTCTTTACTCGTTCCGTAGCACGTCATCGTGTGACTAACTCCTTAGTCACATTGAGCTCATGATGATGTTCTACCGAGTGGGCCCAGAGATACCTCTCTGTCACACGGAGTGACAAATCCCGATCTCGATTCGTGCCAACCCAACAGACACTTTCGGAGGTACCCGTAGTGCACCTTTATAGTCACCCAGTTACTTTGTGACGTTTGATACACCCAAAGCACTCCTACGGTATCCGGGAGTTGCACGATCTCACGGTCGAAGGAAAAGATACTTGACATTAGAAAAGCATTAGCATACGAACAATACGATCTAGTGCTAGGCTTAGGATTGGGTCTTGTCCACCACATCATTCTCCCAATGATGTGATCCCGTTATCAATGACATCCAATGTCCATGATCAGGAAATCATGATCATCTATTGACTAACGAGCTAGCTAACTAGAGGCTTGCTAGGGACACATTGTGATCTATTCATTCACACATGTATTACTGTTTCCTGTTAATATAATTATAGCATGAACGATAGACGATTATCATGAACAAGGAAATATGATAATAACCATTTTATTATTTCCTCTAGGGCATATTTCCAACAGTCTCCCACTTGCACTAGAGACAATAATCTAGTTACATTGTGATGTATCGAACACCCATAGCATTATGGTGCTGATCATGTTTTGCTCGTGGAAGAGGTTTAGTCAACGGGTCTGCAATATTCAGATCCGTGTGTACTTTACAAATATCTATCACTCCAGTTTGGACATGGTCCTGGATGGAGTTGTAGCGGCGCTTGATGTGCTTCGTCTTCCGGTGAAACCTGGGCTCTTTGGATATGGCAATGGCTCCAGTGTTATCACAGAAGAGTGTCATAGGACCCGACGCGCTTGGAACCACTCCAAGGTCGGTGATGAGCTCCTTCATCCAAATTCCTTCATGAGCCGCTTCTGAAGCAGCTATGTACTCCGCTTCACATGTAGATGCTGCCACGACTTCTTGCTTGCTGCTGCACCAGCTCACTGCCCCACCATTCAACACATATACGTATCCGGTTTGTGACTTAGAGTCATCCAGATCTGTGTCGAAGCTAGCATCGACGTAACCCTTTACGACGAGCTCTTCGTCACCTCCATAAACGAGAAACATTTCCTTAGTCCTTTTCAGGTACTTAAGGATATTCTTGACCGCTGTCCAGTGTTCCGCACCGGGATTACTTTGGTACCTCCCTACCAAGCTTATCGCAAGGTTTATATCAGGTCTGGTACACAGCATGGCATACATTAGAGAGCCCACGGCTGAAGCGTAGGGGACAGAACTCATCTTCTCTCTATCTGCTGCCGTGGTCGGCGACTGAGTCTTACTCAATCTCATACCTTGCAAAACTGGCAAGAACCCTTTCTTTGAGTTTTCCATATTGAATTTCTTCAATATCTTGTCAAGGTATGTACTTTGCGAAAGACCTATGAGGCGTCTCGATCTATCTCTATAGATCTTGATGCCTAATATGTATGCAGCTTCTCCAAGGTCCTTCATTGAAAAACTCTTGTTCAAGTAGGCCTTTATGCTCTCCAACATCTCTATATCATTCCCCATCAATAATATGTCATCCACATATAGTACGAGGAAAGCTACAGAGCTCCCACTCACTTTCTTGTACAGACAGGCTTCTCCGTAAACCTGTATGAACCCAAACGCCTTAATCACCTCATTAAAGCGAATGTTCCAACTCCGAGATGCTTGCACCAGCCCATAGATGGAGCGCTGGAGCTTGCATACTTTGTTAGCACCTTTAGGATCAACAAAACCTTCTGGTTGCATCATATACAACTCTTCCTTAAGATTCCCGTTAAGGAACGCTGTTTTGACGTCCATTTGCCAAATTTCATAATCATAAAAGGCGGCAATTGCTAACATGATTCGGACTGATTTCAGCTTTGCTACGGGAGAGAAAGTCTCTTCGTAGTCAACTCCTTGAATTTGTCGAAAACCCTTTGCGACAAGTCGAGCTTTGTAAACGGTTACATTACCGTTTGCATCAGTCTTCTTCTTGAAGATCCATTTATTTTCTATGGCTCGCCGGTCATCGGGCAAGTCCATCAAAGTCCATACTTTGTTCTCATACATGGATCCTATCTCGGATTTCATGGCCTCAAGCCATTTGTTGGAGTCCGGGCCCGCCATCGCTTCTTCATAGTTCGAAGGTTCACCGTTGTCTAACAACATGATTTCCATCACTGGGTTGCCGTACCACTCTGGTGCGGAGCGTACCCTTGTGGACCTTCGTGGTTCAGTAGTAACTTGATCCGAAGCTTCATGATCATCATCATTAACTTCCTCTTCAGTCGGTGTAGGCACCACAGGAACAACTTCTTGCGCTGCGCTACTTTCCTGTTCGAGAGGGGGTGTAATCACCTCATCAAGTTCCACCTTCCTCCCACTTACTTCTTTCGAGAGAAACTCTTTCTCTAGAAAGGATCCGTTCTTGGCAACAAAGTTTTTACCTTCGGATCTAAGATAGAAGGTATACCCAATAGTTTCCTTAGGGTATCCTATGAATACGCATTTCTCCGCTTTGGGTTCGAGCTTTTCTGGTTGAAGTTTCTTCACATAAGCATCGCAGCCCCAAACTTTAAGAAACGACAACTTAGGTTTCTTGCCAAACCACAGTTCATACGGTGTCGTCTCAACGGATTTAGACGGTGCCCTATTTAAAGTGAATGCTGCAGTTTCTAATGCGTATCCCCAAAATGATAGCGGCAAGTCGGTGAGAGACATCATAGATCGTACCATATCTAATAAGGTGCGATTACGACGTTCAGACACTCCGTTGCGCTGCGGTGTGCCAGGCGGCGTTAGTTGTGAAACGATTCCACACTTCCTTAGGTGTGTGCCAAACTCGTGACTCAAATATTCTCCTCCACCATCAGATCGTAGACATTTAATCTTTCTGTCACGTTGATTCTCAACATCACTCTGAAATTCCTTGAACTTTTCAAACGTCTCAGATTTGTGCTTCATCAAGTAGATATACCCATACCTACTCAAATCATCGGTGAGAGTGAGAACATAACGATAACCACCGCGAGCTTCAACGTTCATTGGACCACACACATCAGTATGTATTATTTCCAACAAGTCGGTGGCTCTCTCCATTATTCCTGAGAATGGAGTCTTGGTCATCTTGCCCATGAGGCACGGTTCGCATGTGTCAAATGATTCAAAGTCTAGAGACTCTAGCAGTCCATCAGTATGGAGCTTTTTCATGCGCTTAACGCCGATATGACCAAGGCGGCAGTGCCACAAGTATGTGGGACTATCATTATCAACTTTGCATCTTTTGGTACTCACACTATGAATATGTGTAACATCACGATCGAGATTCATCAAGAATAAACCATTCACCAGCGGAGCATGACCATAAAACATATCACTCATATAAATAGAACAACCATTATTCTCTGACTTAAATGAGTAGCCGTCTCGCATTAAGCAAGACCCTGATACAATGTTCATGCTTAAAGCTGGTACTAAATAACAATTATTAAGGTTTAAAACTAATCCCGACGGTAGATGTAGAGGTAGCGTGCCGACGGCGATCACATCGACCTTTGAACCATTCCCGACGCGCATCGTCACCTCGTCCTTGGCCAGTCTCCGCTTATTCCGCAGTTCCTGCTTTGAGTTGCAAATGTGAGCAACAGCACCGGTATCAAATACCCAGGAGCTACTACGAGCGCTGGTAAGGTACACATCAATAACATGTATATCACATATACCTTTAACGTTGCCGGCCTTCTTGTCCGCTAAGTATTTGGGGCAGTTCCGCTTCTAGTGACCTTTTACCTTGCAGTAGAAGCACTCAGTCTCAGGCTTGGGTCCGTTCTTTTTCTTCTTCCCGGCATCTGGCTTACCGGGCGCGGCAACAGCTTTGCCGTCTTTCTTGAAGTTCTTCTTACCCCTGCCTTTCTTGAAACTAGTGGTCTTGTTGACCATCAACACTTGATGCTCCTTCTTGATTTCTACCTCTGCAGACTTGAGCATCGAGTACAACTCGGGAATGGTTTTCTCCATCCCTTGCATGTTGTAGTTAAGCACAAAGCCTTTGTAGCTTGGTGGGAGAGACTGGAGGATTCTGTCAATGATAGCATCATCCGGAAGTTCGACTCCAAGTGAAGTCAGACGACCGTGTAACCCAGACATTTTGAGTATGTGCTCACTAACAGAACTGTTCTCCTCCATCTTACAGCTGAAGAACTTGTCGGAGACTTCATATCTCTCGACACGGGCATGAGCTTGAAAAACTAGCTTCAGCTCTTGGAACATCTCATATGCCCCATGTTGCTCAAAACGTCTTTGGAGCCCCGTTTCTAAACTGTATAACATGCCACACCTGACCAGAGAGTAGTCATCACTCCGCGCTTGCCAGACGTTTAGAACGTCCTGCGCTGCTGCGGGAGCGGGAGGGTCACCTAGCGGCGCATTAAGGACATAAGCCTTTTTAGCTGCTTCAAGGATGAGCTTCAGGTTGCGAACCCAGTCTGCATAGTTGCTACCATCATCTTTCAGCTTGTTTTTCTCTAGGAATGCGTTGAAGTTGAGGTTGACGTTGGACATCTACAATATTTATAAAGACAACTTTTAGACTAAGTTCATGACAATTAAGTTCATTTAATCAAATTAAGTGTGAACTCCCACTTAAATCGACATCCCTCTAGTCATCTAAGTGTTACATGATCCATGTTGACTAACCCGTGTCCGATCATCACGTGAGACGGACTAGTCAGCATGGTGAGCAACTCATGCTGATCGTATTCAACCATACGACTCATGTTCGACCTTTCGGTCTCTTGTATTCGAGGTCATGTCTGTACATGCTAAGCTCGTCGAGTCAACCTAGGTGTTTCGCGTGTGTAAATCTGGCTTACACCCGTTGTATGCGAACGTTAGAATCTATCACACCCGATCATCACGTGGTGCT
This sequence comes from Hordeum vulgare subsp. vulgare, assembly GCF_904849725.1. Lineage (NCBI taxonomy): Eukaryota > Viridiplantae > Streptophyta > Magnoliopsida > Poales > Poaceae > Hordeum > Hordeum vulgare. The sequence continues at coordinate 136,714,341 of NC_058518.1, forward strand.
TCGAGACAATGAACCTTCGCAACGGTGCACACTTAGGGGAATACGTTCTCGAAATTTTAGGAGGGATCATCTTATTATGCTACCGTCGTTTTAAGCAATAAGATGTAAAACATGATAAACATCACAATGCAATCATATAGTGACATGATATGGCCATTATCATCTTTGCTCATTTGATCTCCATCTTCGGGCATCGCATGATCATCATCGTCACCGGCGTGACACCATGATCTCCATCATCATGATCTCCATCATTGTGTCTTCGTGAAGTCGTCACGCCAACTACTACTATCACTACTACTATGGCTAACCGTTAGCAATGAAGTAAAAGTAGCAAGCACATGGCGTTGCATCTCATACAATAAATTAAGACAACTCCTATGGCTCCTGCCGGTTGTCATACTCATCGACATGCAAGTCGTGAAACCTATTACAATAACATGATCATCTCATACATCATACATGCAACATCACAACTTTGGCCATATCACATCACATGTCAAACCCTGCAAAAACAAGTTAGACGTCCTCTAATTGTTGTTGCAAGTTTTACGTGGCTGATTTGGGTTTCTAGCAAGAACGCCTTCTTACCTACGTGACAGCCACAACGATGATATGCCAAAGCTATTTACCCTTCATAAGGACCCTTTTCATCAAATCCAATCCGACTAGAGTAGGAGAGACAGACACCCGCTAGCCACCTTTATGCACGATGTGCATGTCTGTCGGTGGAACCAGTCTCACGTAAGCGTACGTGTAAGGTCGGTCCGGGCCGCTTCATCCCACAATACCGCCGAAAAAGAATAATACTAGTAACGGCAAGCAAATTGACAAACCATCGCCCACAACTTTTGTGTTCTACTCGTGCATGGAATCTACGCATAGAAAACCTGGCTCGGATGCCACTGTTGGGTAACGTAGCATAAATTCAAAATTTTCCTACGCTTATTTAGATCTTCCTATGGAGAGACCAGCAACGAGAGAGGGGTAAGAGCATCTTCGTACCTTTGAAGATCGCTAAGCGGAAGCGTTTGCTAGAACGCGGTTGATGGAGTCGTACTCGCAGCGATTCCGATCTAGTGCCGAACAACGGCACCTCCGCGTTCAACACACGTGCAGCCCGGTGACGTCTCCCGCACCTTGATCCAGCAAGGAGGAGGGAGAGGTTGGGGAAGAAGACCAGCAACACGACGGCGTGGTGTTGGCGGAGAGACGAGGTCTCCCGGCAAGGCTTCGCCAAAGCGCCGGCAGAGAGGAGGAGGGAGGGAAGCAGGGCTGCGAGAGAGAGATTAAAGCGTGTCTCAAACAGCCCCGGACCTCATCTATATATAGGGGAAGAGGGAGGGGGCGCAGCCCTTTGGGTTCCCACCCCTAAGGGGTGCGGCAGCCCTCAGATGGGGAAGGGGTGGCGGCCAGGGCAAGGAGGAGGGGTGGCGCAGCCCTCTGGTGGGCCTAAGGCCCACCTGAGTTAGGGTTCCCCCCCTCTTTTCCTTTCCCCTGCGCCATGGGCTGAGTGGGGAGGCGCACCATCCCAACTAGGGGCTGGTTCCCACCCCCACTTAGCCCATCTTACCTCTTGGGGTCGCAGCCCCCCTTCGGTGGTCCCCCGGGACCACCTCCGGTGGTCCCGGTGGTCCCGGTACGTTACCGGTGATGCCCGAAACACTTCCGGTGTCCGAAACCATCCGTCCTATATATCAATCTTTACCTCCGGACCATTCCGGAGCTCCTTGTGACGTCCGGGATCTCATCCGGGACTCCGAACAACTTTCGGTAATCTCGTATAACAATTCCCTATAACCCTAGCGTCATCGAACCTTAAGTGTGTAGACCCTACGGGTTCGGGAGACAGGCAGACATGACCGAGACACCTCTCTGGCCAATAACCATCAGCGGGGTCTGGATACCCATGGTGGCTCCCACTAGCTCCACGATGATCTCATCGGATAAACCACGATGTCAAGGATTCAATCAATCCCGTATACGATTCCCTTTGTCTGTCGGTATAGAACTTGCCCGAGATTCGATCGTCCGTATACCTATACCTTGTTCAATCTCGTTACTGGTAAGTCTCTTTACTCGTTCCATAGCACGTCATCGTGTGACTAACTCCTTAGTCACATTGAGCTCATGATGATGTTCTACCGGGTGGGCCCAGAGATACCTCTCTGTCACACGGAGTGACAAATCCCGATCTCGATTCGTGCCAACCCAACAGACACTTTCGGAGGTACCCGTAGTGCACCTTTATAGTCACCCAGTTACGTTGTGACGTTTGATACACCCAAAGCACTCCTACGGTATCCGGGAGTTGCACGATCTCACGGTCGAAGGAAAAGATACTTGACATTAGAAAAGCATTAGCATACGAACAATACGATCTAGTGCTAGGCTTAGGATTAGGTCTTGTCCACCACATCATTCTCCCAATGATGTGATCCCGTTATCAATGACATCCAATGTCCATGATCAGGAAATCATGATCATCTATTGACTAACGAGCTAGCTAACTAGAGGCTTGCTAGGGACACATTGTGATCTATTCATTCACACATGTATTACTGTTTCCTGTTAATATAATTATAGCATGAACGATAGACGATTATCATGAACAAGGAAATATGATAATAACCATTTTATTATTGCCTCTAGGGCATATTTCCAACATTTCCGGCCGCAGCGAAGCCTCCCCGAGCAGTCCATCCTCTCCGCCACGACGAGTAGCTTCTCCATGCCGAAGGAATCAAGTTGCAGCCTCCTGAAGCGTCGCCACCGCCGTCTTCCCCATCTCCGGTCACCGAGATCCACCGCCGTCGATCCGCTGCCAGAGAGCCCCTCCAACTTCGCCGATGCCAGGAATGGAACCCCTGTGAGCCTCTGATGCTTTCCCCTCTTTCTCCCGCTCGAAATCGCCCTCCAGAGCATCTCCCCGATGAGCTCCACTTCCGGCCGCCGCGCACGCTCGTCGCCGACACTCTCTCCGGCGACCCTAGCTCCTTCTGATGGCCCTGGTCGATGAGGCGCTTCGCCAGCAACCTATAGCAGCAAACCCCGCTCGATTTGGTGCTCTGTAGCGCGTTTTAGCGCAACTCCGGCGAGCCCTCCGCCGCGGCTTTGGTCACCGGCGACCACCCTCCGGTGGGGGCTTACGTGGCCAGCTATTAGCCACTAACCACTCTTCCCACAGACGCTGCCAGAGGGCCCCACGCGTGGGTCAAACTCCCATTAGTGCGGGTCAACGCAAGATTTAGGCCTAGGTCACTGACCAGTGGACCCCACTGGTCAGGTTTGACCTGGCCGAGGCGTAGTTGACCTGCTGACGTCAGTACTGATGCAATATTAGTATTTCTGTTTATAAAATAAATCCAGGAAATTGCTAAAACTTGTAAAAATCATAGAAATTAAAATATAACTCGGATGAAAATAATTTATATATGAAAAAGTATCAGAAAAATCCAAGGAATCTGATTATGGAACTTTCATGCATGTTTGAAAAAGTTAACAACACCAAATAGGCAAAATGATGAATAGGGTAAATTTAATAAATAGTTTGGAGTTGGAAATTGATACTTATTTGATTTCCACTTCAATTGTTATGACCAAACATTGGTCAATGCAAATCAGTACCCCAAAATACTAACTCCGTACATGTTGGAACAATTTATTATGAGCATCAGGTCGAATCAATTATATGGGTACTTGGAAAGATACCCGGCTTGAAGTGATGTTTGAATCCTAATTCAAACCAACTTCAACATAAGAAATGATAGCCACATTAGCCCTGCCACTTTTCATTTCATGACTTGAGCATGCATCATAGTGTTGCATTTCCGTGAAGTAATGTTGTTCTTTCTTGTTTGTCGGTGTTGTTCCCTCTCGGTAAACGATGTTCTGACGATGTGATCGTTGACATTGATGAAGACTCATTACTATCTTCAGACGTGTCAGGCAATTAAACCCCCCTTGAGCATATTGAAGTAAACCCACTCCCTCGCTCCTGCTCTCTTCTATTACATTAGGACAAACATGATTCAACTGTACATGTTATCGGTAGTTGAACCCATTCCTCTGCATGACCTGATTTTGTCACAGTAAATAGTTGAAACCACTTAGCATGAGTAGCAACTGCTTGAGCCTTGTTGTGCTTACTCATCCATGATTGTTTACAATGCCTGCTATGCTTAGAGTCGTGTCGGGTCTGATCCATCTGGATGATGAATCGGAATGGTTGTGTTCATATCCTACAGTGTGAGAGTAAAGGTGTGAATCTGATTTGGTAAAGGTAACGATGAGAGGCCATGTCGGAGTACATGGTGGGTTGTCTCATTGGGACCGTCCTTAAGAACTGAGTTCTATGTGTGTTATCCAAGACAAGATACTACCACGCATTGGGATACTTAATTGACCCTCTCGTCTTATTAATCGCCTAGATCCGTGTCCAGGAGTTGCAATTAGTTTCTGGTGTTTGTAGGAAAAGTGTTGGCGGCCGTGTTTAGCTCTGCCCGACGGGGTAGGCTTCACTATGGTAGATACACAGTGGCACGGTGTACCAAGTGGCACCCGGATGGTTGGCTTGGGAACCCTGCGCGCATCGTTTGGGGCCGTAGAGGAACCCTTGGCCGGACTTCCTTGCGGGTTCAGTCTCAAATAGGTGATAAACCTGGACTAGGGTCTTGTGTGGTTAACGGTCGTGGCCGACACCCACGCCAGTGCTTCCGCTTGAAGGTTGCCGAGATGCATGACATGCATATGGTGCTAAGTGGTGGGAGCATGTGTGAAGAAGTATACCCCTGCAGGGTGAATCAATCTGTTCGAATAGCCGCGTCCTCGGTTATGGACCACTTGGAAACATTACGTGGTACATAGACAACTTAAATGGATACTCTAAAACATGCAAGATAAGTGTGAGTGCTATGGAAGCCCTTCTTGTAGGGAGACGAGAGTGGATCCATAGTGGTGTATTGAATTGGTGAATATGTGGACTCGTGTGCGCTATCCCACCTCCAAGAAAGAACTTGTAGCCGTAGTATAGGTTAGCCAAGATTCAAAGCTGGCTTGCTGCAATCAAACCCCACAATCCTTTCATTGAAACATGATGCATGTGTAGATAGTTCTGATGTAAGTCTTGCTGAGTACCTTTGTACTCACGGTTGCTTTATTTATGTTTTTGCAGAGAAGACTTAGACTCATTAAAAGGTTCCACGCGATGTGTTCGATGTTCACCGGAATAGCTTGGGAATCCCAGACAAAGGTCTGGCTCCTTTGGTAGGGTGGTAGTAGCTTTTCACGCTCTTCCAACCACTTTTAGTAGATGTCTGTAACCAGACATGATTGCTTCCGCTTGTTGTTTGTATGACTTGAGTGTCGGGTCATGAGACCCCTGTTTGTAATATCATACTATGATGACTCTTATGAGTCTTTAATAAATGCTTGAGTCATAGAGTTATGTTGTGATGCCATGTTATATCTACACATATCGTGCATAATGTGTGTATGTTTGAAATGCATTATATATGTGGGATTCGACACCTAGTTGTTTGCCTTTAGTATTACTCTTTACAGGGAAATGCCTCTTTGTGATTCCATCGAGCCTTGGTAGTTTGCTACTTCATGGAACACATTGATTGACCGGCATGTATCCTTCTTTGCTGTTGTGTCTGTCCCCTCGGGGAAATGTCACGCGGTGTAATGGAGTCCTTGTAGCTTGCTACGACTCGTCTACACACGCTGATGACCGACACCTGCTTTGCTGGGTTATGTATGCTTGTCCCTGTATGGTTGTACCGCTGGGGTTTATAACTAGTCATGTCGACCCGGGTTCTTTGTCATTTGAACGCTAGCAACATATTCATATACGTGAGCAAAAAGATGCAAACGGTCCCGGCCAAGGTAAGGTGGCAGCCGTGGAGTTTACCGTGCGTGAGGCCGCAAAGTGATGTGATGTGTTACAGGCTAGGTTCTTATGACTCAGGATCGGGGTCCCGACAGCTTTGGTATCAGAGCTTGACTGCCTGTTGGATAACCAAGCCAAACTGGTCGATGTTGAGTCTAGCAACTCTTTAGTTATATAAGGGACTTGTTTGTGGAATGGAACGTAAGGCTCTTTTACTCCTTTCCTTGTGTCATTCTTATTTTGAGTCACCCTCTTCTTTATTCTACGGGGTTTAAGAATTAGGCTTTCTCATCTATTCATTAGGATGACGAGTTACTATGTTGGAGACTTATAGAGAAGTTGTTGTCTTCCTAGATTAGTGTCTCCATAAGAATTCAATTGTTATGTTGTTAGTTTTCTTGCAGGTTGCCTCATATTTCATGCCCGTACAACCGTTATGTTGTCCGAGTTTTCCAAAGTTTCCAAATAATCTGATGCGATTGCAAATTCCTTCCTTTTTCCCAATGTCTTTTGGCCGGACAAAGCACAATAATCATCGTGATGAGGTATTCTATTACCTCGACGTTTTGTGAAGTATTAGGAAACCATGTTACTCCGATAACTACCCAATAGTCTAGATGTGTTTTGGTTTCAAGTGTGATAGTTCTGGCCACCATCTTCGAAAAAAACATCTCGTGATGTTAAATAGATTGTAGGTACTCCATTTCTGGGTTCCTGAATCCAATGATCATTCTTCTCATCTCTGTTGATAGTGTTGCTAGTTCCTCTAGGATGATTAGTAACCTTGTTGTAGTCCTCAAGGTGCGTGGTATATCATTCTTCCAATACCATGGACCATCTCTGTCAAAAGTCCTTTGTGAACTAAAGATCATAATAAGAGTGCTCGTGATGAGTTCTCTACTCCATATTGTGATTCTGCCTACTCCGCCCTTCTGCACGGATTATCTGGAAGAATTATGTTGAACTCGCTCGACATGCTAATCCATGCATCCACAACTCAAGAAACCATGTGCTCTTGAGTTAGCCCTATCTAGTTGTATTCCGACCTTCATCCATGAGAGGATAGTCAATAATAGTTGTGCATTCGTGTCATTAATGTATTTTATTTTGTGGTCTGTCAAGTTGTTCTATTCTCGGAAGACTGGGAGAAGCACACTCCAGTACCACATCCATTCCTTGGACTGGGTCAAAGTATTGTATTCCGTAGATCGAAATGCTAAACCAGCTTTTGTTCTGTTCTATCTTGGAGTATTACCCTCTTTTTGTCAAGAGTGTTATGAGAATTGCATCATCTCTTATGAGCTCTTGATGTAGTGATACTTTTTGCTATCATTGTTCATTCTTCGGTTTTCGTGTTGGTTGTAACCGAAATATCGACAAGTGAGCCATGATGTGTGAAATCATTACTCCTAGCAATGTTATTGCTTGGTAGCTAATGGACAATAATTTCACTCTTATGGTGATGGTGATTGAGTCGTCATTCTAAGATTGACCGTGCTACCTAGTCCATGGTTCATGGAGCACTTTTCGATCAATGAGTTAGGATTTTGTCAATCCCTCGTTCTATTGATCACATCATCTTGCCCTGAAAAGCGAGATTGTTCCCGAGCTTAATAATATATCGGTGGTTTGTAATTTTCCGAATATCTTCTTGGAAGTATTACCAGGTTGTTTCCTGACTGTTATGATAGAGCTCGTGATCAAGTTGGTTTTTCTATAAACCGTTCCCTTCTCCAAGAATCTGTATGGGATACCCCGAGCTAGTTGGTTAAGCTAAACAACAACTTGGAGAGTTGGAAGATAAAAGCTTCGCCTAAACTTAGCTCGTTTAAAAGGGATATCTTTCCTGTTGTAGGAGTCTTGAAGAAAAATGATATTTTCATCGGTTGATTCATGCGATCAATTGTGGCATATATTATCTTGTTCAATTTTGATTTGAGCATGGGCTATTGTCAAATCAGACCCAGAACCAAAGATTTTCGTAACGGTGTCTTACTCAGGGTTTTCCTTGAGCCTACACCATTATATTCTTTGATCTGACCAATGCTATTATCTTGCTCACATAGTTGTGGAAATCCATTTATATGGGTATCTTGATGAATTGTTGTTGAGCCCATCGACAACATTCTAATTTGTTCCATGATCTATGTTGGACATCAAGCTAGTGCTGGAAACTTTGTAGACATTGTCTTCGTGTCTCGTGCACGAGGTATATGTTAGGTGTAAGAAGTGACTTCCTCTAATTCATGTGCATCTGATGTAAGTTGCCGCCGTGAATTCGAGAAAAGTTAATTTGTTTCTTCAGAATCATCCCAAATCAGTCATGCATGTGCGAAGTATGCTGTGGTTTGATAGCTTTGCAACCTCTCTCTCCATATGTATTTCCTAGCACACCAAGCCACTGATTGATTTGTTCAAGGAAAAGAAGTTAAGTGCCATTCCTGAAGGTACCAGACGGACTTGCACATGGCTTCGTTATCCGCAATGATGGTTCCCATCCAGAACTTTGTAGTGTTTTGTTGTAAGACTTTTCATGTGTTCATAGTTGTCTTGGGCAGTGTATTCACGTGGGTCTTGCGATCCAGCTCATGTTTCAGAGTTATCTTCCGCAGTTCATTTCCTGAGAATCACGCAACGTTATCTCGTCGATTTGTGTTGCAAACTTTCTTTCCAGACATGCTGAGTCTGAAGCATCGTGGCACCAACCAGAGCTGAATCTCAGGCAGTTATAATGGTTGGAACTTTCCCCAAGAATTATTATATTGGTCTCTATGTAACCCGATAAAGTGATGTAATGGCTAACACACCTAGCAGGAAGACTTGATATTATAATATCTTGTATCAGCAATCTTAGCCATCTCCCCGTGAGGTTCTGTATGACTTATTTTATAAGTTGTTCCTCCTGGATCCCCTTTGAGCCCGAAGTCCGATCTATATTTGATGTGCTAGATATAAAGCATGACCTATAATTGGGTTGTGCTAGTACATCAAGGGGAACATTAGAAGCGGAGTGCTAAATGTCTCTCGGTCGATCAACCAGATTTCGTTCCCTTGGCACAGCTAAGGTGAAATCTGAGGAAGTGTTGTCTTCCTTTGCATCTGCATCCTCCATCACTGTTCATCATGGTAGTATGTTGTGTCACCAGGATCCTTGGCACGGATGTTGGTAAACCTTGATGAATATGGAAATGCTCAAGTTCTTGAGAGCACGCTCAGACACTAGGTTATATCCTCGGTAATAATTGGATTGTGCCTTCCGTTTGCGGAGTTGTTCTATAACTCTAGTTTCTTTCAAACTGAGTATGCCATTCTTTCAATTCCTCCATCAATTAAATGTGAATTGCCTTACCCTGGTATGAAGAGTTTCAATGATCTTAGGATCAAAAGTAATTCTTTTTATCACTTGAGGGGAATAACTCTAAGAGTCACCTTCCTAAGGTGCCCCGTTGTGGTATGAAGGGCAACCTAATCCTCGGTACTTTGAAACCTCGCCACCATCTGTTTTAAGCCTGGATTTGTTGCCTACCAATTGAACCTTTGTCTTATGCCTCACTTCCTTGTTTCCATCATGAGTGTTGTGTCTCAACTCAAGGGACGTTCCTACGTCTCATTCTATGAGTTGATCTTGAGTTGTTCGATCTTCGAGGAGATCGAATCTTGTGTAGTCTCCCTGTCCTTTTGTCGTCAAGCTAGATGAAGACCTCAAGGACAAAGATGTCAAGATCAACAACGTGCGATGAATCAACGTCCTCGAGAGGAGCAAATGGATCGTGAAGATTGTGATAGTTTAGTTCCCCTCCTCCTCTTCCCGACTACGCTTGAATCTCGGGACGAGATTCTTGTTTAGTGGGGGTGAGTTGTCACAACCCTAGAATATAGATTGTAGTTAGTTGCATCAGTAAGCATTCATGAATGCATTCAAATCAATTTAATTGAAATTTGGATGTTCTACAAATGGGGATGACTAAACTCTAACACCAAACAACATCCAAATAGGTTCAACAAGAGAAAAGTCCTAGGTACTCCATATTCAAAACAAAACCCTAGCAACTCTATATGCAAAACAATTCAAAAGTGGTGGCAAATCAATGAACCAAAATGGTTTTCATAAAAGTCCATCATTTTTGATAAATGTTGGAAAGAAAATATCAAGGGTGATATATATTTTCAAAATACTTTTGGCATTTTATTTTAAACTCAAAAGCCACTGAAATCAATTAATTAATAGATTTAAAATACTTCCTAGTTTTATAAAATGTTGAAAACTTCACATGGGGTTGGAAATATTCCAAATAACACCCTAGAGTTGTTTACCTATTTTCTTTGAATTAGTTGGAGCCAAAACAAATAAAAAAATGTTAGAAATAACAAAATAGAAAAGAATAGAAGAAAAAAAAGGAAACGCTTACCTGTCGCCCCTGCAGGCCTAGCCCACCAGGGCCTCCCCCTGCTCGTCGTCTTCCCCGAGCAGCTGCGTGGCAGCAGCGCGTGCGCCGGCTCCACCTCCTGCTTCATGCTGGAGGCACCTCCTCCGTCCCTATCCGTGTATGCAGACGATGTAGATGAGCCCCTGGATCTTTTCCCCTCACCTAGCACCGTTTCCTCCTCCTGCTTCCCTCTCCTCTTCCTCCCGCCATGGCCGAGCTCTGCTTGAGCTCACCGGTGCATTTCCGGCTGCAGGGAAGCCTCCCCGAGCAGTCCATCCTCTCCGCCACGACGAGTAGCTTCTCCACGCCAAAGGAATCAAGTTGCAGCCTCCTGAAGCGTCGCCACCGCCGTCTTCCCCATCTCCGGTGACCGAGATCCGCCGCCGTCGATCCGCTGCCACAGAGCCCCTCCAACTTCGCCGATGCCAGGAATGGAACCCCTGTGAGCCTCTGATGCTTTCCCCTCTTTATCCCGCTTGAAATCACCCTCCAGAGCATCTCCCCGATGAGCTCCACTTCCGGCCGCCGCGCACGCTCGTCGCCGGCACTCTCTCTGGCGACCCTAGCTCCTTCTGATGGCCCTGGTCGATCAGGCGCTTCGCCAGCAACCTATAGCAGCAAACCCCGCTCGATTTGGTGCTCTGTAGCGCGTTTTAGCGCAACTCCGGTGAGCCCTCCACCGCGGCTTTGGTCGCCGGCGACCACCCTTCGGTGGGGGCCAACGTGGCCAGCTATTAGCCACTAACCACTCTTCCCACAGACGTTGCCAGAGGGCCCCACGCGTGGGTCAAACTCCCATTAGTGCGGGTCAACGCGGGATTAAGCCTTGGGTCACTAACAAGTGGATCCCACCGGTCAGGTTTGACCTAGCCCAGGCGTAGTTGACCTGCTGACGTCAGTACTAATGCAATATTAGTATTTCTGTTTATAAAATAAATCCAGGAAATTGCTAAAACTTGTAAAAATCATAGAAATTAAAATATAACTCGGATGAAAATAATTTATATATGAAAAAGTATCAGAAAAATCCAAGTAATCTGATTATAGCATTTTCATGCATGTTTGAAAAAGTTAACAACACCAAATAGGCAAAATGATGAATAGGGTAAATTTAATAAATAGTTTGGAGTTGGAAATTGATACTTATTTGATTTCCACTTCAATTGTTATGACCAAACATTGGTCAATGCAAATAAGTACCCCAAAATACTAACTCCGTACATGTTGGAACAATTTGTTATGAGCATCAGGTCGAATCAATTATATGGGTACTTGGAAAGATACCCGGCTTGAAGTGATGTTTGAATCCTAATTCAAACCAACTTCAACATAAGAAATGATAGCCACATTAGCCCTGCCACTTTTCATTTCATGACTTGAGCATGCATCATAGTGTTGCATTTCCGTGAAGTAATGTTGTTCTTTCTTGTTTGTCGGTGTTGGTCCCTCTCGGTAAACGATGTTCCGACGATGTGATCGTTGACATTGATGACGACTCATTGCTATCTTCAGACGTGTCACGCAAGCAAACCCCCCTTGAGCATATTGAAATAAACCCACTCCCTCGCTCCTGCTCTCTTTTACTGCATTATGACAAACACGATTCAACTGTACATGTTATCGGTAGTTGAACCCATTCCTCTGCATGACCTGATTTTGTCACAGTAAATAGTTGAAACCACTTAGCATGAGTAGCAACTGCTTGAGCCTTGTTGTGCTTACTCATCCATGATTGTTTACAATGCCTGCTATGCTTAGAGTCGTGTCGGGTCTGATCCATCTGGATGATGAATCGGAAAGGTTGTGTTCATATCCTACAGTGTGAGAGTAAAGGTGTGAATCTGATTTGGTAAAGGTAACGATGAGAGGCCATGTAGGAGTACATGGTGGGTTGTCTCATTGGGACCGTCCTTAAGAACTGAGTTATGTGTGTGTGTTATCCAAGACAAGATACTACCACACATTGGGATACTTAATTGACCCTCACGTCTTTTTAACCGCCTAGATCTCTGTCCAGGAGTTGCAATTAGTTTCTGGTGTTTGTAGGAAAAGTGTTGGCGGCGGTGTTTAGCTCTGCCCGACGGGGTAGGCTTCACTACGGTAGATACACAGTGGCACGATGTACCAAGTGGCACCCGGATGGTGGGCTTGGGAACCCTGCGCGCATCGTTTGGGGCCGTAGAGGAAACCTCGGCCGGACTTCCTTGCGGGTTCACTCTAAAATAGGCGATAAACCTGGACTAGGGTCTTGTGTGGTTAACGGTCGTGGCCGACACCCACGCCAGTGCTTCCGCTTGAAGGTTGCCGAGATGCATGATGTGCATATGGTGCTAAGTGGTGGGAGCATGTGTGAAGAAGTATACCCCTGCAGGGTGAATCAATCTGTTCGAATAGCCGCGTCCTCGGTTATGGACCACTTGGAAACATTACGTGGTACATAGACAACTTAAATGGATACTCTAAAACATGCAAGATAAGTGTGAGTGCTATGGAAGGCCTTCTCGTAGGGAGACAAGACTGGATCCATAGTGGTGTATTGAATTGGTGAATATGTGGACTCGTATGCGCTATCCCACCTCAAAGAAAGAACTTGTAGCCGTAGTACAGGTTAGCCAAAAGTCAAAGCTGGCTTGCTACAATCAAACCCCACAATCCTTTCATTGAAACATGATGCATGTGTAGATAGTTCTGATGTAAGACTTGTTGAGTACCTTTGTACTCACGGTTGCTTTATTTATGTTTTTGCAGAGAAGACTTAGACTCATTAAAAGGTTCTACGCGATGTGTTCGATGTTGACCCGAATAGCTTGGGAATTCCAGACAGAGGTCTGGCTCCTTTGGTAGGGTCGTAGTAGATTTTCAGGCTCTTCCAGCCACTTTTAGTAGATGTCTGTAACCAGACATGATTGCTTCCGCTTGTTGTTTGTATGACTTGAGTGTCGGGTCACGAGACCCCTGTTTGTAATATCATACTATGATGACTCTTATGAGTCTTTAATAAATGCTTGAGTCATAGAGTTATGTTGTGATGCCATGTTGTATCTACACATATCGTGCATAATGTGTGTATGTTTGAAATGCATTATATGTGCGGGATTCGACACCTAGTTGTTTGCCTTTAGTAGTACTCTTTACAGGGAAATGCCTCTTGGTGATTCCATCGAGCCTTGGTAGTTTGCTACTGCTCGGAACACATTGATTGACCGGCATGTATCCTTCTTTGCTGCTGTGTCTGTCCCCTCGGGGAAATGTCACGCGGTGTAATGGAGTCCTTGTAGCTTGCTACGACTCGTCTACACACGCTGATGACCGACACCTGCTTTGCTGGGTTATGTATGCATGTCCCTGTACGGTCGTACCGCTGGGGTATATAACTAGTCATGTCGACCCGGGTTATTTGTTGTTTGAACGCTAGCAACATATTCATATACGTGAGCCAAAACACGCAAACGGTCCCGACCTAGGTAAGGTTGCAGCCGTGGAGTTTACCATGCGTGAGGCCGCAAAGTGATGTGATGTGTTACAGGCTAGGTTCTTATGACTCAGGATCGGGGTCCCGACATTTAGTCAGTGCTTGAATCTCAGAGGTGCCCTACATTTATATTTTGCGGTCTCAGAAAGGGCTAGCGAAATACCATGTCACTATATTGTACCATGATTATTTTGACAAATTATTGGCATGTGAGATATATTATTATTGCTTGCTAGTTAGTTATGTATTGCCATGAGTAGAAGAGATATTTAGTTGTCATGGATGTGGTATTTATGATTTATGCTGAAGACTTAAACATTAGCTAAGCATGTGTATAACGACGAGAACAAAAGAGTTTGTAAAAGTTTTGTACGTCACTTTAAGTTTATCAACTGAATAGAATAAGGGCAAGAAATGAGTTAAGCTTGGGGGAGTTGATACGTCTCGAACGTATCTACTTCTTCAGACACTTTTGCCCTGGTTTTGACCTCTAATTTGCATCATTTTAATGAAACTAACATGGACTTACGTTTTCTTTAGTAGAACTACCTTGGTGTTATTTTTGTGCAGAAATAAAAGTTCTCGAAATAGGACGAAACTTTTTGTGAGTTATTTCTGGGATTTATAATATGTTGTGGAGCAAGGATCTCGCAGAGGGAGTTTTCTAGGGGGGCACAAGCCAACAACCCCCCTAGGTCGTGCCCTGATGGTTTGTGGGGCCCACGTGGCTCCTTCGACCCTAATTCCAGTCCTATAAAATTAGAACTTCAAAGGAAAATCAGAGACAAGTTTTCATTGTGTTTTACGAGATGGATCCGCTGCCACCTCCTGTTCATCCTCCGGAGTGCTGGTGTGGAGTCCCTTTGGGGCTCCGGGGAGGGGGATTCATTGCTGTCATCATCACCAACCCTTCTCCATCGACAATGCCATGATGCTCACCACAGGGAGTGAGTAATTCCTTTTTAGGATTTTTGGACGGTGGTGGTATTGGATGAGATTAACCATGTAATCGAGTTAAGTTTGATAGGTCTTGATCCCTAGCATCCACAATGTCCTGAGGTTGACGTTGCTATGAATTTATTATTCTTAATGCTTGTCACTAGGGCCCGAGTGCCATGATTTCAGATCTGAACATATTATGTTGTCATGAATATAAGATTGATTTGGATCCAATCTTGCAAGTTGTATGAACCTACTATCTGTCTTGATCCGCATATCCCAAGGTGATAATAATTGGGATACTTTCTTGTGATTGAAGTAGTTTGAGGAGTTCATGTATTGACCATGTGTTAATGCTTTGTTCCGATTCTCTATTAAAAGGAGAAATTAATATCCCTTAGTTTCCAATAGAACCCCGTTGTCACGGGAGGGTAGGACAAAATATGGCATGCAAGTTCTTATTGCAAGCACGTATGACTATATACAGAATACATGCCTACATTATATTGATGAATTGGAGCTAGTTCTATGTCTCCCTAGTGTGTAACTATTACATGATCAATGTCATCTAAATCATTATCCATCACCGATCCACGTGCCTACGCTTTACAAATACTAAATCTTGCTAAGTTACTACTGTTGCTGCTATTGTCACACCTGCTACTCAATTGCTACTATTACCACTGTTACCAAAATTGTTCCTATCACTGTTACTGTTTATACTATCAGTTGGTATACTACTACATCCTTGCTAAAGAGAGATATCCCAGGCGTGGTTGAATTGACAACTCAACTGTCAAGGCCAATAAATATTCTTTGACTCCCCTTGTGTCGAATAAATAAATTAGGGTGTAATACTACCCGTGAAGACTATCGTGATCCCCTATACTTGGGGGTTATTGATAAGTCTCCATCGCATCTACTTTTTCTAACGCTTTTGCTCTTGTTTTGGACTCTAATTTGCATGATTTGAGTGAAACTAACCAGGACTGACATTGTTTTCAGCACAATGACCATGATGTTGGTTTTGTGCAGAAATAATAGTTCTCAAAATGGAACGAAACTTTTTGGAGATTTTTTCTGGAATATATAAAAAATATTGGAACCAAGATACACCAGAGGGGAGGCCATAGCAGCCCACTAGACATCACGGCGCGTCACGCCTCCCTACCGCAGCCTGGTGTCTAGTGGGGCCCACGTGGCTCCACTGACCCTAATTCCAGCGCTATAAATTCCTATCTTTGGGGAGAAAAATCAAAGAGGAAGTTTCATCGCGTTTCATGATAAGGAGCCGCCACCACCTCCTGTTCTTCATCAGGAGGCCTAATCTAGACCCCGTTTGGGGCTCCGATGAGGGGAATCTTCGGTCTTCCTCATCGCCAACCCTCCTCCATCGCCAATTCCATGATACTATCCACTGGGAGTGAGTAATCCCTTCGTGGGCTTGCTGATCGGTGAAGAGATGGATGAGATTCATCATGTAATAGAGTTATTTTTCATAGGGCTTGATCCCTAGTATCCACTATGTTCGGAGATAGATGTTGCTATGACTTTGCTATACTTAGTGCTTGTCAATAGGGCCCGAGTGCCATGATTTCATATACGAACTGATTATGTTTTCACCATTATATATATGTTCCTCATCCAATCTTGCAAGTTATATGCACCTACTACTTGTTAGGATCCGCATACCCCAAAGTGACAATAATTGGGATTCTTTCCGGTGATTACCGTAGTACGAGGAGTTCATGTATTCACTATGTGTTAATGCTTTCTTCTAGTTCTCTTTTAAAAGGAGGCCTTAAAACCCCTTATTTTCCTTATGGACTCTGCAAACGCAGGAGGGTAGGACAAAAGATGTCATGCAAGTTCTTTTCCATAAGCACATATGACTATTTACGAAATACATGCCTACGTTATATTGATGAACGGGAGCTAGTTCTGTGTCGTCCTTTGTTGTGACTGTTATATGATGAATATTATCCAGCAATATCACCAATCCAGTGCCTACGAGTTTTCCACATATTGTGCTTGCTAAGGTACTACTATTGCTAATATTGTTACAACTGCTAGAAAAATGTTATCATTGTTACCGGTATTGATGCTACTATTACCACTGCAATCAAAACTATCATATTATTGTGCTGCTGATCATTGTAGTGCAGATACTAAATCACCAAGTGTGGCTATGTCACAGCCCCAGACCTAGAATTGTTTGTCATTGCATCTCATGCATGCATTCCTATTTTTTTTTCTTTTGGAAATGAAATAAGGAGTGATCAAGCCTCATCATCTAATTTTTTGTCAAACAAGCAACATAAATATTGCTTCAAATTGATTCAAGGAAATGTCCCTGATTTTCCAATAAAATATTGGGCTGAAATAAAAATGTCAACCAATATTTTGGATCACAGAAACTTTTTATATTGGATTTTTGATTTAATCAAACAACTATTTTAAATGGAATTATATTTTCTATATATAAAATATAGCTTTATAAATACTGAAACTATTATGTGGTATTGGACAATTATATTTATGCCACATAAAAATATTATAAGGATTTCGCAAAATGATTTGGATTTATTTTCAAATCAACACAAATGTTAGCAAATAGAAAACAAAAAAGAATAAAGGGAAGAAAATAGAAAGGCTTACCTGTCGCCTGGCCCAGCCCACCAGGGGCTCGGGCGTCTTCTTCCTCCTGCCAGAAGGCAGAGGAGAAGCTTGCCACGACGCATGGCCAGGGGCGCCACGCCTCCTGCCTGCCTGGCCTCCCCGCCGACCTGGTGGCTAGGATAGGCTCGGGAGAGCCGTCCTGATCTCCTCCCCCTCCTGTCCATTTCTCTCCCTCTCCTCTGCCCTGCTCTCTCTTTCGTCTGCCGCCATTGGTGAGCTCAGGCTCGAGCTCACCACCGTGCCCTCCAGCTCCTCCTAGTCCGATCCGAGCAGCCCATTCCCTCCGCCATGATGTGTTGCACCTCCCCGTCGAGAGAATAGAGCCGGAGCCCCCCTGGCGCTGCCATCGTCGTTGTCTTCATCTCCGGTCACCGAGATCCCCCGCCGTCGATCTGCTGCCACCGGGCTTCTCCGACCTCCCCGATGCCAAAAATGGAACCCCCGTGAGCTCCTGCTTCTTTCCCCTCTCTTCCCCTCGCTCTTCCGCACCGTAGCCCCGTTCCCCACCATGGCCGAGAGCTCCTCACCGCCGACCATGTCGTCGTCGTCGCTATGGTGCCTCTCCCACGCGCTCGAGCTGGGGATCGAGCTCCTGGGGCCGCCAGGAACGTGTTGAGCCCGTCAGCTGCCCTTCCCATGCCCTGCAGCCATCACCCGCACAAGGCCGAGCTTCGGCCACCACTTTGGCTCGTCGCCGGCACCCTCTCCGGCGACCCTAGCCTCTCCTGATGCCCCTGCTAGATCGGCTGCTTCGCCAGCTCTCTGTAGCCGTCAACCGCGTGAAAAATGGGCCTCTCTAGCGCCGTTTAGCTTATCTACGGCGAGCCTCCGCCGCGCCCATGGTTGCCGCCGGCCAGGTTCCGGTAGCCCCCGACGTGGCCAGCCTATTAGCCTAACTAACCCCCCCCCCCCCCAGAGCCACTGACAGAGGGCCCCACTGGTGAGTCAAACCTCACTTAGTGCGGGTCAGCACGGGATTAGCACCTGGGTCACTGACCAGTGGACCCCAATGGTCAGGTTTGACCTGGCCCAAGCGTAGTTGACTGCTGACGCAGTAATTGATTTTCTATTATAAAATAATTCCAGAAATGTCTAAAACTTCTAAAAATCATAGAAAATAATCTGTAAGTCCAATGAAAATAATTTATATATGAAAAAGGATCAGAAAAATCCAAAGAATCAGATTATGGCATTTTCATGCATGTTTAAAAAAGTTAACAACACCAAATAGGCAAAATGATGAATAGGGTAAATTTAATAAATAGTTTGGAGTTGGAATTTGATACTTATTTGAATTCCACTTCAATTACTATGTTCAAACATTGAGCTAGCAAAATCAGTACTTCAAAATACAAACTTCATGCATGTTGGAACAATTTGTTATGAGAATCAGGTCGAATATTTATAAGGGTACTTGGAAAGATACCCGGCTTGAAGTGATGCGTGGATCCTAATTCAAACCAACTTCAACTTAAGATATGATAGCCACATTAGCCCTGCCACCTTTCATTTCGTGTCTTGAGCATCCATCATAGTGTTGCATTTCCATCAAGTGATTGTTGTTCCTTTCTTGTTTGCCGGTGTTGTTCCCTCCCTGTAGACGATGTTTCCGACGATGTGATCGTTGACATTCATGAAGACTCATTGCTATCTTCAGACGTGTCAGGCAAGCAAACCCCCTTGAGCATATTGAAATAAACCCACTCTCTCGCTCCTGCTCTATTTTACTGCATTAGGACAAACACGATTCAATTGTACATGTTATCGGTAGTTGAACCCATTCCTTTGCATGACCGGATTTTGTCAGAGTAAATAGTCGAAACCATTTAGCATGAGTAGAAACTGCTTGAGCCTTGATGTGCTTACTCATCCATGCTTGTTTACAATGCCTCCTATGCTTAGAGTCGTGTCGGGTCTGATCCGTCTGGATGATGAATCGGAATGGTTGTGTTCATGTCCTATAGTGTGAGAGTAAAGGTGTGAATCTGATTTGGTAAAGGTAGCGATGAGAGGCCATGTAGGAGTACATGGTGGGTTGTCTCATTGGGATCGTCCTTAAGAACTGAGTTCTGTGTATGTTATCCAAGACAAGATACTACCATGCATTGGGCCCTGAAATATGACCCCGCTCGGCTTATTAATTGCCTAGATCTCTGTCCAGGAGTTGCAATTACTTTCTGGTGTTTGTACGAAAAGTGTTGGCGGCCGTGTTTAGCTCTGCCCGACGGGGTAGGCTTCTCTGTGGTAGATACACAGTGGCACGGTGTACCAAGTGGCACCCGGATGGTGGGCTTGGGAACCCTGCACACATCGTTTTGGGCCGTAGAGGAAACCTCGGCCGGACTTCCTTGCGGGTTCACTCTCAAATAGGCGATAAACCTGGACTAGGGTCTTGTGTGGTTAACGGT
This sequence comes from Hordeum vulgare subsp. vulgare, assembly GCF_904849725.1. Classification (NCBI taxonomy): domain Eukaryota; kingdom Viridiplantae; phylum Streptophyta; class Magnoliopsida; order Poales; family Poaceae; genus Hordeum; species Hordeum vulgare. Next base: position 136,734,159 of record NC_058518.1, read on the forward strand.
CGTGGCCGACACCCACGCCAGTGCTTCCGCTTGAAGGTTGCCGAGATGCATGACGTGCATATGCTGCTAAGTGGTGAGAGCATGTGTGAAGATGTATACCCCTGTAGGGTGATTCAATCTGTTCGAATAGTCGCGTCCTCGGATATGGACTACTTGGAAACATTACGTGGTACATAGAAAATTTAAATGGATACTTTAAAACATGCAAGATAAGTGTGAGTGCTATGGAAGGCCTTCTCGTAGGGAAACGAGAATGGATCCATAGTGGTGTATTGGATTGGTGAATATGTGGACTCGTGTGCGCTAGCCCACCTCAAAGAAAGAACTTGTAGTCGTAGTACAGGTTAGCAAGAGTGAAAGCTGGCTTGCTGCAATCAAACCCCACAATTCTTTCATTGAAACATGATGCATATGTAGATAGTTTTGATGTAAGACTTGCTGAGTACCTTTGTACTCACGGTTGCTCTATTTATGTTTTTGCAGAGAAGACTTAGACTCATTAAAAGGTTCTATGCGATGTGTTCGATGTTGACCGGAATAGCTTGGGAATCCCAGACAGAGGTCTGGCTCCTTTGGTAGGGTCGTAGTAGCTTTTCAGGCTCTTCTAGCCACTTTTAGTAGATGTCTGTACCCAGACATGATTTGCTTCCGCTTGTTGTTTGTATGACTTGAGTGTCGGGTGACGGGACCCTTGTTTGTAATAACACACTATGTTGATTCTTATGAGTCCTTAATAAAAGCTTGAGTCATAGAGTTATGTTGTGATGCCATGTTGTATCTACACATATCGTGCATATTGTGTGTATGTTATGAAATGCATTATATGTATGGGATTCGGCACCTAGTTGTGTGCCTTTAGTAGTACTGTTTACAGGGAAATGCCTCTTTCTGCTTCTATCGAGCCTTGGTAGCTTGCTACTGCTCTAGACACATTGATTGACCAGCGTGTATCCTTCTTTGCTGCTGTGTCTGTCCCCTTGGGGAAATGTCACGCGGTGTAATGGAGTCCTTGTAGCTTGCTCCGACTCATCTACACACGCTGTTGATCGACACCTGCTTTGCTGGGTTATGTATGACTGTCCCTGTACGGATGTACCACTTGGGTTTATAACTAGTCATGTGTCGGGACCCCGATCCTAAGCCATAGGAATCTAGCATGTAACCCATCGCATCCCTTTGTGGTCTCACGCACGGTTAACTCCACGGCTGCAGCCTTACCTTAGCCGGGACCGTTTGCGTCTTTTGACTCACGTATGCGATAGTATCGCTAGCAATCCAATGTCAAAGAACCCGGATCGACATGTCTAGTCATAAACCAAAGTGGCAGTACCGCACAAGGACAGGCATACATGACCCAACAAAGCAGGTGTCGGTCACCGGCGAATGTAGACGAGTCGTAGCAAGCTACAAGGACTCCATTACATCGCGTGACATTTCCCCAAAGGGGACAGACACAGCAGCTAAGAAGGACACATGCCGGTCAACCAATGTGTCCGGAGCAGTAGCGAACTACCAAGGCTCGTTGGACCACAAAGGGGCATTTCCTTGTAAGGAGTGCTACTAAAGTTCACGACTAGGTAATCGAACCCCATACATATCAAGTACGACACACGTACGCATGGCATACCAATATGTATAGATACATCGATGGCATCACAACATAACGATAAACATACAAGCTTTATTTAAGAGGCTCGGAAGAGCCACACACATAATATTACACATTAAGGGTCTCACGACCCATAATAGCAGTCATACAATACAAGCCAGCGGAAGAGTTATAAACTATCTGAGTACAGACAGGGCAACTAGTAGGCATGTGGCCTGACTATACTACAGAGCCGACGTAGGCCAGATCGTAGCTGGGACACCAGCTACTCGTCGTCGTCGATGTCTATGAAGAACCCTCCATTAGGGTCATTAGCAACCTCTGCAACATTTATTAAGCAAACATGAGTACGAAGGTACTCAGCAAGACTTTAGGAGAACTAACTACTCATGCAAGGTATCAAAAGGTATTGTGGGGTTTCATGCCGGACGCCAGCATTTGACTCGTGGCTAGACAACTTGCTTTTTGAAATTAGTTTTGACAATTTGATTTCTCGCACACGAGTCCACTAACACCACAACAATACACTATCGTGGAATCATTCCGTCTCCATACGAAAATGCCGTCCACGACACTCACGCTTATCTTGACAATTTTATGAGTAGCCATTGTAGTTATCTATGAACAACATATGTCTCCAAGTAGTCCATATCCGCGGACGCGGCTATTCGAATAGATCATAACCCTGCAGGGGTGTACTTCGTCACACACGCTCCCACCACTTATCGCCATGTGCACGTCATGCACCTCGGCAACCTTCAAGCCGAAGCCCAACGAGGGAGTCGGCCACGACCGTTAACCACACTAGTACCTAGTCCAGGTTCATCGCCTATCTGAGAGTAACCCGTACGGAAGTCCGGCCGAGGTTTCCGACACGGCCTCAAACGATGTGCGCAGGGTTCCCAAGCCCACCATCCGGGTGCCACTTGGTACACCGTGCCACTGCCTACCGCATCACGGCCCACCTCTCAGGTCAGCACCATGCACGGCCTCCAGCATTACTATAAACACCAGAAACTACTTGCAACTCCTGGACCGAGTACTACGCGATTAATAGGCCGAGCAGGGTCATATTTCAGGGCCCGACATGTGGTAGTATCTAGTCTTGGATTACATACACGGAACTCAGTTCCTAAGGACGGTTCCAATGAAACAACCCGCCATGTACTCCTACACAGCCTTTCACCGGTACCTTTACCAAATCAAGTTCAACACACAACCTTTGCTCACCGAACACATTCCACATTGCTGTTCATCTCCCAGATGACAGACCATACACAACTCTAAGCATAGCATGCATAGCAGGATAGGGCACATCATAGCTCAAGCAACTACCAGGTATGCTAGGTTGCAAGGTTCGGCTATTTACTGTGACAAGGTTAAGTCATGCAAAGGAAGTGGGTCCAACTATCATGGCAAAAGCAGTTGAAGCATTTGATCCTAATGCAATAAATAGGTGCAGGAGCAAGAACATAGGAGTTATCGGGATGATCAAAAGGGTTGCTTGCCTTGTTGCTCAGAGGAGGAACGATATCCGTCAGACGGATATTCGGTGGAATCCGGGGGTGTGGAGCCTACCGAAATGAATGGCAACATTCAATAACAATCATATGCAATCAAAATGATGCATGAGCATGGCATGAGAATGCAAGTGATAAGTTATTATAATCAAGATGTTTTAGGTTTAGAGTTGATTTGAATCACATTCGAATAGCAATTCAAACGGGTATTCTCGGATACCGGTTTAATTGATTCGACCTGATGCTCAGATCAACCTAATGTTCACATGCATGAAATGTCATGTTATGGTACTGATTTATATCTAGGGCAGTGTGTGATCATTGTATTTATAATGAAATTTGGATATTTTTCACAATTGAATTATTCCTTATTTCACAATTTTGGGTCCTGTAACTTTTTCAAACATAGTTGAAAATAGCATAATCAGAATCCTTGAATTTTTCTGATACTTTTTCATATATAATTTATTTTCATTGGAGTTACAGATTAATTGCTATGATTTTTGCAATTTTTAGCAATTTCCTGAATTAGTTTTAAACTGGAAATTCCATTTATTGCATCAGGCTGACGTCAGCAGGTCAGCCGACCTGTTCAGGTCAAACCTGACAGGGGGGCCCCACTGGTCAGCCTCTCTGGGACTAATCCCGTGCTGACCAGCCCTAACTGAGGTTTGACTTGGCCTTGGGCCCACTTGTCAGCGAGTGATTAAGTCACTAATCGGCTGGGTTAGCTTGCCACGTCGACCTCCACTGGCGGCTAGGTCGTCCTCGCCGGCGGGGAGCCTCCGGCGACCACCAGCACGGCGGAGGGGCTCGGAAACAGCGCACAGGGGGCCAAATGCTGCGCGGAGAGCACCAGAGGAACGACACGTCTCCCGTAGCTTCATTTCTGCGCCTAGCCGGGGCTGATCTGGCCGGAGATGACGCCGGCGACGAGCTTGGCGGCGGCCAAGGCTCGGGCGTCATCGGGGTCTTTGCAACAGGGGGACCTACGCTCGGTTCTTAGCTGCTACAGCATCTACGCGTCGTCCTGGAGCTGTTGGTGCCATCGGAAGGACGAGCTGGACATCGGAGGGCTACCGGCGACGAGCGGCAGCGGCGGTCCTCGTCGGGCTCCGGTGAAACTAGGGCTAGAGGAGGGGATCGACGGGGAAAACTTAGGGAAAACGACCGCATGCTCACAGGGAGTGTAGAGCAGAGCTCAGACGGCTCGGGGAAGGCCTGGGGGCGACGAATCGACGGGAGAGGTCCGGCGGCCGGAGGAGGAAGACGACGGCGTTGCGGGCGTTGCAGGGCTCGAGGAGGCTTCGTCTTCTGCAGAGACGACCAGGGCGACGAGGCGGAGCTAATGGCGTGCTCTGGGAGGGGATCCTATGGCCAGGGGCACGGCCAGCTCAAGCTCGAGCTCGGCTCTAATGGCGGCAGCAGGGAGAAGGAGGGGATTCGGGAGGAGGGGAAGAACCGAGGCGGGGAATGGATAGGGGAAGCTCTGGGGAGCTTATCCCCGTCGTCGCCAGCGCGAACCGGCGGCCAGGCAGGCACGCAGGTGCGTGGCCGCGCCGGAGGAGGCGGCGGCCACCTCCTGCTGCCTACTGGCGTGAGGGAGGGGACGAGCAGGGAGATGGGTCGGGCCTGGCTTGGGCGACAGGTAAGTCTTTTTCCATTTCCTCTGTTTTTGTTTTTCTGTTTTGCTATTTATTGGTTTGCTAATTATTTCAGCTCCAAAACAAAAAGTAAAAACTATTTTAGACCTCCTGAAATATTTGTTATAATATCCCCACTCATTTCCAAGGTTTTCAACATTTTTGGAAAATTATAGTTTCTGATTTCAATTTTTAAATTTCAAACCAGTGGCTTTTGCATTTATTTAAAATGCTTAAAGTGTCAAGAAAATAGTTTTCTCCAATGCTAAATTTACTCTCCTGATTTATCAGAAAGTCTGAACATTTCTTGAGGCCATTTTGGGTTCATTGATTTGAACTAGTTTGAAATTTTCCTTTAATTGAAATGGTGGCTAGGGTTTTGAGTTTTTCCTTTGCCACTTTGTTGTTTTTGTTGAAACTTCTTAGATGCAAATGCAAAGAAGACATGAGCACAATGCTATCTTGCTTAGGGGTTAGGGATGTGACATCATGTCAACCCGGGTTCTTTGTCGTTTGAACGCTACCAACATATTCATATACATGAGCCAAAAGACGCAAACGGTCCCGACCAAGGTAAGGTGGCAGCCGTGGAGTTTACCGTGCGTGAGGCCGCAAAGTGATGTGATGTGTTACAGGCTGGGTTCTTATGACTCAGGATCGGGGTCCCGACAGGCTAAATTGACAACTCAGCTGCTAATACCTGAAAATATTCTTTGGCTCCCCTTGTGTCGAATCTATAGATTTTGGCTGGATACTCTTCCCTCGAAAACTATCGCGATCCCATATACTTATCGGTTATCAAGAACGTTTTCTGGCGTTGTTGTCCAGGAGCATAGCTATATTTGTTGATCACTTGGGATATCTATGTATTTATCGCTATGACGATTCTGAAAGATTCAAGAACCAAGATCGTTCCCTCTAAGACGAGGGGAGGTAAGGAACTGTCATCTAGCTCTGCACTTGATTTGCCCTCTGTCTTGAATAGACTTGCAACACCACCACCACATGCTATTAATCTTGATATGTCGCAAGTAATGTAAGATGCTACCGCTTCTATGAATGATGCTTATGATGATGCTAGTACCTTCCTTGGTGATATTGTGCCACTAGCTGAATTTCTTGATGAACAACTTGCTAGAGCTAAAGAAATTGAGCATGCTAAAACTGATGACGGTATTGAAACTGATGAAGTCTTTGGACTTGACTATCCTAGAACTAAAATACCTGAAATACCTAAATGTTATGTCTTGGATGAATAAATTGCTAGATACTTTCTTGCTTGTAAGGATAGATATGATCTTAAGAAACTACTTTGCAAGTTCAAAGAAAAATCCTTGAATGCTGGAATGTAGTATGATCCTAAGTTTGCTACTTCACCTATATTTGTTACCGATAAGGATTATGAATTCGGTGTCGACCCAGAGATAATCACTCTGGTTGAATCTGATCCTTTTCATGGCTATGAAAATGAAACTGTTGTGGCACATCTTACTAAGCGAAATGATATAGCCAACCTATTTACCAATGATGAGAAAATTCGCTACTACTATATCCTCAAATTATTAAAGTTCACATTAAAATGTGATGCTAAGTTTTGATACAATAATCTTACTCCTGGTTGTGTGCGTAGTCCCCTGGATATGATCTACCACTTCTCTAAAAAACATTTTCCTGCTCATAAAAAAACAAGCTGCCTTATAGGAAATATTTAACTTTGTGAAAATTGGAAAAAAGAGTCTCCCACAAGCTTGGGGGAGGCTTCTCCAATTAATTAATGCTTTGCCTGATCATCCTCTTAAAAAATGAAATACTTGATATATTTTGTAATGGACTAACCGATGCTTAAAGGAACCACCTAGATAGTTGTGCTTGTTGCGTTTTCAAGGAACAAACTGCCAAACAAGCTAAGGAATTATTGACTAATATATTGAAGACATATGATGAATGTACACTTCCTGAACCACCTCCTAAGCCTACTCCAAAGAAGATAGATATCTTGTTCCTTAGTCCTGGAACTATGCAAGAGGCAAAGAAATGTATGAAGGAAAAGGGCATTAAAGCTGAAGATGTTAAGAATTTACCACCTATCGAAAAAATACATGGTCTCCAAACACCACAACAGGTGGTGGAGGTAAATTCTCTTTTAAATTTGATGAAGGTGGCATCCCTTACAATAAACATCCTAGTCAATGCCTATATGAATTCGATAATTATATTATAAAGCAAGGTTATTTCAACTCCTATGTCATGAAATAATTGAAACAAAACTCTTATATGGTTGCTCGCTTAAGTGACTTGTTATTTAGAATCACCAATGATGTAAGAGGTGTAGGAAAACATGCTTCTATGGTTCGAAATCAACTAGAACAAGTTGTTAAATCTCAAAGTGAGCTACTTCATGAAATGACTAATGATATGAATGATCATGTTGTTAGAGTAATGACTAGAGGAGGTACAATGACTAAAGATCCACTATATCCAGAAGCTCATCCTAAGAGAACTGAATAATATTCAAAGAATTAATATTGATGCACCTAGTCCTTCGAGGAAGAAAAAGAAAAAGTAAAATGCTAGCACCTTGCATACATCTAGTGAACCTGAAGTAGAAAGACCTTCTGCTAATGCTAATGATATCTCTATCTCTCATGCTGAAACTCAATCTGGTAGTGAGCATTCACCTAGTGATAAGGAGAATGAGAATGATGATGCTCATGTTGACGCTCAACCTGAGAATGATAAAGAACCAGATAATGATGTTGAGATAGAACTTGTTGTTGATCTTGATAACCCACAATCTAAGAATAAACATTATGATAAAAGAGATTTTGTTGCTAGAAATCTTATTAAAGAAAGAGAGCCACGGGTTCAAAAACCCGTGCCTTACCCACCTAAACCAACTAAGAAAAACGATGATGAACAATTTGAACGCTTTGCTAAAATGCTTAGGCTAGTCTTCTTGCGTACTCGTTTAACTGATCTTTTGAAGATGGCCCCTTATGCTAAGTACATGAAAGACATCGTCACTAATAAAAGAAACATACGTGAAGCTGAAATCTCTACCATGCTTGCTAATTATACCTTTAAGGATGGAGTACCTAAAAACTAGGAGATCGAGGAATACCAACTATACCATGTTCCATAAAAAATAACTATGTGAAAACTGCTTTATGTGATCTAGGAGCTGGTGTTAGTGTTATGAATTTCTCTTTATACAAAAGACTTGAGCTGAACAAACTCACACCTACCAAAATTTCATTGCAAATGGCTGACAAATCAACAACCATACCTATCGGTGTTTGTGAGGATGTACGCGTTATTGTTGCAAATGTTACCATCTTGACAAACTTTGTTATACTTGATATGCCCGAGGATGACAACATGTCAATTATCCTTGGTAGACCTTTCTTGAATACTATAGGGGCTGTTATTGATTGCAACAAAAGCAAGGTCACTTTTCATGTCAATGGTAAAGAACACATGGTGCATTTTCCGAGGAAACAATTTCAAGTGAATGGTGTTAATGTTACTGAAAATCCTCCGACTACCATCAATGAAAGTTTCCAACTACATCTACCTACAGCCAAAAATAAATATGAGATACTTATTGTTGGGGATATGCACATCCCCATGGAGGTAATTTAGTGTTTTACTAAAATTCTTCGGTATCATGCTAATTGGAAGTGGTTGTTAATAATAGTTGATCAACCTTATTAATGAATCTTTCAAGAGGCATGAGGTCGATTAATTCAGTAGGCAGAACTCTTTGTATCCATTTTACTTTTACTGTTATTTTGTTATTATAAAGCAATAGAAGTTATGATTATCTAGTTTTCTGATTTTTTTCGTGCAATAAAAAAGTGCACAAAAATAAAAGTTCTACAAATAACCTAATTTTTTTACACGATTTTGATGTGAATATTTGAGAATATATGGCACTAAAAACACTAAAAGGGGTGCCCCAGGTGGCCACTAGACACCAGAGCACGCTAGACCCCCCCAACGCAGCCACATGTCTAGTGCCCCCCTCGGGGGTCCCCTCACTCATTCACTCACCTCCAGAAAAAAACATGTAGCTCTATTTATCGTGTTCTGGCTCTCAAACCCGTGGATTTCGATCTCTTTGCTCTAAACTCTGTTTTCGAAACTGTTTTGGGGCATTTCTCCTTGGTAAGTAACTCCCCCACTCCTCCAATTAGTTTTTGCTCTAGTGGTTTATCGTAGGAATAATTAGCTACTCTAGGTATCACTCTAGATGATATTGCATGTTGAATTCTTAAACTTTCAAGTAGTTTGAATGCTTGTTTTAGGCTCTAGGCATCTCTATGGGTAGTTTCTACCATTCTTGTGAAGTTTCGTTAACTTTAGTTTGTGACCCAAAAAATTTCAGAAATTTGTTCTTGGAAAAATGAACCTCTTCAGGAGGAGTTCATCCAGGAAGAATGCTAAGGGTTTTCCTGGTGAATCATGTGACGCTGGACTCACCACTCTGCGATTGATGGAGGTCCGGTCGTCCGAATGGCCACACACTCCTTTCATGGAACACGCCATATTTCACCATGAGTTTGCGTAATTCATGACAAATGACGGGTTGACGAACTTCATCATAGATGAGTGTGACCAATACCATACCCTTACTAATTCCTTCGTTGAAAATATCTATGCCCTAAATAATCATGATCCACCTTTAGTGCAGTTTAAACTGTATGCTGACACCCACCAAATACCGCTTACTGAATTTTGTGAGATATGTTTAATCCCCTCTCACACGGAATTAAGGGAAGCCAAACTGGATGAGTTTGAGGATTTGCTGCTCACCTTAACAGTCGATGTGATGAGAGGCGTGTCGAAAGCCACAACCCCGAGCCTGCAGTTTCCTTCAGTGCACTACTTTGCTTTATTTATCATGAAGTGTTTAACTGCTAGGGGGAAGGGCAGTATCCTTAGCACTCCTGACCTTGCCATTTTGTGCCGAGCACTCCATAATGATCACACCTTTAATTTAGGAGCCATTATTGCTCTATGTTTACACAATGACAGATCTAAGGGTAAAATCCACGGTGGTATCTATGCCACTCACTTAGCGAAATGCTTTAACGTCCATTTCTGTCATGATGACTATCTTTACCCACAAGCTTATCTAGATCGCCAGTCTATGATTGTTCACCAATTTATTGACAGTGATGATCACTTGGGTAACCTCCCATATAACTTAGTCTTTAGTGAGGTTACCCGAGATATTATCCCGTTGCCTGTACCTGCTTTGTTTAATTCTATTGCCAGGAACTGATACTGGATCATGCATGAGGACATTATTGCCTACTGGAACACCCAGGCACCGGGCGAGCAAGAGCCCCAGGAGTGGGACTCTCTGGTGCTGCCACCCAAACACTTCGAAATGAGGTTGGACGACTAATATGGGTGGTGATTACCAAGCTAGGCCAAAAGCCTAAGCTTGGGGCGTACGTGTTTCCAACGATTTCACATTCATGCTTACTTATTCTAGTTGTCTATGTTCACACTCTTGCATGGTATTATCCTTGTGAGATTTATTTTCTTGCTTCCTTATTTAGTGTTTGAAAAACGTGCAAAAAATCTAAAAATATTTCTCACTTCTTTTCAGTTTTTCTTTCTAGCGTAATTTGGTTGTAGTATTAAAAGAAAACCGAACAATATTTCTCTTCTCTTCTTTTACTTGCTGGAAGCTTTCCCGTGTAAATAGTTTTTTCTCGTTTCAGTTTTTCCTTCTTTAATTTTCTTTCTTCTTGAAAAACTAAAAACTCCAAAAATATTTTAGTGTGTTTCTATGAATTTCTTTTCCCTTCTTTTAGTTATACCCAAGGGGAAGACCACGATGAAAATATTGAGTAGCTCTTATATGCATTGTTATTGATCTAATGCAGAGCCCATATTACTGTCTTCTCCTCTTGAATAAAATGTTGCAGATTCCAACTTAGTACATGACACTCTTGCACTATTATTATTTTCATATCATTCGATTGTGCAAGTGAAAGGCAATTATGATGATATCTGATGTAGCGACGGAGGCAGAGAGAAGTGGGTATGAACTCAACTTGTTTTTGTTTTAGTAAATATGTTTATAACAGTATCCATGATCTAGCGTACTATGACCAAACATGTTTGCAGTAATAATTACATAGTTGTTCATGCCATACTTAAGTATCTAGGAGTGAATAATGATTTATCTTGGATGTCAACATGCATTAAAATGGTTGTGATGTAGTATGACCATATGGTATCCTCCTCTAAATGTTCGAGTGGCTTGACTTGGCACATCTTCACGCATGTAGTTGAATCAAAACAAACATAGACTCCATGATATTTATGTCCATGGTGTTTATATCCTACTCATGCTAGTGTGCAATGATAATTATTCATAAAGCATGTTCATGACCGTCTTCGCTCTCTACTTGGTCGCTTCCCAACCTATTTGCTAGCCTTCGCTTGTACTAAGCGGGAATACTACTTGTGCATCAAAATCCTTGAAACAAAGTTATTCAAGATGAGTTCACCATACCTACCTATATGCATTATTACCCTGCGTTCCAAGTAAATTTTCATGTGCCACCTCTAATATTTCAAATGAACTTCTATTTTGTGTGCCTCGACCACTCATGGAGCGACAGAGGGCGGTCAGTATCTTCCATGCTAAGCGGGTTATTCTCATGATGAGTGTTTATTCACTCGTCCTTGCATGAGATGGGATGGTAAAAAGGGACTACCAATCCCGAATCATATCGCAAATAATTAAACAAAACCCCCTGGATTGTTGTTGGTATGGACGGCATCCATGGGTTCGGCTAGCCATGGAGTGTGTTTTTTTTCTGGAGGGGGGTAAACCTTTACTTTTACCGTGTGGGAACCATGGCTAATTTGTTTAGCATGGAAGATATCAATAACTCTTGGTTGTAACGTTGAAAGGAAGGGTGCACCTCCCAAAAATAATTTATCTCTTACTTTCACTAGGAGCTCTGGCACCTCTACAAATACCTGCTTCCCTTTGCGAGGGACTTCCTATTTACTTTCATCCTATTTTATTTTTACTTTGAGTCATTACCTCCTCAAATAAGCACTAGACCTGAAATCATTGTTGTCATCCTCATGCTTTGTCTCTAGTTAATCATTGTTTGCAACATGACTGGATCTCTTTTACCATGAATTACAATGTATGGTCACTACTTGAACTTTGGAGGTGCTCAGCATTTATGTTTGAGGTCTCAGAAAGGGCTAGCGAGATACCATTATTGTCATATTATATCATGATTGTTTTGACAAACTGTTGATGTTTGAGTTTTCATATTATTTCTCCCTAGTTGATTATGACATTGATATGAGCTAATATAGTTTCTAATGGTTATTGTCGATACGATTAGTCATGATTTATGCTGAAAACCTGGGTGCTCTCTAAGCATGTATATGTAAACAAAAACAAAAGAGTTCATAAAGTTTTTCTTTATCACTTTCAATTTATCAACTGAATTGCTTGAGGACAAGCAATGGGTTATGCTTGGGGGAGTTGATACATCTCCATCGTATCTACTTTTCCAAAAGCTTTTGCTCTTGTTTTGGACTCTAATTTGCATGATTTGAATGAAACTAACCCGAATTGACGTTCTTTTCAGCGGAACTACCATGGTGTTGTTTTTGTGTAGAAATAAAAGTTCTCGGAATGGAACATAACTTTTTGGAGATTTTTTTGGAATATATAAAAAAATACTAGAACCAAGATCCACCGGAGGGGAGACCAAAGCAACCCACCAGACATTAGGGCGTGCTAGGCCCCCCTAGCGTGGCCTGGTGTGTAGTGGGGACCAGTGGATCCGCTGACCCTAATTTCAGCGCTATAAATTCCTATTTTCGAAGAAAAAATCAGATAGGAAGTTTCATCGAGTTTCATGATACGGAGCCGCCACCACCTCTTGTTCTTCATGGGGAGGCCTAATCTGGAGTCCGGTTGGGGCTCCACACAGGGGAATCTTCGGTCTTCATCATCACCAACTCTCCTCCATCGCCAATTCCATGATGCTCTCCACCGGGAGTGAGTAATCCCTTCATAGGCTTGCTGGTCGGTGAAGAGCTGGATGAGATTCATCATGTAATCGAGTTAGTTTTCGTAGGGCTTGATCCCTAGTATCCACTTTGCTCAGAGATAGATGTTGGTATGACTTTGTTATGCTTAATACTTGTCACAAGGGCCCGAGTGCCATGATTTTAGATCTGAACCATTTATGTTTTCACCATTATATCTATGTTCCTGATCCTATCTTGCAAGTTATATGCACATACTACATGTTAGGATCCGCATACCCCAAAGTGACAATAATTAGGATTCTTTCCGGTGATTACCGTAGTTTGAGGAGTTCATGTATTCGCTATATGTTAATGCTTAGTTCCATTTCTCTATAAAAAGGAGGCCTTAATATCCCTTAGTTTCCTTATGGACCTCGCTACCACGGGAGGGTAGGACAAAAGATGCCATGCAAGTTCTTTTCCATAAGCATGTATGACTATTTACAGAATACATGCCAACATTATATTGATGAAACGGAGCTAGTTAGGTGTCGCCCTATGTTGTGATTGTTATATGATGAATATTATCGAGCAATATCACTGACCCAGTGCATATGAACTTTCCACATATTGTGCTTGCTAAGTTCCTATTGTTGCTACTGCTGTTACAACTGCTACAAAATTGCTATCAATGTTACCATTACTGTTTCTACTGTTACCACTGCTATCAGAACTATCTTATTATTGTGCTACTGATCACTATGTCGTAGATATTAAATATCTAAGTGTGGCTGAGTTGACAACTCAGTTGCTAATACCTGCATATATTCTTTGGCTCCCCTTCTGTCGAATCTATTAATTTGGGTTGAATACTCTACCCTCAAAAACTATCGTGATCCCATATATTTGTGGGTTATTAGTTATCACCGCTCCACCTCGACAAGACACCAGTCACTTATAAGCTAGGTGTTGAGTGTGCAGGCGGTTTGGTGGAGCTCGTCGGGGCATGTGTGAGCTCATAGCGAGAAGAACAACTTTGTTGCCACCTGCCCCGATGGCATGGCAATGGAATAGAAGGTAGTTGGGCTAATGACATAGAATGAGAGGCACCTCTCTCTGACAAGCATCCCTAGCGTGACACCTCACAACTCATTTAATGCGTTCGTCCTATCCCGTCAGAGTTTGGTATTTGGCACTGTAGCCACTATTTTCCCTGTGTAAAGACTGTTTTGCCACTATGGTAACCCCTTAGTCTATAAAAGGATATGCATGGCTACCTTTACAAGAGTCAAAATCCTGCTCAATGGCACGTGTGGCCGCACTTCCCGTGCACCTTGCTGACATGACGCGCTCCTAGTGACTGGAGCAATCAAACACATATAATCCACTAAAGCAGGAGTAGGGTTTTACACCTCACGGTGGCCCGAACCTAGGTAAATCCCTTGCGGTTGATAGCTGGTTCCGCTCTTTGTGCACGTTGATCCCCGTAGTCAAACCGCAAAGGGGACCTTTCTCAGTCCCATGTATTATCGTACCTCGACATTCGTGGTCTTGGAAGAATGATATACCACAGACCTCGAAGCCTAGAAGAAGGTTACTAATCATCCTGGAAGATCAACATATACTACGAACAAAAATAATATATATGTATCATGGGTTCAAGAACCCAAAGATAGAATACCTACTATCTAAAGTACTCTTGTCCAGGATCTGCCTCGAGATGGCAATGCTTCATCCAAAAAATAATCTTCTGATTTATCTAGGTCAAATAGCCTCATATAGGATAAGACGGGCACCAAAGGGCCGCTAGAGGGCCCACTAGCTCAAGGGTGCGCCTAGGGGAGTAGGGTGAGCCTCCGCTCTCGTGATCTCCTGGTGGGTACCCTCCTTGTATTTCTTTCGCTAATATTTTTAATATACCCAAAAACAAATCTGTGTAAATTTTCAGGTCATTTGGAGTTCCAAAGAATACCCAACTCTTGTGTAGTCTTTTGCGGTCCACGATTCCATCTGCTGACAGTCTCTCCCTTTGTGTGAATCTTGTAAAATAAGAGAGAAAAGGCATTAAGATTGCATCATAAATTGGAATAATGACTCAAGTCATAATAAATATCAATATTAAGATATCATGTGAAATGTACGTATTAAATTCCTAATGTCTACTACACAACTTGTTCTTGTAGACTCATGTTGGGTCTCCAAGCGCAGAGTTTTTTAGGATAGTAGCAATTTTCCCTATGACCTAAGGTTTATCAATCCATGGGAGGTGTAGGTTGAAGATGGTCTCTCTCAAACAACCCTGCAATCAAATACAAGAAATCTCTAGTTTCCCCAACACACCCAATATAATGGCAAATTGTATAGGTGCACTAGTTCGGCGAAGATATGGTGATACAAGTGCAATATGTGTAACACCCTGTGTTTAGCTTTCCTTACTAATTAACTTATTTCAAAAATTAGGACCAACTAAATTTTTTGTGAATGCTTGTGATGCTTGAAGTGACTGTTGTTTGCTTGCTCGCTTGTATGCTTGTGTTTGATTCTCAACAATTCCTGTTACTCTCGAGACTCACTTCCTTAGCCCAAAACTCCAGCCTAATGATCATGCCATGTGTTTAGGACCAGAAACTATTTTTACAAAATATTATTTTCACCAAAAAGAATTTCTTAGAATTAAGCTTTCAAAACCCCTCATATGAGATTTGCACTACAAGTCCTCAAATTAGGGAATTTATTTTGCACAAATTATTTTATTTAAAAACCATTAACAAAATGGCTTCCCAAAACAATAATATTATTATTTTGGAAGTTATTTTACTATATTGTTTAAATGTCTTCCTGTGAGGCCAGAAATGGTCTCTTATGAAGGAAAGTTATTTTTATTGCTTTAAAAATATTTAAGAAAATTTAGGGAAACTGAGTGGACATATATATTCCATATATATGAGTTTTAACACATGGTCATGTTCAAAATATTGGGCAAACCCCTTCAAAACCCTTCCTGCCTATTTCAAGCTTTTGGAATATTTCTATAAGAAATATTCTCCATAAATTCCACTAAAATTCTAGCATGTCACATATGATATATGTGATGATATTGCCAAGTTTCATCTCAATCCAAGTTGATTTGACTCCCCTAATTATTCTAAAACCCTGCATGTCCAGATCTAAATTTGAGCAGCTCTACATTGTCAAGTGTCTCCAATTGTGCTCAAATTTGGTAGACATGTTCCGATACTCCAATAATGCATCCACACCAAATGGTGCATCAAGGAGAATAGAAAAACTTGTCTCAAGCCACTCAAAACCCTTTATGTTGATTTCTGACTTTGGGAAACTTTACATTATAAAGTTTCTCCAATTGGCCCCAATCTTTTTGGGCATGCCTTAATGCTCAAATAATGCCCCCACACAAAATATTGGATTTGTTGGAATTGATTTGAGTAGATTTGTAAGCAGAACGCCATTTCTACCCCTTTCATGGGTTTTCCAAGTCTACATTGGAAACCTTCTCCACCAAATCCTAAATTTGGTGTCCAAGCTTATTTTCATCTATTATTTGATCCTGTTAAGGTTCATATCAATTGAAGTCCATCTGATTGCCCTGACACTCATCATACACCTTGTGCGCACTCACCAAATTGGCTACTTTGGCCCCTTCCACTTTTACCCTTGAACTCAACTTTCTTTCACAACTTAATATAGTTACATTTTACCTCCAGTAGAATTGCCATGACCTCTGGTCAATTATTGGAGAGAGGTTCCATGTAACTACATCTCATTTTACCCTTGTATCATGATTTTTACCCATCGTGCCCCACTTCTGCTTAAGGCAAAGCGCCCACCTCTTTCCAGAGGGTCCCTAGCATCGCAAATCATTGTTTCAAACAAGAGATGGCATACTCATGAGGAGAAAATTAGCAACACATCTACAAGTTGATTTCTGGCTGAAAAGTAGCTTTGTACAACAAGTACTAGCTACCCTCCTCTGCTTAAGCTCAAACTTGGAAGTGTTGTAGTCCTTGCATAGCTAACACTGCCAGACACAAATTTCCCCAAGACTCCCCATTTGAGACCCACTTTCCTTAGCTCTAAGTTTGCTATTGCAAACTTAACCTCAGCCAAATCCCCACCTAACCAGCCCCAGATGCAACCAAACTCCATAGTCTCCTTCCTGCATGTGTGCCCTACGTGTTTGACAACTTTGACTGGTCATGAGTGCCCTGTAGACATGAGTGGCCGCGATGACTGCTACGGCAGCAGACAACAACGCCAGGAATTGACACTTTGGCGGAGACTGGGCTTGCGTTCGTTTTTCCCTTGAAGAGGAATTGGTGAACCGGCACAGGAGCATTAAGTATTTCCCTCAGTTTGAGAACCAAGGTATCGATCCAGAAGGAGGGTCTCGTCAAATCCAGAGTACCTGCACAAACCCAAACAAGCTTGCACCCAACGCTTCGAAGGGGTTGTCAATCCCTTCAAAATTGTTTGCAAAGTGAGATCTGAAGGCAGAAAGTGCAACGAAGTAAAAAGTGTAAGGCTGAAAATATGGTGTGGAGTAGACCCGGGGGCCATAGTGTTCACTAGAGGCTTATCTCAAAATAGCAAATATCACGGTGGGTGAACAAATTACTGCCGAGCAATTGATAGAACCGCACAAAGTCATGACGATATCTAAGGTAATGATCATACATATAGGCATCACGTCCGAGACAAGTAGACCGATACTTTCTGCATCTACTACTATTACTCCACACATCGACCACTATCCAGCATGCATATAGTGTATTGAGTTCATGACAAATAGAGTAACGCATTAAACAAGATGACATGATGTAGAGGGATAATCTCAAACCAATGATGAAAACCCCTTCTTTTTACCCTTGATGGCAAGAACACGATGCGTGCCTCGCTACCCCTTCTGTCACTGGGTGAGGTCACCGCATGGTATTAACCCAAAACCAAGCACTTCTCCCATTCCAAGAATCATAGATCTAGTTGGCCAGACAAAACCCACAACTCGAAGAGAATTACAAGGATATGAAATCATGCATAAGAGAGATCAGAAGAAACTCAAATAAGATTCATAGATAATATGATCATAAATCCACAATTCATCGGATCTCGAGAAACACACCGCAAAAGAAGATTACATCGGATAGATCTCCATGAAGATCATGGAGAACTTTTTATTGAAGATCCAAGAGAGAGAAGAAGCCATCTAGTTACTAGCTATGGACCCGTAGGTCTATGGTGAACTACTCACGCATCATCGGAGAGGTCATGGTGAAGAAACCCTCCGTGTCCAAATCCCCCCTCCGACAGGGCACCAGAACGTGCCCCAGATGGGATCTTGCGGAGACAGAAGCTTGCAGCGGCGGAAAAGTACTTTCGATGATCTCCTGATTTTTTTGGGATTTTTTGGGAATATATAGGCGCAAACCCTAGGGCAGAGGGCATCCAGGGGGCCCACAATCCTGTGGGCCGTGGCCTCCCCCTGGCCGTGGGGTGAGGGTTTGTGGGGCCCCTGGGCCCCCTGCCTTGGCTCTCAAGTCTCCTGATCTTCTTCCGTTACGGAAAAATTCTTTTCGGGGATTTTATTCCGTTTGGACTCCGTTTCAAAATCTCCTCTGAAAGGGTTCAAAAAGATGGAAAAAACAGGAACTGACACTTGGCACTGAGTTAATAAGTTAGTCCCAAAAAATATATAAAATGCATGCAGAACATCCAAAGTCTGACAAGATAATAGCATGAAACCATCAAAAATTATAGATACGTTGGAGACGTATCAAGCATCCGCAAGCTTAACTCCTGCTCGTCCTCGAGTAGGGAAGTGATAAAGAATGAATTTTTGATGTGGAATGCTACCTAGCATAGTTGTCCTTTGCAACTTCTTTCACGTGACATGAATGTTCAGATCCGTAAGATTCAAAACAACAGTTTGCTATTGACATGAAAACAATAATACTTCAAGAAAACTAGCAAAGTAATCATGAACTTTCAAAATAACAAGGCCAAGGAAATTTATCCCTACAAAATCGTATAGTCTCGCTATGCTCCATCATCCTCACACAACTAATGTAAATCATGCACAACCCCGGTATTGGCCAATTAATTGTTTTTGCACTCTTACTTTCTCAAACTTTTTATAACTATCACGCAATACATGAGCGTGAGCCATGGATATATCACTATAGGTGGAATAGAGTGTGGTGGTGGTTGTGAGACAAAAAGGAGGAGATGGTCACATTGACTCGGCGTATCAAAAGGCTATGGAGATGCCCAGTAATAGATATCAATGTGAATGAGTAGGGATTGCCATACAAGAGATGCACTAGAGCTATAAGTATGTGAAAGCTCAAAAGGAAAACTAGTGGGTGTGCATCCAACTTGCTTGCTCACGAAGACCTAGGGCAATTTTGAGGAAGCCCATCATTGGAATATACAAGCCAAGTTATATAATGAAGATTCCCACTAGCATATGGTAGTGACAAAGCAAGAAGCTCTCAATCATGAAGAACATGGTGCTATTATGGAGCACAAGTGTGGAAAAAGATAGTAGCATTGTTGCTTCTCTCTTTTTCTCTTTTTTCAATTGGGCTCTTTGGCCTCTTTTTTTCCTCACATGTGTGACATCCTCGACTTTTGCAACAGTAATTATTGTAATTAAGCTACAGTGATCAACCACTAATGATGCCACGTCATCGAATTCCCATCTCAGACCCGCGTTGATTCGAGTCTGTCCGGATCCAAAATTTGAAAGCAAAAGAAAAGTACTTTATGAGTTCATTACAAATATTAAAAGAATATATATCAAAAGGAAAGTATTAAAAATAATAATGAAAAAAAGGAAAGAAAGAAATAATAAAAAAGGAAAAAGGAAAACAAAATAAAACAAAACAAAGCAACAAAAAAAAAGAAGAAACCCCCCCCCACCCCCTGGCCTGGCTGGGCCAAGAGGCCCAACCGGCCAGAACCCTAGCGCCCCCCCCTGGCGAGGGAGCCTCTGCCTCGCTCCCTTCCCTCCCCTAGCGCCGCCACCCCCACCCCCCACGAGAGATCCCTCTCTCTCCCGTGACTCCCTCTCCCACCCCACACCAGATCCCCTCCTCTCCTCCCGTCGCCCCCCCCTCAGGTCCACTCCCTCCCTGGCCGGCGAGCCTCCTCCCGCCGGCGAGCCCCTTCCTCACGGCCTCCTCCTTCCCGCCGGCGAGCCCCTGCCCCACGGCCTCCTCCTTCCCGCCGGCGAGCCCCTGCCCCAGGGCCTCCTCCTTCCCGCCGGCGAGCCCCTGCCCCACGGCCTCCTCCTTCCCGCTGGCGAGCCCCCCCCCCCTCGGCCTCCACCCCGCCGGCAGGGGCCCCGGCCACCTCGACCCTCCACCTCGCCGGCCTACAACCCCGCCCCCGTCGGCCTTCCTCCCGCTCGGTCCAGGAGGGACCGGGCAGGGAGACTTCTTCGCCTCGCCGGATCCGGCCGACTCCCCCTTGCCGGCACGCCCTCGCCGGTGCGCACCACCATCACCACCGGAACTGCGCCGTCACCGTCACCGTCGCCGTCTCCTCCGCCCCTTCCCGCAAACTCCGGCTTCACCGGCCCCTCCCGTCAACGTCGGTGAGCCCCTCCTCGGGCTCCTCCCACCATGTCGTTCTCCTCGCCGTCCCGGTTCCGTTCCGACAAACGAGGCTTCGATCCGTCGATGGTAGACTCCGGTAGGAAGGATTGAACATTTGGTTCTTCTATGTGGAGTTAGCAGAGAACCTCTCTGTTATAGTTGTTAACACAGAGAGGGAGATGAGCGTTTTGAGAGAAAATAAAAAAAACAAATGTTGTATTCCGTATGTATGTATGTATGTATTTGATACCCGTATTTATGTATGTATTTGCGTATATAGGCATGCGGAGAAATACGACATTTGTATGGTTATGTATTCGTGATTAAAATGTATTTTTTTGGCCTAGGGTCACTTACTGGTGGGGCCAACGCACCCGCTGTCTATGGCAGGGATGCCCCACGCGATAGTTAATATAAATAATAAAAATATATGTTTTATTAAATAAACAAATAAATAGATATAATAATTAATTAATGAGTTAATGAATTAGTTAAATAGATATATAAGTTAATCTGTTAATTAGAATAATTAATTAACCTAATGAGAGAATGACACGTGGGTCCCCCACTAAATTAATCTGATTAATTAATAATTAATCTTAATAAAAACTTGTGCCTATGACGTTCGGGACCCGCTGGTCAGTTGACCAGTCAAATGTTGATGTCACCATGACATGGCGATGATGTCATAATGGGATTTTATTAAAATAGCTAAATCTGTTTTTAATTCCTAAATAATTAATAAAACTTTGAAAATTGATATAAAATAATCCGTAAGTCAGATCAAAATATTTTCAACATGAAAGTTGATCAGCAAAACAAGACGAACCCGGATACACGGCCCGTTCGTCTGTCACGCGTCCCTAGCATAGCAAACTTGGAACTTTTCCTTCGTTTCCTGTATAACCAGTAGTAGCCCGAGACCCGAAAAATATCGTCAGATATTCTTCCGACCCGTCTATGACGGATGTTGCTGCGTTAGCTCATGTCTAGCCTGCATCTTTCCATGTCATGCTTTGTGTTGCATCGGTGCTATTATTTATTGTTTCTTCCCCCTCTTCTTACCGGTAGACCCCGAGACTGACGCTGCTGCCGGGTACATCTACGACCCTGCCGATCAGTCCTTTGCCGTAGAGCAGCAAGGCAAGCAATCCCCCCCCCCCCCGTTGATCATTCCTATATCGCCTATGTCTTTCTTCCTACTGCTTGCATTAGTATTTTGCTACTGTTGTAGTTAGCTCCTATATCTGATGCATAGCCTATTTTTGATGAACTGCTACTTTCAGTCCTGTACCTTTAACCTGCTTAGTATAGGTGGAGCAGTCATCCCCTCTGACCCCGTAGTCCAGTTGCGCCGCTTGTTTTCAAATATCGATCCCTGATCGACGAGCCAGCCCCGACACAGCACATACACCCCCTTCGTTGTACGAGCTACACAGATACTATCGGGTACCGAGGGTGACACCTCGCTAAGTACTCCTGATCATATCTATGTAGTATAGCTAGTCGGTCGTGGTTATCGAGGGTGATTCCTCTTTCACCATTCCCGACGATGCCTCTGTCGTGCAACCCCTCAAGTGTGGGACCCTCGAGGATGATTCCTCTAAGCCCACCTTGACGGGTACATCGTTCGGAATCCAACGAGGGTGATACCTCGGATCCCCCTCGATGTTACAACCACACAGTTACTCGACCATGTTACTGGGATCATTGGTGTTTAGTTGTAAGACGAGTGGATTCACGTGAGACTGTGTTGATGGCCTAATTAAAATGCTAATGGATTTGGGTATTTGATCTGGGTTGGTCGGAGACCTTTTCGCACTAACCGGCTACGCGGGAAGAATTATGGGTACTCGGCGTCGCGGTATCAGCCGAAGCTTTTCAGATGCCAGCAATGTAGCGGCGCGCGCCCGAGTGGTCCCGAGATGCATCGCGCTTGTGATTAAGGGATGCTAGGACTGACGTCGGCCGCCCATGCCACGTGCAGGATCGTGAAGGGTAACTGGGCCCACGAACCCTTTGTGCTTAGGATTTAGACCGGCGGGTTGGCCTCTCTGATTAGTCTTAGGTGGGGCTGCGACGTGTCGATATTCCGAGGCCGGGCAGGACCCAGAAAAGTATGTCCGGCCAGAGTGTTATCGAGCGTGACGGGACATGTGGTGCACCCCTGCAGGGATGAAAATTAACTATTCGGATAGCCGTGTCCACGATTAGAGGACGACTTGGAGTTGTGCCCCGATCTTTTACAACTACAATTGTTACTTAACTGGAATTAGTTTGCCTCGGGATTGCTTCCTTGCAGGGAGTCGAGGGAGGATCCTTAGGCGTGACCTCACTTTACTATTGCTGCAACAATATGACTATTAATGTGTTACCCCTGTTCTACTCTCGTCTATTGCTGCAAGACCCTGAAGATGCTAGTCTTCGATAGGACTAGGCCTTCTCTCTCTATTCTCGCATTGTTGCAGTCAGTCCACATATAACCCCCTTCTTTGATACTGATGCATAATTAGGATAGTTCTGATGTAAGACTTGCGAGTACTTTGGATGAGTACTCACCGCTGCTTTGCTCCCCCCCCCTTGTTACCTTGATCCGTTGCTGCGACCAGATGATGGAGCCCAGGAGATGGAGGTCCCAACCGCCGACGAATGCTACCCCGACGGTGCCTACTACTACATGGAGGCCGCTGATGATCAGGAGTAGTTAGGAGGTTCCCAGGCAGGAGGCCTCGCCTCGTTCGATCGTTGTATCTTTTGTGCTAGCCTTCTCTAAGGCACCCCATGTTTTATGTCTGTACTCAGATATTTGTTGCTTCCGCTGACTCATGTGTTTATCGAGCTTTCGTATTCTAGCCCTCGAGGCCCCTGGCTTGTAATATGAAGCTGATGTTATTTTATTTGTGTCTAGAGTTGTGTTGTGATATCTTCCCGTGAGTCCTTGGGTTTGATCGTACGCATTTGCGTGTATGATTAGCGTATGATTAAGCCGAGGGCGTCACAACATGGGACAATGCTATAATAATGATGATCATCACACTTTTATTTACTCACAGCTCAAAATGATGATGAATCTATAGGAAATGCCTCCGGCAGTGTACCGGCATGTGCAACGATCTAGCATGGCGTATGACGTTGAAACATCTCGCTAGCTATCTTACGATCATGCAACAGCAATATGAGAGTGACGTCACAAGTCATGAGACGGAATGGTGGGAGTTGCATGGCAATATATCTCGGAATGTCTATGAAAATGCCATAGTAGGTAGGTATGGTGGCTGTTTTGAGGAAGGCATATGGTGGGTTTGTGCACGAGCGAGAATTGCGTGGCACTAGAGAGGCTAGCAATGGTGGAAGGTGAAAGTGCATTTATACCATGGACTCACATTAGTCATGAAGAACTCACATACTTGTTGCGAAAGTTTTTATTAGTAATTGAAACAAAGTGCTAAACCCATACTCCTAGGGGGAAGGGTTGGTAGGTGTTAACCATCGCTTTCCCGACATCAACACAAAGGTTGACAATCAATAGATCAATTATGCTCCGACTTCCTAACATAGCGGTTCACCATACGTGCATGCTACGGGAATCACTAACTTCAACACAAGTATTTCTAGATTCACAACACCCTACTAACATAGCTCTTAATATTACCAAATCCACGTCTCAAAACTAATTGAGAGCAATCAAAACTTCTCTTTCTACTCAATGCACATGAAGATGGAGATTTTTGCATCCTCTTTGGGTACCTATCACATTTGGGACTACTTTTATAGCATAACCAACTACCAAATCACGCACCGCCGTGCTCTAAAAGATATAAGTGAAGCACATAGAGCAAACGTATCTAGCTCCAAAGATATAAGTGAAGCACTATGAGCATTCTAGCAAAATCACGATGAGTGCATGTCTCAAGGATGATTGTGACACAACAAAAAGAAAAGACTCCTAAGATACAAGACGCTCCAAGAAAAATACATATCATGTGGTGAATAAAAATATAGCTCCAAGTAATGTTACCGATGGATTGAAGACGAAAGAGGGGATGCCTGATACGTCCATTTTGCATCATGTTTTCATGTTGATATTTATCGCTTCTTGGGCTGTTATTTCACTTCATGGTACTATTATTATGCCTTTTCTCTCTTATTTTGCAAGGTTTACATGAAGAGGGAGAATGCCGGCAACTGTAATTCTGGCCTGAAAGTGGAGCGAAGTTGAGATACCTATTCTACGCAAATCCAAACACCGTAAAAATCAATGAGGATTTTTTTCCGGATTTATCAAAAATACTAGGCCGAAGAAGTGCCAGAGGGGCGCCAGGGGTTGGCCACAAGCGTGCACGGCGCGGCCACCCCCAGGCCGCGCCATGAGGGCTTGTGGGCAATCTGCTGGCCCACTGGCCCCTCTCTTTTGCTATATGAAGGGTTTCGTCCAGAAAAAAATCAAGGAGGAGCTTTTTCGTGGATTCGCCGCGGCCACGAGGTGGAACTTGAGCAGAACCAATCTAGAGCTCCAGCAGGACGATCCTGCCGGGGAAACTTCCCTCCCGGAGGGGGAAATCGTCGCCGTCGTCATCACCAACACTCCTCTCATCACAGGGGACTCGTCACCATTAAAATCTTCATTAGCACCATCTCATCTCCAAACCCTAGTTCATCACTTGTAACCAATCTCCGTCTCGCGACTCCGGTTGGTACTTGTAAGGTTGCTAGTAGTGTTGATTACTCTTTGTAGTTGATGCTAGTTGGATTACTTGGTGGAAGAGTTTACGTTCAGATCCTTGATGCTACTCATTACCTCTCTGGTCATGGATATGATTATGCTTTGTGAGTGGTTACTTTTGTTCCTGAGGACATGGGATAAGTCATGCTAATAATAGTCATGTGAATTTGGTATTCGTTCGGTAATTTGATATGTTGTATGTTCTTTTTCCTCTAGTGGTGTTATGTGAACGTTGACTACATAGCACTTCACCATTATTTGGGCCTAGAGGAAGGCATTGGGAAGTAGTAAGTAGATGATGGGTTGCTAGAGTGACAGAAGCTTAAACCCTAGTTGATGCGTTGCTTCGTAAGGGGCTGATTTGGATCCACTAGTTCAATGCTATGGTTAGACTTTGTATTAATTCTTCTTTCTTAGTTGCGGATGCTTGCGAGAGGGGTTAATCATAAGTGGGATGCTTGTCCAAGTAAGGGCAGTGCCCAAGCGCTAGTCCACCCACATATCAAACTATCGAGGTAACGAACGCGAATCATATGAACATGATGAAACTAGCATGACAGAAATTCCCGTGTGTCCTCGGGAGCGTTTTTACTCCTATAAGACTTTGTCCAGGCTTGTCCCTTGCTACAAAAGGGATAGGGACACTTTGTTGCACCGTTGCTACTTTCATAAATCATCTCACCACACAATCACTTGTTACCGACAATTTCAGTGCGTGCAGATTTTACCTTGCTGAAAACCACTTGTCAGATCCTTCTACTCCTCGTTGGGTTCGACGCTCTTACTTATCGAAAGGACTATGATTGATCCCCTATACTTGTGGGTCATCAAGACTCTTTTCTGGCGCTGTTGTCGGGGAGTGAAGCGCCTTTGGTAAGTGGAACTTGGTAAGGAAACATTCATATAGTGTGCTGAAATTTATTGTCACTTGTCACTATGGATACTAATCCTTTGAGGGGCTTGTTTGGGGTATCTTCACCTCGAACAGAATCGCAAATAGTTGCTCCTCAATCTGCTGCACCTACTAGAAATATTTCCTTTGAATTTCCTTTGGGTATGCTTGAGAAACTGCTGGCTAATCCTTTTACACAACATGGAACATCACATCCAGACTTGCATCTAATCTATGTAGATGAAGTTTGTGGTTTATTTAAGCTTGCAGGTTTGCCCGAGGATGAGGTGAAGAAGAAGGTATTTCGTTTATCTTTGAAGGATCAGGCGTTGACATGGCATAGGCTATGTGATGATACTGGATCATGGGACTACAATCCGTTGAAATTGGAATTTCATCAAAAGTTTTATCCTATGCATTTAGTACATCGTGATCAGAATTATATTTATAATTTTTGGCCTCGTGACAGAGAAAGCATCTCTCAAGCTTGGAGGAGGCTTAAATCAATGCTATATTCATGCCCCAATCATGAGCTCTCGAGAGAAATTATCATTCACAACTTCTATGCTCGACTTTCTCATGATGATCGCACCATGCTTGACACTTCTTGTACCAGTTCTTTTATGAAGAAAGATATTGACTTCAAATGGAATTTATTGGAGAGAATTAAACACAACTCTGAAGATTGGGAGCTTGAATAAGGTAAGGAGTCAGGTATGAATTTCACGTTTGATTGAGTTAAATCCTTTGTTGAGACAAATACCTTTAGTGATTTTAGCGCTAAGTATGGACTTGACACTAAGATAGTAGCTTCATTGTGTGAATCTTTTGCTGGTCACATTGATCTCCCCAAAGAGAAGTGGTTTAAATATCATCCTCCCTTAGAAGTCAATGTAGTTAAACCCACTCTAGTTGAAGAGAAAGTCATTGCCTATAATGATCCTGTTGTTCCCAGTGCTTACATTGAGAAACCACCTTTCCATGTTAAGATAAAGGATCATTCTAAAGTTTCAACTGTGATACGTAGAGGCTACATTAGAACACCTACACCCCCTGAGCAAATTAGAGTTGAACGTATAATTTCTACTATCAAAGATCTTCTGTCCGATGATGTTGAGGGACATAATATTCACTTCTGTGAAGATGCTGCTAGAATTGCTAAAGCTCATGTTAGAGACAAACATAGGCCTGTTGTTGCATGCCTGTGGTTTCTGTTAAGATAGGAGATCATTGCTACCATGGTTTATATGACGTGGGTGCTAGTGTTAGTGCAATACCTCAATCCTTATACGATGAAATCAAAGATGAGATTGCACCTATTGAGATAGAGCCTATTGATGTCACTATTCAGCTTGCCAATAGAGATACTATCTGCCCTCTGGGAATTGTTAGGGATGTTGAAGTGTTGTGTGGTAAAACGAAGTATCCTGCTGATTTCCTCGTTCTTGCTACTACACAAGATAGCTTTTGTCCCATCATATTTGGCAGACCCTTCCTCAATACTGTCAATGCTCATATTGATTGTGAGAAGCAAACTGTCACTGTTGGCTTTGAAGGTGTTGGCTAGTAGGGATGAAACTAATGCCTTAGCTTCTATTGCCGTGCCTCCTACTAATCCCTTAGAGCAATACTTGCTTGAGCATGAAAATGATATGCATATGGATGAAAGGGATGAGATATATAGAGTTTTCTTAGAACAATATCCTACCCTTAAGAATAATCTGCCTGTTGAACTGCTTGGGGATCCACCCCCACCAAAGGGTGATCCTGTGTTCGAGCATAAACAGTTGCCTGATACTCTTAAGTATGCCTATCTTGATGACAAAGAGATATATCCTGTTATAATTAGTGATAGCCTCTCAAAGCATGAAGAAAACAAGTTACTAAAAACTCTGAGGAAGCACCATGCTGCTATTGGATATACTCTTGATGATCTTAAGGGCATTAGTCCCACTCTATGCCAGCACAAGATTAAAACTGATCCTGACTTCAAACCAGTTGCTGATCATCAGAGGAGATTGAATCCTAAGATGAAAGAAGAAGTAAGAAAAGAAATACTAAAGCTCTTGGAAGCGGGTATTATCTATCCTGTTGCTCATAGCGATTGGGTGAGTCCGGTGCATTGCGTCCCTAAGAAGGGAGGCATTACCGTTGTCCCTAATGATAAGGATAAATTGATCCCATAGAGGATTATTACTGGCTACCCCTTCTATCACTGGGTGAGGTCACTGCACGGTATGAATCCAAAACCAAGCACTTCTCCCATTGCAAGAATCATAGATCAAGTTGGCCAAACAAAACCCACAACTCGAAGAGAATTACAAGGATATGAAATCATGCATAAGAGAGATCAGAAGAAAATCAAA
This sequence comes from Hordeum vulgare subsp. vulgare, assembly GCF_904849725.1. Classification (NCBI taxonomy): domain Eukaryota; kingdom Viridiplantae; phylum Streptophyta; class Magnoliopsida; order Poales; family Poaceae; genus Hordeum; species Hordeum vulgare. The sequence continues at coordinate 136,762,553 of NC_058518.1, forward strand.
TAAGATTCCTAGATAATGTGATCATAAATCCACAATTCATCGGATCTCGACAAACACACCGCAAAGGAAGATTACATCGGATAGATCTCCATGAAGATCATGGAGAACTTTGTATTGAAGATCCAAGAGAGAGAAGAAGCCATCTAGCTACTAGCTATGGTCATGAAGGTCTATAGTGAACTACTCACGCATCATCGGAGAGGTTATGGTGTTGATGAAGAAGCCCTCCGTATCCGAATCCTCCCTCCGGCAGGGCACCAGAACGTGCCCCAGATGGGATCTTGTGGAGTCAAAAGCTTGCGCTGATGGAAAAGTATTTTCGTGGATCTCTCTTTCAGTTTTGGAATTTTTCTGAATTTATAGGCGGAAGATGTAGGGAAGACGAGCCACAGGGGGCCCACAAGCCTGCTAGGCGCGGGCCCCGTGGCCGCGCCTAGGGGGCTTGTGGGGTCCCCTGCTGGCCCCTGCCTTGGTTCTCAAGTCTGGTGCGTATCTTCTGTTCAGGAAAAAAATATTTTCGGAAGTTGTATTCCGTTTGGACACCGTTTAAAATCCTCCTCTGAAAAGGGTCAAAAACACGGAAAAAACAGGAACTGGCACTTGGCATTGAGTTAATAAGTTAGTCCCAAAAAATATATAAAAGGCATACAAAACATCCAAAGTTTGACAAGATAATAGCATGGAGCCATAAAAAATTATATATACGTTGAAGACGTATCACACCCCCATGCGTGCCACGGTGAGTCACCAGCGCTCCCAAATCGGCTCACCATCGCCTGCCTATAAATAGCCCTCCCCCTCGCTCCTGCACCCCTCAGATAGCTTCACCATGACCATTAGCACCTCCCTAGCCACCCCAGCAAGCCGGCAGAGCCCCGGTGCTCGAGATCGATCGAGGCCCCTCCGCCTCGGACATCTGGTCAATCTTCGGCTACACGATGGCTCCTGCATCCCTGGACCCACCAAACTGATCCCCTCAAGCCCAGGAAGCTTTCCCCCAACTCGCCCGAGCATTTCCGTGCCCCTAGCTACCTCCTCGACCACCTCCCGAAACTCCTCCGCCGCGGCCTCCTTGTCACTGGCGAACCCGTGCCTCTCCATCGTTGTTCCGACCACCAGCAGGTAGGCGGCGACAAGCCGAACCCATTTCTGTCCTCATTGGGGCTTGAGAACGTCGGCAGCCTCGCCGGCGTGCTCCTCCTCCTCTCTCGCAAGAGGTAGGAGACGACCCCGATAGGTGTGCCCCACATGTCGGTGGTCCACCCTCCTACCCCATGCTGCCTGCAGCCGCTGACCGCAGGGCCCTGCACGTCAGGTTCAAACCTGACGTCGTGCGCGCCAGGGCGGGCTGACGGCTGGTCTTGGGCCGACACAGTTCCAGGCCGAGCCAGGCCAGGGACTTAGCCCTTTTTCTTTTATTTTTAAAATCTGTTTTCTAAGATTTTTATAAAAATATTTAACCAGTGTAAAAATATAATTTTTCCACTGTTATTCTTCTAAAAATGTGTAGTATTTAGTGAGACCAATGGATGAATTTTTCAACAACTATTCCATTTTACAATAATAAGAAGGACTAAATTGGAATAGTTTTGCTTCTGTTTGGTTGATTTTAAAAATGTTCCTTCATTGGAATCAGAGGCAAATATTTTTCAATATAACAACTTAGATTTATCAGTAATATAGACCATTTTTAAAATAACTTTGTGATCTGTTTTTGAGTGAGCTATTTCCTATTTATTCTTTTTACGACGATAGAAAATCCGTGTGACGAGTGAATCGGAGTGGAAAACCTCGAAGACCCTGGATACCTAGTAGACCAAGGCAAGCAGCCCTTTGACCATGACTGAGCATATGTTATATTGCATGTTAAATAGCAAGTATTTCCGTTACATATGATCATAAGTGTCGGTAAATCATTCGATGTGATGTTACCGATGGCTCCTCCAAAGCACATGCATTGAGCTTGATCCTACCCCTTTTGAGGATCATGCCATCATCATGTTGACAAGTAATACTTGAATAATAGCTTGAGCATGTTGTTGGTATAAGTCAAGAGTTTATGAAAACCCCGTCGGGTGCCACTAATGCCCGAGGGTGATGATGAGCAAGGTGGCCACTTTGGTGAAGTGGTGCACCGGGTATTTTGAGTGAGTATGGTTTCGGAAATGGGATTAGATTTATGATGTGTCGACCGTCCCAACCTTACCAGTACGACCATGTTACCCCTTATGGGACGGGGCTATGTTAATTACCCTGCTCGGTGCTAGCAAAGAGCCACATTACTAGTGGTGGCAGTGATGTGTGGTCACTCTCGTGATGGGGTCGTGCCAGGTAGGACGACTATGCCATTTTTATGAGTTCCAGGCACACCATTGGTCCCCGCATGGTTGGTACTATCCAGAGTCGGTGCTCGTAAGACGTACAACATGTGGGCTGGGTACCAATCGAGTGGACCTCTTTGTCTAGTATCGTCAAGGGAAAGACATTGATCGGCTACATACCTCGAGTCGTAAATGACACGGAAGTTTCCCGGATCTCGTGGGTCCAGCGTGCTACCTCTGCAGAGTGTAAAACTATTCGAATAGCCGTGTCCACCGTCAAGGACAGTTGGGTAATCCTGCTTAAACTACCTCCAGTTGTTTCCGCATAAACCAAGTGTGTGCGTGTTGTGATAAAAATGTGTTATTATGAAAGTAATGATATGACCAAATTTGGTGACTTGGCATATAGGGTGAACCCGGATGGTTCAATCCTCGACAGATATATTGATATCTGTAACATGTTCTTCAAAAGTAATTCTTTAACTTAATGCATATTCATGATCATTCCACCAAGATGAGTTGCACCAAAGATGCATGATATTGTTATCCTTCACTTTCGTTGTTCATATCATGGGCTGTTTGCGAGTACATTCAAAAGTACTCATTGGCTTGCCACTGGTTATTTATTGAACAGACATGGAAGGACCAGAGTTTGGAGATGAGTACGTCTTCGGAGACGCCCCTGCGAACTAGGACGCTTCCGAGTCAGAATGCCTGTCGGTGTAGGCTTGATGGCATGGGCACCCGCTTAGCCCTATGATTTCCGCTAATAGATGTATCAGTATGATTTGGCCTTAGGCCCTATTTGTGAACTTGACCATTCGGTCATGTGTTGTAATAATCGGTATTCGGATGTAAGACTCTTTTATTCGGTATCTGTGTTCGGTGAGCATTGATCTCTGGGATCACTGAGCACGGCGATCTCGACTCGTAAGTCGGGGTCCCCACACTTTTCTAATGAAAAGGGGAGTTGCAGGTTATTAAGGAACACCCGACTCATCTTCAAGAATATGACCCGGCCCTTGGGGGCTACAGGTTGAAGCTTTTCACATTATTAGGCAAGACCCGACTCATCTTCAAGAAGATGACCCGACCCTTGGGGGCTATAGGTTGAAGCTTTTCACATTATTAAGCAAGACCGGACTCATCTTCCAGAAGATTTCCCGGCCCTTAGGGGCTATAGGTTGAATCTTTTCACATTATTAAGCAAGACCTGGCTCATCTTCGAGAAGACGACACGGCCCTTGGGGGCTACAGGTTGAAGCTTTTCATATTACTAAACAAGACCCGGCTCATCTCCGAGAAGATGACCCGACCCTTGGGAGCTAAAAGTTGAAGCTTTTCAAAGATTATCACACAAGACACGACTCATCTTCAAGAAGATGACCCGGCCCTTGGGGGTACAGGAGAATATATAAGGCAGTTTATTCCATAAATACCTCGTATCTTTTCTTCATCATGTTCACTAAGCCAGCTTCATAGTCCCGGCTCGCAGCAAGGAGGTTCACATATCGTGCGTGAAGTTCTTCAAATTTTAACTTCTCGATATTGGGGAGATTAGGTGCAGATTTTCCGTTCGTCATCTTGGTGGAGATGTCCCCAGTAGTATGCTTTCCCAACACATTGCGGACAGGGGCCGTATGACCTGTCACAATAATAACGACAACATCATTTTCGGGTGAGGCGCCTTTGGATGACTTCACGGGACTTGGCGGGTTGAGTTTCTCTTTATAACTCGGCTCCACGACCATATCGTCAAATCTTGGCGGGGTGACTTGGGCATCCGGGATACTGTCCATAGTGGCAAATTCTGGAGGATCAGCATAAGCCCCAATATTATCATCTAGAATATCAGGGACATGAGCGTCTGTTTAGTCCACTCCAGGCTTGTCAGCGTTTAGAGTTGACCCGCGAGTCTCCCGTTTCTTGGTGTGATCTCTACAAAGATGAAAGGTTAGGACATACTTAATCGAATATAATGTGAAGAGTTCATACACCATTTAATATCATACACTACAATACGAACAAGGGGTGGTAATTTGGAGGATGCTGAGTCACCAGATGAAGGAGGAGAAACCTATTATAGTCACAAAGTTTGATGAATACAAGCAAGGTTGTCAATAAAGCTTGACAATAAACGAGAAGGTACCTGAGTACGATGTTTGCGGCCGGATGATTTTTCAGGCAAACCCGCCATAAGATCACCTGAAGAGCTACGGGTGTAGAGTTTTGGAGTATATAAAGCCTTTTCAAAAGGAAGTTAGGATCCAAGTGAGCATCTCGGTAATTCATAGGGACTTTCCTACAAACCTGCCTTTGAGGTCTTTCCAAGGAAATATTTGAGTCAGAAGATATGGAAATTACCTCAGCCTCTTTAGCATCACTTTCCACGTTTTCTCCCTGGAAATTAAGTAAATGGTTGGAACAAATATATGATGCAACAAGGGGACGGTCTAGGTATTTACCTCACACACATCTTCAATGTGTGGTGACTCGCCCATGACGGATGACTTGCCCGCACCTGATTTTCCTTTCTTCTTCTTGGCGAGGGTCTTCACCCTTTTTACGGGTAGCTTTACAATCCTACATTTCTAGACGGGTGTATTTTTCTGTAAAAAGGGGAAGTTAGTTCTACCAAAGAGAAAAAGAAGGCATCAAATAAAACAGATGAGAGGTAAACTTATTTACCTAAGGAGCAGGATTGGCAACACATAATCGTTTCAGACCAATTTTGGAACAAGCCTCTTTGGGTTCACCACATAGCTTCTTCACAAGACATTTGATTTCTTCAGAGTCAAGCATGACATTCGTGAAACACTGAGCATTGTTCAAATTTCCGTCATAATGACACATCAGACCCTCAAGGTGGCTCAGAGGCATGATACACCATTCAACCTAGCATCGAATCAAGTCGATTCCAGTCAAACCATTGGCGTTCCAAGTGCTCAGCAGGGGCCAAATAGATTTGTGGGTGGCTTGTTCCTCTTGAATCAGAGACCCGGGGAGTTGAAAGTCAATAGGAAGATGATCTTCTCTTAAACCTGGTAGGGAATTTTCTTGATTTGGAGCAGTGTTTTGTAGTAGAATCAGGTTTTCCCCAAACCTTTGGGATAGCTGGGTAAGGCGGCAGCAGGGAAGCCAGTTTCACGCCACCTCTCGATAGTGACTCCGCCAAGTTCTAAGCTAGGGCCATCAGCCCATTCCGTTTGGTGATTTAAATAGAAAAATTCCCTAAATAAGAAAACAGTGGGTTCTATTCCTAAGTATGCTTCACAAAAAACCTAGAACTGGCACAAGTTACTGATAGAATTAGGACCTAAATCTTGGGGGTGAAGATTGAAAAAGTTGAGGGCGTCTAGGAAGAATTTTGAGCCAGGAGGAGAAAACCCTCGCTCTAAATGGTCTGCAAAGACTACTACTTCCCCTTCGACGGGTTGAGGTCGCACTTCTTTGGCAGGAGCTCTCCATTCAATCACTTCTTTGGGGGACAAGGTTCCCATTGACACAAAACGTTGCAAAGTGGCTTCGTCAATATGAGAAGGAAACTAGTCACATTTTGATGGCTTTGACATAATGCTCAGAGCCAGAAAGAGGCCAGCTGCATGGCTACAAATGGCGGGATATTCTAATGACTAGCAGGAAAGGAGATCATAATAATTTAAGTCGCCTAAGAATGAAAGGGCACAGGATGATGGTGAGTCACGAAAAAGACTAAGCCGGCTTCATAATAAGCCGCTACTAGGTCATGAAGAGACTACGAAGATTGAATTCTGCTAAGTGTTGGAAGAACAGTTTTTCGTCAAAACTACAAAACAGGATGGATCTACCAGTAGTGCGGAAAAAAAAATTAATGGATGAACTGAACGGTGAAGCACAAAGGTGGCAACAACTAAATGATGATGAGTTTTGTACGGGGATATCAGTAAAGCTTAGGCGAGATTCATTTCGCATCCGAGCACTACTTATTAAGGGGGTTTGCTGTGCTAAAAGGAGTGCATAAACTCGCATTGCTAATGGCGATAGGACAAACCCTAGAAGAACTCCGGTGAGTTACAGTGCACGACCTAAGTAGATCTATCACAAAAGGATGAGGGCATACCTAATAGCGTCAACCTGAGAGGAAGAAGACCGTGGCTCAGCACAGGAGATGAACGGAGGCGAAATCTATGCTTCGGAGAAGTTCACCGGAAGAGATGCGGTGGCGGCGCGTCGAGGATTGAAGGGCTCGAGGAGGAAGAAGACGAGCTAGGGTAAAAAGTGAAAGAAGATTCCCCTGTCGGTATTTAAAGACCGGAGGGGGGAAATGGAAACGGCACGCGCGTGAAACTAGGAGGCGCTGTAAATCCGGAACTGATGGTGCCTCGATTTTCGGGCTGGTCATATAAGATCAAAAGGAGCCATTGGGTGACGTCATAAAGATTCCTAGAATTTTGGAGTAAGTGGCGTCATTAATCCATGTGGCAGAAAATCAGGGAAAGTCCGCAAGCTGGTAATTTTTCCGTTGGGGATATTATGAGGCTTCAATTGAGCTGCCAAGATTAAAATAAAGTTTATTGACGTGAATAAGTTCAAGTCAATCTAGGGCCTAATGTTGGGGATGTTACCCTGTTATAAGACCCGCCCTATGAGGCCGGGTCAGGTAAATGGCGGCTCTATCTCCATGAACAAGATGGGCCGTTATCTGAGAAGCGGAAGGTGCCAGACGTACGCTGTGAAGAGACGGTTGGCACAAGACTCAAAGAAGGCAATTTATGGCCCATATAAGGAAAGAATCACCTAAATTTTCCTTGCGTAAGAGACAAGGCGAGTTAGAGATAGACCGGCTCATGAGTTATAATGAGAGTTTGACTCTTGTAAACCTAGAGCCTCGACCTGTATATAAAGGCGAGCCTCTAGGGTTGCTAGGGTTAAGTTAACATCAATCGAGAGCTAGGTCAGGCGAATCCGCACCCTTGTAATCGATTCCCACGGCAATATACACATAGCATGACGTAGGCTTTTATCTCAACCTGAGGGGCCGAACCTGGGTAAACTCTTCTCCCGTTTCCCTATCAACCCCTTTGAGTCGCCACATAGTTGCGATGGCTTCACCACTAAGTCCTTTCACGAGGACATCTGCCGTGACAAAACCACGACAAATACAATAGCCCCCGAGCCTAAACTTAATTTACCAAAACTGACTTGGGATTCATGTCACACCCTCTGTCTTCCATCTCGTGACTGAGTTGAAATAGCTCAAAGGTTAGGACCAATTATAATTTTGTGTACATGTAATGCTTAACTTGATTGCTATTAGCTTGTGTGATTGTCTCTATTTTATTTCTCAAAAACCCTCCTACTCTCTAGGCTCATCCTCTTGCTCCAAGTCCTTCCCAAATGACCATACCATATGTATAGGACTTAAAACTATTTTTACAAAATATCACTTGGACGAAAAAGCCTTTATTTAATTTAAGCTTTCAAAACCCCTTTAATTGAGGTTTGCACTACAAGTCCTCAAATTAGGGAGGAAGTTTTGCCCCAAATATTTATTTGGATCCTATTATCAAAAAGACTTCCCAAAACCACAAAAATATTATATTAAGTGTTATTTTCCTATTTTATTTAAATACCTTTTTCTCAAGCAAGCAATGGTGTTTTATAGGGAAAACTTATCTGTATGCATCCAAAATATTTCACAAAAATTAGGGAAACTCAATGGACATATATTTTCCATATATAAGAGTTTCAACACATGGTCATGTTCAAAATATTGGAAAAACCCCATCAAAACCTTTTCTGTGTATCTCAAGTATTTGAAGTATTTCTATAAGAAATATTCTCAAATAATTCTAGTAAAATTCTAGCAAGCCACACATGATATATGTAATGATCTTCCCAAGTTTCACCTGAATCCTAATTGTTTTGATTCACGAAAATATTCCAAAACCCTCTCTATCTAGATCCACACTTAAGCAACTTTGCATTGCCAAATGTCTCCATTTGCTCCCAAACCTTGTCGACATGTTCTAATACCCTAATAATGCATCCACATCAAGTGGTGCATCAAGGAGGATACATCCACTTGTCCAAATCCCCCAAAACCATTCATGTCGATTTCTAGAGTTGGGTCATATTGCACTATCAAGTTTCCCCATTTGGTCCCAAACTTTTTGTGCATGCTCTAATACTCAAAGAATGCCACCACACCAAGTGGTGCATTTCGGGGAATAAATTTGCATGAATAGAGCTAGATAAAACCATTTTTGTTGATTACTAGGGTTTACCATGTCTGTATTGGAAACTTTCTCTAAATAATCTCAAAACCGCTAACCACGCTTATTTATCACAATTATTTGATCGTGTAAAGTTTCATAGAAAGGGGAATCTTTTATCCATTACAAACACCCATCAAACACCTTGTGCCCAATATTTTTGGTCAATGATTGGAGGACCAGAAGTGCTCTCCTTGAGCCCAAATTTTTACCACAACTTATATTAGTCTCCCTTTACCTAGAGTAACAAACCCATCCCCCATCTCCATGATTGAGCGTGGTGAATCCCCTCTTGCACCCGCTGGACAACAATAATTCATCTCTCTCTCTGCTTTCCCTCTCTCATAGCAAGCACCCATCCAATGCTCCCCCTAATTTATTCCTTCAGCAGCTCGTGGATGCAAGTGGTCGTGCCACAGCGCGTGCACGCATGCCCATGTTGGCCAAAAGCATGCTCTGGAGTGCAGTGCAGCACACTCAACCGATGACGCCGTGTCCCTTGGCCACCTCATGCTCCCCCCTAGCGCCCGTCGAGGCCCCTCGATTCTGCAGAACGCCATGACCTAGTCCCCTCCTCTCTCTCCCTCATGTTACCCCTTTCGCATGCGTGCGACAGTAGCCGGGAGCCCCAACGGCTGAGTTTGCATGCGTGAAGCGTCTGCGCTCCTCCGACCCCTCTCATCCTTCCACTGGTCTGGGACTAAGTCCACGAGAGTCACAAACATCCCTAGAGAGCCCCAGGGCATGCTGGAAGTGGCCACGGCCACGCCTGACCTTGGTCCATGGTGCACCAGTGACTGGGCCATGTAAGGCCACACCATGGCCATCTCTCGCCTCTGGTCGCTCCTTGTAGCCCCAATTGAACCCCAAACCACCCATTCGCCCTCTCACGCTCTCCATCCACTTCCATGGCCAGAGCCCCTCTGGCGACTCCTGCTCAAATATGAGCTCCCCGACGACTCCCTCCTCCTCTAAGCCGCACCAGGGCCCTTCCTACAATGCCTCAAGCCTCTCCCGCGGTCCAATTCCATCTTTTCGAGCTCGTGGCAGCGTGCAAATCGACGCCAAAGGCAGTTTCCGCCATGGACGATGCCTCGGTCGAGCTCGACCTTCCCTAGGCCAAGTACCATCCAAGTAGGACCAGCACATCATTCTGAGTCACCAATAGGCCAGGCCTCACCGGCGGCATGGGTAGGCCGCCAATGCATGCAACACCAGTGTCCCTCACTACAGGAATTAGCTTCTTTGCCGTTTGCCATCACAGACGGGAAAGAGTAAATCTTGGACGGCAAAGAAAATATCATAGACGGCAAAGAATCTCACGACCGGCAAAATTTATGCTTCAGCCTACGACGCCATCATAGCTTCTTTGTCGTCTGTCTCCCCAAAGCGGACGGCAAAGAGCTTTGCCGTCAGCTTTTCATAGGTGTAGTCGGCAAACTGGTCGAGACGGCAGCCGACAGGCGTTGCCTCCGTTAGGGGCTAACGGAGGCTTTGCCGTCTGCCTCCCCCCTCTTCTTTGCCGTCAGCATCTCCCCTCTTCTTTGCCGTCTGCCTCCCCCCTCTTCTGTGTCGTCTGCCTCCCTTCTCCTCTTCTTTGCCGTCAGCCTCCACCTCCTCCACCCCTCCTCTGTGCCCTCTTCTTTGCCATCTGCCCCTGGAAGCAGACGGCAAAGATACTATATGACCAGCTGCTATTGCCCAGGTTGCACAGCTGGGCGCCACGTGGCACATTTGCCGTCGGCCAACTGACGGCAAAGGCCTTTGCCATCAGCTGGCGGACGGCAAAGAGCCTATATTGTCACATTTTGTTTATTTTTTCTATTTCACAGCACATATACATATAATTCATAGCACATATATGATAAATAGGTCACAACACATATATGATATACATATAAAGCTCATCAATGCCATTTGTTCATCAACGTAGATCCCATATATCAAAAGAACCAACACATACAAAGTTTCATCCATATATACATACATATAGTTGAACATATATTGTTCATTCATATATACATATACATATATTTCCACATTGTTCATCAACTCAAATAAAAATGGAAACTAAAGCACTCCAATGCCAGCTTCCATGCATGTAGTACATCCAATCTGCAAAATGGGAATAAGAAAGTCAGAAGAAAAAGAACAACAACATATATATGACAAATAATCTAAATTGAAGAAGAAAGAGAAGAAGGAAGAAGAGAACAAGGAGAAGAAAATCAAGAAGGAGGAGGAGGAGGAGGAGAAGGGGAAGGGGAAGAAGAAGGAGAAGGAGGAGGAGAAGAAGAAAAAAGAAGAGAAGGAGAAGGAGAAGAAGGAGGAGAAGAAGGAGTAGAGAAGAAGAAGGAGAAGAAGGAGGGCTCCTTCTCCTTCTTCTCCTCCTTCTCCTTCTTTTTCTCTTCTTCTCCTCCTCCTTCTTCTTGTCCTTCTCCTTCTCCTTCTCTTCTTCTTCTCTTCTTCTTCTTCTTCTTCTTCTTCCTTCTTTTCATTTCTCGTCTTTTCCTCTTCTTGGAGCTAAATTAGCTAACTATGTATTTTTGGAGCTAAATGGGCTAATTATGTCATTATAGAGAAAACAAGCTAAGTATACAATATTAATGAGCTGACCAAGGTTCTTATGCCATTTTGAGCTTATAATGTCTTTTAGGAGCTCAATTGGCTAATTATATCATTCTTGGGGAAATTAAGGCAAGGAGAATATGAAAGAGGAGAAGAAAGAGGAGGAGGAGGAGAAGAAGAATAAATAAAGAAGAAGAAGGAGGAGGAGGAGGAGGAGGAGAAGGACTAGAAGGTCCTTGGCCTTGTCCTCCTTCTCCTCCTCCTTCTTCTTCTCTTCTTTTTCTTCTTCTTTCTTTTCATTTTTACTATTTCTTCTCCTCTTCTCCTCTTCTAGGAGCTAAATTAGCTAACTATGTATTTTTGGAGCTAAATGGGCTAATTATCCCATTTTAGAGGAAACAAGTTAAGTATATAATATTAATGAGCTAACCAAGGTTCTTATGCCATTTTGAGGTTACTATGGCATTTTGGAGCTAAATGGGCTAATTATGTCATTTTTGGGGAAATTAAGGCAAGGAGAATATGAAATAGGAGAAGAAAGAGGAGGAGGAGAAGAAGAAGAAGAAATAAAGAAGGATAATGAGGAGGAGGAGGAGAAGGACTAGAAGGTCCTTGGCATTCTCCTCCTTCTCCTCCTCCTCCTCCTCCTCCTCCTTCTCCTTCTTCTCTTCTTCTTCTTCTTCTTCTTCTTTCTTTTCATTTTTCCTATTTCTTCTCCTCTTCTCCTCTTCTTGGAGCTAAATTAGCCAACTATGTCTTTTTGGAGCTAAATGGGCTTATTATCCCATTTTAGAGGAAAACAAGCTAAGTATATAATATTAATGAGCTAACCAAGGTTCTTATGCCATTTTGAGGTTATTATGGCATTTTGGAGCTAAATGGACTAATTATGTCATTGTTGGGGAAATTAAGGCAAGGAGAATATGAAATAGGAGAATAAAGAGGAGGAGGAGGACAAGAAGAAGAAATAAAGAAGAAGGAGGAGAAGGAGCAGGAGGAGGAGAAGGACTAGAAGGTCCTTGGCCTTTTCCTCCTCCTTCTCCTCCTCCTCCTCCTCCTTCTCCTTCTTCTCTTCTTCTTCTTCTTCTTCTTTCTTTCTTTTGATTTTTCCTATTTCTTCTCCTCTTCTCCTCCTCTTGGAGCTAAATTAGCTAACTATGTCTTTTTGGAGCTAAATGGGCTAATTATCTCATTTTAGAGGAAAACAAGCTAAGTATATAATATTAATGAGCTAACGAAGGTTCTTATGCCATTTTGAGCTTATTATGGCATTTTGGAGCTAAATGGGCTAATTATATCATTGTTGGGTAAATTAAGGCAAGGAGAATATGAAAGAGGAGAAGAAAGAGGAGGAGGATAAGAAGAAGAAATAAAGAAGAAGGAGGAGAAGGAGGAGGAGGAGGAGAAGGACTCGAAGGTCCTTGGCCTTCTCCTACTTCTCCTCCTCCTCCTCCTCCTCCTTCTTCTCCTCCTCCTTCTTCTCCTTCTCCTTCTCTTCTCTTTCTCTTCTTATTTTTGTTCTTCCTTTTTATTTCTCCTCTTCTCCTCTTCTTGGAGCTAAATTAGCTAACTATGTCTTTTTGGAGATAAATGGGCTAATTATCCCATTTTAGAGGAAAACAAGCTAAGTATATAATATTAATGAGCTAACCAAGGTTCTTATGCCATTTTGAGGTTATTATGGCATTTTGGAGCTAAATGGGCTAAGTATGTCATTGTTGGGGAAATTAAGGCAAGGAGAATATGAAATAGGAGAAGAAAGAGGAGGAGGAGAAGAAGAAGAAGAAATAAAGAAGAAGGAGGAGAAGGAGGAGGAGGAGGAGAAGGACTAGAAGGTCCTTGGCCTTCTCCTCCTTCTCCTCCTCCTCCTCTTCCTTCTCCTTCTCCTCTTCTTCTTCTTCTTCTTCTTCTTTCTTTTCATTTTTCCTATTTCTTCTCCTCTTCTCCTCTTCTTGGAGCTAAATTAGCTAACTATGTCTTTTTGGAGCTAAATGGGCTAATTATCTCATTTTAGAGGAAAACAAGCTAAGTATATAATATTAATGAGCTAACCAAGGTTCTTATGCCATTTTGAGCTTGTTATGGCATTTTGGAGCTAAATGGGCTAATTATGTCATTGTTGGGGAAATTAAGGCAAGGATAATATTAAAGAGGATAAGAAAGAGGAGGAGGAGGAGAAGAAGAAGAAATAAAGAAGAAGGACGAGAAGGAGGAGGAGGAGGAGAAGGACTAGAAGGTCCTTGGCCTTCTCCTCCTTCTCCTCCTCCTCCTTCTCCTTCTTCTCCTCCTCCTTCTTCTCCTTCTCCTTCTCTTCTATTTCTCTTCTTGTTTTTGTTCTTCCTTTTCATTTCTCCTCTTCTCCTCTTCTTGGAGCTAAATTAGCTATCTATGTCTTTTTGGAGCTAAATGGGCTAATTATCCCATTTTAGAGGAAAACAAGCTAAGTATATAATATTACTGAGCTAACCAAGGTTCTTATGCCATTTTGAGGTTATTATGACATTTTGGAGCTAAATGGGGTAATTATGTCATTGTTGGGGAAATTAAGGCAAGGATAATATGAAATAGGAGAATAAAGAGGAGGAGGAGAAGAAGAAGAAGAAATAAAGAAGAATGAGGAGAAGGAGGAGGAGGAGGAGAAGGACTAGAAGGTACTTGGCCTTCTCCTTCTTCTCTTCTTCTTCTTCTTCTTTATTTTCATTTTTCCTATTTCTTCTCCTCTTCTCCTCTTCTTGGAGCTAAATTAGCTAACTATGTGTTTTTGGAGTTAAATGGGCTAATTATCTCATTTTAGAGGAAAACAAGCGAAGTATATAATATTAATGAGCTAACCAAGGTTGTTATGCCATTTTGAGGTTATTATGGCATTTCGGAGCTAAATGGGCTAATTATGTCATTGTTGGGGAAATTAAGGCAAGGATAATATGAAATAGGAGAAGAAAGAGGAGGAGGAGGATAAGAAGAAGAAATAAAGAAGAAGGAGGAGGAGGAGAAGGACTAGAAGGTCCTTGGCCTTCTCCTCCTCCTACTCCTCCTCCTCCTCCTTCTCCTTCTTCTCTTCTTCTTCTTCTTCTTTCTTTTCATTTTTCCTATTTATTCTCCCCTTCTCCTCTTCTTGGATCTAAATTAGCTAACTATGTCTTTTTGGAGCTAAATGGGCTAATTATCTCATTTTAGAGGAAAACAAGCTAAGTACATAATATTAATGAGCTAACCAAGGTTCTTATGCCATTTTGAGCTTATTATGGCATTTTGTAGCTAACTGGGCTAATTATGTCATTGTTGGGGAAATTAAGGCATGGAGAATATGAAAGAGGAGAAGAAAGAGGAGGAGGAGGAGAAGAATAAGAAATAAAGAAGAAGGAGGAGGAGGAGAAGGACTAGAAGGTCCTTGGCCTTCTCCTCCTTCTCCTCATCCTCCTCCTCCTTCTCCTTCTCCTCCTCCTTCTTCTCCTTCTCCTTCTCTTCTCTTTCTCTTCTTCTTTTTGTTCTTCCTTTTCATTTCTCCTCTTCTCCTCTTCTTGGAGCTAAATTAGCTAACTATGTCTTTTTGGAGATAAATGGGCTAATTATCCCATTTTAGAGGAAACAAGATAAGTATATAATATTAATGAGATAACCAAGGTTCTTATGCCATTTTGAGGTTATTATGGCATTTTGCAGCTAAATGGGCTAATTATGTCATTGTTGGGGAAATTAAGGCAAGGATAATATGAAATGGGAGAAGAAAGAGGAGGAGGAGAAGAAAAAGAATAAATAAAGAAGAAAGAGGAGGAGGAGAAGGACTAGGATGTCCTTGGCCTTCTCCTCCTTCTCCTCCTCCTCCTCCTTCTCCTTCTTCTCTTCTTCTTCTTCTTCTTCTTTCTTTTCATTTTTCCTATTTCTTCTCCTCTTCTTGGAGCTAAATTAGCTAACTATGTATTTTTGGAGCTAAATGGGCTAATTATCTCATTTTAGAGGAAAACAAGCTAAGTATATAATATTAATAAGCTAACCAAGGTTCTAATGCGATTTTGAGCTTATTATGGCATTTTGGTGCTACATGCGCTAATTTTGTCATTGTTGGGGAAATTAAGGCAAGGAGAATATGAAAGAGGAGAAGAAAGAGGAGGAGGAGGAGAAGAACAAGAAATAAAGAAGGAGGAGGAGGAGAAGGACTAGAAGGTCCTTGGCCTTCTCCTCCTCCTCCTACTACTACTACTACTACTACTTCTTCTTCTCTTCTTCTTCTTCTTCTTCTTTCGTTTCATTTTTCCTATTTCTTCTCCTCTTCTTGGAGCTAAATTAGCTAACTATTTCTTTTTGGAGCTAAATGGGCTAATTATGTCATTGTTGGGGAAATTAAGGCAAGGAGAATATGAAAGAGGAGAAGAGAAACTTACTGTAGTGGTCATCAAGGAGGAAAAACACGTGGAGAAGGGTAGTGCGATGCCGCTCGGGAGTTATTCTGCAGAATAGATATTTTGCAATGTGTCAGTTAGCAAGATGCCACTCAATTATTAATACTAGTTTATAATGAAACTCACTGTGCCAATCGAAGGGAAGACGGGCATCGGCGGAGGGACTTGACCGCTCTTCTCGCATAGACCGTGAAGAGTGGGTCGTATTGGTTAGTAATGAAACAGACATTACACACATGATTTGGCTAATGTGAAAAAAAACTTACCAAAAAAAGCTCGTACAAGGCCCGTTGACCAGCCTTATTCCGGGACCTCTCCTCCTCAATCAATCGTGTCGTGGTCTGGCCCCTCTCATCAAGAGCAGCCTGACTTGCCAATCTCTCTTTCTCAAGAGCAGCCTCAAGAGCAGCCTGGCTTGCCAATCTCTCTTTCTCAAGAGCAGCCTGGTTTGCCAATCTCTCTTTCTGAAGAGCAGCCTGAAACACCATTCCTCGTTACCACAGTAATGATCTATGGTGACACACATAATGAAATGGATGAAAGTGTTCTTAGTCCGTACAACTAACCTCGATGGCAAGATCGACTGGCCGTGGACGACGCATTATCTCAGGATAGCTACTCGACTGGCACGCGTTGATCTCCGGGAGAGTGAGTGGACAACGTATTATCCCATCTCCAATGGCTATCGAGCCATGGGGCCTCCCGCCACCAGATATCATCACCAGCTCTGGATCCAAAGGTTCCTGGCTAGGGTTAAAGGCATCCCCTTTCGTAGCCTTCCCCGCGTCCCTCTATGCCACGAGCTTCTGGTGGAATGATATGTTGGTGAAGTTATTGGGATCATCCAGGTCAGACTCAGAGAATGCCTTCGCCTTCTTGTACGAGGCAGTATGGGCACTGCCATAAAGGTCGTACAAGTGTGGCATCTCCGTCTTATTGTGATGCGCCAATAAGAGAGGAACAAAATATTAGCATGAAGAATGAATTGCATGAATCATGAAGCAAATCACATACCCAGTTTCGTACGAACTGAAGTAAGTTGGCGCTGCCTTGATGGTGTGGCACACCAACCATTTGGCTACGCCGATCCTTCGCATTCTCGTGGACGGCTCGCCAGCTGCCTGTGCACCACTCATCAACCAACGCCTCCCAATAATCCATCTTATCCGCACACCATCTCGGGGGCACGTGTAAGTTATTAGAAAGAATTTTGAGCGCTACACCTATGAATGAAATCAAGAAAACTACGTAGAAGGACTTAACAATAGGTAATTACCTTCATGTATTGCTCCTTCTTCAGAAACTTTCCGCGGCAATCCTTCTTCTTCTTCTTAATACCACGCATGGCGTAGTAATCTCGAATAGCCTGCGGCCGAGCCTCGTCGCGTAAGTTCTATAGTAACCGCCTACACTCGACCTCGAGAACCCTGGCCGCCTCCTCCTCATATCCATACTCATACCTATAGAAGGTCTGCAATCAAACATGAAAACACCGATTAGTACAATAATTAGCTATATTGTTAATTTTAGATTCTGTAAAAGGATAATTTACCCAAAAGCTCTTGATCACCATCTCGGCCCTCGTGTGGCACAAGACACCAGCTATAATCTCCTCCGGCGGGGCCTACGCAGCCTGGTAGTGCTCCCAGGAAAATCCTAGGGTAGGAACCTGACCCTCACCCGCAACGTGACAAACCCCGGGAAATTTGTCTGGCAAAGCACACCAAGGACGGAGTTCGGCCTGCGGACTCCAAGAGGGTGTACCCATCCCCTGCAGTATGATAGCTTCAACGCATTAGATATTTGAACAAACTTGAAGGAAAAAAGCTAAAAAAGGAGTAAATGTACTTACCTATCTCCTTCAGGTTTAATCACCGGCCTCTGCTCGCGGGTAGCCGGCACGACCGGGAGACGTGTACTACCACGCTTGTACACGGTGGCCCCATCCACCTGCACATCGCCCTCACTATCCATAATCTCATCCCCGCCATCCCCGCCCCCTGAGCCACCCAGACCCTCGGTCCAATCCGGTAACTCGGTCCGATCCGGCCAGGTCTCCCATCCGGGCCTCTCCACGTCGGGTGAAGCCTCCGGAACCGTAGTCTCGTGGGCCGAATGCACCTCAACGAAGAAGAACCCACGGGTGGTGTCGGCAGACTGTCTGCCAAGGCTCTACGAAGATATAGGGGTGGAAGGAAAGTACCACCCCTCGTGCGGGGTGCCTAGGAAGAACCCGTCGAACGATCTGGACCAGCACCCACCATCTTTCCACACCTGGTGACCTGCCATGATAAAGATTAAAAGAAATTAGTACAACATAAAAAAATTGAATAACTGACATGAATAATAATATGTACATGAATAATAAAGATTAAAATATATATAATTTAAGTTGTGAATCTTACAAACTAATAATCATCATCAATAAATGATCATCATCATCACTATCACGCATGTCTTCATGAATGACGTGCTCGTCGGGTTCAACGACGTGAAGTTGTGAAAGGCCTTCCTTTAATCATTGAAGCATTGACAGGTCATCCGCATCAGTAACCTCTACGAGTTCCAGGTCTTCTGCTTCCGGCTCAGGGATGGAGTCGGATTCATTGTCGCTGTCTACTTCCATGTTCTTGGGTGAAGCACGACGGTTCTTGAAACGTTTCTTGGAAAGACGTGTTTCTTGGAAGAATTCTCCATCATATGTGTCTGGGTTAATGTGAGGTTCATAATCCTGTTCATTTGGGAGAGGTGGTCTAACATGTGGCGGCACTTCATAAACAACATACCAACCTTCCAGATTCTTATCCGTTTGGCATGCCCACGGTAGATAGAAAACTTGGGTCGCCTGTTGAACCGTAATATAGACATCGGGAACATCTAAATGGGTGTTTGGATTGATTTCGACTAGTCCTATATGTTCATGAGTCCTTCTAGTCTTCTTCGGCTAGAACCAATAACATTTGAAGACTACGACGTTCGGTGGGTTTTCACCATAGAATTGAAGTTCATAAATTGCTTCAACTCTTCCATAATACTCGATAACACCTTCGCCGATAGCAGAGACACCACAATTGGTAGATTTCCGGTCGGGCATAGATAGCTCTTTGCCAAAGGTACGAAAGAGATACCCGTTGATGTTGTATTTCTCAAATGAACGGACCTTATAGTCAAAACCATTAGCGACTTGTCTCAATTCTTGCGTCCATAGACTCTGAATTAGCCTACAAGTTTAATACGAAACGATTGTTGCATTAGCCGCAAGTTAGACCAAGAAATGAAATGGTCCACTATTGATAATTACCGTTTGTTTGAACCAAGAGATGAAACCGGGATAGCCGCCTCCTGTCTTTGACAGAAGCTCATACTCTTCGACGGAATCATTTTCGATCACCACTCCATCCGAGAATTTCGTGACGTAACGGCTGTTTGAAATATCCCCGGAATAAGAGCAGTTCAAATGAATTAGAAGTTACGGGAAAATGTGCCGAGAACTCACTCGATGTACGGCCGCACTTCTGTTAGGTTGTTGAAGATATACAACGAAATGTTCCGCCATTGTTCGACATCCAACGTTATTGGTTTCGAAGCATCGGCTGGTGCGAGCTTCCCTTTGAATAGGCTGAGGTTGGACCCACCTTTTTTATGGTCTGCATCATTGTGCCGAGGCTTCGGATTATGCAAATGATGATTTTTGGCTTCGTAGTGTGCTGTCACAAAGTTTGCCACCTCCTCAGTAATGAATGCCTCAGCCATCGATGCTTCAATTCTACGCTTATTTTTACATTTAGCTCGAAGGGTCTTCTGCATCCTCTCAGTTGCATAGCACCAACGATCTTGCACGGGCCCACCCAATCTTGCCTCGGTCGGTAGATGTAAAATCAAATGCTGCATTGGATTAAAGAAGCCCGGTGGAAAGATCTTCTCTAACTTGCACAACAACTCCGGTGCAAACTCCTCCATGTCTTCTACCACGCCAGGCGACAAATCTTTCACACAAAGAACACAGAAGAAATAGCTCAGCTCCGCCAGTACTAGCCATTCATCCTCAGGAATAAAGCCACGTAACATCACCGGCATTACCCGCTCTAGCCATATGTGCCAATCATGACTCTTGAGACCAAAGATTTTTATTTTTTCAATACTCGCTCCCCTCTTTAGATTTGCTGCATGCCCATCGGAGAACATCAAGTGCATTTTGACCCACAAGATAATTTCCCTCATAGCTGGCCTTCCAAGATTGAACCAGGCCTTTGGCTTCGACCACTTCTGCTTTCCTTTGCCTTCTCGCATGTTTTGTAACGGTCTATGACATAGTGTCTCTTGATCGACTCTAGCCTTAGTATTATCCTTTGTCTTCCCATCTATGTCGAACAATGTACCAAAAATAGCCTCTCCGATATTCTTTTCAGTGTGCATCATGTCGATATTGTGTGGAAGAAGAAGGTATTTGAAGTAAGGTAGATCCCAGAAGCATGGCTTGTGAGTCCAGGCGTGTTTTGAATTATACCCCTTGAAATACCATGGATGCAATGGATCTGGCTCGAGGGCGTTTAACTGATCGAGGATCTGTACACAGGTGGTGCCAACTTTTTGACAACTTTACCTTTGGTAAAGTTCTTCTTGTCTTTTCTGAACTGATGGTCACGATCCAGGAACTGTCTATGCAAGTCAAAGCAAGAATACTTCCGACCCTCCTGCAACCAATGAAACTGAAGAGCTGCCTTGCATTGCGGGCACGGGAACCTTCCATGCACACACCATCCAGAGAATAGAGAATACGCTGGCAAGTCATGCCTAGAGTACATGTACACCACATGCATTTTGAAGTTTTCTTTTCTAGCGGCATCGTATGTCTTGACCCCATTATCCCACGCTTCTTCCAATTCATCCTTAAGTGGTTGCAGGTACACATTCATATTCTTCCCAGGATAATTGGGCCCTGGAATTATCAACGTCAGAAATATGTTCTTTCTTTGCATAATCTGCCCGGGGGGGATATTGAGTGGAATGACAAATACAGGCCAACAACTGTATTGGGTTGCCGTCATGCCGAAGGGATTAAAACCATCCGTGGTGGCGCAGACTCGAGGATTCCTTGGATCTGCCGCTTTATCCTGATGCAATCCATCGAAATGTTTCCACGCTTCCCCATCCGATGTGTGTACCACCATCTTATTCCCATCCGCATCTAGTTCGGTTCTTTTGCCCAATTTGTGCCATGTCATTTGTCTCGCTGTCTCTTCGACCATGAAAAGACATTGAAGTCTTGGTACGATTGGCATATACCGAAGAACACTAACTATGATTTTGGTTTGCCTCTTCTCACCCATACCGTTGTCTACCACAAGATATCTTCAAGACTCGCAATTGGGACAATAGTCCAAGTGTGCATACTCCTTCCTAAATAAGACACATCCTTTCTCACATGCATCTATCTTCTCATAGTGCATCTTAAGTACACGAAGTATTTTGTCCGACTAGTACAGGTTTGCAGGCATGACATGGCCTTTGGGTAGGAAGCGTCCAAATAGTGTCATCACCGCGTCGTAGCATTCTCTTCCCAAGTTGAACTGAGCCATCAGAGCCATTACTTGTGCAATTGCATCCAGCTGACAGAGCTCAGTGTGCTCATGGAGAGGACGTTTTGAAGACTCCAACATTTCATAAAAGGCCTTTGCAGATTCCTCCATCTCATCTTTCGAATCCCGAGCATCATCAAAGTCTTCCACCATGTCTTCGATCCCGGTACCATGCTCGTCCGTGCGACGACGGACCACCTCAGCTCTTGTGCGTTGTATAGACTCACCATGAAATGTCCACACCGTATAATTAGGCTTAAAACCCCTCCTCTGGAGGTGTTTAATCATTACAGCCTCTGTCGTCCTTTTATAGTTGTCGCATCTAGGACAAGGGCAATAGTTTCTTTCCTGGCCATTTGCGAATGTGGCTTTCACAAATTCCTTTGTTTTTACAAACCATTCTTTCGTCATCTCTTTCTGACTAGGGTGACCGGTATACATCCACGCACGATCACTCATCTTTCGTAGCTACTAAAGACAGAAGAAATATATTTATATATAATTTTGCATTTATATTCATCGGTTAATCAGGTTCGCCATTTTTATTACGTCCATGCAACCTACACGCTAATAGGTAAAGATAGGTCCTAATCCCACCCGAGTATGTGTAGATTGGGTTCGTTTTCCCATGCTCTGCTCCGGATCCGACGCAAAATTTCGGCAGCACCTCCCCGCTATTCTCCTGATACACGTCTCCACAATAAACAGAGAGGATGTGCATCCGAAGAACAACAGGGAGGCACGGACGAAATTCCGCATCGGATCCAGAGCATAGCATACGGGAAAACGAACCCAATCTACACATACTCGGGTTGTCCATGGATAATGTTGGACAATTCGAAAGGATGGCGGTTATAAATATGCAAAGACATGCATATTTATAGATGTCGCCCTTTCGAACAGGAGACACATACTGGTCACGCATACTAATAAATTAATTTAATTACCTAAATCTAGAAAGTTTCATCCGGAAACCGAGCCACAGTAAATGAAGGGGCGGGGGAGGAGATGAAATTTGTACTGACCCACGAATGCAGGGGCGGAGCTCGTACAACGCACAGGCAGGTCGTCGCATAGCAGACCTCACAGCGATGAGACAACTATCACTTGTAAATCCACCCGATCAACAAAAAAATTCTAATTATGTCATTTTAGAGGAAAACAAGTTAAGAATATAATATTCATGAGCTAACCAAGGTTTTTATGCCATTTTGTAGCTAAATGGGCTAATTATCTCATTGTTGGGGAAAATAAGGTCAGGAGAATAAGATAGAGGAGAAGAAAGAGGAGGAGGAGAAGAAGAAGAAGAAATCAAGAAGAAGGAGAAGGAGGAGGAGGAGAAGAAGGAGAAGGTATTTTTCTTCTTCTTCTTCTTCTTCTTCTTCTTCTTCTTTCTTTTCATTTTTCCTATTTCTTCTCCTCTTCTCCTCTTGTTGGAGCTAAATTATCTAATTATGTCTTTTTGGAGCTATATGGGCTAATTATGTCATTTTAGAGGAAAACAAGCTAAGAATATAATATTCATGAGCTAACCAAGGTTCTTATGCCATTTTGGACTTATTATGGCATTTTGGAGCTAAATGGGCTAATTATGTCTTCTTCTCTTCTTCTTCTCTTCTTCTCCTTCTTGTTTTTTTCTTCTCCTCTTCTTCTTCTTCTTCTTCTTCTCCTCCTCCTCTCCTCTTCTCCTCCTCCTCTTCTTCTACTTCTTCCTCTTCTTTCTATTAAGCTAACTAACTAACTAACCTAACTAACCAAGCTAACTAAACCTATCGCTAAACCTATACAACACTAAACAGCAAAAAAATAACAAAAACATAATCTACCACTAAGTAACTAAAAAAGAATCTAGCTACCACTAATTAACAAAACAGAATCTACCACTAAACTACTTACTAAATCTGCTAATTAACTAACTAAATCTACCAACTAACTAAACTACCAACTAACTAAAGATAATCTACCAACTAACTAAACTACCACTAAATCTACTAATTAACTAACCTACCAACTAAACTATATATACCACTAAATCTATTAATTAGCAAAAAAAGAAAAAAAACTCACCTTGGTTAGTAGTGGGCAGCCGGGGCGGTGACGGTCGGGGCGGTGGGTCACCTGGCCGGAGCTGGTGGAGGAGGGGTCGCGGGGGAGGAGAGGGCACCATGGCGAGGGGTGGCGCAATGGTGGATGAGATGGGGTCGCAGGGAGGAGGGCACCAGGGCGGTGGTGGATCAGGGGCACGGAGAGGAGGGGCGATGGTGGACCAGGGGCACGGTGGTGGAGGAGGGGGTCGCAGGGAGGAGGAGGGGGCGACCTCCGGCGGCGGGTCACGGGGAGAAGGGCGAGTTCCGGCAGCGGGTCATGGGGCGGAGGAGGGGGCGAGCTCCAGCGGCGGTGCGGGGAGAGAGAAGGGGGCTGTGGTGAACCGTTATGGGGGAGAGAGAGGGGGTGGGGTGGGGGTTGACGACGTTAGGTTTAGTTGCCTCTTGGCCGGCTGCCCCCGACGGCAAAGTGGTAATAGGCTGACGGCAAAGTGTTGGACCGTTATGGGTTAGAGGGCAGTGTGGGGTGGGTTCTTTGCCGTCTGCCTGCATGTGCTTTGCCGTCAGCTGGCAGACGGCAAAGAGTACACTTATGGCAAAGAGGATGTTTTCCATCAACCTGCTCTTTGCCGTCTGGTTTTGGGTAGCTGATGGCAAAGGGTGTCTTTGCCATCAGCTAGCAGACGGCAAAGAAGCAGATATGGCAAATTCTCTGATTCCAGTAGTGCCTGTGTCTATGCTCACGCACTAAGGCGGGAGGAGGATGACGAACCTGCCAGCGGGCCCGGTCGCCTCCAGGCCCCACCCGTCAGCCATACTAGCCTCGGGCAGCCCCACCATCATATTAAGTGGAGACGGGTTCCCCTGGAATCGCCTTCACCACCGGAACACGTATTTGCGAGCACATGCTTTCGACGTGGCCGAAGCTTCGCACGGCTCTGCCACCGGGCCGACCAAATCCATATCATGCGCCTAGTGCGCATCTTAGCCTGTTTGGGTAAGGGTTTCTCTTTTTTATTTTTACCGGAGAAATGAATAAATTAATATTAAATCCATTTCAATGCCAAATTTAATGATTCCAATTTCTAATGGATTCTAAAATCATATCCTATGCAAGTAAGAGCATTGCCTATTTTTCACAAAAGTC
This sequence comes from Hordeum vulgare subsp. vulgare, assembly GCF_904849725.1. Classification (NCBI taxonomy): domain Eukaryota; kingdom Viridiplantae; phylum Streptophyta; class Magnoliopsida; order Poales; family Poaceae; genus Hordeum; species Hordeum vulgare. Next base: position 136,786,867 of record NC_058518.1, read on the forward strand.
TTCACCATAGTTCAAATTTCAATTCAAATTTGAACCTCCTAAAGGCCACTTTGCAAATCCCAAGAGCTTTCAAATCAACTCCAAATGCAGTGATTCAAATATCCATAGACTCCCAAAATCACGACTTATTTGTCTATCCATGGTGGACTTTTTTACCATGCATTACTTCTACTAGATATAAGACATAGCTCCATTTTATCATTTAATCCATCTTATAAAACTGCTAGGAAACTCATCCAAACTCCAAATCCAGTGAGACTATTTCTAAAATTCTTCGAAAATCATGGTATATTTGATAGGTGCATCCAATTATTTTTATAAAAATATATTGAGAAGACTCCTCATAGGATCACAAATCCCTTCGTTCCACCTTTCCGAAATGGAGTAGAACATCTTTGGTTAATTTTCTTATATCCACAGATGACTAATAAAAATGGACTTCCAATTTAAGATCACTTTTATTTTCATTCTTGATCTGTTGCTTATTAGGTTGTTCCGGCGATAGTTGACGAAGTAGATGAGGTGCTCGGAGTTGGACTATAAGCTCGTGAAGACCTCGAAGACTTTTGTGAACCAGGAAAGCATTCCTTTGACGATGATGATGAAACATTTTTTATGCATGGCATATATGATTTTATTACATTACATTACATCATGATGAATCGGTAACCATCATGGTGGGTTGCCTTTGATAACTCCTCGTTGATACTTGCATTGAGAATGACCCTACCTTACATGTGCGAAGTAGTTAGGATGCTAAGTAGTTCCGATGCAAGTGGGGGGGGGGGAAATTCATGGTGTCGGGAACAAAATGATTCCCAGACTTTTCAAAAACCACGTCGGGTGCCACTGATGCTCGAAGGAAATGATGATGAGCTAGGTAACCAGTTGAGAAAGAAGTGGTTTACCGGAGCAAGTTGTGTGGGAGTTTTTGAAAATGGAATATATTTAAGATTTGTTGACCGTCCCAACATTACATGTGTGACCATGATACCAATTTATGGGATGGGGCTTCATTGATTACATTGGTCAATGCTAGCAGAGATCCCGCATTACTAGTGGCGGGAGAGTTGAGTCACTGTGTCGGGACCCCGATCCTGAGTCATAAGAACCTAGCATGTAACACATCACATCACTTTGCGGACTCACGCACGGTAATTCCACGGCTGCCACCTTACCTTGGCCGGGACCGTTTGCGTCTTTTGGCTCACGTATATGAATATGTTGCTAGCGTTCAAACGGCAAAGAACCCGGGTCGACATGACTAGTTATAAACCCCAGCGGTACAACCGTACATGGACAGGCATACATAACCCAGCAAAGCAGGTGTCGGTCATCAGCGTGTGTAGACGAGTCGTAGCAAGCTACAAGGACTCCATTACACCGAATGACATTTCCCTGAGGGGACAGACACAGCAGCAAAGAAGGATACATGCCGGTCAATCAATGTGCTCCGAGCAGTAGCAAACTACCAAGGCTCGATGGAATCACAAAGAGGCATTTCCCTGTAAAGAGTACTACTAAAGGCAAACAACTAGGTGTCGAATCCCACACATATAATGCATTTCAAACATACACACATTATGCACGATATGTGTAGATACAACATGGCATCACAACATAACTCTATGACTCAAGCATTTATTAAAGACTCATAAGAGTCAACATAGTATGATATTACAAATAGGGGTCTCATGACCCGACACTCAAGTCATACAAACAACAAGCGGAAGCAATCAAGTCTGGTTACAGACATCTACTAAAAGTGGCTGGAAGAGACTGAAAAGCTACTACGACCCTACCAAAGGAGCCAGACCTCTGTCTGGGATTCCCAAGCTATTCCGGTCAACATCGAACACATCGGTAGAACCTTTTAATGGGTCTAAGTCTTCTCTGCAAAAACATAAATAAAGCAACCGTGAGTACAAAGGTACTCGGCAAGTCTTACATCAGAACTATCTACATATGCATCATGTTTTAATGAAAGGATTGTGGGGTTTGATTGCAGTAAGCCAGCTTTGACTCTTGGCTAACCTGTACTACGACTACAAGTTATTTCTTTGAGGTGGGATAGCGCACACGAGTCCACATATTCACCAATTCAATACACCACTATGGATCCACTCTCGACTCCCTATGAGAAGGCCTTCCATAGCACTGACACATATCTTGCATGTTTTTGAGTATCCATTTAAGTTGTCTATGTATCACGTAATGTTTCCAAGTAGTCCATAACCGAGGACGCGGCTATTCGAACAGATTAAATCACCTTGCAGGGGTATACTTCTTCACATATGCTCCCACCACTTAGCACCATATGCACGTCATGCATCTCGGCAACCTTCAAGCGGAAGCACTGGCGTGGGTGTCGGCCACGACCGTTAACCACACAAGACCCTAGTCCAGGTTTATCGCCTATTTGAGACTGAACCCGCAAGGAAGTCCGGCCGAGGTTTCCTCTACGGCCCCAAACGATGCGCGCAGGGTTCCCAAGCCCACCATCCGGGTGCCACTTGGTACACCGTGCCACTGTGTATCTACCGCCGAGAAGCCTACCCCGTTGGGCAGAGCTAAACACGGTCGCCAACACTTTTCCAACAAACACCAGAAACTAATTGCAACTCCTGGACAGGGATCTAGGCAATTAATAAGCCGAGTGGGGTCATATTTCAGGGCCCAATGCATGGTAGTATCTTGTCTTGGATAACATACACAGAACTCAGTTCTTAAGGACGGTCCCAATGAGACAACCCACCATGTACTCCTATGTGGCCTCACATCCCTACCTTTACCGAATCAGATTCACACTTTTACTCTCACGCTATAGGACATGAACACAACCATTCTGATTCATCATCGAGATGGATCAGACCCGACACAACTCTAAGCATAGCAGGCATTGTAAACAAGCATGGATGAGTAAGCACAACAAGGCTCAAGCAGCTGCTACTCATGCTAATTGGTTCCAACTATTTACTGTGACAAAATCAGGGCATGCAGAGGAATGGGTTCAACTACCGATAACATGTACAGTTGAATCATGTTTGTCCTAATGCGGTAAAAGAGAGCAGGAGCGAGGGAGTGGGTTTATTTCAATAAGCTCAAGGGGGGTTTGCTTGCCTGACACGTCTGAAGATAGCAATGAGTCTTCATCAATGTCAACGATCACATCATCGGAAACATCGTTTAGCGAGGGGGAACAACACCGACAAACAAGAAAGAACAACAATTACTTCACGGAAATGCAACACTATGATGCATGCTCAAGACATGAAATGAAAGGTGGCAGGGCTAATGTGGCTATCATTTCTTAAGTTGAAGTTGGTTTGAATTAGGATCCAAACATCACTTCAGGCCAGGTATCTTTCCAAGTACCCTTATAATTGATTCGACCTGATGCTCATAACAAATTGTTCCAACATGTATGGAGTTAGTATTTTCAGGTGCTGATTTGCATTGACCAATGTTTGGTCATAACAATTGAAGTGGAATTCAAATAGGGATCAAAGTCCAACTTCAAACTATTTATTAAATTTACCCTATTCATCATTTGGCCTATTTGGTGATGTTAACTTTTTCAAACCAGCATGAAAATGGCATAATCAGATTCCTTACATTTTTCTGATCATTCTTCATATATAAATTATAATCATGAGACTTATATTTTATTTTCTATGATTTTTAAAAGATTTCAACATTTTCTGGAATTTCCTGAGTTTTATTAATCCAGAAATGCTTTATTACGTCATCATGATGTCATGGTGAGGTCAGCAGGTCAACTAACCTGGTCAAAGTCCAATCTGACGTGTGGGGTCCACACATCCGTGTCACATCTAATTAACACGGTTAAATTAATCCTAATTTTTAATTTATACGCATTGGGGCCCACTATTAGTGGCCTTGGGGTTAATGAATAGCGTCATTAGGGGCTAATCTAACCCCTGACCGGTCGGGCCCACATGGCAGTTGCTCGGGCCGGCGGAGCTCGTCGCCGGTGGCCTCTGACCATGGCGGAATCCACCTGACACGCACGGGGGCGGCAACTGAGGCCATTGGGGGCATACCCCCGGCTTAGCCGCGTCGAGTGGAGGGGGGGTTTGGGTGGCTAAGGGGTGTCCGGAGCTCGGCCCTGGAGGAGTAACGGCTATGGCTTGCGAGAGGAAAGGGGAGCATGTGGAATCGACGGAGAAGCTCACGGGGAGGCTGATGACAGACTCAGAAGACTTGGAGGTGCACTGAACATCGCGAATGAGGGCCGGCGACCTTCGGTTGCTAGAGGTGGAGACGGCAATGGTGGCAGCGCCAGGGAGGCTCCGACTTTGATTCCGATGGCGAGGAGGAGCAGGGCGACGAGGCCGTTCTGTTGGGCGCGAAAGGGAGGTGTGGGGGTTGCCGGAGGTGAGGGGGACGATGGCGACAAGCTCGGCCATGGCGAGGGCGGGGTAGAGGGCGAAGGGGAGAGATAACGGGGAGTAGTGGAGGGGTGGCTTCGATCCAGACGGCTCTGGCGCCAGTCCATCCAGGTCGCCAGCGTGATGGAGGGAAGTAGGAGGTGGCCGGGGACCTGGCACGCTCGTCGGCGCGTCGGGCACGCACCTCCTTCTCCTACTGGCAGGAGGAAGAAGACAGCGGTGCCCCTGGTGGGTTGGCCTCTTCTGGGCTAGGTGAGCGCAGGTTAATTCTTCCTTCTCTTATTTTTGTTTTGTTTTCTTTCCAATTTATTATTTCTGTTATTATGTGTTTGTGCAAAAATACTAAAGGGGAAAATCCTAGTATTAGTATGGGATCAGAATATATTATTTCCAAGCTCCATAATAAGTTTCAGCATTTTTGAAAAGACTAAAAATATTTATAGCAATTTAGTTATCATTTTCAGATGCAATTATGATTAAATTAAAATGACAAAAATGTTGTTAAAAAGTTCATCACCTCTGGTATGTTGTTTCCAACATTTACCAGAAAGGGTGAACATTTTTTAAAACCAATTGGGTTCATATTGAAAATATTTTTTGTTGAACTATTTGAGTTTCATTTAGTGCTAGGGTTTGATCATCCCCATTTCAAATTAAACTGAAAATAACATGATGCAAGGTGATGATGCAAATGATTGCAACAAATTATTCTAGGGTTGTGACAACTCACCCCCACTAAACAAGAATCTCGTCCCGAGATTCAGGCGTAGTCGGGAGGAGGAAGATGGAACACTAAACTATTACAATCTTCACGATCCATTTGCTCCTCCCGAGGACGTTGATTCATTGCACCATGTTGATCTTGACATCTTTGTCCTTGAGGTCTTCATCTAGCTTGACGACAAAAGAACAGGGAGACGACATAAGATTCGATCACCTCGAAGATCGAGCAACTCAAGATCTACTCATAGAATGAGACGTAGGAACGTCCCTTGAGCTGAGACACAACACACATGACAGAAACGAGGAAGTGAGGCATAAGACAAAGGTTCAATTGGTAGGCAACAAATCCACACTTAAGACAGATGGTGACGAGGTTTTCAAAGTAGCGAGGATTTTGGTACCCTTCATACCATAACGGGGCACCTTAGGAAGGTGACTCTTAGAGTTATTCCCCTCAAATGGAAAAAAGAATTACTTTTGATCCTAAGATCATTGAAACTCTGCATACCAGACTAAGGCAATTCACAATTAATTCTTGGAGGAATTTCGAAAGAATGGCATACTCAGGTTGGAAAGAAACTAGGGTTATAGAACAACTCAGCGAACGGAAGGCACATTCCATTTATTATCGAGGATATAACCTAGTGTCTGAGCGTGCTCTCAAGAACTTGAGCATTTCCATATTCATCAAAGTTTTACCAATATCTGTGCCAAGATCTTGGTGACACATCATATTACTATGATGAACAGTGATAGAGGATGCAGATGCAAGGGAAGACAACACTTCCTCAGGTTTCACCTTAGCTGTGCCAAGGGAACGAATTCTGGTTGATCGACCGAGAGACATTTAGCACTCCGCTTCTAATGTTCTCCTTGATGTACTAGCACAACCCAATTATAAGTCATGCTTTATATCTAGCACATCAAATATAGATCGGACTTCGGGCTCAAAAGGGATCCATGAGGAACAACTTATAAAATAGGCCATACAAAACCTCACGGGGAGATGGCTAAGATTGCTGATACAAGATATTATAATATCAAGTCTTCCGGCTAGGTGTGTTAGCCATTTCACCACTTTACCGGGTTACATAGAGACCAATATTATAATTCTTGGGGAATTTCCAACCATTATAACTGCCTGAGATTCAGCTCCGGTTGGTGCCACGATGCTTCAGACTCAACATGTCCAAAAAGAAAGTTTGCAACACAAATCGACGAGATAACGTTGCGAGATTCTTAGGAAATGAAGTGCAGAAGACAACTCCAAAACATGAGCTGGATCGCAAGACCCACGTGAACACACTGCCCAAGACAACTGTGAACACATGAAAAGTCTTACAACAAAACACTACCGAGTTCTGGATGGGAACCATTATTGCGGATAACGAATCCATGTGCAAGTCCGTCTGGTACCTTCAGGAATGGCACTTACCTTCTTTTCCTTGAACAAATCAATCAGTGGCTTGGTGTGCTAGGAGATACATATGGAGTGAGGATGATCAGTCTATCAAACCATAGAATACTTCGCACGTGCATGATTGACTTGGGATGATTCTGAAGAAACAAATTAACTTTTCTCGAATTCACGGCGGCAACTTGCATCAGATGCACATGAATTAGAGGAATTCACTTCTTACACCTAACATATACCTCATGCACGAGACACGAAGACAATGTCTACAATGTTTCCAGCACTAGCTTGATGTCCAACATAGATCATGGAACAAATTAGAATGTTGCCGATGGGCTCACCAACAATTCATCGAGATACCCATATAAATGGATTTCCACAACTATGTGAGCAAGATAATAGCATTGGTCAGATCAAAGAATATAATGGTGTAGGCTCAAGGAAAACCCCGAGTAAGACACCGCTACGAAAATCTTTGGTTCTGAGTCTGATTTGACAATAGCCCATGCTCAAATCAAAATTGAGCAAGATAATATATGCCACAATTGACCACACGAATCAACCGATGAAAATATAATCTTTCTTCACACCCACACAACAGAAAGATATCCCTTTTAAATGAGCTGAGTTTAGGCGAAGCTTTTATCTTCCAACTCTCCAAGTTGTTGTTTAGCTTAACCAACTAGCACGGGGTATCCAATACAGATTCTTGGAGAAGGGGTTGGTTTATAGAAAAACCAACTTGATCACGAGCTCTATCATAACAGTCAGGAAACAACCTGGTAATACTTCCGAGAAGATATTTGGAAAATCATGAACCACCGATATATTATTGAGCTCGGGAACAATCTCGCTTCTTAGGGCAAGATGATGTGATCAATAGAGCGAGGGATTGACACAATCCTAACCCATCGATCGAAAAGTGCACCATGAAACATGGACTAGGTAGCACACTCAATCTTAGGATGACGATTCAATCACCATCACCATAAGAGTGAAATTATTGTCCATTAGCTACCAAGCAATAGCATTGCTAGGAGTATTGATTTCACACATCATGGTTCACTTGTCGATATTCCGGTTACAACCAACACAAAAACCGAGGGATGAACAATCATAGCGAGAAGTATCGCTACATCAAGAGCTCATAAGAGATGGTGCAATTCTCATAACACTCTTGACAAAAAGAGGGTAATACTCCAAGATAGAACAGAACAAAAACTGGTTTAGCATTTTGATCTGCGGAATACAACTACTTTGACCCAATCCAAGAAATGGATGTGGTACTGGAGTTTGCTTCTCCCATTCTTTCGAGGATAGAACAACTTGACAGACCACAAAACAGAAGACATCGATGACATGAATGCACAACTACTCTTGACTATCCTTTCAATGGTGAAGGTCAAAATACAACTAGATAGGGCCAACTCAAGAGCACATGATTTTCTTGGGTTATGGATGCATGGGTTAGAATGTCGAACGAGTTCAACATAATTCTTCCAGATAACCCATGTAGAAGAGCGGAGTTGACGGAATCACAATATGAAGTACAGAACTTATCACGAGGACTCTTGTTATGATCTTTAGTTCACGAAGAACTTTTGACAAAGATGGTCCATGGTATTGGAAGAATGATATACCACGCACCTTGAGGATTACAACAAGGTTACTAATCATTCTAAAGGAACTAGCAACACTATCAACAGAGATGGGCAGAATGATCATTGGATCCAGGAACCCAGAAATAGAATACCTACAAGCTATTTAACATCACGAGATGTTTTTCTTTTGAAGATGATGGCCAGAACTATCACACTGGAAACCAAAACACATCTAGACTATTGGGTAGTTATCGGAGTAACATGGTTTCCTAATACTTCACAAAGCGTCGAGGTAATAGAATACCTCATCACGATGATTATTGTGCTTTGTCTGGCCAAAAGACGTTAGCTCACGAGGAGGGAATTTGCAATTACATCAGACTATTTGGAAACTTTGGAAAACTCGAACAACATAACGGCTGTACGGGCATGAAATATGAGGCAACCTGCAACAAAACTAACAACATAACAATTGAATTCTTATGGAGACACTGATCTAGGAAGACAACAACTTCTCTATAAGTCTCCAACATAGTAACTCGCCATCCTAATGAATAGACGGGAAAGCCCAATTCTTAAACCCCGTAGAATAAAGAAGAGGGTGCCTCAGAATAAGAATGACACAAGGAAAGGAGTAAAAAGAGCCTTACGTTCCCTTTCACAAACAATTCCCTTATATAACTAAAGAGTTGCTAGACTCAACATCGACCAGTTTGGCTTAGTTATCCTACAGGCAGTCAAGCTCTGATACCAAAGCTGTCGGGACCCCGATCCTGAGTCATAAGAACCTAGCCTGTAACACATCACATCACTTTGCGGCCTCACGCACGGTAATTCCACGGCTGCCACCTTACCTTGGCCGGGACCGTTTGCGTCTTTTGGCTCACGTATATGAATATGTTGCTAGCGTTCAAACGACAAAGAACCCGGGTCGACATGACTAGTTATAAACCCCAGCGGTACAACCGTACAGGGACACTGTAAGTGCATCTAGTGCCCCTTAGTGATTTTGGTGGTTTGAAGACTTTAAGGTTAAGTATCTAATGTGTTTATAAGTGTACACATGATCTATAAGTCATTGAGGAGTTTGAGATATTTGAAGAATATCGACCCCTAAAAATATATGTCTTTAGTTGAAGAAATTGGTCTGAAGCTGAAGAAATGAATCGCGAAGAATTTGCGATGAAATTGATATTCCTCATGAAGATCTTGATATTGAGAAGATCGGTGGTTCCTGAAGAAAATCATTCTGAAGAAATTGAAGCAGGAAGATTTACGTTTTCTGTTTTACTTTCTTCGCATTTGATGAATAGGAACACCGTACTGTTAAAGGGGGTCAAAGTAACGCTATGGAATGAATTTCCTCATGATGCTCAACCCAAGCCAAATCCTACCAAAAGCCTCAAGTGAGGAATATGAGTGACATGAGGACTCTCACAGTTGAGAGTCCCGACCGTTTCGATAAGCCACGCCAAGTCACTGATCTTATCCACTCCAACGGTCATATTATTTAAGGGCATTAATGTCAAATCATGTCGGGATGCTCCCAGGCTATAAATAGCCGCCCCCCACAACCACTAGCTGGTTGGCTGCTCTGTTAGAAACTGACACTTGTCATAAGAGCAACCCAAATTCCTCAGAGCTTTCGAGAGTAAATCATCAGTGAGGAAATACACCACCCACCGAAACCACAAACCAAACCTAGTGATTGAGCATCACTGAAGAAGTTGTTCCTGTGTGGGACTGAAGCCTTTTACCTTTGAGGACTGTGCATCCTCCAGACGGTTAGGCGTCATGGTCTAGAGAAATCCAGCAGTCAACTGTGGATCGCCGGGTGACCGAGTTTGTGAGGGTTTGGAAGTCTGCCCTGAAGACTTACCACGAGTGTTGGGCGAGGACTGTGTGCCCTTAGCTCAAGGAGAATACGGTAGGGACTGTGTGTCCCGGGACTGGGTGTCCCTTGGTTTCAATACCAAGCCGCTCTAAACGAGATGTACAACTGTCACAACAGTTGGAACTGGGTCATCAACAACAGTCTTCACCAAGAATCGGGTTCTAATTCCTCAACTCTTTACTTTATCTGTATTATGTGTTGATGACTTTCACTATGACTGTTTGAAGAATTTGCTGAAGACTTTCTCTAAATTTCCTCAACCCCAAATTCTTCACTTGAGTTAATCATCATCTGTATTCTGCGTGCCTGCTTACTGTGCAATCTGTTTTCACATTCTTCACTCTGTAATACTGCTATTGTGAAAGTTTGCACGTCTGATCCGTAACCGTTTCCGCTGTAAGTTAGTCATCAGTGAGGAATTTCCTCAGTGATGAAATTCTAAAAATCTCCTATTCACCCCCCTCTAGTCGATATAATGCACTTTCAATTGGTATCAGAGCAAGGTACTCCCTTGTTCTGTGTGATTTTGGTTTAACCACCTGGAGTTTTAGTTATGTCGACTGCAGGCATGTTTAAGGTGACTGCAGCATGTCCTACCTACGAGGGAAAGAACTTTCCCTTCTGGAAGAACAAAATGCAAATGCATCTACAAGCTATAGACAATGATCTCTGGTATATTGTGGAAAATGGTGTCCCCATCATTTCTGCTAGTGTCACTGCAGCTGATGTGAAGAAATTCAAGCAACTTGATTCTCAAGCGAAGAACATCATCTGTGGTCATCTGAGCCCTGGCCAGTTTGGAAGAGTAAGTGCCTTAGGCTCTGCAACACTGATCTGGGAGAGACTGTGCAAGGTAAATGAAGGAGTATCAACCCAACGTGACTCTCGTGTTGATATTCTTCGCAATCTCTTCAATCGCTTCAAGAGACATGACAATGAAAGCTGCCAAGACACCTTTGATCGCCTCACTGACATATCAAATGAACTGCAAGCACTGGGAGCTCGAGACATCACTGATCACGAAGTTGTGAAGAAACTGCTGAGATCTTTGGATTCTTCATTCGACACTTTCGTTCTGATGATCCAAGAAAGACCGGACTACAAGATGCTAGATCCTGCTGATATCCTTGAAAGGCTAAATACTCATGAGTTCCAGCTAGAAGAAAAGAGAGATCTATATGGACAAAGCTATTCCAGACCACATGCACTGAAGGCAAGAGCAATTTCCTCATCTGAAGAAGAAGACACACATGACAGCAGTTGTGACCCTAAAGAATTTGGTCAGGAACTTGCAATGCTTGTGAGGAAATTCCAGAGATTTACACGACGAGGCCAGTTCGGTAAATCATCAAGAAGAGACACGAGGAAATCAGAATCTGCATCTAAGGACTACAAGAAACGGACCTGTCACAAGTGCAAGAAATCAGGTCATTACGTTGCTGATTGTCCTCGCTGGGGAAAGGAATCAAAGAAGAAGAAATACAAGGATGACAGTTCTGATGACTCAAAGAAGAAGAAGAAATCTTCAAAATCCTCATCTTCAAAGTTCTCCTCACACAAGAAGACCAACTTCAGAAAGGCTCGGGCACTTATTGGCAAGGAAATGGATTCCGAGGCAGAATCAGAAGAATGTGATGATGAAGAAGGCTCTGGAGAAGATTCAGAATCTGGACAGGCTAGTCTTGCACTAGCAACCAATTTCGTCAGCAAGTCAATCTTCAATCTTGAAGAAAATAAGTGCACCATCCATACTGATGACTATGCTGATGACTTCGCTCCAACCTATTGCTTCATGGCAAAAGGTTCAAAGGTATCACATAATGCCTCCTCATCTGATTCAAGTGACTGTGAACATGATGATTACAAAAAACCCAATTACAGTAAACTTGCCATCATTGCCACTAAACAACAAACTGCTCTGGAAAAGCTTCAAAAACTGCTAGACAAAAGTGATGATCTGTTGAATGATGAAATGAATCTTAATCAAATCCTCGCTGATGACATGAAAAATCTTCAGTCTAGATTTGATATTCTTCAGGATCGTTATGATACACTCCTCACTGATCATGAGAAGCTTTCCTACGAATTTATTCAAAGGAAGCTTGATCTTGAGAAGCTGAGGATGTCTTATGATGATCTTCGTATGGAAAATGATTCATTACTAGCTCAACAGATCAGCGCTAGTCAAGTTGAATTTATTCCTCCATGTCTTAAATGCATTGATCGTGAAACTGCTAATTCTTCACCAGAATCTTCAAATGCTACCACTGCTACAAATACTGAAACTGCACCTGTTGTGTCTATTTCCTCACTTGAGGAAAACACAAATGTCACTGATGAAAATGCAGGGTTGAAGGAATTGTACGTGACAGGCATGTACAAAAGCCTCAAAGGACATCAAATCCTTTGTGATGTGCTCAAAAAGCAGATCTTGAACAGGAACCCGAGGAAAGAAGGAATTGCCTTTGAGAGGAAATTGAATGCTGATGGATCTTACTGGAAACTTGAGCAGTATCCCAAAACCTCATGGGTTGCTGCTACTGGGCCTCCTTTTGATCCATCTAATCTAACTGGCTTCTCATGTGAATTATCCTATTCCTCGGATGAATCATTTGATTCCAACTATAAACTGTTCAAAGATCAATCTGGTGAAGTATTTTCTCGATATGTTGGAACTAAGTGCAGGAATGGCCCTCCTTTGAGGAAAATCTGGGTTCCCAAAAGTTGTCTTGAAAATCTTCAAGTAAATGTCCTCATGACATCACCTGTGAAGAATCTGAACCCCAGATCAAATTCCTCAGGAGGATCAAAATCCTCAACTGGTCAAAACTATGCTCATACCCGTGCTTATGCGTCTAACATGCAGGGAAACTACAAGGAATATGATTATGAGCGCTATTCTTCAAATCATTATGTTCATAAATCCTCAAACCAGTTCTTTGCATACTCATATGAGTACTTTAACCCCCGTACTGTTAAGAGAGGTGCATTAGCGTCAATGCCACCTTTTTCATATGGTGCTCGCAGGATGATGAACGCTTTGCCACCCCTTCAAATGTGGGTGGTGAAGAAATCAAACTAATCACTTCTGCAGGTCAGGTCTCCAGATGAAAATCATCATCTGAATTATTTGCTGGAGACCTAAGGAAATGCTTGATAGGATGCAAGCTAATGATTGATGAAATAGAAATATTTCACACGTCCTTACATTTCTGTTATGATGAAATTAGTATCATATTCTTCAAATTTGAAGCATATGAGATGGTAAGCTGTACTAATTCATCTGCAGGATGACAAACCCAAAAATACTGAGTGGGTTCTCGATAGTGGCTGCACACATCACATGACTGGTGATAAAAGCCTACTCATGAATATGCCACTAACTCCATCACCTCTGAAGCAAATCACATATGCTGATAAAGGTAAAAGCAAGGTATTGGGACTTGGCAAAGTAGCTATTTCCAAGGATAGACATATGGACAAAGTGATGCTTGTTGAATCCCTTGGTTTTAACCTCATGTCAGTCTCGATGCTTTGTGATCTTGATATGATTGTTATCTTTGGTAGATATAGATGTGTAGTCATCATGGAATCTGACAGATCCAAAGTCTTCGAAGGTGTAAGAAGAGGGGATTTGTACATTGTTGACTTCTCTACAGGTCCTCAACCAGCCACTTGCTTACTAGCAAAAACCTCAGAAGGATGGCTGTGGCACAGAAGACTAGGTCATGCAGGCATGAGGAATTTGTACACACTTGCAAAGAAGAAGCATGTCATTGGCATCGAATCAGTCAAATTCCTCAAAGATCATCTCTGCGGTGCTTGTGAATCTGGGAAAATGACCAGATCCAAGCATCCCTCCAAAACCATCATGACCACTACACGTCCATTTGAATTGCTTCATATGGATTTATTTGGACCTACACACTATGCAACACTAACCAATGCAGCATCTCTATATGGCTTTGTCATAGTTGATGATTATTCCAGATACACTTGGGTGCATATCATAGTGTATAAAACTGAAGTGCAGGAAATCTTCAAACGATTTTCTTCAAGGGCCTCGACGAACTTCGGCATCAAGATCAAACATATCAGGAGTGATAATGGAACCGAGTTCAAAAACACTGGTCTTGATGATTATCTTGATGAACTTGGTATTACTCACGAATTGTCTGCTCCTTATACTCCTCAGCAGAATGGTGTCGTCGAAAGAAAGAACAAGACTCTGGTTGAAATGGCAAGAACTATGCTTGAAGAATACTAGACTCCTCGTCGCTTCTGGCCTGAAGCAATCATCACTGCATGTCATATCATCAACAGGGTATATCTTCACAAATTCCTCAAGAAAACCTCATATGAACTCCTCACTGACAAGAAACCCAATGTAAGTTATTTCAAAGTCTTCGGTGCAAAATGCTGGATTAGAGATCCTCATCATAGCTCAAAATTTGCACCTAAGGCACATGAAGGTTTTATGCTCGGTTATGGAAAGGACTCGCACACCTACAGAGTCTTCAACAACTATCACAACAAAGTTGTTGAGACCGTAGATGTGCAGTTCGATGAAACTAATGGCTCGCAAAGAGAGCAATTGCCTTCTGATCCAGATAAGCTGTCTCCTGAGGAAGCGATAAAGCTTAAGCCTACTGAAGACATTGTCCCCACTGAGGAAATTGGTGAAGAAACAATCCCCATCGCTGATGAAAGTCAAGAAGATGCTCCTGAGGAAATTGCAACAGCACCACTTCCTCAGCCCAGACAAAATCCTCAACCAGCTCATCCGAGGATTGCAAATGAAGTAGAACTTGACAAAATCCTCAATGATATCAATGCGCCAGGTCCTCTCACTCGCTCAAAAGCTTCACACTTAGTTAACTTTTGTGGGAATTTTTCCTTTGTATCCATCACAGAACCCTCAAAAGTAGCTGAGGCTTTTCTGGAACAGGAGTGGATCCAAGCCATGCAAGACGAACTTCTTCACTTCAAGCTGCATGACGTATGGGAGCTCGTCAAGCGACCAGATCCTCGCAAGCATAACATCATCGGCACCAAGTGGATTTTCCGAAACAAGCAAGATGAGGACGGTCAAGTGGTGAGGAACAAGGCACGACTTGTAGCCCAAGGCTACACTCAGGTTGAAGGAATAGATTTCGATGAAACTTTTGCACCTGTTGCTAGACTTGAAGCTATTCGAATTCTACTTGCTTATGTAATCATCATAACATCATCTTATATCAAATGGATGTGAAAAGTGCAATCCTCAATGGTAAGCTTGAGGAAGAAGTATATGTTGCTCAGCCCCCAGGTTTTGAGGATCCAAAGAATCGAGACAAAGTCTTCAGACTCAAAAAGGCTCTGTATGGCCTCAAGCAAGCCCCTCGGGCATGGTATGATACATTGAAGGAATTCCTCATGAAGAAAGGCTTCAAACCTGGTTCACTCGATCCAACTCTTTTCACAAAATCATATGATTATGAACTGTTTGTATGTCAAATATATGTTGATGATATCATATTTGGCTGTACTGACAAAAGATACAGTGATGAATTTGCCTATATGATGAGTGAAGAATATCAGATGTCTATGATGGGGGAACTGAAATTCTTCTTAGGTCTTCAAATTCGTCAACAAAGCAATGGAATCTTCATATCACAGGAGAAATACCTCAAGGATGTTCTGAGAAAATTCGACATGCATGAATGCAAAGGTGCCAAGACTCCAATGCCTACCAACGATCACCTCGGCACTGATGAAAATGGTAAAGATTTCGATCAGCACGTATACCGTTCTATGATTGGTTCTTTATTGTATCTATGTGCATCTAGGCCAGACATAATGCTTAGTGTTTGCATGTGTGCACGTTTTCAAGCAAAACCGAAGGAATCACACCATAAGGCTGTGAAACATATTCTTCGATACCTAGCTCACACACCAACACTAGGATTATGGTATCCCAAGGGCTCCAATCTTCATCTGGTAGGGTATTCAGATTCAGACTATGCTGGTGACCGTGTGGATCGCAAGTCAACTTCTGGCACATGCCATTTCCTCGGAAGATCACTGGTTTGCTGGTCCTCAAAGAAGCAGAACTGCGTATCACTCTCCACTGCCGAAGCTGAGTACATTGCTGCTGGTTCTTGCTGTGCTCAATTACTATGGATGAAGCAAACCCTCAAGGACTACGGCATCAACATGAAGAATGTGCCTCTCTACTTTGACAATGAGAGTGCAATCAAGATTGCCTACAACCCAGTACAGCACTCGAAGACCAAGCACATCCAGATTCGTCATCATTTTCTTCGGGATCATGTCCTCAAGGGCAATATCCTCATCGACCATGTGAAGACTGATGATCAACTGGCTGATATCTTCACTAAGCCCTTGGATGAGAAAAGGTTTTGCAAGTTGCGGTGTGAGCTAAATATCTTAGAGTATTCAAATGTTTTGTAAAAACATGCACACATCCTAACACTTATGCAAAGTTAATGACTTAGATGTGCAACACATGATGAAACGATTTTCTTCAACCAATGAAGAAAGTCACTCTGAATGTGAAGAAACTAACGAAGAAATTGATTCTCAGGGCCCTACGACAATTGTACGCGGCGTCTGTAATCAACATTCTTATATGGTGGGCAACGCCACCGCCCAATGTGAAATTCCTCAAGTTGATTTTCTTCAAATGATCAAATTCCTCACAATGCATTTTTCTTCAAAATAGCTGTTCTTCATTGTGATGATCCATTGCAAAATCTTCAAAAACACTTGATGACTTTCATTTGCCTAGGTAGACTGTGATTTCTAGTCCTCAACAGCATTCACTTATTGCTATTTCTTCAAGTTGATGTTTCTGCTAAGTGAATGTGATCAGACCCTATTTTCCCTCTATGCTATACTTATCCAGTCTATTCAATTCTTCATATGCGTTCTACTTGAAACTTTGTTCAAAATCCTCACTGCATCCTTGTCAGCTGATGATTTTGTAACGAAAATCCTCAAATCTTCGAAAAATTGTTTTCTTCAAAGGAACAGTAACTGAACCCCCACTTCCCACGATTGGATAGCCACGATCTCCACTATCTCCACCACATCGTACGGGAGCTACACGTCTCCTGCGGAGACGTAGAGGCAAGGGCTATTCGGTTCAAAACTTTCGCGCCAAACAGTAACTTTCGAGCTATAAATATGTCCTTAACCCCCTCGGTATCATCTTCTTCGCCTCATCGCTCTCCTGCCACAGCACACCGAACCCTAGCGCCACCGCTGGTAGTCTTGTCGCCGGCAAGGAAGAGCTTCACTGCCTCAACCTTCTCGCCGCCAGGATCACGCCGGAGTCGGAATATCTACGTCCGCCGCCGCCGTAGACGTCCTCTGCTGCCAAGTTAGGGTGCATTGGACACTTGACCGAAGAGCCTCTCCAACACCACCTTTTTGTGTTCTTTGTTCGCACCTTCCAGGGTAATTATATCCCATTTTTACAACAGATTAGATCTAAAATTTTACCTCTCCCATGTGAAATCTGTTTTTCCTCAAGATACGATGCGCACATGATTCCTCAAACACTATCCATCTTCAAAATCATTGATGAACTAGCTAAGCATCTAAGATTTTCACGAGATTCCTCAATTGTGCGAATTTTCAGATCTGTACAACTCTGGAACCCAAGAACAGGATGCTTAAGCAAATTCCTCAACCACTGGTTATATTCCTCAAACTGTCAAACTTTTTCATATTCTTCAAATCTGAGAACGCATATGACCTCTCCAAATTCCTCGCAACTATACTCTGTTCACACGTACACACATGTCAGCTGATGAATCTCTCGGTTCTCATCACATTAACTCATTTGCAGCGTTTCTGGAAGAAACTCTTCAAGGCTCATCAGAATCCTCAAGAGTTCAAAATCCTCAGAAAGTTCCTCGTCTGAAGAAAATGGAGGAAGAAAGGAACATAAGGGAGGAAAGAAACTGGAGCAGAACACAGCTGTTGATATTCCTGATGACATATACCTCGACTATTGCACGCCTGATGATGAACCTGAGACTATGCCTAAAAGGAAGATTAGGCTGCAGAAAATTGAACGCAGATGGGCAAAGGAGTGGAAGCAGTACAGGTTTGTGACTCCAAAATATGCGAAGAAATTCGCTTTGAAACCTCCTGGCAGAAGGGCCCCACTTGAGGATCATCAAGTAGCTCATCCCTCAAGTCTTATGACACTTGATGACTACCCAGATGAAAAAGAAAGGCATCTGGCCAAGCTCAAGAAGCAAGCAGAAACAGCAGTGAAGAAATTTATTGAATCCTCAGCTGCTGCCTCCGGTGCTGCTCATTCCTCAGCAACAGAAACCTCAGGCTCCGAGATTCCTCAACCAAAGTCTGTGCCAACAAAGCCAAAAGCTTCAAAACCCCGAGAGAAGTTTGCACAGACTTCTGTCACCAAACCCTCAGCTCCAAAACCCTCGGTTCCAAAACCGTCCACACCAAAACCATCAGCGCCAAAACCCTCAGCACCAATCGCATCTACACCAAAGTCCTCAGCTCCACCTCAGAAGCCAGTACAGAAGAAAGTCGTGAAGACTACGACTGCCAGCTCTAGCTCCTCACTCCCAGCTGCAACTAGCTCGGAGACAAAGTCTTCAACACCTCTTTTGAAGACTTTGACAACAACTGAACCTGCACCTCTGCCCAGCCCCAGCAAAATCATCATAGTCCCGTCTGCATCAGAGGGAAGTGAAGAATATGATGATGAATCTCTGGAAGCCATCATCAGGAACAAGCAAGAAAGGGTAGCGCAAGCATCAGGCAGTGCTATTCCTCTGGCGATGGACCCCAAGGTCCTCCTCGACTTCATCAATGTGTGGTATGAAGACCCAAACACACCCATTGATGATTTGAAACTTCCTCCTGGTGTCAGCCACATGGTGGCTACCTTCATAAACGAAGCCAAGTGGAAGGAACAGAAGGCCAAGCAGCCAAAAATTGCAAAGGCTAGAAAGGAGAAATTCCTCAGGAAAAATGTTCTCAAACTGACGCCTGAAGCATTGGTGTCCACCCAGGCTGAGTTGCAAGTCTTGACTGACAAGTGTGAGAAACTGTCAGATCGCACAAGCATCAAACGGAATTTCATCAAGCTAGCCACTAGTGCTGTTGATGACTACAACAAACGTCACCCCCACCAGCACCGACTCCTCAGCCCCTGGTTGAACAGCCAGAAGATGCATCTCCTGTTGAGGAGGAAATTCCTCAAGCTGAGGAACAACACCAAGAGCGCCGTGCTGATGAGCCGGCCATTGAAGAAATCATCACTAAGACCGCTCCTGATGAAACTGCTACTGCTCCAGCTGCTTCGCCAAAGCAGGCTGATGACTCTGTTCCAGCTGGTTCCTCACTGCCAGCTGAAGAATCTGTTGAGAAATCACCTTCACCAAAAACTTCAAAGGTGAAGAAGTTAATCCCGTCTGCATCAGACGCGAAAAAGACAAGGGCTGCTGAGAAGGAAGCGAAGAAGAGAAAAGCTTCCTCAGCAGAAGAAAAGATTGAGGCTAAACGCCTCAAGGAAACTGAAGAATTTGCCCCTCTAGACCCGGTGCCTCTTAATGTTGCACCCTCATATGAAATGGTCGTCATTGGTGACCACACTACAAGGGCAGATGAGGAAATGAAGGATGCTGCCTCTGAGGAGCATACTGATGAGGAAATACAAATTGATGACAGTCCTCAACCTCATATTCCTCAGAAAGAGACTACTCAAGCTTCAGCTGCAGCAGCTGATGAATCTGCTTCTGCCACCAAGTCCGCTGATGAAAATCAAGCTGAAGAAAATGTCCAGTCTGAGCAGGCTCCTCTCACTGAACAGGCTGACCAAACTCCTCAAGATGAGAAGGATGAAGAAATTCCTCAGCCTGATGCTCAGCCAGAACAAGAAATTCCTCATCCTGAGGAAACTGCTGAAGAAAATGTTCCCGCCTTTGACAATGAATTCATTGTGCTCAACCCAGAGACTGCCATGGTTGTTTCCCCTCCCATTCCTCAGCACAATCTCAATCCAGTTCAGCGCCTGCCATCCTCAAAGAGGCCAAAGTTTCAGAAAGAGAATTTCTTTGAGGAACGCATGTATTTCATCGGAGAGAATCCTTATGACAAGCCTCAAATGAGGCATCTAAAGTTTTGGACAAGGACTCAAATGAACTACTATGCTTCTGTGCTCTGTGGCCGCAACAAGATATTCCAGCACAGGCACATTCCTCATGATGAACTTGAAGAGATTCCCTGCATGGAACCAGTCCTCAGTGTACTACATGATGCAGGTTTGCTCCCTATGTGCTCCGACATATCAGATTGGAATAGTGAGCTAATTCTTCAATTCTATTCAACTATGCACATCTCGGGCAATGCTGATGACATCAACACTTGGGTGTTCGACTGGATGACCCAAAATACTCACTACAAGGCTCCAGCGTCTGAACTCCTCAGAGAACTGCCCGTACCAATTCCTTCAGAAGGGGCAGTGAAGCTTTATGGTGAGCGTGAGCTGCCAAATGGAATGATGGAAGTCCTCATGAAGCCTTTGGCTGCAGGAAAACCCTCAAGAACCACATTCCTCGTCCATGAGCTCAAGTACACACCCCGGTCTGTCTACCGCATTCTCTGCAGCATGCTAGCGCCAATCAAAGGCCATGATGATGACGAAGATGTCGTCGGCCTCATGAAGAATATCCTCTTCAACATCATTAGCGGTATCCCCATGAATATCCATGATTTCTTCTTGAGAACTTTGGCTGACAATGCAATGTGCCCATATGATCACAAAATTTATGCACCATGGATCATGAGATTCCTCAAGACAAGGACATGCATCAACTTTCACGCAGATTTCCAGAACCATGCTGGTTATATGCCTCCTATCCGGGTCAACAAGAAGACTTTCGAGCCCATTGAGGGAAAAGGCAAGTCTGTAATTGATGAAGGAAGCAGGCCTCTTGATGGTCAATTTAAAGAACCAGACGCATATTCCTCATGGGACGACACTGAGACTCGTCCGCCAAGCCCAGTTCCTCCTCGCGTGCTAAACACCAGAGAGCTTCTTCTCAGTCTTCATCAGAAGGTGGATCACAACCACAAATGGGTCAAACGCCAGTTTGGTGCCATTGTGAAAACCCTGACTGGTCGTGGCCTCCCAAGAAGAAGTTCAGGCCCATTCCAGTGCCAGATCTTGAAGACAGCTCCTTCTCGTCCTTCAGCACCGCCGAATCTGATGAGCAACAACTTGACACCGCAACAGGCCCAAGGAAAAATACTACACCCAAGAAGCGCCAAGGATCTTCATCAACTGCCAAGCAATGATGTCTTCACGGGCGTTAGTCCTCAGTTTGTCCCTTTTTGTCACTTGATGACAAAGGGGGAGAAATTTGAGAGTTAGTCTTCAAACGGGAGTTATTTTTGGGGCTTATGAACTATATTTAAGTTACAAACTCTTGGCTCTTCTGAAGTTTTTATGTAATGAGTTGTAACTTAAGCCCGATGGTACTCTGACGTTTTCTTTTGAACATTTTTTTTTCCGCATGCTTATTCCTCAAGTTTTAATGCAAGCATGCAGGAATTCGTCAGATACCATTTGCCATCATGCATCCTCATTTTTTATGATATGTTATATGTATGCATGATTTACAAGATTCAGGGGGAGATCTCCATGATATAAATCATCAATGTGCATATGCTATAAAAGCAAAATCCTCAAGGTATGCACCTCTTCAGGGGGAGTCTCTGTGAATCTTGTCTTCAAATTCCTCAATTAAGCATTTACACTTCACATGTTTATTCCCTGTTGAAGACTTAACCTAATTGTCATCAACCACCAAAAAGGGGGAGATTGTAAGTGCATCTAGTGCCCCTTAGTGATTTCGGTGGTTTGAAGACTTATAGGTTAAGTATCTAATGTGTTTATAAGTGTACACAGGATCTATAAGTCATTGAGGAGTTTGAGATATTTGAAGAATATCGACCCCTAAAAATATATGTCTTCAGTTGAAGAAATTGGTCTGAAGCTGAAGAAATGAATCGCGAAGAATTTGCGATGAAATTGATATTCCTCATGAAGATCTTGATATTGAGAAGATCGATGGTTCCTGAAGAAAATCGTTCTGAAGAAATTGAAGCATGAAGATTTACGTTTTCTCTTTTACTTTCTTCGCATTTGATGAATAGGAACACCGTACTGTTAAAGGGGGTCAAAGTAACGCTATGGAATGAATTTCCTCATGATGCTCAACCCAAGCCAAATCCTACCAAAAGCCTCAAGTGAGGAATATGAGTGACATGAGGACTCTCACAGTTGAGAGTCCCGACCGTTTCGATAAGCCACGCCAAGTCACTGATCTTATGCACTCCAACGGTCATATTATTTAAGGGTATTAATGTCAAATCATGTCGGGATGCTCCCAGGCTATAAATAGCCCCCCCCCCCACAACCACTAGCTGGTTGGCTGCTCCGTTAGAAACTCACACTTGTCATAAGAGCAACCCAAATTCCTCAGAGCTTTCGAGAGTAAATCATCAGTGAGGAAATACACCACCCACCGAAACCACAAACCAAACCTAGTGATTGAGCATCACTGAAGAAGTTGTTCCTGTGTGGGACTGAAGCCTTTTACCTTTGAGGACTGTGCATCCTCCAGACGGTTAGGCGTCATGGTCTAGAGCAATCCAGCAGTCAATTGTGGATCGCCGGGTGACCGAGTTTGTGAGGGTTTGGAAGTCTGCCCTGAAGACTTACCACGAGTGTTGGGCGAGGACTGTGTGTCCTTAGCTCAAGGAGAATACGGTAGGGACTGTGTGTCCGGGGACTGGGTGTCCTTTGGTTTCAATACCAAGCCGCTCCAAACCAGATGTACAACTGTCACAGCAGTTGGAACTGGGTCATCAACAACACTCTTCACCAAGAATCGGGTTCTAATTCCTCAACTCTTTACTTTATCTGTATTATGTGTTGATGACTTTCACTCTGACTGTTTGAAGAATTTGCTGAAGACTTTCTCTAAATTTACTCAACCCCAAATTCTTCACTTGAGTTAATCATCATCTGTATTCTGCGTGCCTGCTTACTATGCAATCTGTTTTCACATTCTTCACTCTGTAATACTGCTATTGTGAAAGTTTCCACGTCTGATCCGTAACCGTTTCCGCTGTAAGTTAGTCATCAGTGAGGAATTTCCTCAAAAGGAATTTCCTCAGTGATGAAATTCTAAAAATCTCCTATTCACCCCCCTCTAGTCGATATAACGCACTTTCAGACAGGCATACATAACCCAGGAAAGCAGGTGTCGGTCATCAGCGTGTGTAGACGAGTCGTAGCAAGCTACAAGGACTCCATTACACCGCGTGGCATTTCCCTGAGGGGACAGACACAGCAGCAAAGAAGGATACATGCCGGTCAATCAATGTGTTCCGAGCAGTAGCAAACTACCAAGGCTCGATGGAATCACAAAGAGGCATTTCCCTGTAAAGAGTACTACTAAAGGCAAACAACTAGGTGTCGAATCCCACACATATAATGCATTTCAAACATACACACATTATGCACGATATGTGTAGATACAACATGGCATCACAACATAACTCTATGACTCAAGCATAAGAGTCAACATAGTATGATATTACAAACAGGGGTCTCGTGACCCGACACTCAAGTCATACAAACAACAAGCGGAAGCAATCATGTCTGGTTACACACATATACTAAAAGTGGCTAGAAGAGCCTGAAAAGCTACTACGACCCTACCAAAGGAGCCAAACCTCTGTCTGGGATTCCCAAGCTATTCCGGTCAACATCGAACACATCGCGTAGAACCTTTTAATGGGTCTAAGTCTTCTCTGCAAAAACATAAATAAAGCAACCGTGAGTACAAAGGTACTCAGCAAGTCTTACATCAGAACTATCTACATATGCATCATGTTTCAATGAAAGGATTATGGGGTTTGATTGCAGCAAGCCAGCTTTGACTCTTGGCTAACCTGTACTATGACTACAAGTTATTTCTTTGAGCTGGGATAGCGCACATGAGTCCACATATTCACCAATTCAATACACCACTATGGATCCACTCTCGACTCCCTACGAGAAGGCCTTCCATAGCACTCACACATATCTTGCATGTTTTAGAGTATCCATTTAAGTTGTCTATGTACCACGTAATGTTTCCAAGTAGTCCATAACCGAGGACGCGGCTATTCGAACAGATTAAATCACCCTGCAGGGGTATACTTCTTCACACATGCTCCCACCACTTAGCACCATATGCACGTCATGCATCTCGGCAACCTTCAAGCGGAAGCACTGGCGTGGGTGTCGGCCACGACCGTTAACCACACAAGACCCTAGTCCAGGTTTATCGCCTATTTGAGACTGAACCCGCAAGGAAGTCCGGTCGAGGTTTCCTCTACGGCCCCAAACGATGCGCACAGGGTTCCCAAGCCCACCATCCGGGTGCCACTTGGTACACCGTGGCACTGTGTATCTACCGCCGAGAAGCCTACCCCGTCGGGCAGAGCTAAACACGGCCGCCAACACTTTTCCTACAAACACCAGAAACTAATTGCAACTCCTGGACAGGGATCTAGGCAATTAATAAGCCGAGCGGGGTCATATTTCAGGGCCCAATGCATGGTAGTATCTTGTCTTGGATAACATACACAGAACTCAGTTCTTAAGGACGGTCCCAATGAGACAACCCACCATGTACTCCTACATGGCCTCTCATCGCTACCTTTGCCGAATCGGATTCACACTTTTACTCTCACACTGTAGGACATGAACACAACCATTCTGATTCATCATCGAGATGGATCAGACCCGACACGACTCTAAGCATAGCAGGCATTGTAAACAAGCATGGATGAGTAAGCACAACAAGGCTCAAGAAGTTGCTACTCATGCTAAGTGGTTTCAACTATTTACTGTGACAAAATCAGGTCATGCAGAGGAATGGGTTCAACTACCGATAACATGTACAGTTTAATCGTGTTTGTCCTAATGCGGTAAAAGAGAGCAGGAGCGAGGGAGTGGGTTTATTTCAATATGCTCAAGGGGGGTTTGCTTGCCTGACACGTCTGAAGATAGCAATGAGTCTTCATCAATGTCAAGGATCACATCGTCGGAAACATCGTTTAGCGAGGGGGAACAACACCGACAAATAAGAAAGAACAACAATTACTTCACGGAAATGCAACACTATGATGCATGCTCAAGACATGAAATGAAAGGTGGCAGGGCTAATGTGGCTATCATTTCTTAAGTTGAAGTTGGTTTGAATTAGGATCCAAACATCACTTCAGGCCGGGTATCTTTCCAAGTACCTTATAATTGATTCGACCTGATGCTCATAACAAATTGTTCCAACATGTACGGAGTTAGTATTTTGAGGTGCTGATTTGCATTGACCAATATTTGGTCATAACAATTGAAGTGGAATTCAAATAGGGATCAAAGTCCAACTTCAAACTATTTATTAAATTTACCCTATTCATCATTTGGCCTATTTGGTGATGTTAACTTTTTAAAACCAGCATGAAAATGGCATAATCAGATTCCTTACATTTTTCTGATCGTTTTTCATATATAAATTATAATCATGAGACTTATATTTTATTTTCTATGATTTTTAAAAGATTTCAACATTTTCTGGAATTTCCTGAGTTTTATTAATCCAGAAATGCTTTATTACGTCATCATGATGTCATGGTGAGGTCAGCACGTTAACTCACCTGGTCAAAGTCCAATATGACGTGTGGGGTCCACACGTCAGTGTCACATGTAATTAACACGGTTAGATTAATCCTAATTTTTAATTTATACGCATTGGGGCCCACTGTTAGTGGCCTTGGGGTTAATGAATAGCGTCATTAGGGGCTAATCTAACCCCTGACCGGTCGGGCCCACATGGCAGTTGCTCGGGCCGGCGGAGCTCGTTGCCGGTGGCCTCTGACCACGGCGGCATCCACCTGACACGCACAGGGGCGGCAACTGAGGCCATTGGGGGCATACCCCCGGCTTAGCCGCGTCGAGTGGGGGGTCTGGGTGTCTGAGGGGTAGCCGGAGCTCGCCGAGCCGAGCCCGTGGCGGCGGCCGGAGCTCGACCGTGGAGGAGTAACGGCTATGGCTTGCAAGAGGAAAGGGGAGCATGCGGAATCGATGGAGAAGCTCACGGGGAGGCTGATGACAGGCTGAGAAGGCTTGGAGGTGCACTGGACATCGCGAATCAGGGCCGGCGGCCTTTGGTTGCTGGAGGTGGAGACGACAATGGTGGCAGCGCCAGGGAGGCTCCGACTTTGATTCCGATGGCGAGGAGGAGCAGGGCGATGAGGCCGCTCTGTTGGGCGCGATAGGGAGGTGTGGGGGTGGCCGGAGGTGAGGGGGACGATGGCGACAAGCTCGCACAGAGCTCGGCCATGGCGAGGGAGGGGTAGAGGGCGAAGGGGAGAGATAACGGGGAGGAGTGGAGGGGTGGCTTCGATCCAGACGGCTCTGGCGAGTCCATCTAGGTCGCCAGCGTGATGGGAGGGAAGTAGGAGGTGGCCGGGGACGTGGCACGCTCGTCGGCGCATCAGGCACGCACCTGGTTCTCCTCCTGGCAGGAGGAAGAAGACAACGGTGCCCCTGGTGGGTTGGCCTCTTCTGGGCTAGGTGAGCGCAGGTTAATTCTTCCTTCTCTTATTTTTGTTTTGTTTTCTTTCCAATTTATTATTTCTGTTATTATGTGGTTGTGCAAAAATACTAAAGGGGAAAATCCTAGTATTACTATGGGATCAGAATATATTATTTCCAAGCTCCATAATAAGTTTCAGCATTTTTGAAAAGACTAAAAATATTTATAGCAATTTAGTTATCATTTTCAGATGCAATTATGATTAAATTAAAATGACAAAAATGTTTTTAAAAAGTTCATCACCTCTCGTATGTTGTTTCCAACATTTACCGGAAAGGGTGAACATTTTTTAAAACCAATTGGGTTCATATTGAAAATATTTTTTGTTGAACTATTTGAGTTTCATTTAGTGCTAGGGTTTGATCATCCCCATTTCGAATTAAATTAAAAATAACATGATGCAAGGTGATGATGCAAATGATTGCAACAAATTATTCTAGGGTTGTGACAACTCACCCCCACTAAACAAGAATCTCATCCCGAGATTCAGGCGTAGTCGGGAGGATGAAGAGGGAACACTAAACTATTACAATCTTCACGATCCATTTGCTCCTCCCAAGGACGTTGATTCATCGCACCGTGTTGATCTTGACATCTTTGTCCTTGAGGTCTTCATCTAGCTTGACGACAAAAGAACAGGGAGACGGCATAAGATTCGATCACCTCGAAGATCGACCAACTCAAGATCTACTCATAGAATGAGACGTAGGAACGTCCCTTGAGCTGAGACACAACACACATGACAGAAATGAGGAAGTGAGGCATAAGACAAAGGTTCAATTGGTAGGCAACAAATCCACACTTAAGACAGATGGTGACGAGGTTTTCAAAGTAGCGAGGATTTTGTTACCCTTCATACCATAACGGGGCACCTTAGGAAGGTGACTCTTAGAGTTATTCCCCTCAAATGGCAAAAAGAATTACTTTTGATCCTAAGATCATTGAAACTCTTCATACCAGAGTAAGGCAATTCACAATTAATTGTTGGAGGAATTTTGAAAGAATGGCATACTCAGGTTGGAAAGAAACTAGGGTTATAGAACAACTCAGCGAACGGAAGGCACATTCCATTTATTACCGAGGATATAACCTAGTGTGTGAGCGTGTTCTCAAGAACTTGAGAATTTCCATATTCATCAAAGTTTTACCAATATCTGTGCCAAGATCTTGGTGACACATCATACTACTATAATGAACAGTGATAGAGGATGCAGATGCAAGGGAAGACAACACTTCCTCAGGTTTCACCTTAGCTCTGCCAAGGGAACGAAATCTGGTTGATCGACCGAGAGACATTTAGCACTCCGCTTCTAATGTTCTCCTTGATGTACTAGCACAACCCAATTATAAGTCATGCTTTATATCTAGCACATCAAATATAGATCGGACTTCGGGCTCAAAGGGGATCCATGAGGAACAACTTATAAAATAGGTCATACAAAACCTCACGGGGAGATGGCTAAGATTGCTGATACAAGATATTATAATATCAAGTCTTCCGGCTAGGTGTGTTAGCCATTTCACCACTTTACCGGGTTACATAGAGACCAATATTATAATTCTTGGGGAAGTTCCAACCATTATAACTGCCTGAGATTCAGCTCCGGTTGGTGCCACGATGCTTCAGACTCAACATGTCCAAAAAGCAAATATTACCTCACTCGTTGATTTCCTCAGAATCATCCCCGAGCCAGCTGATCCATCAGATGTACCATAAGAACCATCAACTGACAGCGCCACCATTCCATTCGGAGGAGGATGCCATGGTAACCTTGGTGCCGATTTGCACGGGAGGCGGATCAGATCAGGATCCACAGGCGCTTTCCCTTTAATGATGTCCTCCACCCTGCTTGAGATCTGGGAATAGGTACTGTAGTAACTCTGCAGGAATGAACAAGATACATCTTGCGGTGGAGGATCCTTACCATGTAGAATTTCGTTCCTAACATACCAGGAATGCCAGAGGACCATGATGATTCTGCTGCGAACAGAGGCGTGTGATTCTTCGAGGAGCTGAAGGAGCCATTCTTTGCATGTCCATTTGATCAGAGACCTATCAGGCAATGCCCAGTAAAGGCGCATTACGTCCCACAAGGCGGCAGCATTCGGGCAAGCGAGAAGAGCATGAAATGATGATTCCTGCTCCCGATCACATACTTGGTAGAAGCCATTCAGATCAAAATGCCGCCTCTTTTTCTCAGCGTCTGTAGGAAGGGATCCCGAGACAACTTGCCAGGCAAATATCTTTAGTTTTGGAGGAACCTCTGCGCCCCATATTAGCCTCCAAAGTGGTTTATCCCCAGCTGGGTTTGCACTAGATGAACCTGGATTGAACTGATCATAGTGAATCGCCATCGCTACATGATATGCACTCTTCACTGTCAATACCCGTGATCTCTCCCATGGCCAAGAAATAAAATCCTCCCACAATCTCGGAGACGTTCTGATCTTTAAGATGCATTCCACATCCGGTTGCCAGAAGTGTTGACGGAGCAGCTCCACCCTGCAACAACCATGATCATCCAGGAGATCGCTCCCTCGGTTTAACCAGCAGTTCCGCTTTGGTGCGATGGGTGTAAGCGGCGTCCCCCTGGGGATCCAAGGGTCCCTCGT
Organism: Hordeum vulgare subsp. vulgare; assembly: GCF_904849725.1. Taxonomy (NCBI): domain Eukaryota; kingdom Viridiplantae; phylum Streptophyta; class Magnoliopsida; order Poales; family Poaceae; genus Hordeum; species Hordeum vulgare. Next base: position 136,816,227 of record NC_058518.1, read on the forward strand.
AACCCTGATATTAGATCCATTACCCACCCTCCATAGCATTCCTTTCTTAACAAGTTCAAGACCACGCCAAACTACCGAAGCATTCCCAGTGAAAACCGTGTCAACCAAGTTCCCATTAGGATAATATTTAGCACGAAGGAGCGATGCGCACAGAGAAGTTGGTGTCATCGATAAACGCCACACCTGCTTGGCTAACAGGGCTCGGTTATAGGCCCTCATGTCACGAAACCCTAGTCCACCCTGAGCTTTCGGTAGGATTAACTTATCCCAAGACATCTATGCCATTTTCCGTCGCCCCTTCTCCACCCCCACCAATATTGCCGAATCATTTTGGTAAGCTCATCGCACACCGAGAAGGGGAGTTTGAAAATGCTCATAACATACACTGGGATAGCTTGCGCCACCGCCTTGATCAACACTTCTTTACTTGCTTGCGAAGCATACTTTTCACTCCATTCAGTTAGCCTGTTGCTTAAGCTTGCTTGTAAGGATTCAAATCTGCCTTTACGCATACGCCCATCCGAAACGGGGAGACCCAGGTATTTAGCTTCGAACTCCTGTTGGGTTACTTGCAGAATACCCTTAATCTCATCGACCACCAGCGGCGCACAACTTTCTTTGAACAGGATCGAGCATTTGGAGGGATTGATGAGCTGTCCCGTTGCAACAGCATATGTATGTAACACATCCTTGATGATCGTAGCTTGGTCTACCGAAGCACGGAAGAATAGGAGAGAGTCATCCGCGAATAATAGGTGAGATATAGCTGGTGCACCCCGACATATTTTCAGTGGTTCAAGACCTCGTTCCAGAACCGCCTCATGTAGGAGGGAAAATAGTGCATCAGCGACGAAGAGGAACAGAAAAGGGGACAGTGGGTCACCTTGCCGAAGACCTCGGGAGGGAGAAAATTGATGCAGAGATTTCCCATTGAACTTCACTGCGAATTTGACCGAGCGCACCGATGCCATGATCCTGATAACCCATTCACTTGCAAAACGCCCCTTCAATAAGGCCCGTTCCAGGAAGTCCCAATCAACATGATCATATGCTTTGGATAGGTCCAGCTTGTAAGCGCAGTAGTCATTCCGTGCAGATCCTGTTTGGAGATGATGCAAACACTCGAAAGCAATGATAGAATTACCAGAGATCAGCCTACCAGGGATGAAGGCACTCTGATTTACCGAGATGAGCTTAGATAAGCAAGGTCGAAGCCTGTTCACCATACACTTGGACACCACCTTGTATATGACATTGCACAAAGAGATAGGACGGAATTCCTTCAGGGAGGCAGGGTGCTGGACTTTAGGTATAAGAACGATGAGAGTCTCATTTACACCCTCCGGCATTACCCCCAACAAAAAGAAAGCTTGAACCGCCTTCACAACATCGTCTTTCATCACCCCCCAGTTCTGCTGATAAAATCTCGCAGGAAACCCATCTGGCCCTGGGGCTTTCAATGGACCAATCTGAAACAGAGCATCTGAAATTTTCTTTTCTGAATAGGGAGCAAGTAGTTTCTCATTCATATCATCCGTAACTTTAGGCACGATTTTGTTTAACATAACGTCCGGTGTTAGCGTTGGGTCCTTGGTATACACTTCCTTAAAGTAAGAGGATGCCATCCGTTCCATCTCCGATGGAGCCACACACCACGACCCATCATCTTTTTGAAGTCTCCGGATGTTATTTCTCCTTGGACGCCACACCGCCTGATGATGAAAGTGTTTAGTATTGCGATCGCCTTCCTTCAGCCAGGTTATGCGGCTGCATTGGAGCCACATCATCTCTTCTCTATAAAGCAATTCATCCAAGTCTTCCATTTTCCTTTTTACTTGCATCCGATCGGCATTATTGAGCTGCAAGGACTCAAGCTCACCGCGAAGCTTCATGATTTGTCTCTCCACATGACCAAAGTTTTCCTTACTCCACTTACGAAGATCAGACATGACCGATTTTAACGAAGCTGCAATGTTCCCCAGATCACCAGAAGGTTTCACTTTGGCCCAAGCCGCCGCGATAACCTGGGAAGGACGGCAATCTCGTTCCCACATGATTTCATACTTGGGATACCCCTTCCGTCGTTCGTCAACCACCTTCTCCAGATGCAGGAACAGGGGACAATGATCAGATCTTGGAGAAGTTAAGTGATGCTCTTTAGCATAAGGAAACAAATCCCGCCAATCATCCGAAGCACACACCCTATCCAGACAGACCCGAGTATTACCAAGCCCTAGGCGACCATTATCGTATGTATATGGCACTCCAGAGAACCCCAAATCTATCAGCTCACATAGTTCTAGGGTATCCCGGAAAGCTTCCATTTGATTTTCACGTCTAGTCGTCCTGGAAAAGTGCTCACGCTGCCAAAGGGCTTCATTAAAATCCCCCCACCATCCAGGGCAGACTAGACACACCCCTGAGTCTGATCAAATGATTCCACATGCATTGCCAATTCTCCACACGAGGCTCCCCATAAATAAAGGTTGATCTCCACTGCTTCCCTGACCCTTGATGAGTGATAGAAACATCAATGTAACGCTGGCACGAATCTAAAACAGTGACTTGATAGGATTCCTCCCAGAACAAGGCCAAACCATAACTATGACCAATACAGTCAACACCACTAAAATCCTTTAAACCTAACCTCCACCTGAGACTCTCAATTTTTTCACAGGTTTGTCTTGTTTCAACCAGGAAGACAAAGCTTGGGGAGTGGGCTTTTACAAGAGCCCCAACTTCACAAACTGTTCGGCGGTTCCCCGCCCCCAGCAGTTCCAGAATAAGTGACTCATTGGTACTGGCGGCGCTCCATGTGGGAGCCCGCCGATAGATTATCCGAGTTTGTTTGAGCATCATCTTTCTTTGCACGTTTACTATCTGAACTGGTTGTTGGAGATTCTAGGTTTGCCATGTCCTCCCATCTGTAATCAACAGAGGTTTCCCACCCTGATTAGGCTCCAGCACTTCGTCATGTTCCACTAGTAGACGCTTGCGAGCTGATTTATCCACCTCCATGGCCAGCGGGTGGTTCTTCTTTACAGGGCTAGACGCGGTATCTTTCAACTCCCTGTCGAGGGGCGATGCAACTTTGCAGGTCGACACCTTGGCGGCAGGGGGGTCTGGTATAGGTTTGTTAGAGCGGGCCTGTTCCCAGTCGCCCTTGAACTTCCCCGGGGGATCGGCATATAGATAGTCACCAAATTTGAGATCCCGTTCCTCATACACGCCATTACCACATTCCTTGTGATCATGACCAATAATACCACAAGCTTTGCGAAACCTTGCTAACTTCTCATACCTGACAGCATAGACTGACCTCACCTTACCTTTGACAATGCTCACAAATTTCGTGAGGGGTTTCCTGACATCATGCTTCACCCTAACACGGATGTAATCACCAGTGGAATTACCTGATATTCTAGTTTCCAATATTTCCCCTGACGATCCGAGCAGTTTTTCAACCACATCCACTCTACAATACCCATCCGGGAGCTTATGGATCTGGAGCCATATGGGCATATGAACCATAAGAACATCTGTTGCCTCAGAATAGCCATCATAAGGAGCAAATATCACAGCCATATTGCGGAATAGCCACGGTCCTTGGGACATGATCCAGTCCCAGTCACCAAGGCATTGGGCTTGGATCACAAATAGGTTGCCGCCGATGGGGCGGAATCTGACGGGTTTAGCCGTGTTCCAAGCAGCTCTCATATCCTTGAAAAACGAAGCCTGACTAAAGTTCTTGTATGTTTGAACCCTTAATAGGGCAAGCCATGGAATCTCATCTGCTAGATCCGGAGCTTCCTCTTCCACGATCACATCATCGAACTCTTCCTCATGGAGATCCAGCTTCTCGAAGAAATCACCTAGTTCCCCGTCTTATTTTCCCTGGGAACCGAGGTTTGTCGAGGAGAACGCATCCGGTGCCGATGCCATGGCGCAGCACAAGAGAAGAACCTCCGCCGAGAACGCAGAGGCGTCAAGGACGAAGGGGAGTAGGCAACGGGATCGGGCAGGACGCAGGTGGAGGACCGACGGCAAACCAGGGCGGACGGAGGACCTACGGCAGGAGAGTCGCCGCAGGGATGTTAAACCCTAGCTGTCGCTAGGGGAGGACCGCTACGTGTCTTGTGATGTATCTAGATTGACCTCCTCTCTGTTGTATGCACATTTTCTTATGCAGGACAATATATGCATATTTTCCAATTCGTCTCATAATTAGGCCGTTAGGCCGAGAATATTATATGCTCACGCCTGATATTTTTTTACTTGGCAAGTACTTCCTTTTGTACGATGGGATTTACTCTCTCCGTTTATATGGAACAAAATAAATAAATATATACTTTATAATATATCTATGCATTCGTATGTAGTTCGTAATGTAAACTTAAAAGACTTGTATTTACCAACGAAGGGAGTCAGTTATTACTTTTTAATCAGCACATGCATTGTTTCTTTTGGTTCAGTATAGAGGATACCTTTGAGTGAGAGAGGACGCCTTACTTGTACGTGTCTAACCGGACATGCAAATGGTTTTTATTTCGGTGGAAATTTGGATGTGTAATCCTTTGTTAGCTTGGGCGTGAAGATTTTTTAGGTCTATGTACGTGTCTTCTTTTCTTTGCAAGGAGAAGGCATGTGTTTTTTCTTGGGATCTTCCACGTGGGTGTTAACGATTCCTTTTTTAATTGGACATGCCACTTTAATCAGCACATGCATATTTTTTACGTGCATCTAAGAAAACTATTTTTCGTGACTATTTTTTACATGCCAGTGCTTTGCCCCGGCACGTCGGCCGAAACTTTCGACCGGCCGCGCATGGATCGTACGATCCACTAACCCCGCGTGTGTGTACCGTTTGATCTCCATACAACATTTTTTTCTTTCGATGCAGCAAATTTCGGCGCGATGCAGCAATTTTTTTAACGGTTGCAATAAAAAATAAATTTTGTAGCAAAAAAAATATGTACGTGATCGTAGCAAAAAAACGAAGGTGATGGTGCGTGGTAGCAAAAGTCAAACGCCGATTATAACAAATATCTACGTGACTGTGTATGCAACTTTTTTAGTAAACGGTTACAGCAAAAAATAATGCCGATTATAGCAAAAATTAACACGATTGTAGGAAAAGTAAAAAATACCGATTGTAACGAAAAATCCGACGAACTAGAGTTGCAACCAAACGTATATACAACTTTTTACTGGAAAAATGTAGCAAAAAAAACGTTTGCAGCAAATATGACGCTGGTGGCAACAATTTAAACGAGAAAATGTTGCAATGCCAAGTCAGCGAGCGCGCGCGGTCGCGTTCGGCCGGCCGAATGGTTCCACCGGCGCACCGGCCAGAAACGTTTTCCATTTTTACATGTGTTTTTTTAAACACTATTTTTACATGAGTTTTTTTATAGTATTTTTACATGAGTTTAAACGAACTTTTTTGTGTGACGTTGGACGTGATTGTTAAGGACTCGTTTTTTTAATTGACTCCTTGTTTAGGTGTGAGTTTAATATTCTTCTTAAACTACGGCATGGCAACTGATTTTATGTGACTCTAGTTTAGGTGTGTTCCATGCTTTGCGTACCTTGTGATTCTTTTGATCACGCACGTTCAATCTCTTGCGTATGTGTCTTTTTCTCTAATGACAAGTCATGGAATTTTGGTAGATCTTGACCGTTAATTTTAAAATCTAGTGGCTATATTAATCTTTACCTAATAATAAAGAGGTTATCGCTTCTGTCGGAAAACCCGTCGAGGCATTTTTACAAAAAGGCCCTCCTCTTTTCTGGTAATGGAACCCGCAGTCCTGATAACGTTTCGTTTTTACAGAAACACCCCTATGCGATCCAGACCGTGTTCACCTTCCTCTTATCCACTCCCAGGTGACCCCATTGGGATGCGCTGCCGGCAGCTCGTGCCACCGGCCCACCCCCAGGTCGCCGCGTGCCGCTACAGTCATCCCGAGCAGAGGACAAGTAAAGAAGGAAGGAAACAAGAAAATGACACACAGTCGGAGGATTCGACTACCCCGCCGTGGATCCGGCCGTGGGCATTTGAATCGGCTCGAAGGCGAGGTTGTGGACACCAGCGGTCACGCAGGCGGGTCAGCAACTCTGACGTAGATCCGATGGCGGACGGGTCGAGACGGAGTGAAGACGACCTCCATTCACAGGCTCACTGAAGAAAACGTGTGAGAGAGATTAGTGAGAGAAGGGGAAGAGAGAGGATGAGAGAGGGGGCGGGCGTCCGCTTGGCCTGCTTGCGCGCGGTTGGAGGAGGCAGGGCCCTTACCTCGATCTTGCGCCACCATCCCTATGGTATGCGGAGGAAAGGAGGAGGGAAGAGAGATGCACGGAACTGGAGACAGGACGGAGAAGAGGAGAGAGTAGCACTGATGTATGGATATGGAGACAGGACTGGAATTTTTTTAACTGGTTGTCTATGGAGTTAATATAGGATGGTTTGTTGTCAGAGATCTGGTCGCTACTGGACTGAAGTCTGCACTCTTCTCCCCACGTTTTTCTTCCCTCACACAGACTGAACCACAAGGAGAGCAAAACCAGGAGGCGAAGTGACAGCGAAGGCGAACGCCCGTGAAGCCATGTCTCTCTTTTCCCCATGTCCAGCGCATGTAGACCCACCTGTAGAAATTCCTCTCTTCTTTTCCATGTTTAGTTGCATATTACTCTGGCACTTTTGGTCCCTTGTAATGTCATAGCATTCTGTGATATAATGAATATAAACAACTAGATGCTCCAAATGCACCTTCACGGCCGTCATTAGTGAGGGACTAGGAAGGAAGATTTGTAACAACAGTGTGGGATGCTGTGTTAAAATAAAGGTTATAGATATATGTGAGCATTGAGCCACATTTTTTTAGGTTAGGACATTATATTTGTGTCTCCCGTTGCAACGCACGAGTTCTTTTGCTAGTTTTAATGATGTGGATTCATGTGAAGGCTCGAAAGGCGCATTCAATTAGTAAATATAAGATTGACCACGTCATTGCACTCAAAATTAGCTTTCCAAAACTTACCTAATTAGTACTATATCATGCATTGTTATTGCCTTGTTGCAAACATGGGTAGCTTTCGAGTACATTCAAAGTGATCATTGGCTTGTGCTACGGCGACAAAAATCTTCCATCGTCTCTTGAGATTGCGTTGGTTCTTCCCTTGAAGAGCAAAGAGCGATGCAACACAGGAGCAGTAAGTATTTCCCTGAGTTTGAGAACCAAGGTATCAATCCAGTAGGACAATCTCGTCAAGTACAGAATACATGCACAAACACAAAAGAGCTAGCACCCAACGCTATAAAGGGTTTGTCAATCCCTTCAAGATTGATTGCAAAGTGAGATCTGAAGGCGGAAAGTGCAACGAAAAAAAGTGTAAGGCTGAAAATATGATGTGAAGTAGACCCGGGGGCCATAGTGTTCACTAGAGGCTTCTCTCAAAATAGCAAATATTACGGTGGGTGAACAAATTACTGTCGAGCAATTGATAGAACCGCACAAAATCATGATGATATCTAAGGCAATGATCATACGTATAGGCATCACGTCCGAGACAAGTAGACCGATACTTTCCGCATCTACTACTATTACTCCACACATCGACCGCTATCCAGCATGCATCTAGTGTATTGAGTTCATGACGAACAGAGTAACGCCTTAAGCAAGATGACATGATGTAGAGGGATAAACTCAAACCAATGATGAAAACCCCATCTTTTTACCCTTGATGGCAACAACACGATGCGTGCCTCGCTACCCCTTCTGTCACTGGGTGAGGTCAGCGCACGGTATGAACCCAAAACCAAGCACTTCTCCCATTGCAAGAATCATAGATCAAGCTGGCCAAACAAAACCCATAACTCGAAGAGAATTATAAGGATATGAAATCATGCATAAGAGAGATCACAAGAAACAAAAATAAGATTCATTGATAATCTGATCATAAATCCACAATTCATCAGATCTCGACAAACACACCGCAAAAGAAGGTTACATCAGATAGATCTCCATGAAGATGATGGAGAACTTTGTATTGAAGATCCAAGAGAGAGAAGAAGCCATCTAGCTACTAGCTATTGACCCGTAGGTCTATGGTGACCTACTCACGCATCATCGGAGAGGTCATGGTCTTGATGAAGAACCCCTCCGTATCCGAATCCCCCCTCCGGCAGGGCACCAGAACGTGCCCCAGATGGGATCTTGCGGAGACAGAAGCTTGCGGCGGCGGAAAAGTACTTTCGATGATCTCCTGATTTTTTTGGAATTTTGGGAAATATATAGGCGGAAGACCTAGGGCAGAGGTGGCCCAGGGAGCCCACAAGCCTGGGAGGTGCGGGCCCCCTTGGCCGCGGCTAGGGGGCTTGTGGGGTCCCTGACGGCCCCCTACCTTGGTTCTCAAGTTCCCCAATCTTCTTCTGTTTCGGAAAAAATCTTTTTGGAAGTTTCGTTCCATTTGGACTCCGTTTAAAATCCTCCTCTGAAAGGGTCAAAAACACGGAAAAAACAGGAACTGGCACTTGGCACTGAGTTAATAAGTTAGTCCCAAAAATATATAAAAGGCATACAAAACATCCAAAGTTTGACACGATAATAGCATGAAACCATCAAAAATTATAGATACGTTGGAGACGTATCAAGCATCCCCAAGCTTAACTCCTGCTCGTCCTCGAGTAGGGACTGAATTTTTGATGTGGAATGCTACCTAACATAGTTGTCCTTTGTAACTTCTTTCATCTGACGTGAATGTTCAGATCCGTAAGATTCAAAACAATAGTTTGCTATTGACATGAAAACAATAATACTTCAAGCAAACTAGCAAGGTAATCATGAACTTTCAAAATAACAAGGCCAAGTAAAGTTATCCCTACAAAATCATATAGTCTCGCTATGCACCATCATCCCCACACAACTAATTTAAATCATGCACAACCCGGTATTGGCCAAGTAATTGTTTTCGCACTCTTACTTTCTCAAACCTTTTATAACTATCACGCAATACATGAGCGTGAGCCATGGATATAACACTGTAGGTGGAATAGAGTGTGGTGGTGGTTGTGAGACAAAAAGGGAGGAGATGGTCACATTGACTCGGCGTATCAAAGGGCTATGGAGATGCCCATTAATAGATATCAATGTGAATGAGTAGGGATTGTCATACAAAGGATGCACAAGAGCTATAAGTATGTGAAAGCTCGAAAGGAGAACTAGTGGGTGTGCATCCAACTTGCTTGCTCACGAAGACCTAGGGTAATTTTAAGGAAGCCCATCATTGGAATATACAAGCCAAGTTATATAATGAAGATTCCCACTAGCATATGGTGGTGACGAAACGATAGGCTCTCAATCAAGAAGAACATGGTAATATAATGAAGCACAAGTGTGGAAAAAGATAGTAGCATTGTCCCTTCTCTCTTTTTCTCTTTTTTTTATTTGGGCTCTTTGGCCTCTCTTTTTTCCTCACAAGGGACAATGCTCTAATAATGATGATCATCACACTTTTATTTACTGATAGCTCAAAGGTCAGAATGATGATGACTCTATAGGAAATGCCTCCGACATTGTACCAGGATGTGCAACGATCTAGCTTAGCGTATGACGTTGAAACATCTCGCTAACTATCTTACGATCATGCAATGGAAACATGAGAGTGACAGCACAAGTAATGAGACGGAACGGTGGGATTTGCATGGCAATATATCTCGGAATGGCTATGAAAATGCCATAGTAGGTAGGTAGGGTGGCTGTTTTGAGGAAGGCACATGGTGGATTTGTGTACCGGCGAGAACTGCGCGGCACTAGAGAGGCTAGCAAAGGTGGAAGGTGAAAGTGCATCTATACCATGGACTCACATTAGTCATGAAGAACTCACATACTTTGTTGCAAAAGTTTTTATTAGTAATCAAAACAAAGTGCTAAACGCATACTCCTAGGGGAAGGGTTGGTAGGTGTTAACCATCGCGCGATCCCGACCGCCACACCAAGGATGACAATCAATAGATCAATTATGCTCCGACTTCCTAACATAGCGGTTCACCATACGTGCATGCTACGGGAATCACTAATTTCAACACAAGTATTTCTAGATTCACAACACCCTACTAACATAACTCTTAATATTACCAAATCCACGTCTCAAAACTAATTGAGAGGAATCAAAACTTCTCTTTCTACTCAATGCACATGAACATAGAGGTTTTTGTATCCTCTTTGGGTACCTATCACCTTTGGGACTACTTTCATAGCACAAGCCAACTACCAAGTCAGCACCGCCGTGCACTAAAAGATCTAAGTGAAGCACATAGAGCAAAATTATCTAGCTCAAAAGATATAAGTGAAGCACTATGAGCATTCTAGCAAAGTCACGATGAGTGCATGTCTCTCTCAAAAGGTGTGCATCAAGGATGATTATGACACAACAAAAAGGAAATACTCCTACTATACAAGACGCTCCAAGCAAAACACATATCATGTGGTGAATAAAAATATAGCTCCAAGTAATGTTACCGATGGATTGAAGATGAAAGAGGGGATGCCTTCCCGGAGTATCCCCAAGCTTAAGCTTTTTGGTGTCCTTGAATTTGGCTTGGGATGCCTTGGGAATCCTCAAGCTTGAGCTCTTTCCACTCCTTATCTCTTTTTCCATGAGAACATCACCCAAAACTTGAAAACTTCACAACACAAAACTTAAACAGAAACTCGTGATAACATTAGCACAAGAAAACAAACTACCACCTCTTTAGGTACTGTAGCAATCTTGATTTCTATTTATATTGGTGTTAGATTACTGTATTCTCACTTTTCCATGGCTAGTACCCCCCCGATACTATCCATAGTTTTATCAAAACAAGCAACCAACTCAAACAAAACAGAATCTATCAAAAACAGACCAGTCTGTAGCAATCTGTATACTTCATATACTTCTGGTACCTCAAAAATTCTGAAAAATTACGAGTGCCTGGGCAAAAGGCATATCAACCAGCAGAAGAAATAATCAACTCAAAATCTCTTTCTGAATAAAAATGAAAAATAATCTCGTGAGCAAAAAGTTTATGTCTTTTTCCAGTAGGATCAAACAACCATCACAAGAATAGTCATAAAGGTTTTGCTTGGCTCAAACACAAAAGGACACACAAAAGACACAATCACAACAGAGTTATGATGGCGTGGACGCAACAAAACAGAAAGAAAAAGATAAATTTGTTGGGTTGCCTCCCAACAAGCGCTATTGTTTAACGCCCTTAGCTAGGCATAAGGTGATGGAATCACGTATCGTCGTCTTTGGTGCTCAAACCATAAGTAGCCCTCATCATGGATTGATAAGGCAATCTTATTTTCTTTCTAGGAAAGTGATCCATGCCCTTCTTTAAAGGAAATTGAAATCTAATATTCCCTTCCTTCATATCGATGATAGCACCGATAGCCCTTAGGAAAGGTCTTCCAAGAATAATAGGGCATGTAGGATTGTAATCAATGTCAACCACAATGAAATCAATGGGTACATAGTTCCTATTTGCAATAATAAGAACACCATTGATCCTTCCCATGGGTTTCTTGACAGTAGAATCCGCAAGATGCAAATTAAGAGAACACTCCTCAATCTCATGAAAACCCAAAACATCACATAAAGACTTTGGACTCGCGGAAACACTAGCACCCAAATCACACAAAGCATTGAATTCATAGTTTTTGATTTTGATTTTGATAGTAGGTTCCCACTCATAATGAAGCTTTCTAGGGACAGAGACTTCCAATTCAAGTTTCTCTTCAAGAGATTTTATCATAGCTTCGACGATATGATCGGTAAAGGCCTTGTTTTTGCTATAAGAATGTGGAGAGTTTAGCATGGATCGCATCAAGGAAATGCATTCAATAAAGGAGAAACTATCATAATTGAATTCCTTGAAATCCAAAGTAGTAATTTCATTACTAATCAAAGTTTTAATATCTTCTACTCCACTTTCAATGCTTTTAGCATGAAGATAGATGGACTCCGAATCATTGGGGCGTTTTTCAACCAAGGTGGATTCATATCCAGCCCCATCATCATTAGATTTGACACAAGAAAACAAAGATTCAATGGGAGTCACACCAAGCACTTTAAGATCTTTGTGATTCTTATCACGAGAACACGCTTTTTTAAGCCATTCATGTCTACCACGAATTTGGGCGGTTCTTTCTTTGCTCTCACTCATGGAAACACGCATAGCTTTCGAAGTTTCATCCATATTGATCTTGGGAGGAGCACATCTAACTTTCAAAGAATCAATATCACTAGACATTCTATCAACGCTCCTAGCCAAATCGTCAATTTTGAGTAGTTTTTCCTCTATGGACGCATGGAAAATCTTTTGTGAGTTGATAAACTCTTTGATATTACTCTCTAGATCAGAGGGTAATCTATTGTAATTTCCATGAGTATTGTTGTATGAGTTGCCAAAGTTATTAGAGGAGTTACTAGGAAAAGGCCTAGGAACATAGTTTCCTCTAAAAGCATTGTTGTTGCCAAAATTATTCCTACCAACAAAATTAACATCCAAGCTAGAGTTGCTACTCTCAATCAAGGAAGACAAAGGCATATCATAGGATCTAAAGGAGCACTTCTACTAGCAACCAAATTCATTAACTCATCCATCTTAGCACTTAACGAGTTAATTTCTTCTATAGGTGTACCTTCTTACTAGTAGGTGACCGTTCAGTGTGCCATTGAGAGTAGTTCGTCATGATATTGTCTAGGAGTTTTGTGGCTTCTCCTAACGTGATTTCCATGAATGTTCCACCATAGGCGGAGTCCAAGATGTTTCTAGAAGCGAAATTCAATACAACATAGAAGATTTGTATAATCATCCAAAGACTCAAGCCATGAGCGGGACAATTTCTAATCATCAATTTCATTCTCTCCCAAGATTGTGCAACATGTTCATGATAAAGTTACTTACAATTCATGATATCATTACGGAGAGAGATAATCTGAGCCGGCGGAAAATACTTGGATATGTAAGCATCTTTGCACTTATTCCAATAATCAATACTATTTTTGGGTAAAGACGAAAACCAAGTTTTTGCTCGATCTCGCAACGAGAAAGGAAAAAGCTTCAACTTAATCACATCATTCTCCACATCTTTCTTCTTTTGCATATCGCAAAGCTCAATGAAGTTATTGAGATGGGATGCGGCATCTTCACTAGAAAGGCCGGAGAATTGCTCTTTCATAACAAGATTCAGCAAAGCGGCATTTATTTCGTATGACTCCGCACTAGTGGCGGGAGCAATCGGAGTACTAAGAAAATCATTATTATTAGTGTTCGAGAAGTCACAAAGTTTGGTGTTTTCAGTCATGGTGACTTCAGCAAGCAAGCAAGCACACAAGTGAACAAAGAGCAAGCGAGAGAAAAGGGCGAACGAAAAGGCAAACAAAAAAGGCAAATGAAAAAGGCAATTTTTTTTTGTTTCCAGAAGTGGGGGAGAGGAAAACGAGAGGCAAAAAAGTAAATTCAAGAGCTGAGTTTGCGACACTTACTTGGATGAGTTCTTGACTTGATCCTCCCCGGCAACGGTGCCAGAAATGCTTCTTCTACAGCAATAGAAATCTTCTAACGTCTCTTGAGCTTGCGTTGGTTTTTCCCTTGAAGAGGAAAGGGCGATACAGCACTCGAGCAGTAATTATTTCCCTTAGTTTGAGAACCAAGGTATCAATCCAGTAGGAGAATCTCGTCAAGTACAAAGTACCTACACAAACACAAAAGTGCTTGCACCCAACGCTATAATGGGGTTGTCAATCCCTTCAAGATTGATTGCAAAGTGAGATATGAAGGCGGAAAGTGCAACGAAGAAAAAGTGTAAGGCTGAAAATATGATGTGAAGTAGACCCGGGGGCCATAGTGTTCACTAGAGGCTTCTCTCAAAATAGCAAATATTACGGCGGGTGAACAAATAACTTTCGAGCAATTGATAGAACCGCGCAAAGTTATGATGATATCTAAGGCAATGATCGTACATATAGGCATCACGTCGGAGACAAGTAGAGCGATACTTTCTGCATCTACTACTATTACTCCACACATCGACCGCTATCCAGCATGCATCTAGTGTATTGAGTTCATGACGAACAGAGTAACGCCTTAAGCAAGCTGACATGATGTAGAGGGATAAACTCAAACCAATGATGAAAATCCCATCTTTTTACCCTTGATGGCAACAACACGATGCGTGCCTCGCTACCCCTTCTGTCATTTGGTGAGTTCACCGCACGGTATGAACCCAAAACCAAGCACTTCTCCCATTGCAAGAATCATAGATCAAGCTAGCCAAACAAAACCCACAACTCGAAGAGAATTACAAGGATATGAAATCACGCATCAGAGAGATCAGAAGAAACTCAAATAAGATTCATAGATAATCTGATCATAAATCCACAATTCATCGGATCTCGACAAACACACCGCAAAAGAAGATTACATCGGATAGATCCCCATGAAGATCATGGAGAACTTTGTATTGAAGATCCAAGAGAGAGAAGAACCCATCTAGCTACTAGCTATGGACACGTAGGTCTATGGTGAACTACTCACGCATCATCGGAGAGGTCAAGGTGTTGATGAAGAAGCCCTGCATATCCGAATCCCCCCTCCGGCAGGGCACCGGAACGTGCCCCAGATGGGATCTTGCGGAGACAGAAGCTTGCGGTGGCAGAAAAATATTTTTGATGATCTCCTGATTTTTTCTGGAATTTTTGGGAATATATAGGCGGAAGACCTAGGGCAGAGGTGGCCCAAGGAGCCCACAAGCCTGGGAGCCGCGGGCCCCCCTGGCCATGGCTATGGGGCTTGTGGGGTCCCTGATGGCCCCCTGCCTTGGTTCTCAAGTTCCCCGATCTTCTTCTGTTTCAGAAAAAATCTTTTTGGAAGTTTCGTTCCGTTTGGACTTCGTTTAAAATCCTCCTCTGAAAGGGGTCAAAAACACAGAAAAACAGGAACTGGCACTTAGCACTGAGTTAATAAGTTAGTCCCCAAACTATATAAAAGTCATACAAAACGTCCAAAGTTTGACAGGATAATAGCATGAAACCATCAAAAATTATAGATACGTTGGAGACGTAACAGCTTGCCACTGGTTATTAAATTGGCCACACATGGAAGAGAAGGAATATGTAGAAGAGTTCGTTGTGACAAACATGCGAACAAGGACGCTTCCTAGTGAGTATACCTGTAGGGTTAAGGCAGATGGCATGGGTTCACTCTATCGATGAATATTTCTGCTACAAATATATATATGAAGACTTGGCCATAAAGACCATATTTGAGTAAAAGGGTACGTAATGGATGTAAGACTCATGTTATTCAGTTTCTTTGTGTTCAGTGAGCATTGATCTGTGGGATCACTATGCACGTGCATTCGGTGATTGATGGGGTTATAGTCCTAGGGTAGGGTCATAGGCCTGCCCTGTGAGTCCTACCCAAGGACTACCCTTCATAAGGGATAAGACCCTTAGTCAGTTCCGACTGAATTAAAGACTTCCCATCATCCAGTCGGTGACGATTCCTCCATCATCCAGTCGGAGATGAGCATTCGGAGTGTATCGAACTTACCGGCTGGATTCCACTCTGTGCATCGTAACCCCCGTGGAGGGCAACGGTCATACGTTTCCATGTACCTTTATTAGCATTTAAGACATATGTTACCTGTAACGTAGGCATTTATTCGCCACTACTCCACCCCTGTGCACCGAACCATTGTGAAGGGCAGCGCACTCTATATAAGCCGCCCTTCCCCACTGGTGCAGGGGTTAGCAATTCACTGTAATCCATATTCCACTCGACAACAAGCTCCAAGACCACTGAGATGTAGGGCTTTTACCTCCACCGTCGAGGGGCCTGAACTCATACAACCTCGCTGTAGCTGAGGCTCTGCCCATCCTTTCGTACCCTACACATCTACTGTCAGACTTATACCCACGACAGTTGGCGCCCACCGTGGGGCAGGCGTCTAAGCGACTTCCGGCGAGTTTGCGACTACATCTTTTCATCATGTCATCCGGTGGAGGTTTGAGCATGGGTCACGAGATCCTCTTCGGCACTCTCTCCTTCGTCATTGACGATTCGGCATGGCTTCTGGAAGCCCCTCTCTACGTCGAGGTGCTCCCCAGTCGCGGGGCTATGCACTTCCGAGCCGGCGCCCGTAGTATTCTTCTTCTCCAGCAGTCGGCTCCGGTGTCGACCTACGCCGCCGTTGCGCGCCGCAACAAGAAGTCCTGCCGTCCGCGGCTCCAGCGTTGGGTACAACACGCTCAGGCGCGCCAGAACAAGTCCTCACAAGTGGTGGTCCTAGAGTGGGTTGTGGTTGCGCTGCCGTCCTAGCGCTCGGACTCGGTTCCGACTGAGTTTCCTTCCGAGTACTTGGGTCGCGGGCCTACAGCTGAAGTTCACATGGGCAACTCCCATGAAAGTCCCCGCCAAACTGGCCGAAACGAGCACGAGACCGGCGAAACGTTCGGCGCTCGTCGTCAGCCCCACCGTTCTGCTAGTCGGCACACTCGGCGGAGCAACGTGGAGGTGTTCCGCACACGCGTCCTCAACCTGGCTGCCGCCGCCAAAATAGCCGATTCCCTCCAGCCGACTGATTCAGAGACTGGCAGAGGGATCGAGCAAATCCGTGCCCTGCTGCACACGGCGCAGCAGTAAAATTCGGCGGTCTCCCAGTCGCACAACAGGATCCACCATAGTTCTGTTCATGCGAACACGCATCGGTCAGTTCACAACCCCGGTTCTCATCAGCGACACAGGGGAGGCAGCCGTTCCATAAATCCCGAAGATCGTCGCCGTTCACGCACCCCTCCGCGGGGTGGGCCCTACGGGCCCCGACATCATGATGATCGGCGTTCAGTCGATGACACTTATGATCCAAGGCCCGACGCAAGAGGGCATATCGCTCAGAGGAGGGTCGACAGGGGCCGAGCCCACCACGATGGTCACGATATGGACCGTTCGAGTGGAAGCAGGACCATCGTCTCTGGTCCCGAGTATTTCAGTCGAGCCATCCGTTCGGCTAACATCCCTCCCAACTTCCGATTGGCGATGGGGATCGGCAAGTTTACAAGAGAATCCAAGCCAGAAACGTGGCTGGACGACTACCGAGTGGCAGTCCAGATTGGAGGAGGGGATGATCACGTCGCCATGAAACACCTCCCTCTGATGCTCGATGGCTCGGCACGAGCGTGGCTGAACCAGTTGGCTCCCTCAAGCATCTACAGCTGGGCAGATCTGGCCCGAGTCTTCATCAGGACCTTCGAAGGGACGTGCAAACGCCCTACTGGCCTCGTGGAGCTCCAGCACTGTGTCCAGAAGCAGAATGAGCCCCTACGCGATTTCATTCAGCGTTGGACGACCCTCTACCACAAGGTGGAGAACGTCACAGAGCACCAAGCAGTCTGCGCCTTCAAGGCAGGCGTGCGGTACAGAGATTTGTACCTGAAGTTCGGTCGAACAGGCGACATCTCCATGAGTAAGATGATGGAGATAGCGGCACGCTATGCAAATGCTGAAGAAGAGGACCGCATTCGTAGCGGCATGCACAAAACAGTCGCCGATGGAGATGGGAACAGCACTCGGAAGCAGAAGTAGAAGGCTCCGTCCACTCCGCAGGCAGAGGCCGCTGCCGTTACCAATGCCAAGTTTAAGGGCAAGGGGAAGGCTCAGTTCACCCCCAAGAAGAAGCAATTTGGAAACCCCATCCTGGACCAGCCATGTCCGATTCAAACGAAGATGGATGAAGAGGGCAACGCCATATATCCGAAGCATACCACTCGGCTATGTCGCGTCCTGATCCAGGGGTTCGGCGAAGGGCAACCGAGTGAAAAGGGCAATGAACAGGATGAGGAGGACAAGGAGGATCCGTTCCCCCAAGTCCATGCAACACTGATGATTTTTGCTGACGTTGAGAGCAAGAGTCGACTGAAGCTGGTGAAGAGGGAGGTGAACATGGCCACGCCGACCAACCCCACGTTCCTCGAATGGTCTCAGACTGCGATCACCTTTGACCAGTCGGATCATCCAGCACACGTACGCACCCCAGGGAGGCAGGCTCTAGTTGTCGACCCGGTGGTGGAAGGAGTCCGACTGTGCAAAGTCCTCATGGACGGCGGCAGTGGTTTGAACATCATGTACGCTAACACTCTCAAGGGGATGGGCATTCCGATGTCCAAAGTTAGCGAGAGCAGCATGCAGTTCCATGGAGTCGTCCCTGGATGAAAGGCCAAGTCACTCGGCCAGATCGCGTTGGACGTCGTCTTCGACTCCGACAAGAACTTCCGCAAGGAAAAGCTGATGTTCGAGGTGGTGGACTTCCAGAGTCCGTACCACGCAATTCTGGGCCGCCCAGCATATGCGCGTTTCATGGGCCGTCCATGTTACGTGTACCTGAAGCTGAAGATGCCAGGCCTGAAAGGTGTGATCACTATCAGACGCAATCGACAGCGGCCCGAGGAGTGTCTGCAGCAGGGATCAAGGATCGCCGATCAGCAGATGGCTGTCCTCGAGCTTGACGAGTACAAGAAAACAGTCGACCCCGCTGACTTGATGCGTTCGAAGAAGCCAACTTCGGAGTCCGCATTCCAATCGGCGGGAGAGACGAAGAACGTCAGCATCCACCAGACGGACGACACCGCTGCCCCGACGAATATCTCCACCACCCTCGATCCTAAATAGGAAGCCGAGCTCATCCAATTCCTCCGTGAGAACTGGGACATCTTCGCATGGAAGCCCGCAGACATGCCAGGTGTACCCAGGGAGTAGGTTGAGCACCGACTGCATGTGGATCCTGCCGCTCGGCCTGTCCGAGAATGCCTGCGTCGGTCCGCCGCGCACAAGAGGAAGGCAATCGGAGAAGAGGTGGCCAAGCTTTTGGCAGCCAACTTCATTCGTGAGGTACACCACTCCGAGTGGCTCGCCAATGTTGTCATGGTGCCCAAGAAGGACAAGTTGCTCCGAATGTGCATCGACTTCAAGCATCTCAATAAGCTCTGCCTGAAAGACCATTTTCCGCTCCCCCGCATCGATCAAATTGTCCATTCGACTGCGGGTTGCGAGCGTTTGTCATTTCTTGATGCCTACTCGGGCTATCATCAGATCCGTCTGTATGGCCCCAATGAATTAAAAACAGCCTTGATCACCCCATTCAGGTGCTTCTGCTACATCACTATGCCATTTGGTTTGAAGAATGCAGGAGCAACCTTTATGCGCATGATCCAAAAATGCCTCCTCGACCAGATCGGTCGGAATGTGGAGGCATATATGGATGATATCGTAGTCAAGTCACGCAAAGGTTCCAACCTGTTGACTGACTTGGCAAAAACATTCGCCAACCTTCGTTGGTACGATATCAAGCTCAACCCAGCCAAGTGTTCATTCGGCGTTCCGAGCGAAAAGTTACTCGGTTTCATTCGGCGTTCCGACACGATGTTCAACGGCTCACAAGTTGCCTAGCGGCTTTGAGCAGGTTTATCAGTCGACTCGGCGAGAAGGCGCTTCCTCTGTACCGACTCATGAAGAAATCAGATACTTTCGAGTGGACAGACGAAGCCCAAGTCGCATTCGACGACCTCAAAGTCCTACTTTCCACCCAGTCGGTTCTTACTACTCCGCTCAGTAAAGAGCCCCTTCTTTGTACACCGCGGCTACAAATCAAGTCGTCAACACTGTTCTCATAGTCGAACGGGAAGAAGAAGGCAAAGCATACAAGGTTGAGCGGCGAGTGTATTATGTCTCCGAAGTCCTGACTCCTTCCAAGCAGAGGTATCCCCACTATCAAAAACTTATCTATGGGATTTACATGACTGCGAAGAAGGTGGCTCATTATTTCCAAGACCACTCAGTGTGTGTCGTTTCTGATGCTCCGTTGTCGGAAATCCTCCACAATCAGGACGCATCGGGTCGAGTGGCGAAGTGGGCAATGGAGATGTTATACTACGACATCAAGTTCGAGGCCAAGAAAGCTGTAAAGTCTCAAGCTCTGGCTGACTTCATAGCAGAATGGGTAGAACAACAGCAACCGACCCACGTCTACTCGGCTCATTGGACAATGTTCTTCGATGGGTCCAAGATGTTGAATGGCTCCGGCGCTGGCGTTGTGATCATATCGCCAAAGGGTGACAAACTCAAGTATGTGTTGCAGATACACTTTGATTCCTCCAACAACGAGGCAGTGTATGAAGCTCTCCTTTATGGACTGCGCATGGCCATCGCACTCGGCGTCCGTCGCGTGATGGTCTATGGCGGTTCGGATTTGGTGGTTAATCAAGTGATGAAGGAGTGGGACATCAGGAACCCCACCATGACCACATACTGCAATGCAGCGAGGAAGCTCGAGAAAAAGTTTGAAGGTCTAGAACTCCACCATGTTCCGCGACTGAAAAACCAAGCAGTTGATGAGTTGGCAAAACTCGGATCCACTCGGAGAGCAGTTCCGAGTGACATCTGCCTCAAGCACCTCCACCTTCCTTCAGTTAAAGAAGATCCTTTCACACAGGAACCAGTACAACCATAGAGCTCGACAGATCCGACTGAAGTCGAATTACCTCCTGTGGTTGATTTGATCGTGGAGATTCTTGTTGTCATCCCCGATTGGATTGTGCCGATCATTGCATACATCCTGAGGCAAGAATTAACAGAAGACGAAGTCCAAGCCAGACAGATCGTCCGCAGGTCAAAGTCGTTCACTGTCATTGATGGCCAGTTGTACAAGGAAAGCGTTTCATGCGTCCTTCAACGATGCATCTCCACTGAGGAGGGACAGTTAATCCTGGAAGAAATTCACTCGGGAACCTGCGGTCATCACGCCTCCTCAAGGGCAATCGTCGCCAAAGCATTCACAACTGGCTTCTTCTGGCTGCAGGCGAATGAAATGGCGAAAGATATGGTCGATCGGTGCGAAGGCTGTCAGTTCTACTCTAACAAGTCCCACAAGCCAACATCTGCGTTGAAGACAATCCCTCTTGTTTGGCCGTTTGCGGTATGGGGATTATATACAATCGGTCCAATCAGGACGGGCCAATGGGGATTCACACATCTGTTGGTGGCAGTCGACAAGTTCACAAAGTGGATTGAAGCCAAGCCCATCAAGAAGCTCGACGCCCTAACGGCCATCAAGTTTGTCAGGGACATCATCTCCAGATTCGGGGTACCTCACAGCATAATCACTGACAACGGAACAAACTTTGACTCGGACAGATTCAAAGGTTTCTGTACAGGCCAAGGTATCCGAGTGGATTTTGCATCTGTGGCGCATCCCCTAACAGACGGGAAAGTAGAGCGGGCGAATGGACTTATTCTGCAAGGTTTGAAGCCTCGACTCCTGCGAGAGGTGGGACATGCCGCTGGAGCATGGGTCACCGAGCTACCTTCGGTGCATTGCGGTCTCTACACAACCCCAAATACATCTACAGGGCGATCCCCGTTCTTCCTCGTTTACGGAGCAGAGGCAGTCCTTCCGAGTGACTTGCTTCACAACGCTCCACGAGTTGAACTCTTCTCCGAAGCTGAAGCTGAGCAAGAAAGGCAAGACGGAGTGGATCTTCCAGAGGAGGAGCGCGAGATGGCACTGACTCGCTCAACCATTTATCAACAAGATCTGCGGCGCTTTCACGCGCGACACGTCAGGAGTCGTACATTCCAAGCAGGCGACCTGGTGCTCCGAGTGGATCAGCAGAGACCTCACAAGTTGGCTCCCGCCTGGGAAGGAACCTTCATCATCTCCAAGGTGCTGAACAACGGAGAATACCGACTCTACAACATCGACACGGAAACGGACGAGCCGCGAGCATGGAACGGAGATCTCCTCAAGCGCTTCTACACGTGACCGTCGACTGAAGCAATGTAAAGAACAAGTATCGTTGAAGTAATACAAAGCAGATTGAGTTTTTGCAGATTCAAAATTCTTCCGCGGTCGCAGACTCCGGTCTCAAAAAAAACTTTCTCCATTTTTCCGACTGTGTACTAAACGTCGCACTCGGGGACTTAGCTGCGATCAAGAATCGCCTAAGTATAAACTTTCTCCGAGTGTGCACTAAACGTCGCACTCGGGGACTTAGCTGCGATCCAGAATCGCCTAAGTACAAACTTTCTCCGAGTGTGCACTAAACGTCGCACTCGGGGACTTAGCTGCGATCCAGAATCGCCTAAGTATTAACTTTCTCCGAGTGTGCACTAAACGTCGCACTCGGGGACTTAGCTGCGATCAAGAATCGCCTAAGTACAAATTTTCTCCGAGTGTGCACTAACCGTCGCACTCGGGGACTTAGCTGCGATCACGAATCGCCTAAGTACAAACTTTCTCCGAGTGTGCACTAAACGTCGCACTCGGGGACTTAGCTGCGCTCCAGAATCGCCTAAGTATTAACTTTCTCCGAGTGTGCACTAAATGTCGCACTCGGGGACTTAGCTACGATCAAGAATCGCCTAAGTACAAATTTTCTCCGAGTGTGCACTAACCGTCGCACTCGGGGACTTAGCTGCGATCACGAATCGCCTAAGTACAAACTTTCTCCGAGTGTGCACTAAACGTCGCACTCGGGGACTTGTCTGCGATCAAGAATCGCCTAAATAGAAAGCTTCCTTCGAGTGTATCTCACAGATCCACTCGGAGGCTTAGCAGACCCTCATTGAGGCTCATGTAGATGTCAAGACAACTCACAATTACATGAGTAGCAGAACCTCATTGAGACTCATGTAGATGTCAAGACAACTGACCATTACATGAGTAACAACTCGCTCCGAGTACGACCTTACAGTCGCACTCGAAGACTTAGCCGCGATCACGAATCGCCTAAGTACACAATTGCCTTCGAGTGTATCCTACAGATCCACTCGGAGACTCAGCACACCCTCAGTGAGGCTCATGCTGATGTCAAGACAACTGACAATTACATGAGTAGTAGAACCTCATTTAGGCTCATGTAGATGTCAAGACAACTGACAATTACAGGAGTAACAACTCGCTCCGAGTACGACCTTACAGTCGCACTCGAAGACTTAGCCGCGATCACGAGTCGCCTAAGTACAAAATTGCCTTCGAGTGTATCCTACAGATCCACTCGGAGACTCAGCAGACCCTCAGTGAGGCTCATGCAGATGTCAAGACAACTGACAGTTACATGCTCCGCATGTTTGCCATTGGCTTCACCAAGAAACGTAAAACAAAAACCAAGAGCCAAAATCATGTCAACAACTCTTTGGCAAAGGAAGAGCAAAAGATTCGATTCAAATTCAAAGTTCGTCTAAAGATAGTTGGTTCGGTGTAGATCAAGCTTATCCACACCGAACCACGAATGTGACGGCCAACAGCAGTGGCCAAAGTTTCATACAACGAACACTCGGCATACCGAGGTAAAAGTTTTCTTAAACGTCGTCAGGACTGGCACTGGGACTGGCAGGCTCCACAAAACTGTCGAGGTCGATCCCGTTTGCGATGCGAGTGGTGCTCTCAAGGAAGGTCTCCATGAAATCTTTGAATCGAAGCTTTTTGGTGTTGGCGACTTGCAACGCCTTCAGCTTCTCTTCACGAGCCTCCTTGCAGTGCACTCGGACCAGCAACAGCGCCACGTCCGCACCACAGCGAGCCGCAGACTTCTTCCACGCCTGCACTCGGTTCGGGACCTCCTCCAGCCGAGTCATCAAATCTTCCATCTCTTGCCGGGACTCGTCTTCAGGCCAAAGCTCCTTGTCGATTCGGCCGACGACCTCTCTCAGCCGACCGATGAAAGGTCCCACTTTGCCCAGGCGAATGTGCGCTCGGAGCAGGTCTCGATTGGCGCCCTCACCGAGTGGAACGTTCGGAAGAACCGACCGCTCAACGTCAGCTGCTTCAGCCTCAGCGTCCATGCAAAAATCTGCAAAGACAGGACGAGCACAAGATAAGCACAGAATGAAATACACAGTGAAGAAGCACTCGGAAAAAACAGAATTTACCACCGAGAAGCGCAATCATCTTCCTTGCCCAGTCACTGTCGTAATTCTCCTGTTCTATGCACCGCCTGTTCAACACGTGCATTTGTCCCATCAGCTCGGTTCTTTGTTTCCCCATTTTCTCCACTTCAGCCGCTAATGCCTTGTTTGCCTCACGGTACTCCTCCAAGGACTTCTCTCGTTCAGCCACAACACCCTACAGGACTCCTCCAAGGCAAGCATTGCTGCATCCAGTTCCGCAGCAAACTGAATCTTTTCAGCCTTCAGAGTCTCGTACGTTGATCCCATCTTGCAAGTCTTCTGCAAGTCAGCGCCAATAGACGATCAGACAAATTCAACAAGGACAACAATAAAAACTCGAAGTTCTTCAGACCCCTGCCGACGCAAGCAGTCGACAGCGGTCTCGGGGACTACGCCCAGTGGGTTCACTAAGAGTGACCCCATTGGCATGAAGCTCAAACAGGTCTCGGGGACTACACCCAGTGGGTTCACTAAGAGTGACCCCACTGGCATGAAGCTCAAACAGGTCCGCCCTATTGAGATACATGACAACAAACAAGCCTATGAGGTTACTACTACCCGAACTGAGTAAAATTACTCTCGGGGACTCATCCAATAGGTGCACTCGGAGTGCCCCCACCGGTAACATTCGAACAGATTAGTTTTGATCTGATCAAGTTAAAGAAAATGTATATAAAGACAACTGCCGGTGCAAGCACTCGACAGAAGTCTTGGGGACTACACCCACTGGGTTCACTAAGAGTGAACCCACTACAAAAGAATCATACTGTATCCGAGTACATTACTTCAACACCTAGTGGGTTACAAGAGGAAAGTAAATACTTACTAGCCCACTTACTCGGATATCGTCCCGGAGTTCCAAGCTTCGCTTGTACACAGACGCGATGGAGTCGTACGCTCTCTTGGCATCACCCGCCATCAGCTCCGCCTGCACCATGGCTTCATTGGCAGCTCCCACCTGATCTTCCGAGAGGCGCTGGACGTCGTACTGGACAGTCGACGGACCTGGCACCATAGGAGATTCCTTGGGCATCCCGAGTCCTCCTCCAGTCGGTTCAGCGATAAGCGTCGTTTCAGTCGACGGCATCGTCTCAGTCGACGGCGCGTCCATGGCGGGAGTAGTAACCGGTGGAACAGCTTCAAGGACAGGCACTGCAGCTTGCTCGGAACTCCTCTGGTCGCCCTCCTCCACATAAATCACCTCTGAGGGAAACCCGACCGAGCGGCGTGAGACCACAGGAAAAATGCAAGACCAAAGACAGAATTCGTGATGCAATAATGTAATCTCTCAGAATCGCCACGACGCACCTGGATGGGATGTGACAACATTGTCCATGTCCATGGGATCGTCCCCCTGGCGTGGCGGAGAGGTGGCAGAGGTGGCAGCTCTGTCGAGTAAAATTCATCCGACCAATAAGCATGAGTTCAATCAAATACTAGAAGAAGATAGAAGAACAATGCACTTACGCTGAGGTGACGGGAACTGTGACCCTAATCCGCGGCAAAGCCTTCCGAGGCTTAGATCCACTCGGTTTGGCCACCTTAGAGGATTGGCCCGTGGGCTCAGCAGCAGAGTCCCTGGTCCTCTTCGTGCTCCGAGCACTCGGAACCACGGGAGCGGCTGGCAAGGCGCTCGGAACCACAGGAGCAGCTGGCGGGGCACTCGAGGCCGCTGGAGGAGCCGGCGTAGCCACGGGTTCGTGACGGCGTTTAGTTCGAGGCTCTGGTGGTGGGGGTGGCGAGTTCTGTTCCTCATCTTCCTCCTCTTCTTCTTCGGACCCCTCCTCTGTCTCCCCACTGTCGGAGACATACTCGACAATCTCCATGCTGCCCTCCTGGCTACCTTCCTCTTCCTCGGCCGAATTCCCGTTTGAGACAGGAGAAAACCAGTTGGTCCACGCCTGCACGAGATACAGTCGACAACATCAGGCGTCAGATAGTGATTCAAGAAGGCGATAAATCTAAGACAATTGTGTGCACTCGACAAGTTATACTCACCTCATCCGGAGGAGGGTAGTCCGTGCGGAAGGGCTTCACTCGCCGGTCTCCTCTAGGGTTATCGTAGGCAGTCCAGTTGTGGCATTCGGGCAAGCAACGTCCTGGCAGTAGAACCATGTCGACTGCCAGTTCCTAACAGATTCAGACAACTGCAGAGCGGGATAGCTACTTTTACTTTTCTTTTGGAAGCCTAAGCCTCCACAGAGCTGGAGGAGGTGAGTTTTTTCATCCGATTGGTTAAGTCTTTTGATGGTTTGAGATCTAGCAGAGAAGATGTGCTTGAAAAGCCCCCAATGGGGAGGACAACCGATAAAACACTCGCACAGCACGACGAAGGCACAGAGATGAGCTATTGCGTTGGGAGGAAAATGGTGGAGCTGCGCCCCGATGTGGTTCATTATACCTTTGAAGAAGGGATGAGGAGGCAGAGAGAAGCCTCGGTGCACGTGGCAGAGCAGCAAGACGCGCTCCCCCTCCTGGGGCGCCGGCTCGATCTCGCCCTCCGCCGGCAACCTCCACGTCTTGTGCGTGATCATGCCGTGCTCCACCAACTCCAGCAAGTCCCCCTCCGTCACCGTAGAGGGGAGGAAATCCCCCTGGATCCAACCCACCGGCAGTGCTCGATGCCGCTGCTGAGCAGGAGCCGCCGCCTTCCCCTTCTTCTTCCGCGCCTTGAGCTCGCTAGTCTGCCCCTTTGTCATGGCAGAGGCTGCAGATCTGCGAGGGAGAAGGAGAAGGAAGGAGCTTGGGATGCGCAGGGGATGGCGAGAGAAGCGGGGCAAGTGCGAGGTATCCGGCGAGTGTGATGAAAAACCCTCGCCGTGGAGGTTGAAATAAGGTTCCGACTGGGTCGCTAGCAGGTGGCCCCGAAATCTTATCCGCCGACCGGTTGCTGCGATATTAGTGGAGAAGATGAAGGCGCGGAAATCGAGGCGGCAGATACTACTCGATTATGATGTCGACATCCCCGCTGAGCGCGCGGCAACCGAAATTTGAGGATCCCGGAAAATCCGCCGCTGTCAGTTGACTGGTCATGTCAAAAGATACTACAGAAGCACTCGGTTCCTGACGGTTCGTTTCAAAAATACATCCACTCGGATCACTGGTCAAAGAGGATAAAATGGATCGAGGCAAGCAACGCCAAAGTCGCATCCGTACTCCAAGCATCGCTTCGTCGTTCCAACCCCAATCCATTCGGGGACTAATGATGGGGTTATAGTCCTAGGGTAGGGTCATAGGCCTGCCCTATGAGTCCTATCCAAGGACTACCCTTCATAAGGGATAAGACCCTTAGTCAGTTCCGACTAAATTAAAGACTTCCCATCATCCAGTCAGTGACGATTCCTCCATCATCCAGTCGGAGATGAGCATGCGGAGCGTATCGAACTTACCGACTGGATTCCACTCTATGCATCGTAACCCCCCTGGAGGGCAACGGTCATACGTTTCCATGTACCTTTATTAGCATTTAAGACATACGTTACCTGTAACGTAGGCATTTATTCGCCACTACTCCACCCCTGTGCACCGAACCGTTGTGAAGGGCAGCGCACTCTATATAAGCCGCACTTCCCCACTGGTGCTGGGGTTAGCAATTCACTGTAATCCATATTCCACTCGACAACAAGCTCCAAGAGCACTGAAACGTAGGGCTTTTACCTCCACCGTAGAGGTGCCTGAACTCATACAACCTCGCCGTAGCTGAGGCTCTGCCCATCCTTTCGTACCCTACACATCTACTGTCAGACTTGTACACATGATAGTGATTGCGACTTATGAGTCAGTGTCCCTACATGTCACCATGGAGTCTAACTCACTATGCTTATTGTTTATTTTAATAAGTCGATACCCAGTAGCCCCCGATACTTTGTTCTGATTACAAGATCCATAAAAAGAACCTATTTGAATTTCTTGTGACTAATTCTTTGGAGTGAGGTTTCCGCCTCCACCTTGGCCTCCAACACTAAGGAGTTGAAGGATCTTAATCACAAGTTGTCTCACTCCGAGGGGGACATGCTTCTGATTAATAAGAAGTTAGACAATGTGCAAGGTAGGTTGGATATTAAAGTTTGAATCAGCTTGAGTCGTTCTCTTGTGAACTAAGAGTATACTGATATGTTTGTTTTATGCCTCGGGAGCCACCGCGCTAGAAGTTGAACCCCTCTGAGTTGAGCTTCACGGACCTCGAAAAGAGGCCGAGCAACGGAAGGTTGCTCGTGAGAAAACCAATGTTGGGCTGTCCAAGGAGCGGACTACTCGTGGCAAAAAACAAGATCAGGTGGCCGAAGAAGCTATCTGCGGAGCGCGATGCCCTTCAGGGGAAGGCGGACAAGTTCGAGAAACTCGACCTGTCTTTAAAAGAGGCTCGAAATCAAGCGAGGATCAATGGCGAGGAGCTTAATCGGGTTAGGCAAATCGCTTCTAGTAAGCCACACTTAATGCAAAGTGTCTTTGGCAAAGGTAGGTTTGCTCAGCTAACTCAACTAGGGCACCCTGTAGCGACCTTCTCGGACCTCTCGAGGAGCGCAACCGATGCGGGCAAGTTCTATGGCACTTGCAAGGAGGATGTCCAAAACCAATTATCGACCTAATTCTAGGCACCATCACATCCTCCACTCATCGGGGACCAGCTGAAGTAGCCGATGGAGTTGTATTCCATGGCAAAGAGTGTCATGGAAGATCTCTTGATTAGGTTATGGCAAACAAAGCCCTTGTGGATTAGTTTCTTTGGGCTGTGTCGGATTTAGGGCCACGCAAAACCATAAAGATTCGAACTCGGGGGCGTGTACGAAGATCTCTCGCGGTCTCGCCTCACCTAACTTGCTACTAGCCGGGATGACAAAGAACTCACTCGATGGTGAGGAAAACAAAGAACACGGCAGTTTACCCAGGTTCGGGCCGCTCGGAAGCGTAATACCCTTGTCGTGGGTATAAGCCTGACAGTAGATGTGTAGGGTACGAATGAGATGGGTAGAGTCCTAGCTACGGTGAGGTTGTATGAGTTCAGGCCCCTCTACGGTGGAGGTAATAGCCCTACATCTCAGTGCTCTCGGAGCTTGTTACTGAGTGTTATATGGAGTACAATGTTTATCTAACCCTCTTACCAGTGGGAGAGGGCGGCTTATATAGAGTGCGCTGCCCTCCACAACGGTTCTGATTTAAGGGTGGAGTAGTGGCGATTGAATGCATGCGTTACAGGTAACGTATGCTATAAATGCTAGTAAATGCACCCGGAAACGTACGGCAGTTTCCCTCCAGAGAGGTTACGGCGCACCGAGTGTATCCAGTCGGTAGGCACGGTGTCCTCCGAGTGTTAGTCTCCGATTGGATGATTCTGGGCCTGTTACCGACTGGATGATGGGGGCACCTTAATACAGTCAGGCATACTTAAGGTCATGTCCCTTGCGTGGGGTAGTCCTTGGGTAGGACCTGTAGGACAGGCCTATGACCCTACCCTAGGACTATGACCCCATCATTAGTCCCCGAATGGATTGGGGTTGAAACGTCACAGCAGTACTCGAGGCTCAGATCCGACTAGACTAGGTTCGGCTTGAGCGTTGCTTGCCTCTATCCATTCTATCTCTCCTGACCAATGGTCCGAGTGGATGTGTCTTGCGAAACAGACTGTCGGGAACCGAGTGCTTTCGCGGCATCTTTTGACGCGACCGGTCAACTGACAGCGGCGGATTTTCCGGGATCTCAAATTTCGGGTTCCGCGCGCTTAGCGGGGGCGACGTCAGCACGCTCGAGTAGCGCCTGACTCCTCGATCCTCGCACCTTCAACTCCTCCGCCGATATCGCCGCGGCTGCTTGGGCAGATAAGATTTCGGGCCCGCTCGCCAGCGACCCAGTCGGTGCTCTATTTAACTCTGGTCGACGAGACCCTTTGGTTACGCTCGCCGAATCCTCTGCTCTTGCTCGCTCCGTCTTCCTCGCCACCTCCTGCGCTCATACACCCTTCTCTTCCCCTCCCTTTCGAGAGCTCGCCATCGTCGCCATGACCAAAGGTCAGACCAGCAAGATGGAGGCAAGGAAGAAGAAGAGCAAGGCGGCGGCTGCCCAGCAGTGGCAGCGGCCATTGCCGGCTGGATGGATCCAGGGAGACTTTCTCCCCTCCACAGAGACGGAGGTTTGGGAGCTGGTAGAGCACGGCCAGCTCGTGCATAAATCCTGGAGGCTGCCGGCGGACGACGAGGTCGAGCCGGCACCACAGGAGGGGGAGCGCGTCTTGCTCCTCAGCCATGTTCACCGAGGTTTCTCGCTGCCCCGGCATCCTTTCTTCAAAGGTATCATGAATCATTTTGGTGCTCAAGTCCATCACTTCCCTCCGAATGCCATCGCCCACCTTTCTGCCTTCATTGTTTTGTGCGAGTGCTTTATTGGTTGTCCTCCCCATTGGGGTTTATTCAAACACATCTTCTCCGCCCGCTCCCAAACCATAAAACGTCTTAGTCAGTCGGATGACAAGACGCATCTCCTCCAGCTCTGTGGGGGTCTAGGGTTTCGGAAGAAGAGTCGGAGCAGCTACCCCGCTCTACAGTTGAGCGAGTCGGTTAGGAATTGGCAGTCGACGTGGTTCTACTGCCAGGACATAGCCTGTCCGAACGCGTCGACTGGGCTGCCTCCGTTTAGTCTAGACTGTCCTGCTCCGCCAAAGCAACCCGCCCTCTCGAAAGCTGAGAAGAACGACATCCAGCCTTTTGTCGAGGCACTTGCGGATGTTGTCAGGAGGGGGGTCACTGGGATTGACTTGCTAGAAGTCTTCATTGGTCGGCGAATTCAGCCTCTGCAAGCCCGCCACCACGCTATGTGGCACTACGCAGGGCCCGAGGACTCCACTCGGACCAACGTGGAGGGCATTCTCGAGGAGAAGGTGACCTCAAGGGTGCTCCAAATCACGGGACCCTGTGAGAATCCCATGGGAGCCCGCCGAGTGACGCCTTACAGCGCGGACAACCCTCCACCAAATCAGGTGAGTAGCATTAGCCGAGTGCGTTGAACTGTCTTGATTTCAGCAGTTCATTTATATCTCCGCGTGATGCTTAATCATTTCCGACTGAAATTCATGCAGGCGTGGACCAACTGGTTCTCCCCCGTCTCGAACGGAAAACCGGAGGAGGAAGAGGAAGAAGGCAGCCAGGAGGGGAGCGTGGAGAGCGGCGAATACGTCTTCAACAACGGAGAATCGGAGGAGGAAAACAGCGAGGAAGAGGAAGAGGATGAAGAGGCAGACTCGCCACCTCCGCGGCCAGAGCATCGGAGTAAGCGTCGGCATGATCCTGCCGTCCCTTCAGCTCCCCCTGCGTCGTCGAGTGCTCCGCCTGCTGTCCCGACGGTACCGAGTGTTCGAGGCACCAAGAGGGCGAGGGACGCAGCCGCCGAACCTGCAGGCCAGTCCTCCAGGGCGCCCAAGCCGAGTGGGCTCAAACCTCGGAAGGCTCTGCCGCGGATGAGGATGGCCATCCCCGTCACCTCCACGTAATTGAATCTAGTTTTCGGCTCTTTCTGTTGACTGAGTGAACTCTTGCTTTACAAGTAAAATGGTCTTCATTCGACAGGGTTGCCACTTCTGCGACCTCGCAGGCCCGCCAAGGGGACGACCCCATGGACACGGACGACGTCGTTTCATCCCAGCCAGGTATGTTGTGGGAAAGTCGGGTGTTTTATTCCTGCAGACTGCGCCATCTCTTTCTTCTTCTGAGGCGCTGTGTTATTCGGCTTGTTAGGGGAGAGAGCCGACCCGGCCGTGGAGCCCATCGTGGAGCCTGTCCCTGAGGCTGCTCCTCCTGCTGCCGCCCCTGCCGCCGACGACACACCGAACGAAGTGCTTCCGCCGACTGAACCGGTGCTGGCGGGTGAGGAACCGACTGGGGCGAACCTTGGGATGAACCAGGATCTTCCCATGATTCCCGGTTCGTCGAATGTTGAATTCAACATTCGGTGTGTCCCAGAGGAGCAGGTGGGAGCGGCCAAGGGGGCCATGGTCCAGGCGGAGCTGATGGCCGGAGAGGCCAAGAGGGTTTATGACTCAGCTGCGGCTCTATATCAGCGGAGCTTGGAGCTGCGCGATGACATCCGAGTAAGTAACCTAGTAAGTACTTACTTTTCTTCTGTAACCCACTGGGTGTTGTCTGTTGTTTGCAATGGGTTCACTCCGAGTGAACCCAGTGGGTGTAGTCCCCGAGACTTCTGTCGAGTGCTTGCACCGACAGTTGTCTTTATACATTTGGTCTGTATTTTTGTCGTGTCCGTAGAGAAGATTTCCGAGTGCGAGTACTTACTGCAGTCGAAGCAATCTTGCGGTAAGAGTCCCCTAGAGTAAACTGCACGCAGGTCGAGTAGTATTAGCCTCGGAGGCGTAGGTGAAAACGTGCACCTCAATAGGGCAGACCTGCTTGAGGTGCATGCCAGTGGGGTCACTCTTAGTGAACCCACTGGGTTTAGTCCCCGAGACCGCTGTCGACTGCTTGCGTCGGCAGGGGTCTGAAGAACTTAGTGTGTGAACTGATAAACTTGCTGACTACCCTTTGTTTCTTGGTGCAGAAAACTTGTGAAATGGGAACTGCTTATGAAGCCCTAAGAGCGGAGAGGAACCAATATGCTGGTGAACTGGACGCTGCAATGCTTGCCATGGCTGGTATGAAGGACGCTCTGGAAGTGAGAGAAAAGTCCTTGAAAAAGGCTCTGGAGACGAACAGGGTGTTGACGGCGGAAATGCAGAGGATGGGGAAATAGAGGACCGAATTGCACAATTAAATGAGCGTCTTGAACAAACGATGCATAGCTCAAGAGAAGTATGTCACCGACTGGACTGCGCAAATGATGACTGGTCTGGCTGGTAAGCCTTATGCTTTGTCGAGTGCCTGTATCGTGTGCCATACACTCGGTTTTTACTGTCTATTTGCTCGTTTGTTGCAGATTTTTGTGGTGACGCCGAAGCTGAAGCGGCAGCCGTGGAACGATCCATGAAGGACAATGTGCCACTCAGCGAGGATGCCAACCGAAATCTACTCCAGGCTCATATCCGCGTAGGCAAAGTGGGTCCGTTCATCAACCGACTGAGAGAAATCTTCGGCCGCATTGAGAAGGAGCTTTGGCTGGAAGACGAGTCACGGGAGAAGATGGAGACTCTGTTGGGGCGACTGGGGGAAATTCCAGCCCGAGTGCAATCGTGGAAGAAATCGGCAGCGCGTTGCGGTGCTGATGTGGCGCTGTCCTTGGTCCCAGTCCATCGCAAGGAAGTGCGGGAAGATAAGCTGAAAGCCTTGAAGGTCGCCAACACGAAGAAGCTTCAATTCGAAGACTTCATGGAGACATTCCTGGAGACTGCTACCCGCATTGCTAATGGAATCGACCTGGATACCTTTGTGGAGCCCTCCAGTGCTGACGCGGGCCCAGCTGACGCGTGATCAAACTTTATCCTCGGTATGCCGAGTGTTTGCCTGTAATATACTCTGGCCACTTCTGTTGGCCATCATACTTTTGAATCGGTGCGGGTAAGCTTGATCCGCACCGAATCAATTATTGTTTCTAGACTGTTGGAATCGCAATGGAAACATTTAGTCTTTTGCTTGAATGCTGTTTGGAGTTCAACACTTAGTGTGTACTCGGAGAATATTAAAACTTAGGTGATGCGTGATCACAGCTAAGTTCCCGAGTGTGACGTATAGTGCACACTCGGAGGAGGTTAGTACTTAGGCAATTCAGGATCACAACTATGTCTCCGAGTGCGACGTATAGTGCACACTCGGAGGAAGTTATTACTTAGGCGATTCAGGATCGCAGCTAAGTCCCCGAGTGCGACGTATAGTGCACACTCGGAGGAAGTTATTACTTAGGTGATTCTTGATCACAGCTAAGTCCCCGAGTGCAACGTATAGTGCATACTCGAAGGAGATTAGTACTTAGGCGATGCAGGATCGCAGCTAAGTCCCCGAGTGCGACGTGAAGTGCACACTCGAAGGAGATTATTACGTAGGCGATGCAGGATCGCAGCTAAGTCCCCGAGTGCGACGTATAGTGCACACTCGGAGGAAGTTAGTACTTAGGCAATGCGCGATCGCAGCTAAGTCCCCGAGTGCGACGTGAAGTGCACACTCGGAGGAAATTAGTACTTAGGCGATGCGGGATCGCAGCTAAGTCTCCGAGTGCGACGTGAAGTGCACACTCGGAGGAAATTATTACTTAGGCGATGCGGGATCGCAGCTAAGTCCCCTAGTGCGACGTGAAGTGCACACTCGGAGGAAATAAATACTTAAGCGCTGCAGGATCGCAACTAAGTCTCCGAGTGTGACGTATAGTGCACACTCGAAGGAAGTTAATACTTAGGCGATGCAGGATCGCAGCTAAGTCCCAGAGTGTGACGTATAGTACACACTCGAAGGAGATTATTACTTTGGTGATTCTTTATCACAGCTAAGTCTCCGAGTGCGACGTATAATGCACACTCGGAGGAAATTATCACTTAGACGATGCGGGATCGCAGCTAAGTCCTCGAGTGCGACGTGAAGTGCACACTCGAAGGAAGTTAGTACTTAGGCGATGCGGGATCACAGCTAAGTCCCCGAGTGCGACGTGAAGTGCACACTCGAAGGAAGTTAGTACTTAGGCGATGCGGGATCGCAGCTAAGTCCCCGAGTGCGACGTGAAGTGCACACTCGAAGGAGATTATCACTTAGGCGATGCGGGATCGCAGCTAAGTCCCCGAGTGCGACGTGAAGTGCACACTCGAAGGAGATTATCACTTAGGCGATGCGGGATCGCAGCTAAGTCCCCGAGTGCGACGTGAAGTGCACACTCGAAGGAAGTTAGTACTTAGGCGATGCGGGATCGCAGCTAAGTCCTCGAGTGCGACGTGAAGTGCACACTCGAAGGAGATTATCACTTAGGCGATGTGGGATCGCAGCTAAGTCCCCGAGTGCGACGTGAAGTGCACACTCGAAGGAAGTTAGTACTTAGGCGATGCGGGATCGCAGCTAAGTCCCCGAGTGCGACGTGAAGTGCACACTCGAAGGAGATTATCACTTAGGCGATGCGGGATCGCAGCTAAGTCCCCGAGTGCGACGTGAAGTGCACACTCGAAGGAAGTTAGTACTTAGGCGATGCGGGATCGCAGCTAAGTCGCCGAGTGCGACGTGAAGTGCACACTCGGAGGAAGGTATTACTTAGGCGATTCGGGATTGCAGCTATGTTTTTTTTTTTTGTGTGTGTGTGACCGTAGTCTGCAACCGTGGAAGAACTCTGAATCTGCAAAAGAAACTGAATCTGCTGTATATTATTTCGCCAAAAGTTGTTCGTTACACTGCTTCAGTCGGCGATCACGTATAAAAACGCTTGAGGAGGTCTCCGTTCCACGCGCGTGGCTCGTCGGTCTCCTTCTGAATGTTGTAGAGTGCGACGTATAGTGCACACTCGGAGGAAGTTATTACTTAGGTGATTCTTGATCACAGCTAAGTCCCCGAGTGCAACGTATAGTGCATACTCGAAGGAGATTAGTACTTAGGCGATGCAGGATCGCAGCTAAGTCCCCGAGTGCGACGTGAAGTGCACACTCGAAGGAGATTATTACGTAGGCGATGCAGGATCGCAGCTAAGTCCCCGAGTGCGACGTATAGTGCACACTCGGAGGAAGTTAGTACTTAGGCAATGCGCGATCGCAGCTAAGTCCCCGAGTGCGACGTGAAGTGCACACTCGGAGGAAATTAGTACTTAGGCGATGCGGGATCGCAGCTAAGTCTCCGAGTGCGACGTGAAGTGCACACTCGGAGGAAATTATTACTTAGGCGATGCGGGATCGCAGCTAAGTCCCCTAGTGCGACGTGAAGTGCACACTCGGAGGAAATAAATACTTAAGCGCTGCAGGATCGCAACTAAGTCTCCGAGTGTGACGTATAGTGCACACTCGAAGGAAGTTAATACTTAGGCGATGCAGGATCGCAGCTAAGTCCCAGAGTGTGACGTATAGTACACACTCGAAGGAGATTATTACTTTGGTGATTCTTTATCACAGCTAAGTCTCCGAGTGCGACGTATAGTGCACACTCGGAGGAAATTATCACTTAGACGATGCGGGATCGCAGCTAAGTCCTCGAGTGCGACGTGAAGTGCACACTCGAAGGAAGTTAGTACTTAGGCGATGCGGGATCACAGCTAAGTCCCCGAGTGCGACGTGAAGTGCACACTCGGAGGAGATTATCACTTAGGTGATGCGGGGTCGCAGCTAAGTCTCCGAGTGCGACGTGAAGTGCACACTCGAAGGAGATTATCACTTAGGCGATGCGGGATCGCAGCTAAGTCCCCGAGTGCGACGTGAAGTGCACACTCGAAGGAGATTATCACTTAGGCGATGCGGGATCGCAGCTAAGTCCCCGAGTGCGACGTGAAGTGCACACTCGAAGGAAGTTAGTACTTAGGCGATGCGGGATCGCAGCTAAGTCCTCGAGTGCGACGTGAAGTGCACACTCGAAGGAGATTATCACTTAGGCGATGTGGGATCGCAGCTAAGTCCCCGAGTGCGACGTGAAGTGCACACTCGAAGGAAGTTAGTACTTAGGCGATGCGGGATCGCAGCTAAGTCCCCGAGTGCGACGTGAAGTGCACACTCGAAGGAGATTATCACTTAGGCGATGCGGGATCGCAGCTAAGTCCCCGAGTGCGACGTGAAGTGCACACTCGAAGGAAGTTAGTACTTAGGCGATGCGGGATCGCAGCTAAGTCGCCGAGTGCGACGTGAAGTGCACACTCGGAGGAAGGTATTACTTAGGCGATTCGGGATTGCAGCTATGTTTTTTTTTGTGTGTGTGTGTGTGACCGTAGTCTGCAACCGTGGAAGAACTCTGAATCTGCAAAAGAAACTGAATCTGCTGTATATTATTTCGCCAAAAGTTGTTCGTTACACTGCTTCAGTCGGCGATCACGTATAAAAACGCTTGAGGAGGTCTCCGTTCCACGCGCGTGGCTCGTCGGTCTCCTTCTGAATGTTGTAGAGTCTGTATGCCCCGTTGTTCAGCACCTTTGAAATGATGAAAGGCCCTTCCCAGGCTGGAGCCAACTTGTGTGGTCTTTGCTGATCCACTCGGAGCACCAAATCGCCAGCTTGGAACGTGCGGCTCGTGACATGTCATGCATGAAAACGTCGCAGATCCTTCTGATAAATTGTTGAGCGAGTAAGTGCCATCTCGCGCTCCTCCTCTAGAAGATCGACTCCATCTTGCCTTGCTTGTTCTGCTTCGGCTTCGGAGAAGAGTTCGACTCGCGGGGCATTGTGAAGCAAGTCACTCGGAAGGACCGCTTCTGCTCCATAGACGAGGAAGAACGGTGATCGTCCTGTTGATCTGTTCGGAGTGGTGCGGAGTCCCCAAAGTACTGAAGGTAACTCGGTTACCCATGCACCAGCAGCATGTCCTACCTCTCGCAAGAGACGAGGCTTCAAACCTTGAAGGATAAGTCCATTTGCATGCTCAGCTTGTCCATTGGATTGCGGATGTGCTACGGAAGAAAAATCCACTCGGATACCTTGACTCGCACAGAACCCTTTGAATCGGTCTGAGTCGAAGATAGTTCCATTGTCCGTGATTATGCTGTGAGGCACTCCGAATCTGGAGATGATGTCTCTGACAAACTTCACGGCTGTGGAGGCGTCGAGTTTCTTGATGGGCTTGGCTTCTGTCCATTTTGTAAACTTGTCGACTGCCACCAACAGATGTGTGTAGCCTCCTTGGCCTATCTTGAATGGTCCGACTGTGTCTAATCCCCAAACTGCAAATGGCCACACAAGTGGGATTGTCTTTAGTGCAGATGTTGGCTTGTGGGACTTGTTGGAGTAGAACTGACAACCTTTGCATCGATCGACCATAGCTTTGGCCATCTCGTTGGCCTGCAACCAGAAGAATCCGGCTCTGAACGCCTTGGCGACGATTGCTCTCGAAGAAGCGTGATGGCCGCAGGTTCCCGAGTGGATATCCTCTAGGATCAACTGTCCTTCCTCTGGGGAAATGCAACGTTGGAGGACGCCTGAAACACTCTCCTTGTACAATTGACCATCAATGACAGTGAATGCCTTCGACCTGCGAACTATTTGCCGGGCTTGGACTTCATCTTCTGGAAGTTCTTGTCTCAGGATATATGCTATAATCGGCACAGTCCAATCGGGGATGATTACCAGAATCTCTATGACCAGATCAACCACAGCAGGCACATCGACTTCAGTCGGATCTGTTGTGCTCTTGGGTTGTACTGGTTCTTCCGTGAAGGGATCTCCTTTGACTGAAGGAAGATGGAGGTGCTCGAGGCAGACATCACTCGGGACGGGTCTCCGAGTGGATCCGAGTTTCGCCAACTCGTCCGCTGCTTGGTTCTTCAGTATTGGAACATGATGAAGTTCTAGACCATCAAACTTCTTCTCCAGCTTCCTGACTGCATTGCAGTATGTTGTCATAGTGGGGTTCCTTACGTCCCACTCTTTCATCACTTGGTTGACCACCAAGTCTGAATAGCCGTAGACCATCAGGCGACGGACACCGAGTGAGATGGCCATGCGCAATCCGTAGAGAAGAGCTTCATACTCTGCCTCATTGTTAGAGGAATCAAAGTGTATCTGAAGCACATACTTGAGCTTGTCACCCTTTGGTGATACGATCACAACACCAGCGCCGGATCCATTCAACATCTTAGACCCATCGAAGAACATTGTCCAATGAGCCGAGTAGATGTCAGTCGGTTGCTGTTGTTCTACCCATTCCGCTATAAAGTCAGCCAGGGATTGAGGCTTAATAGCTTTCTTGGCCTCGAACTTGATGTCGCAATACAACATCTCCATCGCCCACTTCGCCACTCGACCTGA
The DNA here is from genome assembly GCF_904849725.1 of Hordeum vulgare subsp. vulgare. NCBI lineage: Eukaryota > Viridiplantae > Streptophyta > Magnoliopsida > Poales > Poaceae > Hordeum > Hordeum vulgare. Next base: position 136,855,055 of record NC_058518.1, read on the forward strand.
TGCGTCCCGAATGTGGAGAATTTCCGACAATGGAGCATCAGAAACGACAGATACCGAGTGGTCTTGGAAATAATGAGCCACCTTCTTTGCAGTCATATAGATCCCATAGATAAGCTTTTGATAATGGGGATACCTCTACTTGGAAGGTGTCAGGACTTCGGAGACGTAGTACACTGGCCGCTGAACTTTGTATGCTTTGCCTTCTTCTTCTCGCTCGACTGTAAGAACAGTACAGACGACTTGATTTGTAGCCGCGATATATAGAAGAAGGGGCTCTTTACTGAGCGGAGCAGTAAGAACCGGCTGGGTGGAAAGTAGGACTTTGAGGTCGTCGAATGCGACTTGGGCTTCGTCTGTCCACTCGAAGGTATCTGATTTCTTCATGAGTCGGTACAGAGGAAGTGCTTTTTCGCCGAGTCGACTGATAAACCTGCTCAAAGCCGCTAGGCAACCTGTGAGCCGTTGAACATCATGTATTCTGACCAGCCTATCCATTCGGACGATGGTCCCGATCTTTTCGGGGTTAACATCGATCCCTCGTTCGGAAACGAAGAAACCGAATAACTTTTCGCTGGGAAAGCCGAATGAACATTTGGCTGGGTTTAGTTTGATATCGTACCTACGAAGGTTGGCGAATGTTTCTGCCAAGTCAGTCAGCAGGTCGGAACCTTTGCGTGACTTGACTACGATATCATCCATATATGCCTACACATTGCGTCCGATCTGGTCGAGGAGGCATTTTTGGATCATGCGCATAAAGGTAGCTCCTGCATTCTTCAAACCGAAAGGCATGGTGATGTAGCAGAAGCACCCAAACGGGGTGATGAAGGCTGTTTTCAACTCATCGGGACCATACACACGGATCTGATGATAACCCGAGTAGGCATCAAGGAATGACAAACGCTCGCATCCCGCAATCGAATCGACAATTTGATCTATGCGGGGGAGTGGAAAATGGTCTTTCGGGCAGACCTTATTGAGATGCTTGAAGTCAATGCACGTTCGGAGTGACTTGTCCTTCTTGGGCACCATGATGACATTGGCGAGCCACTCGGAGTGGTGAACCTCGCGAATGAAGTTGGCAGCCAGCAGCTTGGCCACCTCTTCTCCGATTGCCTTCCTCTTGTGCGCGGCGGACCGACGCAGGAGCTCTGGGACGGGTCGAGCGACGGGATCCACATGCAGTCGGTGCTCAACCAACTCCCTGGGAACACCCGGCATGTCAGAAGGCTTCCATGCGAAGATGTCCCAGTTCTCACGGAGGAATTGGGTGAGCTCGGCTTCCTATTTAGGATCGAGGGTGGTGGAGATGTTCGTCGGGGCGGCAGACTCGTCCGTCGGGTGGATGTTGATTTTCTTCGTCTCTCCCGCCGACTGGAACGCAGACTCAGAAGCTGGTTTCTTCGAGCGCATCAGGTCGGCAGGGTCGACTGCCTTCTTGTATTCGTCGAGCTTGAGTACTGCCATCTGATTGGTCAGCGATTCTTGATCCCTCTTGCAAACATTCCTCGGCTCGCTGGCGGTTGCCGGTGATGGTGATAACGCCCTTTGGGCCCGGCATCTTCAGCTTCAAGTACACATAGCACGGGCGCGCCATGAAACTCACGTACGCCGGGCGGCCCAGAATTGCATGGTAAGCACTCTGGAAATCTACCACCTCGAATGTGAGCTTCTCCTTGCGAAAGTGTTTGTCAGAGCCGAAAGTGACGTCCAGCGCGATCTGGCCGAGTGACTTGGCCTTCCGCCCGGGGACGACTCCGTGGAACTGCATATTGCTCTCGTTGAGTCTGGACATCGGAATGCCCATTCTCTTGAGGGTGTCGGCGTACATAATATTCAGTCTGCTGCCGCCGTCCATGAGGATTTTGCGTAGTCAGACTCCTTCCACCACCGGGTTGACGACCAGAGCCTGCCTTCCTGGGGTGGGGACATGTGTTGGATGATCCGACTGATCGAAAGTGATCGCAGTCTGAGACCATTTGAGAAACTTGGGGGCAGTCGGAACGGCCATGTTGACTTCTCTGTTTACCAGCTTCGGTGGACTCTTGCTTTCGACGTCAGCAAAAATCATGAGGGTTGCATGGACTTGGGGGAACGGATCCTCCTTGTCCTCCTCATCTTGCTCGGCATTCTTCTCACTCGGCTGCCCTTCGCTGAACCCCTGGATCAGGAGTCGGCACTGTCGAGTGGTGTGCTTCGCGTATATGGGGTTGCCTTCCTCGTCCATCTTTGTGTGAATCGGACAAGGCTGGTCCAGGATGGGATTGTTGAAAGGCTTCTTCTTGGGGGTGAACTGCACTTTCCCTTTGCCCTTGAACTTGGCGCTGGTTACAGCTGCAGCTTCTGCTTGAGGTGTGGGCGGAACCTTTTGTTTCTTCTTTGGATTGTTACCTCCGTCGGCATCGCCGACTGTCTTGTGTTTGCCGCTCCGGATGCGGTCCTCTTCTTCGCCATTTGCGTAGCGAGTTGCTATCTCCATCATCTTGCTCATGGAGATGTCGCCCGTTCGACCGAACTTCAAGTACAGTTCTCTGTACCGCACGCCTGCCTTGAAGGCGCAGACTGCTTGATGCTCGGTGACGTTCTCCACCTTGTGGTAAAGGGTCGTCCATCGCTGGACGAATTCGCGCAAGGGCTCATTCGGCTTCTGGACACAGTGTTGAAGCTCCACAAGACCTGCAGGGTGCTTGCACGTCCCTTCGAAAGTTCTGATGAACACTCGAGCTAGATCTGCCCAACTGTAAATGCTTGAGGGGGCCAACTGGTTCAGCCAAGCTCGGGCCGAGCCGTCGAGCATCAGAGGGAGGTGCTTCATAGCAACATGGTTGTCTCCTCCTCCGATCTGGACTGCCACTCGGTAGTCGTCTAGCCATGTTTCGGGCTTGGACTCTCCTGAGAATTTACCGATTCCCGCAGCCAATCGGAAGTTGGGCGGGATATCAGCCGAGCGGATGGGTCGACTAAAACACTCGGGGCCGGACACGATGGTCCTGCTTCCACTCGGACGGTTCATATCGCGACCATCGCGGTGGGCTCGACCCCTGTCGACTCTTCGCTGGGCGATTCGCCCCTTGCGTCGGGTCTTGGGTCATAAGTGTCGCCGACCGAACGCCGATCATCATGATGTCGAGACCCATAGGGCCCATCCCGCGGAGGGGTGCGTGAGCGGCGGCGGTACTGATGAGAACCAGGGCTGTGAACAGATCGATGCGTGTTTGCATGGGCGGAACTGTTGTGGATCCGATTGTGTGACTAGGAGACCGCCGAATTATGTTGCTGCGCCGTGTGCAATAGAGCACGGATCTGCTCGATTCCTCTTCCTGCCTCTGAATCAGTCGGCTGGAGGGAATCGGCGATCTTGGCTGCCGCAGGCAAGTTGAGGAGAGGTGTGCGGAACAACTCTACGTTGCTCTGCCGGGTGTGCCGACTGGCAGAACGGCGAGGCGGACGGCGTGCACCGGATGCTTCACCGACTTCGCGCTCGTTCCGGCCGGCCTGATGGGGATCTTCATGGGTGTTGGCCATGTGAACTTCTGCTGCAGGGCCGCGGCCCACGTACTCGGAAGGAAGCTCAGTCGGAACCGAGCCCGAGCAGTGGGGACGCGGGGCAACCACAACAGACTCCAGAACCGCCACTTGAGAGGACGCGAACTGGCGCGCTCGGGCATGCTGCACCCAACGTTGTAGACGCGGACTGCGAGATCGCCTGCTGCGGCGCGTGACGAAGGTGCAAGCAGGCAATGGAGCCGATTGTTGGAGAAGAAGAACGTCGTTTGCGCCGGCACGGAAGTGTGTGGCCCCGCGACGGGGAAGCGCCTCGACGTCGAGAGGTGCATCCCAAAACCACGCCGAATCGTCGACGATGAAGGAAAGAGTGCCGAAGAGGATCTGGTGACCCATGCTCGAACCTCCACCGGACGACATGACGAAAGGAAGTAGTCGCAAACTCGCTGGAAGTCGCTTAGACGCCTGCCCCAAGGTGGGCGCCAACTGTCGTGGCTATAAGCCTGACAGTAGATGTGTAGGGTACGAATGAGATGGGCAGAGTCCTAGCTACGGCGAGGTTGTATGAGTTCAGGCCCCTCTACGGTGGAGGTAATAGCCCTACATCTCAGTGCTCTCGGAGCTTGTTACCGAGTGTTATATGGAGTACAATGTTTTTCTAACCCTCTTACCAGTGGGAGAGGGCGGCTTATATAGAGTGCGCTGTCCTCCACAACGGTTCTGATTCAAGGGTGGAGTAGTGGCGATTGAGTGCATGCGTTACAGGTAACGTATGCTATAAATGCTAGTAAATGCACCCGGAAACGTACGGCAGTTTCCCTCCAGAGAGGTTACGACGCATCGAGTGTATCCACTCTGTAGGCCCGGTGTCCTCCGAGTGTTACTCTCCGATTGGATAATTCTGGGCCTGCTACCGACTCGATGATGGGGGCACCTTAATACAGTCAGGCATACTTAAGGTCCTGTCCCTTGCGTGGGGTAGTCCTTGGGTAGGACCTGTAGGACAGGCCTATGACCCTACCCTAGGACTATGACCCCATCAACCCTACTCCTGCTTTGGTGGATTGCCTCTCATAGCGGATGTTGGATGAACAAGTACAGTGTTCGGGGGCCTCCGGAGGCTGGATGGCCTTTGTGTGGTACCAGTGGGCGAATGAATGAATCCTCCCCTCTATGAAGTAACCTACCCTCTCTATATAGCGGCGGCCCCGGTCCTCTTCCCTTATCGTTTCAGCGGGAAGGGATCCCATAAGGCCAATTTTGAAGGGGAACAGGGGAACATGCTCCCCTTCCCAAAGGTGGTCTTCGCCTGCAAAGTGGTTGCCAATGCTGTAGGGACGGGTCCAGGGATGACGTGTGTCCTGCTGGTGGCGGTGATGGCCTTGTTTCACCAAAAGGAAACCTTTGGAAAATGTCTTGGGAACCCATGTACGTCCTTTCCCCTTTGCACTAAAGGGGAAACTGCTCCACCTTGCTGTCTGCTGCTCGCCTGTCCTTCCCCTACGTCATCCTTGACTCCCGAGGCCGGGCCTTGCCTCGATATATCCGCCGCTCCGGAGGTGTCCTGATGAGGCCCCCTGCAGGTCTTGATGTCGTTCCTCCTTGCGAGGACCTTGCCTTGAGTGGTGTCGCGCCCGATCATGCTTGCTTGATGGAGTGTGCCAACCCTCGGCCACATGCAGGTAGGTCTGGGTACCCCCATTCCCAGAACGCCGACAATAGCCCCCGGGCCCTTCACCTCCAGCCCAACTCCATCTTGCTCTTGTCCGTCTTTGCTTTCTACTGCGAGGCCTTCGTAGGCGTGCGGCCTTCAGTAGCCCTATTTTTCCATTTCTTCAGCCTGCACCTGCACGATGGCACCCATTTGTCGGCATGCGTCTCTTTCATAGCGGCCCAGAGTGGCAATTTGCTCCTGAAGGCCGGGAAGAAGGTGGAAAACTTCAAGCACCGTTGGGTTCTCATGAGCCTCAAGGACGCCAATCCTCGGCTGGAGGAGCCGAAGGGGCTATCGGAGAAGACGTCTGCATGGATCTCAGTGAAGCTCTCCTACCCTCGGGCCATGCCCAGCCTGGAGCGCTTCTCCCACGACATCAGCGCTAAGAGGTTGACCGGTGGGATGATAGTGAAGGCATTATTGGCGCTGCACCTCGCTCCCCTTCACGTCTATTCCAAGCCCCTGTGGGACTACCAGTCCGGTGACGGCGAGATCAGGATCCGGTCCCAGGACCTTCCTACTGAGGATCTGAGCAGGGTCGTGGCGATCCTGCTGGGCGGTGACCTTGGAGACCTACCCAAGGCTCTGGGTCCGTTGTATCGTCTCGACAACCGGGCTGACCTGATCGCCGCGCTGCCTGTCTTCGATGAGCAGGGGCTCTTCCCGGCCGATGGCTCTCGTCTGGTAGAGGTGTCATCAGACGACACCTCCAGTGGGGGAGACTCGGAGAAGACCATCGAAGACTGCCCGACGAGCGCGCCTCTCCCGTCACAGGTCGTCCTTCTGTGCGAGCTTGAAGAGGAGGCTCGTAGGGCGACCTCTCAGGCCTTGGTCGCCGAGCCCCCGAAGCGTTCTGAGGCGGTCGTGGCGGCGTCATTGCCCGAGGGGCAGGCTCTTGAGGGTCCTCAGTCCACCGATGCACAAATGCTCTCAATCACCAAGCAACCTTCGGAGCCCCCTGTCCCTCGTGACACTGCATCCTCGATTGCACCGCTCGGTACATCACTAGAGACTCCTCAAGGGGAGGTCCAGACAACCCCGGTATATGTCCAGGGCGTCCTGAACGAGAACTTCGCTACCCTGGGCAAGGTCGCGGTCGTGATGGCGGAGGGCGAGAAGGAGGCCAAGGTCGCGGTCGTGATGGCGGAGGGCGAGAACGAGGCCAAGGTCGCTCGCGCTGCGTGCGAGGAGGCACTGGAGGAAGCAAATTCCGCTCGCGCAACGTGTGAGGAGGCGATGAAGCAAGCCAAGTCCACTCGGGCCACGCTCAAAGAGCGATGGAAGGAGCCGCAATAGCTGCCAAATTCTACAAAGATGTGGAGGCTCGCTTGAAGGCCTTCCAAGAAGAACAAGCCAAGCTAACCGAGCAACTTCGCCTGCGGGAGGAAGAACTCATGGCCCGTGATGGGGTTATAGTCCCAGGGTAGGGTCATAGGCCTGCCCTATAGGTCCTACCCAAGGACTACCCTTCATAGAGGACAAGGTCCTTAGACAGTTCCGACTGAACTAAGGACTCCCCCATCATCCAGTCGGTGACGAGCACTCGGAGCGTATTTAACGTACCGACTGAATTCCACTATGTACATCATAACCTCCCAGGAGGGCAACGGTCGTACGTTTTCATACACCATTATTAGCATTTAAGGCGTACGTTACCTGTAACGTAGGCATTTATTCGCCACTATTCCACCCCTGTCCACCAGGACATTATGAAGGGCAGCACACTCTGTACAAGCCGCCCTTCCCCACTGGTGCGGGGGTTGGCATTTACTGTAATCCGATATTCCACTCGACACTAAGCTCCCAAGAGCACTGAGACGTATGGCTTTTACGTCCACCGTAGAGGGGCCTGAACTCATACATCCTCGCTGTAGCTAAGACTCTGCCCATCCTTTCGTACCCTACACATCTACTATCAGACTTATACCCACGACAGTTGGCGCCCACCGTGGGGCAGGCGTCTAAGCGACTTCCGGCGAGTTTGCAACTTCATCTTTTCATCATGTCGTCCGGCGGAGATTTGTGCATGGTGGGTCGTGAGATCCTCTTCGGCGCACTCTCCTTCATCATCGACGATTCGGCATGGCTTCGGGATGCGCCTCTCGACGTCGAGGCGCTCCCCAGTCGTGGGGCTACGCACTTCCGTGCCGGTGCCCGCGGCGTCCTTCTTCTCCAGCAATCGGCCCCGGTGTCGATCTTCGCCCCCGTCACGCCCCGCAACAAGCGGTCCCGCCGTCCACGGCTCCAGCGTTGGGTGCGATACGCCCAGGCGCGACAGAACGCGTCCTCTCAAGTGGCGGTCCTCGAGTCGGTTGTGGTCACGCCGCCGTCCAAGTGCTTGAACTCAGTTTCGACTGAGTCACCTTCCGAGTACTTGGGTCGCGGGCCTGCAGCCGAAGTTCTCATGGCTGATTCGGCGCTCGTCGTCAACACCGCCGTTCTGCTAGTCGGCGCACTCGCCAGAGCAACGTCGAGGTGTTCCGCACACCCGTCCTCAACCTGGCTGCCGCCGCCAAGATATCCGATTCCCTCCAACCGACTGATTCAGAGGCTGGTAGAGGGATCAAGGAGATCCGCGCCCTGTTGCATATGGCACAGCAGCAAAATTCGGCGGTCTCCCAGTCGCACAACAGTTCTGGTCACGCGAACACGCATCGGTCGGTTTTCAGCCCCGACTCTCATCAGCGACGCGGAGGGGGCAGCCGTTCCAGGAATCCCGAAGATCGTCGCCGTTCACGCACCCCTCCGCGGGGTGGGCCTTACGGGCCCCGGCATCATGATGATCGGCGTTCAGTCGGTGACGCGTATGATCCAAGGCCCGACGCAAGAGGGTACATCGCCCAGAGGAAGGTCGACAGGAGTCTAGCCCACCGTGATGGTCACGATAGAGACCGTCCGAGTGGAAGCAGGACCATCGTCTCTGGTCCCGAGTGCTTCAGTCGAGCCATCCGTTCAGCTGACATCCCTCCCAACTTCTGATTAGCGACGGGAATCAATAAGTTCACAGGAGAGTCCAAGCCAGAAACGTGGCTGGACGACTACAGAGTGGCGGTCCAGATCGGTGGTGGAGATGACCAGGTCGCCATGAAACATCTCCCCTTGATGCTTGACGGCTCGGCACGAGAGTGGCTGAACCAGTTGGCTCCGTCAAGCATCTACAGCTGGGCAGATCTATCCCGAGTCTTCATCAGGACCTTCGAGGGAACGTGCAAATGCCCTGCTGGTCTCGTGGAGCTCCAGCACTATGTCCAGAATCAATGAGCCCCTGCGCGATTTCATCCAGCGCTGGACGACCCTCTACCACACGGTGGAGAACGTCACAGAGCACCAAGCGGTCTGCGCTTTCAAGGTAGGCGTGCGGTACAGAGATCTGTACCTGAAGTTTGGTCGGACAGGCGACATCTCCATGAGAAAGATGATGGAGATAGCCGCACGCTATGCAAATGGCGAGGAGGAGGACCGCATACGTAGCGGCAAGCATAAGGCAGTAACCGATGGAGATGTGAACAACAATCGGAAGCAGAAGCAGAAAGCTCCATCCACTCCACAGGCAGAGGCAGCAGCCGTTACAAATGCCAAGTTCAAAGGCAAAGGGAAAGCTCGGTACACCCCCAAGAAGAAACAGTTCGGGAATTCCATCCTGGATCAGCCATGTCCAATCCACACGAAGATGGACGAAGAAGGCAACGCCATATTCCCGAAGCACACCACTCGGCAATGTCGCCTCCTGATCCAAGGGTTCAGCGAAGGGCAGCCGAGTGAAAAGGACAACGAGCAGGATGATGAGGACAAGGAGGATCCGTTCCCCCAAGTCCATGCAACATTGATGATTTTTGCTGACGTGGAAAGCAAGAGTCGACTGAAGCTGGTGAATAGGGAGGTGAACATGGCAACCCCAACCAACCCCACATTCCTCAAATGGTCTTAGACTGCGATCACCTTTGATCAGTCGGACCATCCAGCACACGTGCCCACCCCAGGGAGGCGAGCTCTGGACGTCGACCTGGTGGTGGAAGGAGTGCGACTGCGCAAAGTACTCATGGACGACGGCAGCGGCTTGAACATCATGTACGCGGACACTCTCAAGGGGATGGGCATTCCGATGTCCAAACTTAGCGAGAGCAGCATGCAGTTCCACGGAGTCGTCCCAGGACGAAAGGCGAAGTCACTCGGCCAGATCGCGTTGGACGTCGTTTTCGGCTCCGACAAGAACTTCTGCAAGCAAAAGCTGACATTCGAGGTGGTGGACTTCCAGAGTGCATACCATGCGATTCTGAGCCGTCCGGCGTATGCGCGTTTCATGGCCCGTCCATGTTACGTGTACTTGAAGCTGAAGATGTCGGGTCCCAAAGGTGTGATCACGGTCACAGGCAATCGGCAGCGGGCCGAGGAGTGTCTGCAGCAGGGGTCGAGGATTGCCGATCAGCAGATGGCTATCCTCGAGCTGGATGAGTACAAGAAGACAGCCGACCCCGCTGACTTGATGCGTTCGAAGAAGCCAGCTTTGGAGTCCGCATTCCAGTTGGCGGGAGACACGAAGAAAGTCAGCATCCACCCGACGGACGACGCCACTACCCCAACGAACATCTCCACCACCCTTGATCCAAAACAGGAAGCCGAGCTCATCCAATTCCTCCGTGAGAACTGGGACATTTTCACATGGAAGCCCGCTGACATGCCAGGTGTACCCAAGGAGTTGGCTGAGCACCGACTGCATGTGGATCCTGCTTCTCAGCCCGTCCGAGAACGCCTGCGTCGGTCCGCCGTGCACAAAAGGAAGGCAATCGGAGAGGAGGTGGCTAAATTTTTAGCGGCCAACTTCATTCGCGAGGTACACCACTCCGAGTGGCTCGCCAATGTTGTCATGGTGCCCAAGAAGGACAAGTCTCTCCGTATGTGCATCGATTTCAAGCATCTCAATAAGGTCTGCCCGAAAGATCATTTCCCGCTCCCCCGCATTGATCAAATTGTTGATTCGACTCCGGGATGCGAGTGTTTATCATTCCTTGATGCCTATTCGGGCTATCATCAGATCCGTCTGTATGGTCTGGATGAATTAAAAACAGCCTTCATCACCCCATTCGGGTGTTTCTGCTACATCACTATGCCATTCAGTTTGAAGAATGCAGGAGCAACTTTTATGCGCATGATCCAAAAATGCCTCCTTGACCAGATAGGTCGAAATGTGGAGGCATATATGGACGATATCGTAGTCAAGTCATGCAAAGGTTCCTACCTTCTGACTGACTTGGCAGAAACATTCGCCAACCTACGTAGGTACGATATCAAGCTCAACCCAGCCAAGTGTTCATTCGACGTTCCTAGCGGGAAGTTACTCGGTTTCTTCATTTCCGAACGAGGGATCGATGTCAACACCGAAAAGATCGGGACCATCGTCCGAATGGAACGGCCGGTCAGAATACATGATGTTCAAAGGCTCACAGGTTGCCTAGCGGCTTTGAGCAGGTTTATCGCTCGACTCGGCGAGAAGGCGTTACCTCTTTACCGACTCATGAAGAAATCAGATACTTTCGATTGGACAGACGAATCCCAAATTGCATTCGACGACCTCAAAGCCCTACTTTCCACCCAGCCGGTTCTTACTGCCCCGCTCAGTAAAGAACCCCTTCTTCTGTACATCGCGGCTACAAATCAAGTCATCAGCACTGTTCTCATAGTCAAACGCGAAGAAGAAGGCAAAGCGTACAAGGTTCAGCTGCCAGTATATTATGTCTCTGAAGTCCTCACTTCTTCCAAGTAGAGGTATCCCCATTATCAAAAGCATATTTATGGGATCTACATGACTGCAAAGAAAGTGGCTCATTATTTCCAAGACCACTCGGTGTCTGTCATTTCTGATGCTCCGTTGTCGTAAATCCTCCACAATCGGGACGCATCAGGCCGAGTGGCGAAGTGGGCAATGGAGATGTTATACTGCGACATCAAGTTTGAAGCCAAGAAGGCTATAAAGTCTCAAGCTCTGGCTGACTTCGTAGCAGAATGGGTAGAACAACAGCAACCGACTCACATCTACTCGGCTCATTGGACCATGTTCTTTGATGGGTCCAAGGTGTTGAATGGCTCCGGCGCTGGTGTAGTGATTATATCGCCAAAAGGTGATAAACTCAAGTATGTGTTGCAGATACATTTTGATTCTTCCAACAACAAGGCAGAGTACGATGTTCTCCTTTACGGATTGCGCATGGCCATCACACTCGGCGTCCGTCGCCTGATGGTCTATGGCGACTCGGATTTGGTGGTTAAACAAGTGATGAAGGAGTGGGATGTGAGGAACCCCACCATGACTGCATACTGCAACGTAGTAAGGAAGCTCGAGAAGAAGTTTGAAGTTCTAGAACTTCACCATGTTCCCCGACTGAAAAACCAAGCGGTAGACAAATTGGCGAAACTTGGATCCACTCGGAGACCGGTCCCGAGTGATGTCTGCCTCGAGCACCTACACCTCCCCTCAGTAAAAGAAGATCCTTTTACAGAGGAACCAGTACAACCAAAGAGCTCAACACATCCGACAGAAGTAGAGGTCCCTACTGTGGTTGATTTGATCATGGAGATTCTTGCTCTCATCCGCGAATGGACTGTACTGTTCATTGCGTACATCCTCAGGCAAGAGTTACCAGAAGAAGTTACCAGAAGACAAAGTCCAAGCTAGGAAGATCGTTCGCAGATCGAAGTCCTTCACCGTCATTGATGGCAAGTTGTACAGGGAAAGTGTTTCAGGCGTCCTTCAGTGGTGCATCTCCCCTGAGGAGGGACAGTTAATCTTGGAAGAAATTCACTCAGGAACCTGCGGCCATCATGCCTCCTCAAGGGCAATCGTCGCCAAAGCATTCAGAGCTAGTTTCTTTTGGTTGCAGGCGTATGAAATGGCAAAGAATATGGTCGATTGTTGTGAAGGCTGTCAGTTCTATTCGAACAAGTCCCACAAGCCAACGTTTGTGCTAAAGACAATTCCTCTCGTCTGGCCATTCGCCATGTGGGGATTAGATACAGTCGGACCATTCAGAACAGGCCAAGGGGGATTCACTCATCTGCTGGTAGCAGTCGACAAGTTCACCAAGCGGATTGAAGCCAAGCCCATCAAGAAGCTTGACGCCCTTACGGCCATCAAATTTATCAGAGACATCATCTCCAGATACGGGGTTCCGCACAGCATAATCACCGACAACAGCACAAACTTCGACTCGGACAGGTTCAAAGGCTTTTGCACAGGCAAAGGAATCCAAGTGGATTTTGCATCCGTGGCACACCCCCAAACAAACGGGCAAGCAGAGCGGGCGAATGGACTTATTCTTCAAGGGTTGAAGCCTCGACTCCTGCGAGAAGTTGGACATGCCGCCACCGCATGGGTCACCGAACTGCCTTCGGTGCTGTGGGGCCTCCGCACAACTCCGAATAGATCTACAGGGCGATCCCTGTTCTACCTCGTTTATGGAGCAGAGGCGGTCCTTCCGAGTGACTTGCTTCACAACTCTCCACGAGTCGAACTCTTCTCCGAAGCCGAAGCAGAGCAAGCTAGGCAAGACGGAGTGGATCTTCTGGAAGAAGAGCGCGAGATGGCACAGACTCGCTCAACAATTTATCAACAAGATCTGCGGCGATTTCACGCGCGACACGTCAGGAGTCGCACATTCCAAGAAGGCGACCTGGTGCTCCGAGTGGATTAGCAGAGACCACACAAGTTGGCTCCCGCCAGGGAAGGACCCTTCATCATCTCTAAGGTGCTGAACAATGGGGCGTATCGACTTTACAGCCTCGACAGGGAAACGGACGAGCCGCGAGCATGGAACGGAGATCTCCTGAAGCGCTTCTACACATGACCGCCGAGAGGACAATGTAAAGAACAAGTATCATTGAAGTAATACAAAGCAGATTGATTTCTTGCAGGTTCAAAATTCTTCCGCGTTTGCAGACTCCGGTCTAAAAAATTCGCTCCGAGTGCGCACTAAAAGTCGCACTCGGGGACTTAGCTGCGACCCAGAGTCGCCTAAGTACAAACTCTCTCCGAGTGCGCACTAAAAGTCGCACTCGGGGACTTAGCTGCGACCCAGAGTCGCCTAAGTAAAAAACTCTCTCCGAGTGTGCACTAAAAGTCGCACTCGGGGACTTAGCTGCGACCCAGAGTTGCCTAAGTAAAAAACTCTCTATCCGAGTGTGCACTAAAAGTCGCACTCGGGGACTTAGCTGCAACCCAGAGTCGCCTAAGTAAAAATCTCTCTCCGAGTGTGCACTAAAAGTCGCACTAGGGGACTTAGCTGCGACCCAGAGTCGCCTAAGTACAAACTCTCTCTGAGTGTGCACTAAAAGTCGCACTCGGGGACTTAGCTGCGACTCAGAGTCGCCTAAGTAAAAAGCTTCCTCCGAGTGTATACTCGAGATCCACTCGGAGGCTTAGCAGACCCTCATTGAGGCTCATCTGGTTGTGAAGACAACTGACAACTACATGAGTAACAACTCATTCCGAGTCTGCATTGAAAGTCGCACTCGGAGACTTAGCCGCGACTCAGAGTCGCCTAAGTAAAAAGCTTCCTCCGAGTGTATACTCGAGATCCACTCGGAGGCTTAGCAGACCCTCATCGAGGCTCATGTGGATGTGAAGACAACTAACAACTACATGAATAACAACGCATTCCGAGTGTGCACGAAAAGTCGCACTCGGGGACTTAGTTGCGACTCAGAGTCGCCTAAGTAAAAAAGCTTCCTCCGAGTGTATACTCGAGATCCACTCGGAGGCTTAGCAGACCCTCATTGAGCCTCATGTGGATGTGAAGACAACTGAAAACTACATGAGTAACAACTCATTCCGAGTGTGCACGAAAAGTCGCACTCGGGGACTTAGCTGCGATTCAGAGTCGCCTAAGTAAAAAGCTTCCTCCGAGTGTATACTCGAGATCCACTCGAAGGCTTAGCAGACCCTCATTGAGGCTCATGTGGATGTGAAGAAAACTGGCAACTACACGGGTAACAACTCATTCCGAGTGTGCACTAAAAGTCGCACTCGGAGACTTAGCCGCGACCCGGAGTCGCCTAAGTAAAAGCTCGCTCCGAGTGCTCCCTCGGAGACTTGGCAGACCCTCATTGTGGCTCATGTGGATGTGAAGACAACTGACAACTACATGCTCCGCATGTTTTCCATTGGCTTCACCAAGAAACGCCAACCACAAACCACGAGCCAAATCGTGTCAAAAAAACTTAGCGAAAGAAGAGCGAAATATTCGATTCGAATTCAAAGTTGGAACCACGAATGTGACGGCCAACAGCACTGGCCAAAGTTTGATACAGATACCACTCGACATACCGAGGTAAATGTGTGTTCACCATAAAGTTTTTCAAGCGTCACCAGGACTGGCAGACTCCACAAAGGTGTCAAGGTCGATCCCGCCTGCGATGCGAGTGGCTGTGTCGAGGAAGGTCTCCATGAAATCTTTGAATCGAAGCTTCTTGGTGTTGGCGACCTGCAACGTCTTCAGCTTTTCTTCGCGAGCTTCCTTGCAGTGCACTCGGACCAGAGATAGCGCCCCGTCCGCACCACAACAAGCGGCAGACTTCTTCCATGCTTGCACTCTGCTCGGGACGTCCTCCAGCCGAGTCATCAACCCATCCATTTCTTGTCGGGAATCGTCTTCAGGACATAGCTCCTTGTCGATCCGGCCGATGACTTCTCTCAGGCGGCCAACAAAAGGTCCCACTCTGCTAAGGCGAATATGCGCTCGGAGCAAGTCCCGGTTGGCTTCATCGCCGAGTGGAACGTTCGGAACAACCGACCGTTCAATGTTGGCTGCTTCAGCCTCAGCGTCCCAGCAGAAGTCTGCAAAGAAAAGACAAGCAGAAAGTAAGCGCAAAATGAACTCCAAAGTCAAGAAGCACTCGGCAAAAACTTACCACCAAGCAGTGCAACCATCTTCCTTGCCCAGTCACTGACGTACTTCTTCTGCGCCATGCACCGAGTGTTCATCAACTTCAGCTGGCCCATCCATTCGGTTCTTTGACTCTTCAATTTTTCAATTTCGGCTAGCAATGCCTTGTTGGTCTCCCGGGACTCCTCCAAAGACTTCTCTCGGTCAGCAAGAGCCCCCTTCCCACCAGCCAGGTCAGTCACACCCGCCTCCAAGTCCGCAGCAAGCTGAATCTTCTCAGCCTTCAGAGCATTGTACGCGGATCCCATTTCGCAAGTCTTTTGCCAAATAAGAGCAAAGGGAAGATCAGACACATTCAACAAGGAAAAAGTAGCGACTCATATCACAAAACAATCAAAGTTCTTGAGACCCCTGCCGATGCAAGCAATCGACAACGGTCTCGGGGACTACACCCAGTGGGTTCACTAAGAGTGACCCCACTGGCATGAAGCTCGAACAGGTCGGACCTATTGAGCTCCATGACAAACAGACAAATCTACGAGAATGCTATTACCCGACCTGAGTAACACTACTCTCGGGAACTACATCCAGTGGGTGCACTCCGAGTGCCCCCACTGGTAATATTCGGGCAGATCAACTCTGATCTGCTTAGATCACGGGAAATACATATAAAGACAACTGCCGGTGCAAGCACTCGACAAAAGTCTCGGGGACTACAGCCACTGGGTTCACTCGGAGTGAACCCACTGCAAAATAATCCTACTGTATCCGAGTATTTCACTTAAACCCCCAGTGGGTAACAAGAGGAAAGTAAACACTTACTAGCGCACTTACTCGGATATCGTCCCGAAGTTCCAAGCTTTTCTCGTACAAAGACGCGATGGAGTCATACGCTCCCTTGGCGTCACCCACCATCAGCTCCACCTGCACCATGGCGTCCTTGGCGGCCCCCACCTGGTCTTCTGGGAGGTGTCGGGCGTCATATTGTACGGTTGACGGACCCGGCACGACAGAAGATTCCTTGGGCATCCCAAGCTCTGCTCCAGTCGGTTCCGCCACGAGGGGCACCGTCTCAGTCACGACATCGTCTCGGTCGGCGGCACGTTCATGGTGGGAGCAGCAGCAGATGGGACAACCTCAAGGACAGGCGCCAAAGTTGGCCCTGACCCCCTTTGGTCGTCGTCCTCCAGATGAATCACCTCCGAAGGAAGCCCGACTGAACAACATGAAATTACAGAAAAAGGGCAAGATTAAAGACAACACTCGCGAAACAATAATACAAACTCTCGAAGTCGTGACAACGTACCTTGCTGGGATGTGGAAGCGTTATCCGTATCCATGGGATCATCGTCCTGGCGTGGCAGAGAGGTGGCGGAGGTAGCAGCTCTGTCGAGTAAAATCCAGTCGACGGATAAGCATGAGTTCAATCAGATACTGAAAGAGGATGGGAGAACAAGACACTTACGCTGAGGCGACTGGAACAGTGATCCTCATCCGAGGCAAAGCTTTCCGATGCTTAGGTCCACTAGGTTTGGCCACCTTGGACGGCTTGTCCGTGGGATCGGCAGCAGCGTCCCTGGTCCTCTTCGCACTCCGAGCACTCGGAGCCACGGGAGCAGCTGGTGGAGCACTCGGGGCCGCTGGAGGAGCCGGGGGAGCCGCGGGATCGTGACAACGCTTAGTTCGATGCTCTGATGGTGGAGGTGGCGAGCTCTGCTCCCCAACCTCCTCCTCCTCCTCTTCGGTCTCCTCCTCCGTCTCCCCACTGTCGGAGACGTACTCGGTGCTATCCATGCTGCCCTCCTAGCTGCCCTCCTCTTCCTCAGCTGGATTCCCGTTCGAGATGGCAGAATACCAGTTGGTCCACTCCTGCACAAAACACACTCGGCAACGTCAGGCGTCAGGCGGCGGTATAAGAAAAGCGATAAATCTAAGAAGATTGAAAGCACTCGACAAGATGTGCCCACCTCATTTGGAGGAGGATTATCGGCGCGGAAGGGCTTCACCCGCCGGGGTCCTTGGGGGTTGTTGCATGCGCCTGTGATGCCGCGAACCCACGCTATTCCGGTCTCCCCGGTCACGCATTCTGGATGAGTCCGAGTGGAATCCTCAGGCCCCGCGTAGTGCCACATGGCGTGGTGTCGGGCTTGCAGCGGCTGGATGGGCCGACCCAGAAAAGTCTCCAGCAAGTCCGTGCCGGTGACTCCCTTGCGGACAATGGCTATCAGCGCGTCGACCAGAGGATGGATCTGGATCTTTTCCCCCTTTGAGAGCGCAAGTTGCCTGGGAGGGGCCGGACGGTCTAGGCTAAAAGGTGGCAACCCAGTCGAAGCATTCGGACAAGCAATGTCCTGGCAATAGAACCAGGTCGATTGCCAGTTCCTAACTGACTCGGACAACTGGAGAGGGGGGTAGCTACTCTTTGTTTTCTTCTGGAAGCCTAAGCCCCCGCAGAGCTGGAGGAGATGGGTCTTATCGTCCGACTGGCTAAGCTTTTTGACGGTTTGGGACCTAGTGGAGAAGACGTACTTAAAGAGCCCCAGTGGGGGGGACATCCAATAAAGCACTCGCAAAGGGTGACGAATGCGGCAAGGTGGGCTATCGCGTTCGGAGGAAAATGATGGAGCTGCGCCCCGAAGTAATTCATGATACCTCAGAAGAAGGGGTGGGGAGGCAAGGAGAAGCCCCTGAACACATGGATGAGCAGCAGAACGCGCTCCCCCTCCTTCGGCGCCGGCTCCGTCTCGCCCTCCAGCAGCCTCCACGACTTGTTGACGATCATGCCGTGCTCCACCAGCTCCAGCAAGTCGTCGGCCGTCACCGTGGAGGGGAGGAAATCCCCCTGGATCCAACCCGCCGGCAGTGCCCGCTGTCGCCACTGAGCAGGGGCCGCCCCCTTCTTCTTCTTCTTCTGCGACTCGAGTTTGCTGGTCTGCCCCTTCGTCATGGCAAAGGCAACAGGTCCTTAGAGGAGGAGAGGAAGAAGGAGACTTGGGGCGCGCAGGGAGCTGCGGGAGGAGCGAGGTTAATGCGAGGAAGATGAGCAGCGCAACAAGAAATCCCCGCCGGAGGGGCTTAAATAAGCTTCCGACTAAGTCGCTAACAGGTGGCCCCAAAATCTTATCCCCCCGACTGGCTGCTGCGATATTAGTGGAGAAGATAAAGGCGCGGTAATCGAGGCGGCAAAACCTACTCGATGGCGATGTCATCATCCCTGCTGAGCGCGCGGCAACCGAAATTTGAGGATCCTGGAAAATCCGCCACTGTCAGTTGGACCGGTCACATCGAAAGATTCCGTGGAAGCACTCGGTCCGTGACGGTTCGTTTCACGGGTATATTCACTCGGATCACTGGTTGAAAGGATAAAATGGATCGAGGCAAACAACGCCAAAGTCACATCCATACCAGTCGGATCCATACTCCAGTCATCACTTCATCATTCCAACCCCGATCCATTCGAGGACTAATGATGGGGTTATAGTCCCAGGGTAGGGTCATAGGCCTGCCCTATAGGTCCTACCCAAGGACTACCCTTCATAGAGGACAAGGCCCTTAGACAGTTCCTACTGAACTAAGGACTCCCCCATCATCCAGTCGGTGACGAGCACTCGGAGCGTATTTAACGTACCGACTGAATTCCACTCCGTACATCGTAACCTCCCAGGAGGGCAACGGTTATACATTTTCATACACCATTATTAGCATTTAAGGCGTACGTTACCTGTAACGTAGGCATTTATTCGCCACTATTCCACCGCTGTCCACCGGGCCATTATGAAGGGCAGCGCACTCTATATAAGCCGCCCTTCCCCACTGGTGCGGGGGTTGGCATTTACTGTTATCTGATATTCCACTCGACACTAAGCTCCCAAGAGCACTGAGACGTAGTGCTTTTACCTCCACCGTAGAGGGGCCTGAACTCATACATCATCGTGGTAGCTAAGGCTCTGCCCATCCTTTCGTACCCTACACATCTACTGTCAGACTTATACGCACGACAGCCCGCAAGGCCAAGATCGCCGCCCGGGAAGAAGAGTTGTCCAAGGAGGAAAATCGCCTGGGTGCGAAGCACACGTGCTTGGACGAGCAGGAGTAGGAGATCGCCTTGAAGAAGACCCTTCTCTATGCCAAGGGGGAAGCCCTCGCCGCGACCAGGAAGAAGAAGGTCGCGGAGCTGGTCGGCTTCCCTGATGTTGAGCT
This sequence comes from Hordeum vulgare subsp. vulgare, assembly GCF_904849725.1. Lineage (NCBI taxonomy): Eukaryota > Viridiplantae > Streptophyta > Magnoliopsida > Poales > Poaceae > Hordeum > Hordeum vulgare. Next base: position 136,874,348 of record NC_058518.1, read on the forward strand.
CAGGCTTCGCATGTCGCTCCACACCCTCTGTCGAGACGGTTCGACGAGCCTTTGGCCAGACTAGAGAGCGGCTTCGCCGTTATCACGGTGGAGCTCGCCGTGGCATTGGAGGACGCTGTCATCTAGGTGGACAAGATCTTGGACAGTGAGTGTCGGGATCTCTTTTCAGAGGCCGCAACACGCGTCTTCATTCACCTTCATCTTTGCGAGACGGGATTTGACTTCGGCTCCGTGATCCTGTCGGTCCACAATAGGCCCACCACAGCGTTGCGGATGAGGCGAAGGGCCCCGTGGAGGTGTTGGTGAAGAGGTTCATCCGCGTCGCAGTCCCCTTGTCTCCGGATGCCGCTGAAGCCGACGATGGGGAAGACCGCGCCACTGACGCCGACGAGAAGCCCTCTAAAGATGGAGCGACCGGCGGTGGTGGTTCTTGCTGGTTTCTTCCCCCTATCTTTTCCCTGCAATGCACGTCGTGCCTCGTGGAGGCGTCAAACTCATTTGCGTTTTCAAGAACTTGTTAAGGCTTGTATTAACTAGCTGACTGCTTGAATGTTTTCTTCGCCTCGTTTCTTTCATATTTGTTGTGATACTCTACATTGGCAAGGCCCGGCCCGCACATACCTCAGCCTCAATTGATCCGACCAGAATTCCAGGACGGCCCAAGAGGTGCGGGGCTATGGGTCCATTTAGGCTCCTGAGTCGCGATGCTCAGGAGTACCCCTTAACGTGCGAGCAACCCTCATGAGGGTAACGCGGCAAGGATTTTGGAACTTCAGAACACCTTCAGCACTCAGCGTCGGCAGGGCCCGCCCCGCGTGTACCTCCGCCGCGATTGGACCGACCGGAATTCCACGACGGACCAAAGGGGAAGGGGCTACGAGCACAGTTAGCCCCGTGAGTCGCGATGCTCAGGGGTCCCCCTTGATGTACGAGCGACTCCAATGTCCCTCCTAAGATGTTAACGATTTGAGACTCCCGAACTCCTTCGGCATTCTGTGTCAGCAGGGCCAACCCTGCACGTACCTCCGCCGCCGTTGAACCGCCTGGGTGGCCCAAGAGGGAAGGGCCTACGGGCGCAGTTCAGGCTACTGAGTCGCGATGCTCAGGAGTGCCCCATCACGTAAGAGCGACTCTAGTGTTCTCCCTAGGAGATTTCAAGTGACTTGTTGAGCGCACTGGGCTCTACGTCGGCAGGGCCCGCCCCGCGCGTACCTTCGCTGCCGTTGGACCGCCTGGGCGGACCAAGAGGGAAGGGGCTACGGGCGTAGTTAGGCTCCTGAGCCGCGGTGCTCAGGGGTCCCCCTTGATGTACGAGCGGCTCCGTACCTCCAATTGTGTGTCCGCCGCACTTGGCGTGGGCGTAGTCGTAGGTGGAGTGGGTTGACTTGTTGGCCAGCTGTGGGCATCGTCATTGGTGGACCATGTTGATTTCCCGGCAAGTTGCGGGCATAGTCATTGGCGGATTTAGTTGATTACCGTCGTCTTGTCCCCAGCGCGGAGCATAGTGCCGCCACTAGGCATGGGAGGGAGGGCCCGGGCGTATACAACCTCGGCTCGTTATTACGTGAGAGTGTCACGGTGGCGGTGTATCTAGGAGGTCGTGAGGATGCTTTGGCCTCGCGAGTGTCCCTACCCCCGAGGCATAGGCGCCTCATTCCTTTTGGGTCATTGGTAAACCCTACTGACTTCTTCTTCTTCGGGAGTGAGGCAGGGTGTCTACTACCTCAGGAGGCATGCAAGGATGAGCTTTGGCTGGAGGCCCCGAGCAGGGGGCCGACCGCCCAAATATGCAAGCAAGGTAGAACATTAGGGTTCGAAGCGGGTGTGACCGAAACAACTGAAGGATTCTTAAATGAAAGTGGTGGCTGGGGAGTGCCATGAACTCGTTGTCGGCATTCTAGGATTGGGGGTACCCAGACCTGCTTGCCTGTGGCCCAGGGCGGGTCCACCTCATCAGAGCAAACCAATAGGACTAGCACAGCTCAAGGAAAGGCCCTCGTGAGGGGCAAAGCCTCACGAGGAGGAGGAGCGTCAAGACCCGCAAGGGGCCTCCTCAGGACCCCTCCGGAGCGGAGGATATTCCGAGGCAAGGCCGGGCCTCACGAGTCAAGGGTGACGCCAGGAAAGGACATGCGAGCAGCAGATGACAGGACGGGGCAGTTTCCCCTTTGGTGCAAAGGAGGCATGAGCGTACAGGTTTCCCAAAGGCATCTTTCAAAGGTTACCCTTCTAGTACAACAAAGCCGCAGCCTCCCACTAGTAGGGCAAACGTCAGCCACGGGCCCGTCTCTGCAGCGCGGACAGTTACTTTGTAGGAAAAGACTACCTTTGGGCAGGGGAGCATGTTCCCTTGTTCCCCTTCAAAATTGGCCGATGTGGGATCCCATCCCGCTGAAGCTATGAGGGAAGTGGACCTGGGGCTCCGCTATAAATAGAGAAGGTAGGATACTTGAGAAGGTAGTTGATTCAAACGGTAGAACAACATGCCTAGTCGCTCAGCCTCCTGAGGCCAAAGAGCACTGTACTGATTCATCCACCGCCTCCATGAGAGGCAATCCACCAAAAGCAGGAGTAGGGTTTTACGCTTCGCAGCGGAACGAACCTGGGTAAACTGTTGTGTTCTGTGTTCCCCTCGCCATCATGTGAGTCCTTCGTCATCTGCATCGCATAGTGGGTTAGGCAAGGCAAAGCAGGGAGAGACCTTCGTACACGCCCCAGTGTTCGAATCCTTAGGGTTTTGTAGAGCCCGGAATCTGACATTTGGCGCGCCAGGTATGGGTGTGTCGAGGTTTCCTCCAGGCTCCGCCCTCACCAAGCGTCATGGCTTCGATGGCTGACGCTCGTCAGGTTCGCGCAAAACGCTGCACCACCCGCATCGCCCAGACCGCGCTCGTCGGTGCTGCCGGCGCGCGCCGGTCGCCGTCACCCGTGGTGAACGCCGCCACCAGCCCCGAAGCTCAAGAGCAACAGGGCTCCTCCCAACCAGCGACCGAGTCGATATACGGCCGCACCGCCACGCCGTCGCTCGCCGTGCCTTCGGGGTCAACATCGCACGTTCGGGGAGAGATGGCCCATGCCCCCCATGCGCTTGCCATGGCCAACGAACTGCTCCGTTATCGGTCCGCTCCAGACCGCCACGACGATTGGCTCCATCGCATCGAGAAGGTCATCGCCTCCGCTGGTGACTCAGCAGCGCTCTCATACTTGCTCCGGCCCTAGCCGTCCCAGGTGAACAACGAGGAGCAAGACGCGGTGCCCTCACCTCCACAGCGTGTCGCGGACCCTGAGCCCGAGCAGGAAGTGCGACCCCGCGCCCGGCCTAGTGAACCCAGGGCGGGGCCCGGGGATGAAGCAAGCTGCCAGATGATTCCCCGGCCCCGTGCCAACGTGTGTGCGCCCCGGCATTGCAGATCTCGCGTCCGGATCAAACCCCGCTCGAAGCAGGCCCTATGTAGCGACAAGACCCGGCAGCCCCCGCGTGTACCATGCCCGTTGGACCGGTGGGGTGCTTTGCCATCGCCCCCGAGCTCTAACCCGTCGCGTGGCCCTAGAAGTTCAAGCCAGACCTGCCCCCACGTTACGATGGCACTCAAGACCTGACTGAGTTCCTGCAACTCTACACGCTGAGCATCAGGGCGGCAGGAGGAGGCGACACGATCATGGCGTGCTAGTTCCCGATGGCGCTCAAGGGTGGCGCACTCTCGTGGCTCCTCAACCTCCCGAAGGCGTCCATCACCTCTTGGGACGACCTGCATCATTGCCAACTTCCAAGGCACCCACGACCGCGCTCGCACAGTGAACGACCTGCGTTGCGTCAAGCAGGAGGAGGGAGAGACCCTGCACAAGTTCATCAGCATTTCACTGTCATGCGCCTCAAGATCCCCAAGGCGTCAGACGAGGCCGTCATCTCGGCCTTCTCCGACGAAGTCACCAACCTCAAGATGAAGGAAGAGCACGCCAAGAATGATCAAATGAGCACCGCGTTGGAGATGTTCAACCTGGCAAGCAAATGCGCTAAGGCAGAAGAAGGACACCTCTCGCTCCTCGGGCCCCAGGCGGCGGACCCAGAAGAGAAGAAAGCCAAAGCCAAGGTGGTGAAGCGCAAGGCCCCGCCGGTGCTTGCCGCTGAGCCTGAGGCGAAGCATACCCGAGGGGGAGAGCACCCATCCGGAGGGGGGCTGACGTGCATCTTCCATAGAACCAATGGCCATGACACCTCTGAATGTCAAGACCTCCGTTTGGTTCATGCCGAGCATTTGTACAGGCACCCCAAACGGTTCGATAGAAGCCCTGCGCGTGGAGGAGTCCACAATGGGGGCCGCTGGGATGACCGTGAGCCGCGTCAAGGGTGGCGTGACCAGCCTCAGGAGGACCCCTGGCGTGGCCAGCCTCAGGAGGACCGCTGGAGAGATAATCCTCAGGAGTGGCAATGACGCGGCCAGCCTCGCGAGGCTCGCCCTCGGGAGGCCGGGCTGCCCCGTTGCCTCCGCAACCCAGGAGGAGGGATGAAGATAGGCAGGATGACGAGGTTGGGGGCTTCCAGCAGCCCAGGGCAGTTGCTTCCATCCTGGGCGGCGCCCAGGCCTCAGCCTTCAATCACACCTTCAAGCAGTTTGCTCGGGAAGTGAATGCGATGCGTCCACTCAACTGTCCCAGACCACCGTTGCTTTCGACTCAAGCGACCAGCTCAGGTGCTCATTCATGGCCGGCAAGCTCTCAATGATGTGCACCCCAACTATCAGCAACGTCCTCGTCACCAAGGCCCTCATTTATAGTGGAGCTGGGCTGAACATCCTCTCAGTCGAGACCTTTGAGAAACTCCAGCTGCCCTATGAGCAGCTCATGCTGATCAAGCCCTTCTCAGGGGTAACAGAGGGATCCACCGTACCCATTGGGCAAGTTCATCTGCCCGTCTCCTTTGGCGAGCGCGATAAATACCACACTAAAGTCATCGTTTTCGACGTCGCGCACATCCACCTGTCATACAACGCCATCCTCTGGTACCCAGCGCTCGCCAAGTTCATGGCAGTCGTCCACAATGGATACAATGTCCTCAAGATGTCGGGGAGCGGTGGTGTCATCACCATTCCCTGTCACGAGAAGGATGTCGTCTGTGCACTGGAGCGAGCCTACCGCACGGCGGCGGCGAAGCGCTCGGACGATGAAGACGACGAGCTGCCTTGCAGGGACCTGCGCAAGAAGAAGAAGGAGCTCCTCCCCACGGAGTGCATCGAGGCTTCGGGCTCCGTGCCCGGGGACGGGGCCCTTCCCCCATTGCATATGGATGTGCGCTTGGCGTCCCTCTGGGGTCAGGGCTGGGGGCTCCCACCGGAGAGGCCCTTAGCCTGATCAGTGAGGCAGAGGCGGCGTTCGAGCACATCCTGAGGGCGTGCTCTAGACCACGTCCGACCAGCTCACGTGAGTCCGTCATGAGATCAATCCGAGAACTTTGCGAGGCCCAGGTCGTGCGATGCAGTAACTGCCCTACACCACCAATCGTAGTAGCCGTCATCGGCACGGTCGACCGACCCCACATCTGCATCAACGTTTCTACCGGAGAGTCAAAACGTGTGCCAACCCATATGCATAGGTTGACAATGTCCCGAAACCCGCAAGTTGATCACTAAAACATACATCGAGTACTCACATGAATATCCAAACGTGTACCAACCCATATGCATAGGTTCCCAATCTCACAAACCCGCAAGTTGATCACCACAGATAGACTCGTGCAAGACATACATCAAGTGTTCTCAAAGACTCAATCCGATAAGATAACTTCAAAGGGGAAACTCAATTCATTACAAGAAGGGAGAGGGGGAAGAACATCATAAGATCCAACTATAGTAGCAAAGCCCGCGGTACATCGAGATCAAGACATCTCAAGAACACGAGAGAGAGAGATCAAACACATAGCAACTGTTACATACCCTCAGCCCCGAGGGAGAACTACTCCCTCCTCGTCATGGAGATCGCCGGGATGATGAACATGGCCACCGGAGATGGATTCCCCCTCCGGCAGGGTGCCGGAACGGGCTCCGGATTGGTTTTTGGTGGCTACAGAGGCTTGCGGCTGCGGAACTCCCGATCTAGGTTTCTTTTTGGGGGTTTCTGAATTTATAGGAATTTATAACGGTGGAATTCCATTGGTTGGGCTCATGAGGAGGTCCCAAGCCTGGTAGGCGCGGCCTAGGGGGTGGGGGCGCCTCCTGGGCTTGCGACTCCCTCGTGGCTCTTCTGGCCTTCTTCCAAAGCTTCGGGGGTCTCTTTTGGTCCAAAAAATCATCGCTAAAGTTTTATTCCATTTGGACCCCGTCTGAAAAAGGGTCAAAAACACGGAAAAAACAGAAACTGGCACTTGGCACTGAGTTAATAGGTTAGTCCCAAAAAAGATATAAAATAGCATATTCATGCATATAAAACATCCAAAGTTCACAAGATAATAGCATGGAACCATAAAAAATTATAGATACGTTGGAGACGTATCAAGCATCCCGAAGTTTAACTCGTGATCGTCCTCGAGTAGGGAAGTGATAAAGACCGAATTTTTGATATGGAATGCTACCTAACACATTTGTCCTTTGTAACTTCTTTCTTGTGGCATGAATATTCAGATCTGTAAGATTCAAAACAATAGTTTACTATTGACATGAAAACAATAATACTTCAACCAAACTGGCAAGGTAATCATGAACTTTTGAAATAACAAGGGCAAAGAAAGTTATCCCTACAAAATCATATAGTCTGGCTATGCTCCATCATCCCCACACAACGAATTTAAATCATGCACGACCCCGGTATTGTCCAAGTAATTGTTTTTGCACTCTTACTTTCTCAATCTTTTTCAACTCTCACGCAATACATGAGCGTGAGCCATGGATATAGCACTATAGGTGGAATAGAGTGTGGTGGAGGTTGTGACGCAAAAAGGAGGAGATGGTCACATTGACTCGGCGTATCAAAGGGATATGGAGATACCCATTGATAGATATCAATGTGGATGAGTACGGATTACCATTCAATGGATGCACTAAGAGCTATACGTGTGTGAAAGTTCAAAAGGAGAACTAGTGGGTGTGCATCCAACTTGCTTGCTCATGAAGACCTAGGGCAATTTTGAGGAAGCCCATCATTGGAATATACAAGCCAAGTTATATAATGAAAATTCTCACTAGTATATGGAAGTATCAAAACAAGAGACTCTCTATCATGAAGAACATGGTGCTTTTTGAAGCACAAGTGTGGAAAAATATAGTAGCATTGTCCCTTCTCTCTTTTTTCTCTTTTTTTTGTTTGGGCTCTTTGGCCTCTTTTTTTCATTTTTTTGGTCGGCATCTTTGGCCTCTTTTTTTTCCTCACATGGGACAATGCTCTAATAATGATGATCATCACACTTTTATTTACTTACAACTCAATACTTAGAACGATGATGACTCTATATGAAATGCCTTCGGTAGTGTACCGGGATGTGCAACGATCTAGCTTAGAGTATGACGTTGAAACATCTCGCTAGCTATCTTACGATCATGCAATGGCAATATGAAAGTGACGGCACATGTCATGAGAAGGAGCAGTGGGAGTTGCATGGTAATATATCTCGGAATGGCTATGAAAATGCCATAATAGGTAGGTATGGTGGCTGTTTTGAGGAAGGTATATGGTGGGTTTGTGCACCGGGGTAACTTGCACGGTACTAGAGAGGCTAGCAATGGTGCAAGGTAAAAGTGCATCTATACCATGGACTCACATTAGTCATGAAGAACTCAAATACTTATTGCGAAAGTTTTTATTAGTAATCGAAACAAAGTGCTAAACGCATACTCCTAGGGGAAGGGTTGGTAGGTGTTAACCATCGCGCCATTCCGACCGCCACACAAAGGATGACAATCAATAAATCAATTATGCTCCGACTTCCTAACCTAGCGGTTCACCATATGTGCATGCTACAGGAATTACTAACCTCAACACAAGTATTTCTAGATTCAAAACACCCTACTAACATGACTCTAATATTACCATGTCCATATCTCAAAACCAATTGAGAGGAATCAAACTTCTCTTACTAATCAATGCACATGAATATGAAAGTTTTTATCCTCTTTGGATGCCTATCATATTAGGACTAGATTCATAACCTAAGCAAGGTACCATGCTGTTTAAGACTCTCAAAATGATCTAATTGAAGCAATAGAGTTCAACTAGTTCTATAAAATAGAACCATTGCAATGCTCTAGAAAGATATAAGTGAAGCACTAGAGCAAAAGACAAACTACTCCAAAAGATATAAGTGAAGATCAATGAGTAGTTGAACAACTATTTGGCTATGTGGAGACTCTCCCATCTAAGAATTTCAGATCCTAAGTACCTTATTCTAACAAAATAAAATGACACTCCAAGCAAAACATGTATCATGTGGTGAATAAAAATATAGCCCCAAGTAAACTTACCGATGGATTGAAGACGAAAGAGGGGATACCTTCCCGGGGCATCCCCAAGCTTAGGCTTTTTGGTATCCTTGAATATGGCTTGGGATGCCTTGGTCATTCCAAATCTTAGTCTCTTGCCACTCCTTGTTCCATAGTCCATCGAAACTCTACCCAAAACTTGAAAACTTCACAACACAAAACTTAACGGAACTTCGTGAGATGGGTTAGTATGATAACGAGCAAATCAATCACTTGGGTACTATCAAAACAGGACTCATAATTATTTTCAAACAATCCCTACTGTATCTTACTATTTCCACAATTTATATTACTCAAAATAATATATGGAAACACCAAAACAAGCAAACTATGCATTGAAAACAGAATCTGTCAAAAACAGAACAGTCTGTAATGATCTGAATGCTAACCATATTTCTGCACTTCCAAAAATTCTGAACAATTCTGAAAATTAAGGCAATCTGCATATCAATCAGCATCAGAAAGAATCAACTCAAAAGCACTTTTTGGATAGAAAATAAAAATAATTTCGTGAGCACAAAGTTTCTGTCTTTTTCAGCATGATTGAACAACTATCACCAAAAGCAATCATAAAGGTTCTACTTGGCACAAACACAAAATAAAACACAAAAAACACAATCATAACAGAATTATGATGGTGTGGACAAAACAAAACAGAAAGCAAAAAGCAAAAATAAATTCATAGGGTTGCCTCCCAACAAGAGCTATTGTTTAACGCCCTTAGCTAGGCATGATGATTTCAATGATGCTCACACAAAAGATAAGGATTGAAACATAATGGAAGCATCATGGAGCATATGTCTAGCACATTTAAGTCTAACCCATTTCCTATGCATAGGGATTTTGTGAACAAACAACTTGTTGGAGAAAGAATCAACTAGCATAGGAAGGCAAAACAAGCATAGCTTCAAAAATTTCAACACATGGAGAGGAAGCTTGATACTATTGCAATAAGTAGAAGCATATGATCCTCTCTCATAGTAATTTTTAGTAGCATCATGAATGAATTCAACAATATAACCAACACCTAAGGCTTTCTTTTCATGATCTACAAGCATAGGAATTTTACTACTCTCCACATAAGGAAATCTATTCTCAAGAATAGTAGTGGGAGTATCGTAAAAGACTTGAGTACTACACATTGTGTCCATAATGAAAAAGCAAGGTTTAGCAAAGGGGTTCTCGAGAGTATGACAAGTTTTGTAATCCCTCTTCTTTATAGCATAGGTATACTCACAATAATCATCATAGATAGGGGGCACGCTTTTATCAAAATGATTTTGATCATTCAAAGTGGAAGAACTAAAAAGATCATCTTCATCAAATATAGCATCCCCAAGCTTGTGGCTTTGCATATCATTAGCATCATGGGTATTCAAAGAATTCATGCTAACAACATTACAATCATGCTCATTATTCACATATTCTATGCCAAGCATTCTATGTAATTCTTCTTTCAGCACTTGAGCACAATTTTCCTTCCCATCATGCTCACGAAAGACATTGAAAAGATGGAGCATATGAGGCCAACTCAATTCCATTTTTTTGTAGTTTTATAGTGAAAGAACAAGAAACAAAAAGATTCGATTGCAAGATCTAAAGATATACCTTCAAGTTCTAACCTCCCCGGCAACGACGCCAGAAAAGAGCTTCGTTGACGGGAGGTGAGTGCCGCTTACCTAGCCTCCCCGGCAACGGCGCCTGAAAAGAGCTTGATGTCTACTACGCAACCTTCTCTTTGTAGACGTTGTTGGGCCTCCAAGTGCACAGGTTTGTAGGACAGTAGAAATTTTCCCTCAAGTGGGTGACCTAAGGTTTATCAATCCGTAGGAGGCGTAGGATGAAGATGGTCTCTCTCAAGTAACCCTGCAACCAAATAACAAAGAGGCTCTTGTGTCCCCAACACACCCAATACAATGGTAAGTTGTATAGGTGCACTGGTTCGGCGAAGAGATGGTGAAACAAGTGCAATATGGATGGTAGATATAGGTTCTTGTAATCTGAAATTACAAAAACAGCAAGGTAACAAGTAACAAAAGTGAGCACGAACGGTATTGCAATGCGTGGAAACAAAAGTCACCACAGATAGACTCGTGCAGGACATACATCAAGTTTTCTCAAAGACTCAATCCGATAAGATAACTTCAAAGGGGAAACTCAATTCATTACAAGAAGGGAGAGGGGGAAGAACATCATAAGATCCAACTATAGTAGCAAGGCCCGCGGTACATCGAGATCAAGACATCTCAAGAAAACGAGAGAGAGAGATCAAACACATAGCTACTGGTACATACCCTCAGCCCCGAGGGAGAACTACTCCCTCCTCGTTATGGAGATCACCGGGATGATGAAGATGGCCACCGGAGATGGATTCCCCCTCCGGCAGGGTGCCGGAATGGGCTACAGGTTGGTTTTTGGTGGCTACAGAGGCTTGCAGCGGCGGAACTCCTGATCTAGATTTCTTTTGGGGGTTTCTGAATTTATAGGAATTTATGGCGGTGGAATTACGTCGGTTGGGCCCACGAGGAGGTCACAAGCCTGGTAGGCGCGACCTAGGGGGTGGGGACGCCTCCTGGGCTTGTGACTACCTCGTGGCTCTTCTGGCCTTCTTCCAAAGCTTCGGGGGTCTCTTTTGGTCCAAAAAAATCATCGCGAAAGTTTTATTCCATTTGGAAGCCGTCTGAAAAAGGGTCAAAAACACAGAAAAACAGAAACTGGCACTTGGCACTGAGTTAATAGGTTAGTCCCAAATAATATGTAAAATAGCATATTCATGCATATAAAACATCCAAAGTTGACAAGATAATAGCATGGAACCATAGAAAATTATAGATACGTTGGAGACGTATCAATGACCCAAACCAAGTCAACTTAGTCCACCAATGACTCGGGGGTAGGGACACTCGCGAGGCCATAGCGTCCTCGCGACCTCCCATATACACCCCCACCGTGACACTCTCCTGTAATAACGAGTCGAGGCTGTATACGCCCAGGGACCCCCGAGGATGCGGAGGGATCAATCCTATGCCTAGTGGCAGCCCTATGCTCCGCGCTGGGGAGAAGATCAGACCCCAATGCCTCAGGGGTAGGGACACACGTGAGGCTAAAGCGTCCTCGCGACCTCCCAGATACAGCCCCACCGTGACACTCTCACGTAATAACGAGCCGAGGCTGTATACGCCCAGGTCCCCACAAGGACGCGGAGGGGATCATCCTACACCTAGTAGAAGACCTATGCTCCACGCTGGGTATACATATGGGCAACCAATATAGTCCACCAACGACTACCCCCTCAGCCGGCACCAATATAGTCCGCCAATGACTGCGCCTTCAGTTGGCATCAACACAGCCACCAATGGCTACACCCTCGGCCATCAAGGAGATCAGCGCAGTCCATCCGCAACTTCGCCCACACCCAGCGAGTGGGAAAATAGCTGAAGGTACGGAGCCGCACGCACGTCAAGGGGGACCCCTGAGATCGCGACTCAGGGGTCTAACTGTGCCCATAGCCCCTTTCCCCTTTGGGCCGTCCTTGGACGGTTCAATCGCGGGAAGGTACGCATGGGGTGGGCCCTGTCAACGCAGAGCCGAACGAGCTCGACAAATCGCTTTGGATCCCTTAAGAAGAATGCTGGAGTCACTCGTACATCAAGGGGGACTCCTGAGCATCGTGACTCAGGAGCCTGAACTGCGCCCGTAGGCCCTTTCCGTTTTGAGTCGTCCTTTTCCGGTCGGTTCAACCACGGGGAGGTACGTGCGGGGCAGGCCGTGCAGATGCAAAGTGCTGAAGGAGTTCGAGAGTCTTATATCATCCATTTCTTAGGAGGATCATCAGAGTCGCTCGCATATCAAGGGGACCCGTGAGCATCGCGACTCAGGGGCATAACTACGCTCGTAGCCCCTCCCCTCTTTGGTTCATCCTTGGTTTCCAGTCGGTTCAATCGTGGGGAGGTACGCACGGGGCGGGCCCTGCCGACGCGGAGTGTTGAACATGTTCCCAGTTTTGAAATATTCATCACGTTCTCCTCATGAAGGCAGCTCGCGCGTCAAGGGGGACTCCTGACCATAGCGACTCAGGAGCCTAACTACGCTCGTAGCCCCTTCCCCTTTGGGCCGTCCTTGGTTTGCAGTCGGTTCAATCACGGGAAGGTACACGCGAGGCGGGCCCCACCGACGCAGAGTAACATATCAAACATGACACGAACAAGGCGGGGAAAACATTCAAGCATTCAATTATTACATACCATGACCCAGTTCATAAAAACGCAAATAAGTTTAACACCTCCACGAGGCATGATGTGCATTGCAGGAAGATAACACGTGAAAGGGATCAGGAGGAGCCGCCGCCTATCACCCCCTCCGGAGGGGGCTGGTCGTCGACGTCAGAGGCATCATCTTCCCCGTCATCGGCCCCAGTGGTACCTCGAGACAAAGGGAGCGCGACGCGGGCAAACATCCCCACACACGCCTCCACAAGACCCTTCACCGCCTCTACAGCGTAGTCAAAGGCCTCGACAGGGACCGGCACCATCACGGAGCTCAGATCGAACCCGGGGTCACGAAGATGAGGTGACTAAAGACATGAGTCACAGCCGCGAAGAAGAGGTCGTGGCACTCGATGTCCAAGATCTTGTCCATCTGCGTAACGGCAACCTCCAGCGCCGCAACGAGTCCCTTCGTGAGCGACGCAAAGCCATCCTCCGGGGTGGCCAGGGGCTCGTTAAACTCGTCCCGGTAGAGGGAGCGGAGCACCTTGCGAAGCCTGAGCTCGGCATCAGGGAAACAAGCCAGCTCAGCAGCCTTCCTCTCCTCGGCCGTGGAGAGGGCCTTCTCCTCGGCCTCAAGGAGAGCCGTCTTCACGGAGGCATCCTTCTCCCGCTCCTCCAAGCGCACCCGCTCGGCACCCAGGCGCCTCATCTCCCAGGACAGTTCTTCCTCCCGGGCGGCGAACTTGGCCTTGTAAACCTTAAGCTCCTCCTCCTGCGAGCGATGTTGCTCAACCAGCTCGACGTGTTCCCCCTGGAGGACCTTCAGGTGGTCCTCCACCTCTTCGCAGCGCCCGACAGCCGCCTTGGCCTCCTTTAGCGCCCCCTCACGCGCGGTGTGGGCTACCACAACCTCTTCCTCGACCTTCCTCATCTCAGCTGCGACATCACTCAGGGCGGTGAAGGCTGCATCCAGTATGCCTCGGGGGAGCATCCAGGCCTACTGGACACACTCCTAAGGAGCCTCTAACACTGGCGCAGGTGGCGCTACCGGAAGAGTGATACGTCTCAAACGTATCTATAATTTTTGATGGTTTCACGCTGTTATCTTGTCTTCTTTGTATGTTTTTGTATCTTTTTATATCTTTTTTGGGACTAACTTATTGATTCAGTGCCAAGTGCCAGTTCCTGTTTTTCCGTGTTTTTGACTCTTTTCAGATCTGATTTTGGAACGGAGTCCAAACGGAAGAAAAAACCCGAAATGATTTTTTCCCGAATGGAAGAAGTCCAGGGGGCTTTTGGGCCAAGCCAGGTGGGCTCCAGGGAGCCCACAAGCCCCCACTCCGCCACTAGGGGGGAGGCGGCGGTGGGCATGCTTGTGGCCTCCCTGGACGCCCCCTGACCTAGGTCTTGCACCTCTATATTCCCAAATATTCCTCAAAAAATCAGGGGAGCCTCGAAAATACTTTTCCGCCGCCGCAAGCTTCCGTTTCCGCGAGATCTCATCTGGAGACCCTACCCGGCACCCTGCCGGAGGGGACTTTGGAGGTGGAGGGCTTCTTCATGATCATCATCGCCCCTCCAATGACTCGTGAGTAGTTCACTTCAGACCTACGGGTCCGTAGTTAGTAGTAGATGGCTTCTTCTCTCTCTTGGATCTTCAATACAAAGTTCTCCATGATCTTCATGGAGATCTATCTGATGTAATCTTATTTGGCGGTGTGTTTGTCGAGATCTGATGAATTGTGGATTTGTGATCAGATTATCTATGATATATATTTGAGTCTTTGCTGATTTCTTATATGCATGATTTGATATCCTTGTAAGTCTCTCCGAGTCTTGGGTTTTGTTTGGCCTACTACATCTATGATTCTTGCAATGGGAGAAGTGCTTGGTTTTGGGTTCTGCCATGTGGTGACCTTTCCCAGGGACAGTAGGGGCAGCAAGGCACACATCAAGCAGTTGCCATCAAGGGTAAAAAGATGGTGTTTTTATCATTGGTTTGAGATTATCCCTCTACATCTTGTCATCTTTCTTAAGGCGTTACTCTGTTCTTATGGACTTAATACACAAGATGCATGCTGGATAGCGGTCGACATGTGGAGTAATAATAGTAGATGCAGAAAGTATCAGCCTACTTGTTTCAGACGTGATGCCTATAGAAATAATCAGTGCATAGATATCGTCACGACTCTACACAGTTCTATCAATTGCTCGACGGTAATTTGATCACCCACCGTCTACTTGCTTTTATGAGAGAAGCCACTAGTAAACACTACGGCCCCCGGGTCTATTCACATCCATTGTTTACAACTCCGCTTTTACTTTGCTTTGTTACTTTGTTTCTTTCAGTTATCACTTGGCAAACAATCTATAAGGGATTGACAACCCCTTCATTGCGTTGGGTGCAAGCTTTTGTGTTTGTGCATGATCTTGAGATACTCTTCCGCCGGATTGATACCTTGGTTCTCAAACTGAGGGAAATACTTACCGTCGATGTGCTACATCACCCTTTCCGCTTGGAGGGAACACCAACACAAGGCTCCAAGGCCACGGGGGAAATCCTTTGCTTACTTGCCTAGGAAGTCCCTTAAGGCGTAGCCGTAGTTGAAGGATTCCTGGTGCCGTCGACCCAACTACTTCCTGGCACCGTTGCCGAGGATCTTTTTGAGGTAGCAGAAGTATTTCTGGTGCCATTGCAAGGGATACACAGCAGAACAATCAGAAGTATTTCTGGCGCCGTTGCCGAGGAGGAGAAATCAAGATCTATCCAAGTAGGTCTCACAAACTCTTCTCTTGCATTTACTTTTGTTGCCAGTTGCCTCTCGTTTTCCTCTCCCCCACTTCACATTTGCCATTTTCATTTGTCTTTCTCCTTTGCCTTTTTCGTTCGCCCTTTTCTCTCGCTTGCTTTCTGTTCACTTGTGTGCCATGTGCCCTCAATATGCTTGCATCTTCTCTTGCTGAAAATCTAGTGATATGGATCCTCATCCACGTGCTAGTCTCTTTAAGAGACCCACTCGTGTGGAACAAATTGCTAGTGAGTTGAGGGCAATTGACTATTTCTTTGGAGTTTTGCGTAAGATGCGTGAATCTGAAAATTGTGAGGAAGAAATTCATGAAGTGATTCACGAGGGCTCCTGGGATGAAAAGCATGATTTCAATGGTTTCACTATAAATCCTATTAGTGACAATCATGCTAAAAATATGCAAAACACTGAGCTTGGGGATGCTAGTTTTGCTTTATCCACTACTTGTTGCAATAATCATGATTAGGGTGATGATCTTTCTTATGATCTTGAAAATTTGTTCAAACCTCATGATGAATATGATATTTGCGTCAATATTGAAAGTGGGATTGGAGAAGTCATGACTTTATTTGATGATAATCCCACTATTTTTGAAGAGCGTCAACTTTGCATGCATGTGGATCATTAAAAGAATATCCTATGGGATAGCTATATTGTTGAATTTGAATATGATCCCACATGTAATTGCTATGAGAGAGGAAAATATTGTGGTAGAAACTTTCATGTTACCAAATTAACCCTCTTTATGTTGAGATTGCTATTGTCTCTTTCTTCTTCCTTTCATATGGCAACTATTGGTTGTCTTGACAATCTGTTTTCCTATAAAATTCCTATGCATAGGAAGTATGTTGGACTTAGATGTGGTTTTCACATGCTTTAGGATGCTCTCGTTGTGCTTCAATTCTTTTCTTTTGTGAGAACATCATTCAATGCCTAGCTAAGGGCGTTAAACAAAAGCGCTTGTTGGGAGGCAACCCAACGAATCTATCATTTTTCTTTCTGTTTTGTGTTTTCCACACTTTCATAATTCTGTTATGATTGTGTTTTTTGTGTTTTTTTTTGCGTTTGTGCCAAGCAAAACCGTTATGATTAGTCTTGGGGATGATCGTTTGGTCATGCTGGAAAAGACAGAAACTTTCTGCTCACGAAAATAATTTTCATTTTTTTCTGTAAGATCTTTTGAGGTGATGCTTTTTTCTTCTGATTGCTACCCAAATTCTTCAGACTGTCGTAAGTTTTCAGAATTTTTGAAGTAACAGAGGTATACGAAACATACAGATTGCTACAGACTGGTCTGCTGTTAACAGATTCTGTTTTTGTTGTGTTGGTTGCTTATTTTGATGAAACTATGGATAGTATCGGGGGGTATTAGCCATGTAAGATTAAAAGTACAGTAACCCAACATCAGAACAAGTAGAATTTAAGTTTGCAACAGTACCTATGGAAGTGGTGGTTTGCTTTCTTGTACTAATGATATCACGAGTTTCTGTTTAAGTTTCGTGTTGTGAAGTTTTCAAGTTTTGGGTGAAGTTCTTATGGACAAAAAGATAAAGAGTGGCAAGAGCTCAAGATTGGGGATTCCCAAAGCACCCCAAGATATTCAAGGATGCCGTAAAAGCCTAAGCTTGGGGATGCCCCGGGAAGGCATCCCCTCTCTCGTCTTCAATCCATCGGTAACGTTACTTGGGGATATATTTTTATTCACCACATGTTATGTGTTTTTGCTTGGAGCGTCTTGTATCGTAGGAGTCTTTTATTTTTGTTGTGTCGCAATCATCCTTACTGCACACCTAGAGATAGAGACATGCACACACCGTGATTTTGTCGAGCTTCACTTATATCTTTTGGTAGACAATTCAGCTCACATGTGCTTCACTTATATCTTTTGAGCTAGATACTTTTGCTCTGTGTGCTTCACTTATATCTTTTAGAGCGCAGCGGTGCGTGGCTTGGTAGTTGATCTATGCTTTGAAAGTAGTCTCAAAAGGGGTAGTTATCCAAAGGGATACGAAAACTTCCACCTTCATGTGCATTGAATAGTTAGAGAAGTTTGATTCATCTCAATAAGTTTTGAGTTGTGGTTATGGTAATATTAAAGTCATGCTAGTAAGGTCTTGTGGATCTAGAAATACTTGTGTTGAAGTTAGTGATTCCCGTAGCATGCACGTATGGTGAACCACTATGTGATGAAGTCTGAGCATGATTAGTATATTGACTGTCACCCTTTGCCTGGCGGTCGGGATCGCGCGATGATTTATACCTACCAACCCTTCCCCTAGGAGTATGCGTTGAATGCTTTGTTTCGATTACTAATAAATTTTTTGCAACAAGTATATGAGTTCTTCATGACTAATGTTGACTCCATGGTTTAGATGCACTTTCACCTTCCACCATCACTATCTTCTTAGTGCCGTGCAACTTTCGCCGGTGCACAAATCCCACCATTAACCTCCCTCAAAACAGCCACCATACCTACCTACTATGGCTTTTTCAAAGTCATTCCGAGATATATTACCACGCAACTACCACCATGATATGTGCCACCACGTCTACATTGCCTTTGCACGATCGTAAGATAGCTAGCATGATGTTTCCATTGATGTCTATGCCATGCTAGATCATTGCCACGGTACACTACCGAAGGCATTCCATATAGATTCATAATTTCTCTAAGTTTTGAGTTGAAAGTGTGACGATCATCATTATTGGAGCATTGTCCCATGTGAGGAAATAAAAGAGGCCAAAGAATCCCATAAAAAGCAGGCCAAAGAGCCCACCAAAATAAAAATAAAAAAAATGAGAGAAAAAGAGAGAAGGGGAAATGCTACCACTTTTTCCACACTTGTGCATTTTCAGCACCATGATCTTCATGATTGAGAGTCTCTCGTTTTGTCACCACCATATAGCTAGTGGGAAATTCTCATTATATAACTTGGCTTGTATATTCCAATGATAGGCTTCCTCAAAATTGCCTTAGGTCTTCATGAGCAATTAAGTTGCATGCACACCCACTAGTTTTCTTTAAGAGCTTTCACATACTTGTAGCTCTAGTGCATCATTTGTATGGCAATCCCTACTCATTCACATTGATATCTATTGATGAGCATCTCCACAACTCATTGATATGCCTAGTTAATGTGACTATCTTCTCCTTTTTTTCTTGCAACCTCCACTACATCCCACACCATCTATAGTGCTATAACCATGGCTCACGCTCATGTATTGCATGAGAGTTGAAAATGTTTGAGAAAGTAAAGGTGCGAAACAATTACTTGGCCAATATCGGGGTTGTGCATGATTTAAATTCGTTGTGCAATGATGATAGAGCATAGCCAGACTATATGCTTTTGTAGGGATAACTTTCTTTTGGCCTTGTTATTTTGAAAGTTCATGATTACTTTGCTAGTTTGCTTGAATTATTATTGTTTCCACGTCAATAGCAAACTATTGTTTTGAATCTAATGGATCTGAACATTCACGTCACATAAGAGGAATTACAAAGGACACCTATGGTAGGTAGCATGAAAGCATCAAAACTTCATTCTCATCACTTCCCTACTCGAGGAGGAGCAGGAGTTAAGCTTGGGGATGCTTGATACGTCTCAAACGTATCTATAATTTTTGATGGTTTCACGCTGTTATCTTGTCTTCTTTGTATGTTTTATGTATCTTTTTGTATCTTTTTTGGGACTAACTTATTGATTCTGTGCCAAGTGCCAGTTCCTGTTTTTCCGTGTTTTTGACTCTTTTCAGATCTGATTTTGGAACGGAGTCCAAACGGATGAAAAACCCCGAAATGATTTTTTCCCGAGCGGAAGAAGTCCAGGGGCTTTTGGGCCAAGCCAGGTGGGCTTCAGGGAGCCCACAAGCCCCCACTCCGCCACCAGGGGGAGGCGGCGGTGGGCAGGCTTGTGGCCTCCCTGGCCGCCCCTTGACCTAGGTCTTGCGCCTATATATTCCCAAATATTCCGCAAAAAATCAGGGGAGCCTCGAAAATACTTTTCCTCCGCCGCAAGCTTCCGTTTCCGCGAGATCACATCTGGAGACCCTTCCCGGCACCCTGCCGGAGGGGACTTTGGAGGTGGAGGGCTTCTTCATGATCATCATCGTCCCTGCAATGACTCGTGAGTAGTTCACTTCAGACCTACGGGTCCGTAGTTAGTAGCTAGATGGCTTCTTCTCTCTCTTGGATCTTCAATACAAAGTTCTCCATGATCTTCATGGAGATCTATCTGATGTAATCTTCTTTGGCGGTGTGTTTGTCGAGATCCGATGAATTGTGGACTTGTGATCAGATTATTTATGATATATATTTGAGTCTTTGCTGATTTCTTATATGCATGATTTGATATCCTTGTAAGTCTCTCCAAGTCTTGGGTTTTGTTTGGCCAACTAGATCTATTATTCTTGCGATGGGAGAAGTGCTTGGTTTTGGGTTCTGCCATGTGGTGACCTTTCCCAGTGACAGTAGGGGCAGCAAGGCACACATCAAGCAGTTTCCATCAAGGGTAAAAATATGGGGTTTTTATCATTGGTTTGAGATTATCCCTCTACATCATGTCATCTTGCGTAAGGCGTTACTCTGTTCTTATGGACTTAATACACTAGATGCATGCTGGATAGCGGTCGACGTGTGGAGTAATAGTAGTAGATGCAGAAAGTATCGGTCTACTTGTTTCGGACATGATGCCTATAGAAATAATCATTGCATAGATATCGTCACGACTCTGCACAGTTCTATCAATTGCTCGATAGTAATTTGTTCACCCACCGTCTACTTGCTTTTATGAGAGAAGCCACTAGTAAACACTACGGCCCCCGGGTCTATTCACATCAACCGTTTACAACTCCGCTTTTACTTTGCTTTGTTACTTTGTTGCTTTTAGTTCTCACTTGGCAAACAATCTATAAGGGATTGACAACCCCTTCATAGCGTTGGGTGCAAGCTTTTGTGTTTGTGCAGGATCTTGAGATGCTCTTCCGCCGGATTCATACCTTGGTTCTCAAACTGAGGGAAATACTTACTGTCTCTATGCTACGTCACCCTTTCCGCTTCGAGGGAACACCTATGCAAGGCTCCAAGGCCACGGGGGAAATCCTTTGCATACTTGCCTTGGAAGTCCCTTAAGGCGTAGCCGTAGCTGAAGGATTCCTAGTGCCGTCGACCCAACTACTTCCTGGCACTGTTGCCGGGGATCTTTTTGAAGTAGCAGAAGTATTTCTGGCGCCGTTTCAAGGGATACGCAGCAGAACAATCAGAACTATTTCTAGCGCCGTTGCCGGGGAGGAGAAATCAAGATCTATCCAAGTAGGTCTCACAAACTCTTCTCTTGCATTTACTTTTGTTGCCAGTTGCCTCTCATTTTCCTCTCCCCCACTTCACATTTGCCGTTTTCATTTGCCTTTCTCAACGGTTGCGGGCATTAACACATCCAGAGCCTGGGGATCCTCGCAAGCATGTCCCCCAGGCAGAGGCATCCCCACGGTCGTCTCAGGATGCTTTGGGGGCACGGGGGGCTTGATGACCAAGGCCAGGGAGGCCGCCCCACGAGCCTCCTCCTCCTCACCCGTAGACGGCAACGTGCCGACAAGGGCAGGCGGGGCGTCAAGAGACGCCTTCGGCTTGGCAACCGTCTTCTTCTTCTTCGCCCCCGGTGAACCGACTTCCCTGGACGTCAAGCAAAGGGAGTAAATCAGCCAAGCACGGACAATAGACGCACGAGGTGCGCTGATGTCTACTACGCAACCTTCTCCTTGTAGACATTGTTGGGCCTCCAAGTGCAGAGGGTTGTAGGACAGTAGCAATTTTCCCTCAAGTTGGTGACCTAACGTTTATCAATCCGCGGGAGGCGTAGGATGAAGATGGTCTCTCTCAAGCAACCCTGCAACCAAATAACAAAGACTCTCTTGTGTCCCCAACACACCCAATACAATGGTAAGTTGTATAGGTGCACTAGTTCAGCGAAGAGATGGTGAAACAAGTGCAATATGGATGGTAGATATAGGTTTTTGTAATCTGAAATTACAAAAACAGCAAGGTAACAAGTAACAAAATTGAGCACGAACGGTATTGCAATGCGTGGAAACAAGGCCTATGGTTCATACTTCCGCTAGTGAAGTTCTCTCAACAATGATAACATAGTTAGATCATATAACTAGCCCTCAACATGCAACAAAGAGTCACTACAAAGTCACTAATAGCGGAGAACAAACGAAGAGATTATTGTCGGGTATGAAACCACCACAAAGTTATTCTTTCTGATCGATCTATTCAAGAGTCTATAGTAAAATAACACGAAGCTATTATTTCCGTTCGATCCATCATAGAGTTCGTACTAGAATAACACCTTAAGATACATATCAACAAAGACCCTAATGTCACCTAGATACTCCATTGTCACCTCAAGTATCCTTGGGCATGATTATACGATATGCATCACATAATCTCAGAATCATCTATTCAACCAACACATAGAACTTCAAAGAGTGCCCCAAAGTTTCTACCGGAGAGTCAAAACGTGTGCCAACCCCTATGCATAGGTTCCCAATGTCACGAACCCGCAAGTTTATCACCAAAACATACATCAAGTACTCACATGAATCCACGCGTGCCAACCCATATGCATAGGTTCCCAATTGTCACAAACCCGCAAGTTGATCACAGCAGATAGACACGTGCAAGACATACATCAAGTGTTATCAAAGACTCAATCTGATAAGATAACTCCAAAGGGAAACTCAATTCATTACAAGAGGGAGAGCGGGAGGAACATCATAAGATCCAACTATAGTAGCAAAGCCCATGGTACATCGAGATCAAGACATCTCAAGAATATGAGAGAGAGAGAGAGAGATCAAACACATAGCTACTAGTACATACCTTCAGCCCCGAGGGAGAACTACTCCCTCCTCGTCATGGACATCGCCGGGATGATGAAGATAGCCACCGGAGATGGATTCCCCCTCCGGTAGGGTGCCGGAACGGGCTCCATATTTTTTTTTGGTGGCTACAGAGGTTTGCGGCGGCGGAACTCCCGATCTAGGTTTCTTTTTGGGGGTTTTTAAATTTATAGGAATTTATGGCGGTGGAATTGCTTCAGTTGGGCCCACGAGGAGGTCACAAGCCTGGTCGCCACCACCGGGGGGGGGGGGCGTCAGGGCTTGTGACTCCCTCGTGGCTCTTATGGCCTTCTTCCAACGCTTCGAGGGTCTCTTTTGGTCCAAAAACAATCATCGTAAAGTTTCATTCCATTTGGACTCCGTCTGAAAATGGGCCAAAAAACGGAAAAAAAACAGAAACTAGCACTTGGCACTGAGTTAATAGGTTAGTCCCAAAAAAGATATAAAATATCATATTCATGCATATAAAACATCCAAAGTTGACAAGATAATAGCATGGAACCATCAAAAATTATAGATACGTTGGAGACGTATCAAGCATCCCCAAGCTTAACTCCTGCTCGTCCTCGAGTAGGGAAGTGATAAAGAATGAATTTTTGATGCTTTCATGCTACCTAGCATAGATGTCCTTTGTAACTCCTCTTATGTGACATGAATGTTCAGATCCGTTAGATTCAAAAAAATAGTTTGCTATTGATGTGGAGACAATAATACTTCAAGCAAACTAGCAAGGTAATCATGAACTTTCAAAATAACAAGGCCAAAAGAAAGTTATCCCTACAAAATCATATAGTCTGGCTATGCTGTATCATCGTTGCACAACAAATTTAAATCATTGCACAACCCCGGTATTGGCCAAGTAATTGTTTCACACCTTTACTTTGTGAAACATTTTCAACTCTCACGCAATACATGAGCGTGAGCCATGGTTTTAGCACTACAAGTGGTGTGGAGTGTGGTGGAGGTTGCAAGACAAAAAAGGAGAAGATGATCACATTGACTAGGCATATCAATGAGCTATGGACATGCTCATCAATAGATATCAACGTGAATGAGTAGGGATTGCCATACAAATGATGCACTAGTGCTAGGAGTATGTGAAAGCTCTTAAAGAAAACTAGTGGGTGTGCATCGAACTTGCTTGCTCACGAAGACCTAAGGCAATTTTGAGGAAGCCTATCATTGGAATATACAAGTCAAGTTATATAATGAAAATTTCCCACTAGCTATATGGTGGTGAAAAAACGAGAGACTCTCAATCATGAAGATCATGGTGCTTAATATGCACAAGTGTGGAAAAGTGGTAACATTGTCCCTTCTCTCTTTCTCTCTCTTTTTTTTGGTGGGATCTTTGGCCTCTTTTTTTGGTGGGCTTCTTTGTCCTCTTTTATTTCCTCACATGGGACAATGCTCCATCAATGATGATCATCACACTTTCAACTCAAAACTTAGAGCAACGATGACTCTATATGGAATGCCTTCGGTAGTGTACCGTGACAATGATCTAGCATGGCATAGACATTAATGGAAACATCATCCTAGCTATCTTAAGATCATGCAATGGCAATTTAGACGTGGTGGTACATGTCATGGTGGTAGTTGTATGGCAATATATCTCGGAATGACTTTGAAAAAGCCATAGTAGGTAGGTATGGTGGCTGTTTTGAGGGAGGCTAATGGTGGGTTTTGTGCACCGGCGGAAGTTGCACGACACTAAAGAAGATAGTGATGGTGGAAGGTGAAAGTGCATCTAAACCATGATCTCAACATTAGTCATGAAGAACTCATATACTTGTTGCAAAAGTTTTAGTAGTAATAGAAACAAAGCATTCAACGCATACTCCTAGGGGAAGGGTTGGTAGGTAAAAACCATTGCGCGATCCCGACCGCCACACAAAGGATGACGATCAATAGACTAATCATGCTCAGCCTTCATCACATAGCGGTTCACCATACGTGCATGCTACAGGAATCACTAACTTCAACACAAGTATTTCTAGATCCACAACACCATACTAACATAACTTCAATATTACCACAACCACAACTCAAAACTAATTGAGATGAATCAAACTTCTCTAACTACTCAATGCACATGAAGGTGGAAGTTTTCATATCCCTTTGGATAACTACCCCTTTTGAGACTACTTTCATAGCATAGATCAACTACCAAGCTACGCGCTTCCGTGCTCTAAAAGATATAAGTGAAGCACAAAGAGCAAAATCAACTAGCTCAAAAGATATAAGTGAAGCTCGTGTGAGCTGAATTGTCTAACCAAATGATATAAGTGAAGCTCGACAAAATCACGGTGAGTGCATGTCTCTCTCTCTAGGTGTGCATCAAGGAAGATTGTGACACAACAAAAATCAAAGACTCCTATGATACAATACGCTCCAAGCAAAACAAATAACATGTGGTGAATAAAAATATAGCCCCAAGTAACGTTACCGATGGATTGAAGACGAAAGAGGGGATGCCTTCCCGGGGCATCCCCAAGCTTAGGATTTTACGACATCCTTGAATCAACTTGGGATGCCTTGGGCATCCCCAAGCTTGAGCTCTTGCCACTCTTTATCTTTTTGTCCATAAGAACATCACCCAAAACTTGAAAACTTCACAACACGAAACTTAAATAGAAACTCATGATAACATTAGCATAAGAAAGCAAACCACCACTTCCTTAGGTACTGTAGAAAACTTAGATTCTACATGTTGATGTTGGATTACTGTATTTTCAATCTTCCATGGCTAATACCCCCCGATACTATCCATAGTTTCATCAAAATAAGCAACCAACTCAACAAAAACAGAATCTGTTAACAGCAGACCAGTCTGTAGCAACCTGTATACTTCGTATACTTCTAGTACTTCCAAAATTCTTAAAAATTACGACAGTCTGAATAATTTGCGTAGAAATCAGCAGAAAAAAGAATCAACTCAAAATCTCTTACAGAAAAAATGAAAATTCTTTCCGTGAGCAGAAAGTTTCTGTCTTTTTCCAGCATGATCAAACAATCATCATCAAGACTAATCATAACGGTTTTGCTTGGCACAAACACAAAAATAAACACAAAAGACACAATCGTAACAAAATTATGATGGTGTGGAGAAAACCAAATAGGAAGCAAAAAAGAAAAGAAAAATTTATTCATTGGGTTGCCTCCCAACAAGCGCTATTGTTTAACGCCCTTAGCTAGGCATTGATTTCAATGATGCTCACATAAAAGGTAAGGATTGAAACACAAAGAGAGCATCATGGAGCAAATGGCTAGCACATTTGAGTCTAACCCACTTCCTATGCATTAGGATTTTGTGATCAAACAATTTATTGGAGCAAGAATCAACTAGCATAGGAAGGCAAAACAAGCATAGCTTCAAAAATTTCAACACATGGAGAGGAAGCTTGATACTATTGCAATAAGTAGAAGCATATGATCCTCTCTCATAGTAATTTGCAGTAGCATCATGAATGAATTCAACAATATAACCAGCACCTAAAGCATTCTTTTCATGATCTACAAGCATAGGAATTTTACTACTCTCCACATAAGGAAATCTATTCTCAAGAATAGTAGTGGGAGTATCATAAAAGACTTGAGCACTACAAATTGTGTCCACAATGAAAAAGCAAGGTTTAGCAAAAGGGTTCTCGAGAGTATGACAAGTTTTATCATCCCTCTTCTTTAAAGCAGAAGTATCCTCACAATAATCATCATAGATAGGGGGCATGCTTTCATCAAAATGATTTTGATCATTCAAAGTGGAAGAACTAAAATGATCATCTTTATCAAATATAGCATCCCCAAGACTGTGGCTTCGCATATCATTAGCATCATGGGTATTCAAAGAATTCAAGCTAAGAACATTGCAAGCATGCTCATCATTCACATATTCTACGCCAAGCATTCTATGTAATTCTTCTTTCAGCACTTGAGCAAAATTTTCCTTCCCATCATGCTCACGAAAGACATTGAAAAGATGGAGCATATGAGGCATCCTCAATTCCATTTTTTTGTAGTTTTCTAGCAAAAGAACAAGAAACAAAAAGATTCAATTGCAATATCTAAAGATATACCTTCAAGCGCTAACCTCCCCGGCAACGGCGCCAGAAAAGAGCTTGATGTCTGCTACGCAACCTTCTCCTTGTAGACGTTGTTGGGCCTCCAAGTGCAGAGGGTTGTAGGACAGTAGCAATTTTCCCTCAAGTGGGTGACCTAAGGTTTATCAATCCGTGGGAGGCGTAGGATGAAGATGGTCTCTCTCAAGTAACCCTGCAACCAAATAACAAAGAGGCTCTTCTGTCCCCAACACACCCAATACAATGGTAAGTTGTATAGGTGCACTAGTTCGGCGAAGAGATGGTGAAACAAGTGCAATATGGATGGTAGATATAGGTTCTTGTAACCTGAAATTACAAAAACAGCAAGGTAACAAGTAACAAAAGTGAGCACGAACGGTATTGCAATGCGTGGAAACAACGCCTATGGTTCATACTTTCTCTAGTGAAGTTCTCTCAACAATGATAACATAATTCGATCATATAACTAGCCCTCAACAAGCAACAAAGAGTCACTCCAAAGTCACTAATAGAGGAGAACAAACGAAGAGATTATTGTCAGGTACGAAACCACCACAAAGTTATTCTTTCTGATCGAACTATTCAAGAGTCCGTAGTAAAATAACACGAAGCTATTCTTTCCGTTCGATCCATCATAGAGTTCGTACTAGAATAACACCTTAAGATACATATCAACCAAGACCCTAATGTCACCTAGATACTCCATTGTCAGCTCAAGTATTTGTGGGCATGATTATACGATATGCATCACATAATCTCAGAATCATCTATTCAACCAACACATAGAACTTCAAAGAGTGCCCCAAAGTTTCTACCGGAGAGTCAAAACGTGTGCCAACCCCTATGCATAGGTTCCCAATGTCACGAACCCGCAATTTGATCACCAAAACATACATCGAGTGCTCACATGAATCTACGTGTGCCAACCCATATGCATAGGTTCCCAATTGTCACAAACCCGCAAGTTGGTCACAGCAGATAGACACGTGCAAGACATACATCAAGTGTTCTCAAAGACTCAATCCGATAAGATAACTCCAAAGGGAAACTCAATTCATTACAAGAGGGAGAGGGGGAAGAACATCATAAGATCCAACTATAGTAGCAAAGCCCATGGTACATCGAGATCAAGACATCTCAAGAACACGAGAGAGAGAGATCAAACACATAGCTACTGGTACATACCCTCAGCCCCAAGGGAGAACTACTCCCTCCTCATCATGGAGATCGCCGGGATGATGAAGATGGCCACCGGAGATGGATTCCCCCTCCGGCAGGGTGCCAGAACGGGCTCCAGATTGGTTTTTGGTGCCTACAGAGGCTTGCGGTGGTGGAACTCCCGATCTAGGTTTCTTTTTGGGGGTTTCTGAATTTGTAGGAATTTATAGCGGTGGAATTGCGTCAGTTGGGCCCACGAGGAGGTCACAAGCCTAGTCTCCACCACCGGGGGGGGGGGCGTCAGGGATTGTCACTCCCTCGTGCCTCTTCTGGCCTTCTTCCAAAGCTTCGGGGGTCACTTTTGGTCCAAAAAAATCATCGTAAAGTTTCATTCCATTTAGACTTCGTCTGAAAATGGGCCAAAAACACGGAAAAAACAGAAACCGGCACTTGGCACTGAGTTAATAGGTTAGTCCCAAAAAAGATACAAAATAGCTTATTCATGCATATAAAACATCCAAAGTTGACAAGATAATAGCATGGAACCATAAAAAATTATTGATACGTTGGAGACGTATCATGCGCCCAAACTGGTGACTTACTCTTCGACATCGCGCCACCTCTTCTTCCTCTCTGCACTGGCGCTAGCAGAGGAAACAGGGCCCCCACGGAAGGAGGCGAGCTCGGCGCCTTGGACCTCCCACCGGTAGAGGCGGGGTGCGCCGGGGACGGCCCGGGCCCGAGCTTCCGGGAAGTGTGCACGCATGTAGACCACGTAGCGCGCGGAGTCGGCATAGGCCCTCAGGAAGCCCTGGCCAGGCGCGAGGGGGTCACGGTGGAGGTGTCGCCTGTTGCGCCGTCATCTTCAAGCTCGTGCAGGAGGATGGATTGCGACGGGAAGGGAACGCTCAACGCGCTGTCGTCAATGGTCTTCTCCGAGCCCCTTCACCGAAGGTGTCGCCCGATGACACCTCCACCAAACCAGAGCGTTCAGCGAGGAGAAGCCCCTGCTCTTTGAAGATGGTCATCCCGGCGACCAGATCGGTTCGATGATATAGCGGACCTAGGGCCTCGGGAAGGTCGCCAGGGTCACCGCCCAGCAGAATCGCCAAGACCCTGCTTAGATCCTCTGCGGGAAGGTCACGGGACCGAAACCAGAGGACAAGGAGGCCCAGACACCAGTCGCGTGACGCGCGCCGGCCTGGCCCACAAGCATTGGAGGACCCACGACGTCCCATGCTGCCCCCAAGGCTCCGTCCTGGAGCCAACCCAAGCATGCCACGGGCCCGGGGGCTACTGTTGGCGTTCTGGGATTGGGCATACCCAGACCTGCCTGCCAGTGGCCCAGGGCGGGCCCGCCTCATCAGAGAAAATCAACGGGCCCAGCACAGTTGAAGGAAAGGCCCTCATGAGGGGCCAAGTGTCACGAGGAGGAGCAGCGTCAGGACCCGCAGGGGGCCTCCTCAGGAGCCCTCCGGAGCGGCAGATATTCCGAGGCAAGGCATGGCCTCAGGAGTTAAGGGTGATGCCAGGAAAGGACAGGGGAGCAGCATATGGGAGGACGGGGCAGTTTCCCCCTGGGTGCAAAGGAGGACGGAGCGTACAGGTTTCCCAAAGGCATCTTCCAAAGGTTTCCCTTCTGGTGCAACAAAGCCGCAGCCTCCCACCAGTAGGGCAAACGTCATCCATGGGCCCGTCTCTGCGGCATGGACAGTTACTTTGCAGGCGAAGACCACCTTTGGGCAGGGGAGCATGTTCCCTTGTTCCCCTTCAAAATTGGCCGTTGTGGGATCCCTTCTGACCGAAGCTATGAGGGAAGAGGACCCGGGCCTCCGCTATAAATAGAGAAGGTAGGATACTTGAGAAGGCAGTTGATTGAGACGGTAGAACAACACGCCTAGTCGCTCAGCCTCCGGAGGCCAAAGAGCACTGTACTGATTCATACACCGCCTCCGTGAGAGGCAATCCACCAAAAGTAGGAGTAGGGTTTTACGCTTTGCAGCAGCCCAAACATGGGTAAACAGTTGTGTTCTTTGTTCTCCTCGCCATCATGTGAGTCCTTCATCGTCTCCATCACATAGTGGGTTAGGCGAGGCAAGGCAGGGAGAGACCTTCGTACATGCCCAGTGTTCGAATCCTTAGGGTTTTGCGGAGCCCGAAATTAGACACTCCTGGAGGCCACATGGCCCTGTGGGCACCCTCGGACGGAGTGAGCTAAAAAGTTACCTGGCAGCAGCCAACAAAAGTCACCTGGCGTCCATGCCGCTGCAGTGTGGAGGGCGCTGTTGTCGCCCGATCTCCTGCTTCAACGTTCGTGACCCTCACGGGTCCGCCGTTTCCCGAGGCCCGAGACCTTCGCTTTGCGTGAACATCTCCTCCTCTTCCTCACCACGCCCTAGCTGGCAAGGCATGAGCATGGCCTGCTGGATCCGCCGGTAGGTGGCCGCCACATTCCCCAGCCTGAAGGGCATGAGGATGCCAGCGCCCAGGCACACCCACTGATGGTTAGTTCGCGCGGGCCAGAAGGGGCTTTGAGCCGCAGCTCTTTCAATTGCGAGCGCGTTGATGCAGATGTGGGGCCGATCAACCATGCCGATGATGGCGACTGTGATTGGTGATGCAGGGCAGTCCCCTCCTGGCACGGCCTGGGCCTCTCGAAGTTCTTGGATCACGGTGATGACGGACTCACGGGAGCTGGGCAGACGCGTACTGGAGCGCGCCCTCGGGTTTGCTCGATCGCCACCCTCGCCTCACTGGTCAGGCCCGGAACCTCCCGGTGGGAGCCCCCAGTCCTGACCGAAGGGGGGCACTGAGCGCGCCTTCCTATGTGATAGGGGGCATGACCCCGTCCCTAGGCACGGAGCCCGAAGTCCCAGGACGCTCCATGGGGAGGAGCTGCTTCTTCTTCTTGCGTGGGTCCTATCGCGGTGGCTCGTCTTCTTCGTCGTCCGAACGTTCTGCCGCGGCGGTGCGGTAGGCGCGCTCGAGTGTGCAGACGACATCCTTCTCATCGCAGGCGATGGTGATGATGCCGCCGCTCCCTGGCATCTTGAGGATGTTGTAGCCTTGGTGGGTCATCGCCATGAACTTAGCAAGAGTTGGGTACCCAAGGATCGCATTGTACGGCAGGTGGATGTGCGTGACGTCAAAGACGATGATCTCAGTGTGGTAGTTCTTCCGCTCGCCGAAGGTGACTGGCAGACACACTTGCCCGATGGGCATAGTGAACCCCTCTGTGACTCATGAGAAGGGCTTGGTCGGCATGAGCTGTTCGCGCGACAAATGGAGTGTCTCGAAGGTATACACCAAGAGGACGTTGAGCCCCGCTCCACTGTCGATAAGGATCTTGGTGACGAGGAAGTTGCTGATGGTCGGGGTGCACATCATGGGGAGCTTTCCGTCCATGAACGAGAACCTGAGCTGATCACTTGGGTCGAAGGTGATGGTGGTGTGGGACCAGTTGAGGGGGCGCAACGCTTCAGGATCTGGGAGAGCGGCATTCACCTCCCGGGCAAACTGCTTGAAGGCGCGGTTCGAGGCTGTGGTCTAGGTGCCGCCCAGGATGGAGGCCACTGCCCTAACCTCGTGCAAGCCCTCAGCCCCATCGTTCTTCCTGTCTTCATCCCTCCTCTGAGGTGGCGGAGCCAGCGGAGGCAGCCCAGCCTCATGAGGGCGAGCCTCACGAGGTTGACCGCGTCGTTGCCCCTCCTGAGGGTTGTCGCGCCATGGGTCCTCCTGAGGTTGGCCGCGCCAACGGTCTTCATGAGTTTGTTCACGCCACCCCTGACACGGCTCCCGGTTATCCCAGCGGCGTCCACTACGGCCACCGACGCGGGCGGGCTCGGGTGCCTGCTAAAGTGCTCAGCATGGACCAGTCGGAGCTCTTAGCACTCAGAGGTATCATGGCTGCTAGTGCCATGGAAGATGCATGTTGCCCCCTCCTGACGGACACTCTCCCCCTCGGTCGTACTTCGCATCAGGCTCGACAGCGAGCACCGCAGGATCGTTGTGCTTTGTCTCCTTGGGCTTGGTCTTCTTCTCTTCTGGTTCTGCCGCGTGAAGCCCGAGGAGTGACAGGCGACCTTCTTCAGCCCTGGCGCACTTGTTTGCTAGGTTGAACATCTCCAGTGCGGTGCTCATCTCATCACTCATGGTGAGCGCCTCCTTCATCTTGAGATCGGTGACTCCGTCGGAGAAGGCCGAGATGACAACCTTGTCTGACGCTTTGGGGATCTTCAGGTGCATGAACGTGAAACATTGTATGAACTTATGCAGGGTCTCCCTCTCCTGCTACTTGATGCGTCGTAGGTGGTTCACGGTGGAGCGCGGTCGCGGGTGCCCTGGAAGTAGGTGATGAAGGGTTCACGTCGGTCATCCCAGGAGGTGATGGACGCCCTTGGAAGGTTGAGGAGCCAAGAGAGCGCGCCGCCCTTGAGCGCCATGGTGAACCAGCACGCCATGACCTTGTCGCCCCCTCCTGCCGACCTGATACTCACCGTGTAGAGTTGTAGGAACTCGACGGAGTCCATGGTGCCATCGTAGCACGGGCGTAGGTCAGGCTTGAACTTGCAAGGCCACGCAGTTGGGTAGAGCTCAGGGGCGATGGCGAGGCACCCCACCGGCCCGATGGGTCCAGCGCGCGCGGGAGCGACCTGGTCCTGTTGCTCCAATGGGTCTGCTTCGAGTGGGGCACGCTCGCGGCGCGGGAGTTGTAGCGCTGGGAGCGCACACGCGTCGGCGCATGGCCGAGGAACCATCTGACAGCTTGCTTCATCTCTTGGCATCGCCCTGGGTTCGTGAGGCCGGTCATGGGGATGCGCTTCCTGCCTGGGCTCGGGGTGCATGTAACGCCGTGGAGGCGGGGGCGGCGCATCCTGCTCCTCATCGTTCGCGTGGGACGGTTGGGGTCGAAACGAGCAGGAGAGCGCCGCGGAATCACCGGCAGCGGCGACGAGCTCCTCGATGTGCTGGAGCCAGTTGTTGTGGCGGTTAGGGACGGACCGGTAGTGGAGCAGCTCGGTGGCCATGGCTAGCGCGCGCCGGCCATGCAGCATCTCCGGTCGGGTGCGCGAGGCCGACCCGGAAGCCCAGACGAGCGACGGAGTGGCGGTGCGGCCGTCGGGGTGCTCGGTAGCCGGCTGGGAGGAGCCTTGCTATTCTTGAACATCGGGGCCCGTGGCGGCGTTTTCTATGGGCGATGGTGACCGGCGCACGCCGGTGGGGCCCACGGACGTCGTGTGAGCAATGCGGGTGGCACGGCGCTCGGCGCGAGCCCGACGAGCATCAGCCATCGGAGCGACAAAGCTCGGTGAAGGCGGAGCTTGGAGGAAACCTTGGCACACACCCTACCTGGCGCGCCAAATGTCGGATTTCGGGCTCCGCAAAACCCTAAAGTTTCGAACTCAGGGGCGTGTATGAAGATCTGTCACGGGCTCACCTCACCTAACTCACTACTCGTCGGGGATGGCAAAGAACTCACTCGATGGTGTGGAAGACACGGAACATGGCAGTTTACCCAGGTTTGGGCTGCTAGGAAGCGTAATACCCTACTCCGGCTTTGGTAGATTGCCTCTCGTAGAGGTTGATGGATGAACTAGTAAAGTGTTCGGGGGCCTCCGGAGGCTGGATGGCCTATGTGTGGTACGAGTGGGAGAATGAATAAATCCCCCCCTCTACAAAGTAACCTACCCTCTATATATAGCGGCAGCCCCAGTCCTCTTCCCTTATCGTTTCGGCGGGAAGGGATCCCACAACGGCCAATTTTGAAGGGGGACAGGGGAACATGCTACCCTGCCCAAAGGTGATCTTCGTGTGCAAAGTGGCTGCCAACGCTGCACGAAAAGGTCCAGGGATGATGTATGTCCTGCTGGCGGGCGGCGATGGCCTTGTTGCACCAGAAAGGAAACCTTTGGAAGATGCCTTGGGAACCCCGTAAGTCCTTGCCCCCTTTTCACTATAGGGGAAACTGCTCCGCCTTGCTATCTGCTGCTCGCATGTCCTTCCCCTGCGTCATCCTTGACTCTCGAGGCTAGGCCTTTTTCTCAGAATATCCGCCACTCCGGAGGGGTCGTGACGAGGCCCCCTGTGGGTCTTGATGCCATTCCTCGTCGCGAGGCTTGGCCCCTCGCGAGTACCTTGCCTTGAGTGGTGCCACGCCCGATCATGCTTGCTTGATGGAGTGGGCCAGCCTTGGGCCATAGGCAGGTAGGTCAGGGTACCCCCATTCCCAGAATGACGACAGGCTGGTCATTTGACTTTGGGAGGCTGGTCCTCAGGCCGATCACTAGAAGGATTATGTATACCTCATGGGTGCCCGCATGGTATATTCTTGTGTGAGTACCTAGTATCCGGGCATCAAAATACCGGAGGTGGCTACCACCCCACCCGAGGACACGAACCGGGTACTCGAGCAGTACTTCAAGAAAGTCATGCCAACTTCTCGGATCACCGTCGCGAGATGCAACAAGGATACCATTCTCGAGTAGTGAACTCGTTGGTATGCCGAGGCAATATTGTGTACAAATACAAGTGTTTACTTTTGGCCATTAAGTTCTGTTAGCGCTATTGTTGCTTTCAAATTTTGACTCCTCTGCGGCTATATTTAATACTAAAAGTGGCCAGTCATCGACTTCTCCTCCTTAGCATAAACTACATAGGGTGTATTATTAACAACATGTTCCTTAGCCGACGTCACAGTACCCAGTGGGAGTTTTTGTTTATTATAGACAAGGCAATCAGAGTATTCGGCTTTATAACTTTCATTTAGTGATAGGAGCTTGAATTTTGGGGGCTTGTGACTAATGCCCGGTTAACAAAGTGTTTCGGCAAGACGATGCCACAACACCGAACACTTCATCTCTTTTAGGATAACCCTTTGCGTAACATGGGCAAAATCACTATTGGTTATGTTTGAAATGGTCTTCAGATCGCAAACCAGTTTACGCTTATCATGACAGTCTATTTTCAGCTTTCTACAATGAGGTACTTGACTGATTGAGTCAGAAGTACAATAACAGTGGTTCTCCCTTTACACACTTAGCCAAACATAGCGGAAACATAAGAGGTAAGCGCAGGAGCTAGGCAACCGAACTATTGACCAAAGACATGAGTCAAAACTTGGTGAATATACTGTGATATATGACACATCAAGCACTTTTATAAATTGGTGTTGGGATTTTTAGGTGAGGTATTAGATCTCAGCCCCTAGTCGATGACAGATTTTTTTTTTGGAAAAGGAGGAATGACCCCCGGCCTCTGCATCAATCGATGCATGCAGCCATATTATTAAAATAACAAAGTAATATCATAGTTCCAGATAAGTCTGCATCTCGCAAAGAAAAGAAGAACTAAAAATAGACAATCCCTTAAAAAGCAAACTGCCACATCCGGCATAAGTAATAGTAGACTATGATGCCTATACACCTTGTCTGTTACTAACACGCCATCCAAACCGGTTGAAGATAACCCATGCGGCCATCTCCCATCGGTTGCACCCAGTATCCATAAGCTCCCTGGAGTCCACATGACTGAGTAATGACCACGTACGGATCCAAGAAGTTGCTCTCCAAATGACCTACAAAAAGTTATTGAATTTCTTGCCATTAAAGATCAAGTCATTCCTGGTATTCCATATAGCCCAAAATAGAGCACATATCCCAATCCTAATAAGTTTAGTAATTCTAACGTCGACTCCATTGAGCCACGCTGTAAATATAGAGTTGATGCATGAAGGTGGGGTCACGTTAAAAGCTATATGCATAGTGCGCCATAGTAGTTTTGCAAGAGGGCAATCTAAAAACAAATGTGTTATTGTTTCATCGTGATCATAGAAACAACAATTAGATCTGCCTCTCCAACTACGTTTAATTAGATTATCTTTGGTCAATATCACACCTTTGTGCAAAAACCACATGAAAATTTTAATCCTTAGGGGAACTTTGACTTTCCAAATATGAACTGATCTAAGTAGAGCTCATGTGTTAATCAGATCCGTATACATGGACTTCACTGAGAAGACGCCATTCAAAGATAAAATCCAATGAATCTTATCCGGTTGGACAGATAGTTGTACCTGCATAATCCTTCTTACCAAATGCAACCATGCCTCCCAATGTGCTCCTACTAATGCTCGCCTGAAGTGCATATTGAGAGGTATCGATTGTAACACTGTGGACACATAGTCCTGTTAACGTTGAGTAATATTACAAAGCATGGGATATTGTAGTGCTAGTGGTGAGTCTCCAGGCCAAGTATCTTCCCAGAATCTTGTGGAGGCACCATCCCCTACTACAAATTTCACCCTTTGGAAAAAATTAACCTTAATCTTCATTAACCCTTTCCAGAAAGGTGAATCGTCCGGTCTAACCGTAACCTGCGCTAGAGTTTTAGAATTCAGGTACTTACTTTTAAGTATTTGAATCCACATTCCTTCTGTCTCTGTGGATAATCTATACAACCATTTGCTGAGTAAACATTTTTTTTTTACTTCAAAATTCTCTTTGCTCAATCCCCCTGGTCCTTGGGTCTGCAAATAATATCCCACTGTGCTAATCGGTATTTCTTATTATTGTCATCACTTTGCCAAAAGAAACGAGATCTATAAAAATCTAGTCTTTTCCGAACCCCTACTGGTATCTCCAAAAAAGACAATAGAAACATGGGTAAGCTTGTTAACACAGAATTTATTAGTACAAGCCTTCCTCCATACGACATAAGCTAACCCTTCCAGCAGCTTAGTTTCTTTTCAAATCGTTCTTCAATACCTTTCCATTCTTTAATTGTTAATCGTCTATGATGAATAGGAATTCCAAGATAGTTAAATGGAAGTGAACCCATTTGACATCCAAATAACTGTCTATAAGCATCCTGCTCTTCTTTTGCCTTCCAAAACATATGACCTCGCTTTTGTTAAAGTTTATTTTCAACCCCGACAGTTGTTCAAATAAACATAAAACTAATTTCATATTAATCGCTTTCTTCATATCATGTTCCATGAAAATAATTGTATCATCCGCATATTGTAAAAGGGAGACACCCCCATCTATCAAATGTGGAATTAGACTACCTATTTGACCCATCTCTTTGGCCATGTCAATCAGTACTGTCAACATATCTACTACTATGTTAAACAACACTGGAGACATTGAATCGCCCTGTCTTAACCCCTTATGCGTTTGAAAGTAGTGACCAATGTCGTCATTTACCTTGACTCCTACACTACCTTTATGAATGAAAGTGTCAACCTACTGTCTCCATCTTTCATTGAATCCTTTCATACGTAAGGCTTGTTGCAGGAATGATCACTTGACTTTATCATACACTTTCTCGAAATCCACTTTAAAAATAACCCCATCTAGTTTCTTTGTGTGTATTTTGTGTAACATTTCATGCAAGACAACCACACCCTCCAAGATGTGTCTCCCTAGCATAAACGCAGACTGTGTTGGATGTACCACAGAATCTGCTACCTTCGTTAATCTATTAGTGGCAACCTTTGTGAAAATTTTGAAACTGACATTGAGTAAGCAAATTGGTCTAAACTGTTGAATACGCATGGCGTCCGCCTTTTTTGGCAACAACGTAATTATTCCAAAATTAAGGTGGAATAGCTGTAATTGTCCATTAAATAAATCTTGGAACATAGGCATGAGATCCCCCTTGATGATATGCCAACACTTTTTATAAAATTCTGCAGGGAACATATCAGGTCCCGGAGCTGTATTCTGTTTCATCTGTGTTATTGCTTCATACACCTTTTTCTGTAAATGGAGCTGATAAAACCTCATTCTCCTGTTCATTGAGTTGAGGTATATCATGAACATTGTTTTCATCGAAAGAGATCATCGTCTCAACAGGTGCACCAAAAAGATTCTTATAATATTCTGAAATATATGATTTTAAATTCTCTTGGCCTATAATTGTTCCTTCATCTTGTTCTAATTGGATAATTTTCTTCTTTCGATGTTTGCCATTTGCAATCATATGGAAGAATTTAGTGTTGTCATCCCCCTCTACGACCTTCATCACCTTAGCTCTAAGTGCCCATTTCATCTCTTCATCTCTCAATAGTTTTTGTAATTTCATCTCAGCTTCAATCTTAATATTTCTTTCAATAATATTTAGTTGAACAGACTCAGCTTTGATGTCTAATTCCTCAATTAGAGTGGTGAGCCTTTCTTTCTCTTTTTTATAAATACCACTCTGATTTTTCGCCCAACCTCTGTGAAATTGGCGCAAATTTCTGATTTTGTTTTGCCATATTTCTACATTGGTAGCTCCTCCTAAATCTCTAGCCCATTCATTAGCTATGAGATCCATGAAACCTTCTTTTTCGAACCAACTTAGTTCAAATGAGAAAGCATTCTTATTACCCATATGGTTGGCCTCCCCTGAGTCAACCAGAAGCGGTGTGTGATCTGAAATGGCTCTCTGTAAAGCATGCACACTAACAAGTGGGTATTTCTGCTCCCACTCAACACTAGTGAGAACCCGATCCAACTTATCATATGTTGGCACCGGTAATGAGTTTGCCCATGTGAATTGTCTACCCGTAAGATCGATCTCTCTCAGATTTAGGCTCTCAATAACCATGTTAAACATCATTGACCATCTTGTGTCAAAATTATCGTTGATTTTTTTCATCCTGCCTTCAAATGATATTAAAATCTCCCCCCCCCCACACTAAAATTGAAAGTGTTTCGTCCCCACAAATTCTTACTAGAGCTGCTAGAAAATCAGGTTTGAGATGTGGTTGTGCCGCCCCATATACAGCCACTAGAGCCCATTTGAAACCATCAACTTTCGACCTTACACGAAATTTGATGGTGAATTCCCCATAAACCACACTCATCACCTCCAAAGTCTCACACTTGACCCCAAGTAAGATCCCACTGGATCTTCTCCTTGGTGGCAAACAATGCCAATCAAACTCACCCCCTCCTGATAATGAACTTAAAAATTCAGGAGTGAAATTATCCCTTCCAGTTTCTTGTAGAGCCATGAAATCCAGCTTATATTCTCGAGATGCCTCACTAAGGAATCTTTTTTTAGCCAAGTCCGCAAGACCTCTGCTATTCCAAAAAATTCCTTTCATATTTCATCATAGAATTTTTTTTTTCTTTTGTTTTACTCTCGCACTTCTCCTTACCGCTGATTCAGGAAAGACCTTCCTTTTCCAAGATCTCTTTGGTTTCCCCTCAATAAGGTTGGTATCATCAGTTGGTATTATTGGTTGTGGATAAACATCGTCATTCGAAGAGGCCATATACCCCTCCAAACCCATATTATCCACTTTGTGTACTTCTCCCTCTTCATGTAATAAAGTATCACATATATTTTGGAGCTCTGCCCCTCCTAAGTTATTAATATCCAATTCACTCATTGGTTTCAACGCCGCTAAATTTTTAACAAACTCTATTTTTCTATCAGTCTCTAAATCAAGCATAGCATTGATGGATTTAGCTATGCTTTTTACTAGATGAACCCAGAGAAATTCCTATGTCGCTAGCATTGTTCAATATCTCGAAATCAGATAATTTTAAAATTGAAGGGGAATTATCAATAGCCATACCTGTAGTCATCTCAGCATCTCGTATCTTTGCAGCCCTCATGCCACGCCCCATCGACATATCATCTAGATCAGGCTTCTCCTGAATACGCTGGCTGAAACGTCGATCACCCGCAGAAGGATCTGGAATCCCACCAAATGAGATCACATCCTCTTAAGAAATCTCATTGTTAGCATTCCCTGTTGCCGCATGTTCATCATAATGTTGATCAAGAAGGGTTTCGAAAATTGGATTATCAGAAATAAAGGAATACAATTGTTGCTTACTCTTTGAAGCGCAATTGTCCTTGTGAAAGATGCTCGCTCAGCACGGACAGTAGAAGGAGAAGGGAGAGAAGTCGCCTCTGTTGAGCACTCTTGCCCCTGCAAAGAATCAACCCTCATAGCCGACATCATGCGTGTCGGGGGGATAACCCCGGGGTAGGCTCATCAAGCCTGCTCCTTCATTTCCGGCCCAATGGACATGAAGATAGGGAGATTCCCAAGGCCCAAGTCTTCTGACCGGCTGAGCATCGCGTGCCGGCTGGAAGACGAGGCGGCCACCTTTCTGGCTGGCCGGGCATCCCCTGCCGGCTAGAGCGCAGGCGGCCTCCCCTTCAGAGTCGGCCTGGTCCCGCCAGCCGGACTAGGGAGGAGGCGGCCACCCGCGAGCCCGCTAGCCAAGCAGGCTAGCCGGCCGAGGATCACCAGTCACATCAGATCGTAGGTCAGGAAAGGACCTCACGATTAAAGGCAGCTACGCATCAGCAAAGGTACTGGATCGGGGCCCCCGACAGGTACGAGCATCGGCGGCCACGCCGTTGACCTACCCCGGCTCTGATCCATCACCTAGCCTGATGTCGGACCGTCACACTCCCACTCCATTACTGCACTCGGCGTGGGGAACAGTGGAGGCGGTCGTACAGCCTGCCCAGGAAGAATCTCATGGAGCGACGCCTGACGTACAACGCGTGCTCAACGTCAACCTTACGCGGGAGTCCCATTGGCCAGCCGGTGGGTCCCACAGGTAAACGAGACCATGCAGCCGGCGGGCCCCTCATCGACAAGACAAGACCCTTGTGGGCCCCTGTCCAGCCGGCGAAGCAGCCAGCCGGGTCCCACACTTGTACCCTTTATCCATATTGTAGGCTGGCGGGTTCGTCTATAAAACCCCCCGGCCGCCCCCCATGCAGAGCGGCCAACCACTTGCCAGCCATTGAACACTAGACACTCATCAACCAACAGAGAGCGAGGTAGAGACGAGCCGGCTGCTCCCCTCTTCCTCCTCCCAACATAGCTCCAGGAGCAACATTGCACTCTGTTCCCATACATCAAACAAACAAGCAGGATTAGGGGTATTATCTCTACGGGGAGCCCTGAACCTAGATACATCGTGCGTCCCATGCGTGTACCAACCTCGTTACCAGCACCCACCTTTGTCCCTTCGGTTCTCACCGACTTTAGCCTACCTATGGCATATGTTGTGAGTATTCACCGACATTTGGCACCCACCATGGGGCCGATCGCGGCATCGGCTGGCTTCACGCGCTGGGCGGGGCCCTGCACCTACACCACCGGATGCATCGCGTCCGGACCAGTTTGCATGCCCGTGGAGCTCGCTTTCGACGAGGCGACGCCCATGATGATTGACGTCCCCGTCCGCCATGCGGATTCGGACGAAGATTCTCATGATGACGCGCTTCCTAGCATCATCGTCGTAGCTATGGAGAACCTCAGCGTTCTCTTTAGCGACCTTCGCCTCAACGACGGCCCACGCTACTTCGGCGAGGACTACGACGTTGAGGCGCTCTGCACCAGCTTCAGCAGGCTCTCTATCGCTGAGGCGCCTGCCCACGATGTTTACCCCAGTAACGTCCTCATCTTCGACGGCCCTCCACCGTCGGTGGGGTTCTTCGCCCCATACCACGTCGCTGCCGTCTCCAACGCCGTGGAGGTGATGGTTATCGGCACCGGCACCAGCACGACTCCTGGCAAGGCCTCCGCAGGCGCTGGCGAGCCTGCTGCGGCCGCCGCTGACACTCTTCGGGACGCCATCGCCGGCCTGAAGACACCGGTGGCCGCTTCCGCCGACCCTGCAGACGCTCGGGCCTCACTGGAGGAGGCTCGCAAGCGTATCTTGGAGGAGGGCATCGTCGTGGCCTCGGCAAAACATCGGTTGGAGGCTACACATCATGAGTATAACTCCGCATATGGTCTTACTCCGATTTCCGAGGCCCCCAGCCGGCTTGGACCGGTCCGCAGCCGCAGATGGTTCATCGCCGAGGTCCTAGGAGGGGACCTGCCCACCTACGAGACTCCTGCGGCCAACATGCGGGCGGCGCAGGCGGCCATGGAGGAGATGGCCAGCCTGGAAGGGGAGGAGCGCGCCTTCCAGGAGAAGCGCGTCAAGGATCTCCTTGACGCCGCTAACCAGCAGCACTCTCGGTTCGACCCCGGCCAGGCTCATTCAGAGTCCCCAGGGCCGAACTCGGGGGCTCACCGCGACCCTAGCGGCCAGCACCACGCCGAAGGATCTTCCTCGCATCGCCCTTCCGGCTGGAGGGGCGAGGGAAGCCAAGGCTGGCG
The DNA here is from genome assembly GCF_904849725.1 of Hordeum vulgare subsp. vulgare. NCBI lineage: Eukaryota > Viridiplantae > Streptophyta > Magnoliopsida > Poales > Poaceae > Hordeum > Hordeum vulgare. The sequence goes on from NC_058518.1 coordinate 136,916,096, forward strand.
CTCGCAGCACCAGAGCGAGCACACTTCGGGCCTAAGTCGCGAAGGCGAAGAGGGTGACTCGGAGTACGGGGACCTTCCCCGCGAAGAACTCACGCATCCGGTTCCCGAGGAGCATCCCCTCTCGCCACCAGGGATGGCGCCCCCGCCTCCTAGGACAAGCGGGACACCCGCCGGCATATCATCGCCCTGGCCCATTCGGCCCTCCTAGAGGAAGACGGACCCATCGGTCCAGCTTGCTTCAGCCCCCGGATCCGAGGGGAGCCGTTCCCCCGAGGCTTCACCCTGCCTCGGGATACGCCAAAATACAACGGCATGGCCAAGCCAGAAGACTGGCTGATCGACTACACCACAGCCGTAGGCATCGCTAGGGGCAACAAGCACGTAGCGGTTCGCTACGTGCCACTCATGCTGGTCGGCTCGGCCCGGACGTGGCTTAACAGCCTCCCGGCCGGCAGCGTCAACTCCTGGGTGGACTTCGAGGAGGCGTTTGTCCGCAACTTCACCGGCACCTACAAGCGTCCTGGTCGGCCTCGCGAGCTGGCCATGTGCATCCAGAAGGCCGACGAACCCCTCCCCGACTACGTCACCCGGTGGACTGAGCTCCGCAACTCCTGTGAGGGGGTGCATGAGGTACAAGCCATACAGTACTTCATCAACGGATGCCGAGACGGCACCCTCCTCAAGCACAAGGTCATGTGTGCCGAGCCCACCTCCTTGGCGGTGCTCATGGACAGGGTGGACAAGTATGTCACGACCGACTCCGCGATGTGCATCAAGGTGACCGCCTCGCACAGGGTTGTGCCTGCGTCGGCTACTCCCAAGCCGGCTGGGGACAACCAAGGCGGCTAGAACAACTACAAGCGCAAGGCGGATCAGATGGCCAACAACAAGCTAGTGGCCAACATGGAGGGCGAGGCGTCGGCTTCCCAAGCCGGCCCTCCACGAAAGCGTCGCAATCAGGGCAACCCCAACTGGCAGCCCAGGCAGTCTCTCGAGCAGCTGCTCGATGCCCCCTGCAAGATACCTTCAGGGGCGGCGCCGTCTACCCATACCCTTCGACAGTGCAGCATCGCACGCCGGCTGTCGCAAGGGGAGGGCCTGCCGGCTCTTCCGGGTGCACATGCGGCGCCCCGCGCACCGTCTCCCCATCACGCTCCGCTTCCGCCGTCGCCGCATCGCGACGACAGCCCACACCCTAACGACTACCCGCATCAAGACGGAGCGTTTGTCGTCTTCACCAGTGAAGGCGACGACAAGCACAGCCTGCGCCAAAGGCGGCGCGAGGTAAACGCCACTGTCCCCCCGGTTCCCTAGTACATGCATTGGTCCGACAAACCAATTACATGGAGCTGGGTGGACCACCCTGCGGTGATGCCCAACCCGGGATCATACACCCTCGTCCTCGACCCCACCTTCGCCTCCAAGAGGCTCACCTGCCGATTCTCTCGGGTGCTGGTCGATGGCGGCAGCAGCATCAACATCCTCCACCTCGACACTCTCCGCAAGCTCGGGCTCAAGGAGACGGACGTCCTGCCAACCAGCACTATCTTCCACGGCATCGTGCCTGGGCAGTCGTGCTCGCCCATCAGCAAGATCCAGCTGGACGTCCTCTTCGGCGACAAGGCCCACTTCCGCCGTGAGTCCATATGGTTCGAGGTGGTGGACCTTAGTAGCCCGTATCACGCGCTGCTGGGGAGACCGGCTCTGGCCAAGTTCATGGCTATTCTGCATTACGCCTACCTAAAGATGAAAATGACGGGTCCCAAGGGCATCATTACTATTGTTGGAGACTACAAGAAGTCGCTCGAGTGTCCCCAAGATAGCAGCCGCCTCGCCGACGCCTTGGTGATTGCTGAGGAGAAGCGGCAGATCGACCGGCTCGTGGCCGAGGCTACCGAGCAGCCGGCGATTCCTTCTCCTCTGTCCCAATCAGCCGGCGAGGGCTCTTTCAAGCCGGCTAAAGAGACCAAGCAGGTCCCACTCGACCCTGCCAACCCGAAGCAGTGCATCACCATCGGGGCTGGCCTCAGCCCCAAATAGGAAGGCGAGCTCGTCGACTTCCTCCGTGAGATTCGGGACATCTTTGCATGGTCCCCCAAGGACATGCTGGGTGTCCCAAGGAAGTACGCTGAGCACAAACTTCACGTGCACCGGATGCGAAGCTGGTGAAACAATCTTTGCGCCGCTTCGCCGAGGGTAAGCGGCGCACAATCGGAGAAGAGATCACCCGGCTCCTTGTAGCTGGCTTTATCATGGAGGGTTTCCACCCGGACTGGCTGGCGAACCCAGTCCCGGTGCTGAAGAAGAACAACACATGGCGAATGTGCATCGACTACACCAGCCTGAATAAGGCCTGTCTGAAAGACCCCTTCGCGTTGCCTAGGATAGACCAAGTGATCGACTCCACTGCAGGCTGCGAACTGCTGTCATTTCTGGATGCTTATTCAGGCTACCATCAAATCAAGCTGGATCTAGTTTATCGCCTGAAGACCTCCTTCATCACGCCCTTCGGGGCCTACTGCTACACCACCATGACGTTCGGTCTGAAGAACGCAGGTGCGACATTCCAACGCTGCATGCAGCAGTGCCTACTACCACAGAATTGCAGAAACATCCACGTCTATGTGGATGACATCGTCGTCAAGACGAAGCAGCACTTCAGCCTCCTCGACGACCTGCGAGAGACATTCGCCAATCTGCGCGAATACAAGGTCTGACTCAATCCGGAGTAGTGTGTCTTCGGGGTCCCAAGCGGCAAACTCTTGGGGTTCTTCGTATCCGCCCGCGGCATCGAAGTAAACCCTGAGAAGATCGGCACCATCGAGCGGATGGTGCGGCCGGCTCGGATCCTCGACGTCCAGAAGTTCGCCGGCTGCTTGGCGTCCCTCAGCCGGTTCGTCAGCCGGCTTGGCAAGAAGGCTCTTCCACTCTACAAGCTCATGAAGAAGACGACAAAGTTCGAGTGGAACAACCAGGCGGACGAAGCCTTCCGCGACCTCAAGCGGGTAATCTCGAGCCTGCCAATCTTAGCAGCCCCATCTAAAAGGGAACCCATACTCATATACATCGCGGCGACCACTCGAGTGGTCAGCGTAGTGTTGGTAGTTCAACGCAAAGAGGTGGGCAAGGCCCTGCTAGTGCAGCGCCCTGTCTACTACCTTAGTGAGGTCTTGTCCGCCTCTAAGCAGAACTACCCTCATTATCAGAAAATGTGTTATCGTGTTTACCTTGCTGCTAAGAAATTAAAAAAATACTTACAAGAGCATGCCATCACTGTGGTGAGCACTGCTCCGCTATCAGAGATCATGGGCAACCGTGATGCCATGGGCAGAATTGCCAAGTGGTCCATCGCCATGGCGGACCACGACATTCGGTACGAGCCTCGCACCGCCATCAAATCACGGGTGGTGGCCGACTTCTTAGTCGACTGGGCCGAGACCCAGTTCGAGCCACCGCCTCCAGACTCCACGCATTGGCGGATGCACTTCGACGGCTCGAAGATGCGGACAGGGTTGGGAGCCGGCATCATCTTGACGTCCCCAAAAGGGGACCAGCTCAAGTACGCTCTCCAGATCCATTTCGCCGCCTCCAACAACGTCGCCGAGTACGAAGCACTGGCTCACGGCCTCCGGCTTGCCAAGGAGATTGGCATCCGGCGGCTCATATGCTTCGGCGATTCAGACTTGGTGGTGCAGCAGGTCTCGGGCGAATGGGACGCCAGGGACGCCAACATGGCAAGCTACCGCTTCCTCATCCAGCAACTCAGTGGCCCCTTCGAGGGTTGTGAGTTCCACCATGTTCCAGGGCGGAAAATGAGGCGGCAGATACGCTGGCAAAGATCGGCTACACAAGGCAGGCCATCCTAGCCGGCGTCTCCCTCGAGCAACTCCACAAGCCGTCTCCGGAGTCGGCATCAATCTTCGTACCGGCCGACTCTACGATACAAGCGCCGCCGGCTCCGCCAGTTATGCCGGCTATGGACCCCACGCCAGCTGCACTGGCAGCACCGGCTCCAAATGTGGCACCGACTGAATCTACGATGCAAGCGCCGTCGGCTCCACCAACTACGCCGGCCTCGGATCCTAATCCGGCTCCATTGGCCCACCCGACTCCAACAACGGCACCATCTACAACGACAACCTCGGCTCTGTCCAGGCTCGAACCCTCCCAGTGGGTGGACGTCATGGAGATAGACGATGAGCCGGCTGCAGCAATAGCACCGGAGACACCCATCAGGCTCGGGGGCTGCAGAAGCCCCCAACAGTCAAGACGAAGCGGAGGCAACCCTTGTGTCGGCTCCATCATGGGCTCAGGCCATTCTGACCTTCCTTCTTCGCGGCGAACTTCCTCAGAACGAGGCGGAGGCGAGACAGATCCAGCACGGGTCCACCGCCTACGCCATCATCAATCGCGAGCTGGTACGATGTTGCACGACCGGCGTGTTCCAACGTTGCGTCGAATTAGAAAAAGGGCAGGAGATCCTCAGAGACATCCACCAGGGGGAGTGCGGGCATCATGCCGCCTCCAGAACCCTAGTGGCCAAAGCATTCCGCCATGGATTCTACTAGCCCACGGCCCTCGAGGAGGCTATGGATCTGGTGGACAAATGTGAAGGCTGCCAACGCTTCAGTGCACAAAGCCATATGCCGCCTTCAGTGCTGAAAACCATTCCCTTGTCATGGACATTCGCCATCTGGGGACTGGACATGGTTGGGCCCTTCAAGACGGCTCGTGGAGGAATGATGCATCTTCTGGTAGCCGTGGAGAAGTTCACCAAGTGGATCGAAGCCATGCCTATCAAGAAGCTTGACAGCCCCACTACCGTCAGGTTTATCACCCACATCTCTGTCCGATATGGCGTTCCCCACAGCATCATCACCGACAACAGCACCAACTTCGCCAAGGGAGCCCTGACGCTCTACTGTTCCAAGGTAGGCATCCGGCTCGACCTGGCCTCAGTGGCACACCCCCAGTCAAACGGCCAAGCGGAGAGGGCCAATGGCCTGATCCTAGCCGGCATCAAGCAAAGGCTGGTGGCACCACTGGTTAGGTCAGCCGGCTGCTGGATCGAAGAACTGCCGGCTGTACTATGGAGCCTCCGCACCACGCCCAACCGGTCGACCGGCTTCACTCCATTCTTTCAGGTATACGGCTCTGAGGCTATCATCCCCACGGATGTCGAATTCGACTCGCCTCGGGTCACCCTATACACAGAAGCGGAGGCGAAGGAGGCCAGAGAAGACGGTGTGGATCTCCTCGAGGAAGCAAGGGACTTGGCTTTGAGCCGGATGGCCATATACCAACAGAAGCTGAGATACTACCAGAGCAAAAGGATCAGGCCCCTCTCTTTCAGGGAGGGAGACTTGGTCCTCAGAAGAATCCAGCGCACTGCCGGCCAACACAATCTCTCACCCCCTGGGATGGACCCTTCATCATCAGTAGGGCGTTACACAACAACGCGTACTACCTGATTGACGCCCAGAAGCCAAGGAAGCGCAAGAGGGACGACTCCGGCCAGGAAACGGAGCGCCCATGGAACGCGGCGTTGCTTTGCCCGTTCTATTGCTAAAAGGCGGAAGACAAGTGAAGGAAAGAGCATACACATGTATCTTCCTCCCTCTTGAGGGAACAAAGAAGGCAATAAAAAGGACATGCTCCATGTTTCTTTATCAAGAGTTCTCACTCACGTGTACGGGCTACACAGCGTACCACCTCTTGCCGGCTTGCTTAAGCCCGGAGGCTATGCAGCGCAGCCCCTTGCTGGCTTTAAACAAGCTCGGGGGCTCGCCAGCCGCTCGGACGGTCAAATCCTTGTAGTCGGGCACATAGTGTACCGGCTGAATCTCGGTCCATCGCTTGAACCTGCGGGCTGACTCCGTTCGCTCGGTTCGTGATGTGACGCCGGGTCAAGTCGAATACATGCATAGTCCGGCTATACTTGGAACGACCAACTCGGGCCGGCTCGATCGTATATACGATCCCATTCAAGACTCAAGACGGCCTCTGACTGCCGGGAACAAATAATATGGTGAAAAAAGCAGGCTCCATGCTTTCTCTTGCTAAAAGAATTTTCACTCAGTGTACGGGCTACACCGCGTACCACCTCTTGCTGGCTTACTCAAGCTCGGAGGCTACGCAGAAAAAAGCAGGCTCCATGCTTTCTCTTGCTAAAAGAGTTTTCACTCAGTGTACGGGCTACACCGCGTACCACCTCTTGTTGGCTTGCTTAAGCCCGGAGGCTACGCCGCGCGGCCCCTTGCTAGCTTCGAACAAGCTAGGGGGCTCGCCAGCTACTCGGACGGTCAATCCTTGTAGTCGGGCACATAGTGTACCGGCTGAATCCCGGTCCATCGCTTGAACCTGTGGGCAGGCTCCGGTCGCTCGGTTCGCGGTGTGACACCGGGTCTGGTCAAATACATGCACAGTCCGGCTATACTAGTGATGACCGGCTCGAGTTGGTTCATTCTAGCCGTCCTCTGATTGGCTTATGTCTTGTTCTTTACGTCTTGATGGCTTCGGATAAGAGAAGTCAACCAGGAATCAAAAGACGGGATCATAAGACAACACGCTTGGTGACGAATATAATGTTGAATATATACATTCATAAAAAAGCATTGGCCCACGGCCCGCGTTCGTTACATCCCTCCGGGGGTAGAACCAAAAACACAAAAGGACATCAGTCATGGGACAGCGGCCTCAGTGGTCGTCTCGGCTGCTGCTCCTGATGTGGTAGCATCGCCGCCTCCGGCTCCTCCCAAGGTAGATGCGCCGTCTCCCCCGTTGCGGCCCCCGGCTCCGCTGATCCCGGAGTCGGCAAACGCCCCACCGCTGGAGGCGGCTGCAGATTCCACAGCCCAGGCCGCTTCTTCGGTGCTGCCATCGACGTCATAGGGCTGAAGGTCATGCAGATCCTCAGCGATCACGCCGCTGTTCTCACCCCGCTCCACGATGAAGTCATCCCAGGCGGCATACTCGGCGGCAGCGCTGGCTCTCACCCGAAGCCCCTCCTCCAGGCCTTGCAGCTCCTGCTCTGAGCCGTCGCGCTGGGCAGCCAGCTTGCCCAAGTTCAGGTTGCGATACCATGAATTGGCCAAGCGCAGGGCCATATAAGCCCCAGACCGCGTGGCGGAGGCCCGCCAGGCGTCCACGCGCTCTCCACCCACTCCGAGCCAGCGGGCAAGCCGGCTCCTGGTCGTCGGCTCCACACCCTGCGGCCACAGGGCCGCCACCATCGACGATCCTGCAACCTGGAGCTGAGTCACAGACTCGCTCAGGACGTGCAGGCGGGCCCGAAGGCCCACGCCGATCTCCTCGACGCTCCAGTCGGAGGTAGTATCTACCTCCTGCCCGGCCGCGCGGCGCTCCTCGCGGCACACCTCAACGGCGGTGTCGGCTGCGACCTGGGTCTCGGAGAAGAGATCTGGGGTAAAGATAGCCGGGACGTAAGAACACACCAAGAGGAGGAGACGGCCAAAAAAGCAAACGCAAAACAAGGAAAGGAAACCTACGCTAGAAGGCGATGTTGGTCTCATGAAAGACCTCGAGGACCTCGCGCTCCCGCACCTCACTCGCATGAGCGAGACGGGCGATTTCCTCCTGGAGGGTCGCGGCGAACTCCAGTGCCTTACCCAGCTGCGCTTGTTTCTGGGTAAGGGCTTCATCCTTCACCCTCAAGGCGGCGTCCTTGAGATTCGCCTCCTCAAGATGGAGCGACGCGAGGCGGTCCATGTCAGCAGAGTAGGAGGCTTCCTTCTCCTGCAGCATGGCCTGCAGCAGCTCCAGCTCAACCCGATCGGCTGCCTCGAGCTCCTTCTTCTCCGCCTGAAGAAGGTCCAGGTGCTCTTGGAACCGGCCGCCGGCTTCACGAAGGGCATCATGCTCCGTGGCAGCCTCACCAAGCCGGACTTCAAGCTCAGCGATCCGGCCATCAGGCCCATGGTGCTCGTCCCGAAGCTCGTTGTACGCCTATACCTGAGCATCATATAGCGCCTACCAAGGGGGAGAGAAAGGGAACATGATTAAGATTCGACCTGGTTAAAAGCATAACCAGCCCGATTCTCGGGGGCTACACCCAGTGTGTGCGCTTGCGCGCCCCCACTGAAGAAAAATGTGCAGAAGAAAAAGGCCTCCAAGAGATTCGGACCGGTTGGCAATCAACCCACCCGATTCTCGGGGGCTACACCCAGTGGGTGCGCTGTCGCGCCCCCACTGACGTCAAGAGAAGGGGAAAAAAAGCGCAAAGAAAAAACAGGCAAGGCCTACCTGGGTGCGGGCTTCCAGAAGCTCCATGTCGCCGCGTACCACGCGGGCCGCCTGCTCCACCTTCGTCCGACCGCTGTCAAACAGCGTCACCAGCTCCGGCACGCTGGAAAGAATGGTGCCGGCGGGCATTCGTAAGCAGGCCACGTTCGCCGCCCGCCATGACTTCATGGGCCGGCTCCCAGGCCAGCCCCCTGCCCTTGGCGCAATAGGGCCCCGCTGGGGGACGACGATGGCGCCGGCTCCTGGTGTCGGCTCGGGCGCCGTCCCAGCCGGCGCTACCTCCTCCGTAGGAGGCGGATGAGCCGCGTCCGGCGCATCCATGGTCGCCTCTGGAGCATCAGGGACCACGTCCGGCGTGGTCAGATCCAGCGCCGGCGCGTCAGGAGCCGCTTCGGCCGTGGGAGAAACCGGGATCGTCTCCAGGACCACCTGCTCCGGGGCTGCCGGTTCAGACGGATGGGCCCCTTCGGTCCTTGGGTCCGATCCGGAGGCGGCCTCGCTAGCTAGCTCCTCCACACGGGCATGGGCGGAGGGATCCTGTCTAGCCTTCGCACGCTTCTCCGACGGCCTCTCCACCCGGCTGGGGCAAGGCTGATCCACGGCGGCCTTCCCCGCAGCCGTGTCCCAGCGGCGATTGGACACTATCTCCAGCTCCCTATCGGCAGCATCAGCCGCTGCCCAGCCGGCCCGCTCGGCCGCGGAGGCGGTGTCTTCATCCGCATCCTCCGCCTCCCTGTCGAGCCAAGCTTCTCAGGGACAAAGTTCACCTCAAAAAATGGAAGAGAGAAAAGGAGGAAACCATACCCGACAACTATCGGGACCTGCTTCCGGCCACCGCCACGGCGCCTTTTGGCGCCGTCTGCCCGCTGCCCGGCTGGAGGACCCAGTGCCCGTCGCTTAGAGGCCAGTCGGGATGCTGTGGCACCCTTGCCCTTCCTCCCGGCTGCCTCGTCAGCAGCGGTCGCTCCGCCGCCTTGACGCCGGCCACGCAACGGTAGAGGGCCGGTGACCTCCTCCACCTCGTTGAAGTCTCCTTAGAAGGCTGCATCAGAGCAGAATGAGGCTTCCTCATCATTGTCCGTCCGGTCTGCTAGGGCGTGCCGCGGGTACTCACCACACGGCTCGGTCCCTTCCGACTCCAGGGGATCTCCCGTGCCGGCGGAGGAGTCCGAGCGGGGCTCCATCGCATCCTCATCCTCCATCTCAGAGGCGCCGGACGCCTCCACGTCGGGAGCAGGCTGAGGGAGGGACCCCTGCAGGGTTTGGAACATCTACAAAAATGGAATTCAACCTGGCTCAGCAAATGCCACCGGCTTCAAAACAAAACAACGGAAAAGAAGGGAGAAAGGCTACCATGGGAGGCGGATGAGCCCGGTTGAACGGGGCCAAACCCCACGTCCATTCCCCGCCCTCATCCATACGGGCGGTGGAGATCAGGTTCACCCTCCGTGCCACAGCGCCCGAGGTGAGCCTCTTGATGGACAGCCGGCACGGATCAAGCCGGCCGCTCATCTGGCAGACCAGATGCGGCCGCCTCTGCAGAGGCAAAATCTGGCGGACCACCATGGCGGCGAGAAGGTCGCAGCCAAGGAGGCCACTCTCCCTCAAGATATCAAGGTGGCGTGAATGGGCGCCACCTCAGGATGCGGCTTGGGGGTCTTCGCGTCCCAGTTCTACCGCGTCGGAGGGGCGATGGCGAACGGGGGCATGTTGAGGGCGTCCTGGGCCGGGTCGGTGCTCCTCACATAGAAGAACCCCTTCTGCCAATGCTTGATGGAGTCTTGCAAAGGCATCTGGGGGAAGCCGGACTTCAGGCGGTGATGCACCAACGCGGCCCCGCACGGCGTCATGAGGCACGGCCCCTTGAGCTTCTCCACCTCGGATTTCTCCATGGCAATGGATTGCTGCTTGAAGAAGAACAAGCTGCGCCACAGATAGACGCGAGGCTCGATCCCCACGAAGCCCTCGCACAGGACCACGAAGGCAGCTAGCTGCAGTATGGCGTTCGGCGCCAGATGATGCGGCTGCAGGCCGAAGAACTAGAGCCACTCGGCGAAGAAAGAGCTAGCCGGGAGCCCGAAACCCCGGTAGAAATGCTCGGCGAAGACCACCACGTCTCCCGTGACAGGTGCGGGAGAGGCCTTGGAGCCAGGGAGGCGCACCGACACTTGTTAGGCCGGGGGCAGCAGCCGATGATGATGGAGCGCGTCGATGAGCTCCGCGTCGACATCGCTGCCGAGCCAGGCCCCCTGCAAGGACGCCTGTTGCGCCGACGACCTCTTCGAAGAAGATCCCCCAGCCATGGCTACGTGTGGCGAGAGCTCGAAGCGGGCGGAGGAGGTCTTGGCAGCGAAGAAGAAGGAGACGAAGGGCGCGAGCTCTTCTTCTCAGGATGGAAGGAGGAAGAAGGCACGGAGCGGGGCGAGAAGAGGGGGCGAATGGCCTCCTCGAAACCCTCGCGTCCCATTTAAACCCCACGAAGCATCGTGGGGAGGTGATCCGGTGCGTGCCGGGCCGCATTAATTCCGCGTATTACGGGCGGTAACGCTCCCTTAAGCCCAACCGTCGCGGAGTAAATCTGCAGAAGATCTCCCGCACGGAGGCCGAGGGGGCATCATGGGGGGACCCAGGGCCCAGGCCTGGTCTCGTCAAGCAGTAATCGCCATCATTACGCCAGGCGGGGCCTGGCACGTGGCGCTCCCCGGGCCAGTTACGACTGGACCAAAGCGTCGCTTCAAAGCTACCCGGCTCCAAAGTCGGCGCCCTTCACCGCAAACAGCAACTAAAATATCAAGACAACAAGCCGGTGAGGCCGCCCGCCCGCAGGCGGTAGACCTCGCCAGCTTCGGGGACTACTATCAGGGGGATAATCCCGGGGTAGGCTCATCAAGCTTGCTCCTTCATTTCCGGCCCAATGGACATGAAGATAGGGAGATTCCCAAGGCCCAAGTCTTCTCACCGTTTGGGCATCGCCTGCCGGCTGGAAGACGAGGCGGCCACCTTTCTGGCCGGCTCGGCATCTCCTACCGGCTAGAGCACAGGCAGCCCCCCTTCAGAGCCGGCCTGGTCCCGCCAGCCGGACTAAGGAGCAGGCGGCCACCCGCGAGCCGGCTAGCCAAGCAGGCTAGCCGGCCGAGGATCACCAGTCACATCAGATAAATAGGTCAGGAAAGGACCTCACGATTAAAGGCAGCTACGCGTTAGCAAAGGTACTTGATCGGGGCACCCGGGAGGTACGAGCGTCGACGGCCACGCCGCTGACCTACCCTGGCTCTCATCCATCACCTAGCCTGATGTCGGACCGTCACACTCCCACTCCATTACTGCACTCGGCATGGGGAACAGTGGAGGCGGTCGTACAGCCTGCCCATGAAGAATCTCGCGGGGCGACGCTTGACGTACAGCGCGTGATCAGCGTCAACCTTACGCGGGAGTCCCGTTGGTCAGTCGGCGGGTCCCACAGGTAAATGAGACCATGCAGCCGGCGGGCCCCTCATCGACAAGACAAGACCCTTGTGGACCCCTGGCCAGCCGGCGAAGCCGCCAGCCGGGTCCCACACTTGTACCCTTTATCCATATTGTAGGCCGGCGAGATCGTCTATAAAACCCCCGGTCGCCCCCCATGCAGAGGGGCCGACCACTTGCCAGTCATTCAACACTACACACTCACCAACCAACAGAGAGCGAGGTAGAGACAAGCCGGCTGCTCCCCTTTTCCTCCTCCCAACACAGCTCTAGGAGCAACATTGTACTCTGGGATTAGGGGTATTATCTCTACGGAGAGCCCTGAACCTGGGTACATCGTGCGTCCCATGCGTGTACCAACCTCGTTCCCAGCACCCACCTTTGTCCCTTCGGTTCTCACCGACTTTAGCCTACCTATGGCATATGTTGTGAGTATTCACCGACAATGTGTTTCTCCTCTTGGTCAATACGAATAGACAATGTAGACTCCACCTTAGGTGTGGATGCAGAATTCTGAATTTTGTCTTGCTCATTACAAGTCTGCATTGTTGAATCTATCATGGGTGTGGAATCAGATCGGTGAACATATGAGACCTCCTCTACAAGCGGATGCTCATAAAACTTTCCATCCACATCATCTCCTAGGCTTGGATGCATTGCCTCGAACGAACCAAACTGTAGTGCACCCATATGTGAGTGAGATGTGGAAGGAGCACCCCCCGTGACACGCGGTTTATCATTAGTAGATAAGGAGGGGTTGATGTTATCGTTTGGTGCCTCTGGTTGCTTATCCTGATTAGGATCACCATGATCACTATCTCTATCCTCGCCATCAGCCATTTGAACATCACCATCATGTGGATCCTTTTGGGCCACCTCCTCAACCTCCACATCGAGATCATAGTGCACCCCATCATATGACCATGGAGCAAAATCTGGTATCTGCTCAACATCAAGCCCCATCACTAGCAATCTGGCAATCCCCCTTTTGAGAGTAAACGACATATCCACCTTCTCAGTCTTCCCAATCAATGAACCCAAGCTCCATACGATAAGGAAGTCATTAAGAAGTATCTCTGGAATACCTGAAAATCTGATCCAAACCTTCTGTAAACGAGTACCCTGTGGTGCAGGTTTTATACATTCCTCAAACTCGAGTAAACATTTGCGCCCACTTACTTTACTGACACCAAAAGTGAGTAACCGTTGCAGGTCCTCTCTTCTAGGAAACTCCACATGATAGGTATTTTCATCTACTCTTATCGGTTCGCAACTATATGTCTCAGAAACAAGTCTTCTCATCTGTTAAGAAACTTGCTCTGCAGTCAATTCACCATTTGTTACTTTTACCATACATGTCCTTGAACTCTAAAGACGAGGTGGAGTAAGAACTGATGAAGATCCTGGTGTCTCAAAGAACATTAGTTTGCTGTGACATACCCCATAAATGTTCATGATTGGTTTGGGAACTAAAAGCAATGGACATGTTGCATCTGTATGACCAGGTTGCTGATAGATGTCACATAGGACCGTTGCGCAATCCACCACAAAGTGCCCTGGAGCCCCACATCTATAGCACGTTAACTTCTCCTTCTTGCGAGCAGCCTTGTTTGCTCGCGCCACTTCCCTGTACTCAGAATTTTTAGACTGAGAAGACTCCGTGGAAGTATTATTATTCTTCACATCCCCACCAGTCGTTGGTGAAACTTCTTTCCACATCGGACCAGAATTATTCCGACCATAGTTATGAACTCCGGCATCACCTCGTTGCCGAAAGTTAGCCCCTCTAGCACCTTCAACAAAATTACCTTCCGGGGGTTGAAAAGGACGATGCCACTGGTTTCCTCCTCCTCCAGGTCCCCCTCCGGCGTTCCAGTTCGAGCGGCCGGCAAAATCGTTCCACTGGTTAGGGTTACTCCTGTACCCCTGATGGCCACCGCCTCCTCTGTTGTATCCCCTGATGGCCACTGGTTTCCTCCTCCTGCAGGTCCTCCTCTTCCAGCATGATTCGAGGCACGACCCTGATGGTCACGTTGATCCCCCGAACCTGCAGATCCCCCTCTTCCAGCATGAGTAGAGCCATGACCCTGATGGTCATGCTGATCACCAGAGCCAGGCAGCCGCTGCACTCCCTCCCGTGATCCGGCAGAGAAAGCATCTCCGGTTCCTGCAGCCGCCCCATTGGTAGCAGGTTTAGCCTAATCCGTCGTCGCCGCGCTAGCAGAACCAGCAGGATGCGCCGCCACCATTGTTTCCAACACTGGGATGCACTGAGCTCTCCCAGATCGTGATGGAAACCCTCGTACTGGACGAGTTTTGTTGCCAGACTAGGACTTGGCCGATTTTCCTGCGTCTAGCATCCCGACTTGTACACACTCAGGATCAGTGTTTTCATCGATGGAAACCGAGGCTATCTCATAGGGTAATTCAGGTTGGACTTGTATCGTAGCCAACTGGGCCTTATACCCAGTCGCCACTTGTCCAACATCATTGCTAGCTGGCCCATCTTGGCGCAGCAAAAAATTCAAACGCTCCTCTCTTCCCTCTTGGATCTGACAACCCGATCGGACCATAGTTATCGCCGGCTACCGTCCTGTGACCGCCGGCCGGCAGTACTTACTCTTGATAGGTTCATTTTTGCAATTTTGAAAGAAATCCGCTAAGGTCAGAGCTGGTAGACGCACCTTTGGGAGAGGCCCCTTCCATGGTCTCACCGCGTTATGTGAAGTGCACCGATGAACGACTCGCTGAACAACCTCGATCTTGTCTTCTTCGTTATCCCCTAGGCCGTTCCATGCGTCGTCAGAGTGTGGCACTAGTCCATCAATGCGTTTAGCAACTTGGTCCACGGAGTAGCCAGCGAGAATGGATTCGCAGATGAGCTCATATGGTGTTGGAGATGTCGCCGCCGTCGTCTGGACCTCGTCATCATCGGATAGTTCTTCATCATTTGACAATGCCCAGAAGCGGCCGCCAACATTGCTGGTCGGCGGCGAACCCATCGCCTGGCCGGGCTTGCCATGGCGCCCTGATCCCCTCCCAGCCGGTGGGCAAGGCCGATGCCTGGCCTTGCAACGCCAGTCGCCAGAGGGATCGCCCAGATCGCCAGACCGCGAGATCCGGGACGAACCGTTTCCCAATTGTCGGCAATTACCTACTGTGACCAGTCGATGACAGATGTATGACGAAAATTGTCTTAGTTCATGTGGCAAACGATGGAAATGCACATACAAGGCATAATGACTAGCTAAGATAATCCTTTATTTACATAGTCAAACCGTGCAAGCTGAGCGTGCGAGAAAAAGATACATAAAAAGTATGGTGGAGTTCTATACATGGCTTTGCTAACATCCTCGGATGGGCCTTGTCACACGTCTGTGCCTCCGTACTATTAACAAGCCGCCCTTGATGAAAGCAGGGTACTTATATGTTGATATTGTCTATGAGTCGGGTACTTGGCAATAGCTTAGTAACAAGCCATGTAAATAGGAAGCCACCAGTATCCGCTAGGTGAGAGCCTGATGCTTGCATGAGTATGTGCTTCTATGGTTTTTCAAATTACCACAGGAGCATACTCATAAGGGCGGAATCACTAGATCGGTCTAACACTAGTGCACGCGCCTACTATACAAACGAGTTTTAACCCCTTTCCATGAAGCAATCTCAAACCATCCCTTGCATGTGTGGGAGATAGAGTGCTATCCCACACGACATGGAAAACCGTCGGCGATATGTGCGCCCGATCACACACGATGGCCAAAAATATATCGTGTGCAATTGGAAGGGCCATCATGAGAAGATATATTGTGGAAGTCGTGTGAGATGTGCTTAGCATCCCATACAGTGAATCCCAAACGTATGTTTCCGTTTGCATTGTACATCACACATAATGTTTTGCATAACATTGTCAATGTTAGGGGTGGCCACCATGCATGGTGCCTAGAAGAAACTATTTTGCATAGGGCTGTCCATCACAGACACGTTTTATGTGGAAACGTTTGTGAATGGGTGTTCTAACACACACAGTTGCTAGTGAGAAGTCATGTGTGATTTTTCATTGATCCAACACGTCAACTTTCCAGAAACCGTGTGGGTTTGTTGAGGTCATCGCTCAGGGTGTTCTATGACAAACCGTCTGCAATAGGAAACCCCAATAATCAGGCTAGTTGCTCTATTATCTGGAATCCAACTAGTAATTAAATTGACACTTCATATCAAGCACACAATATATTTCATTTCGTATTACGACAACCAGAATTTCATAATTGACATACATCAGAGTACAACACCGCATAGGCAAGTACTAACTAGATACCCAATTACACAACACGTCCAAATTTCACATGCAATATCTAAAACCTTTGGAAAGTAGCATCATATATGGTAAATAGACATAGGAATCTCGTCTAGAAAACTATTGAAGTGGAAGGCAAATATTGAGCCTTCACTGATGTCAAAGGGCCTTGTAACTTTATGCCAGTGCATGTGGATGATTGCCCGCCCATCCTTCATCCTCTTGAGGATTAATTCAAGATTATACAGTTGGTGTTGTATGAATACCTTCCTCGCCTCTTGACCATATAGTTGGCTTCGCACGTCCTCATTGATGAACTCCTTTGGAAAGGTCTGGAACCAAAGATATGCATAAATTTTGTTTTGAAAAACTAAAATGTCGCAAAGGGAAAAAAACAAGGTAAAAGAGATAGTACCATCCTATAGTTGACTCATGTCTTTTTCATTGTGTAGACAAAAAACATGTTGTTTTTCGTCACTAGTTTCTTTATCTTAACAATCTTTCTAAGTTTCTTGATTTGATTGATATCCATGAACACATCATTTTCCCACATATAAAATGGGTCCAACGGTGGGTCTAAACCTCTTACAGCAGGACCTACATGTGTAAGACCATATTATTAGAAACCTAACAATTAGAATGCGTGGTTCCTGCAATAGCACAATAATGTGCTATTAGCCAAAGGATCATGAAAGTGCAAACCTCGATGGTAAACTTCAGTGTTTCCCATTGTTCCCCCCATAACGTATTTAAGATAGATATTGGCCAGGTTATAAGTGAGATTTGGCATGCTACCATTAAAATATGTTAATGAAAAATAAACAGATTGCGATCCAACATATTAATTCAAGCCATATGGAAAATCCAAGCGTGCTAAGAACTAGAGATATAGCAATTGTATGTTTCGCATGCACAACAATAAAAATCGTATCGACAACAATTGAACACCACATTGCAGATGATCACCAAAACAAATGAACCAAATAATTAACTGAGCAGCACGATAGAACATACCAGAAGTTCAAATTGCATAGTACCATTACATTGCATATTTCACTAGAATTTGTTATGGAAAGGCAGGAGTAGCACATGCAACAGGTAAAGCAAACATGCTTAACAGGCGTAGCTAGCTGAACACACATGTCATTAGTAATTAAGCTAAAAAAATATTCCTTGTCCTTAGAGATATCGATAATGGTGGGCTTGGATGAGGGCGAGGCCTCCACATCGTGGTTGCCCTCCTTATAGTGGTGAGTGGCATCAACATGTCCGGGCACCAACCTGCCGGCTCTAGAGTTGATGAAAGCACGGGCACGCTGAGAAAACAACATGTAATCATCGTCGACGGCACCATCGGAGCCCTCGAGAAAACAAAACGAGCTTTTATTTAAAGCAGTGAACCGTGTGGCAATGTCCGCATTTGAGGTGTCGACGGTCACCTCGACGGTGAGGTGCAGCTCCAAGATCTGGGGGTCGACACACATGGCAGCCATCACGGCCTGATCTGCGCGTGTAGCCACATTTTTATTCTTTGCTTCCATATGATCCTTGAGATCCTGCCTATACTGCATTCACCATGTCTTTCAGCGGCGATTATGTGGGGGTCGGCCGGTGATTTTGGTGGAAGGTGTCGTGCCGGCAGTCGGGGCATGTGGAATGGAGGAGGGAGTGAGGGGGACGGGGTATGAGGAAGGTGTGGATTACGTGAGTAGATGGAGGAAGCCGAGCAGCAGAAAGGAGCGTCGCCGGCGACAAGGCGGTGCTGCAAGCTAGCAGTGAAAGTTTGAACTTAGGAAATGAAGGGGGAGCTAGGTGAAAGCACAATTTCTCACTAGCGTGGTTTTGATAATTGATCACAACATATGCATCATTGTACTAATGTGTTTTCCAAGTATATTTCACAAAAAATCAAAAGATGTTATGGCTTAAGGTTTCTGTGGAGATGCCCCTTGATGCAAGAAAGGAATAATATTGGCTCAAGCTTCAAGCTAGAAGACTCTTCATTTTATATTTGTGAGAAATCACTTTTGAGTCCATAGGAAAGCCAATACTATTAAAAGGGGGTGAGGTAGTAAAATGAACTGATTGCTCAGATGCTCAAAGTTAGCCACCAAAACACTCAGTCATTTTTCCCACATATCCACTCTGACAAGTTCCACATTCACAAATTCGGTGTCACCAACATTTCCACATACAAAAAATAGAAATTTCCGAGTTTGAGTATAAGTGCCACCGAGTTTGGCCATCTGACCGTTATCACCTTTTCAGTGCCACGGAGTTTTATATATTGGTATCACCAAGATTCAAAAGTTCACACCTTTAGTGCTAGTCAGTACCTCCGAATTTCCAACTTCGGTGTCACTAAGTTTGCTCTTTTGTGTGTAACGGTTGGATTTTGGCTGCAGCCTATATATACCCCTTCACCCACCTCTCATTTGTGGGAGAAGACTGAGAAAACACACTTCATTTCCAGACCCATTTTCTGAGAGGGAACCGCCTACTCGTGTGTTGAGACCAAGATATTCCAATCCAATCATTTGAAACTTGATCTCTAGCCTCCCCAAACTGCTTTCCACCAAATCAACCTCTCCTACCCATGCATATTCTATGAAAGAGTGATTTGTGTTGAGGAGACTATCTTTAGAAGCACAAGAACAAGGTGTTCATTGATCTACCCCATATCTTACCTTTTGGAGGGTGGTGCCTCCTAGATTGGCTAGGTGTCGCTTGGGAGCCTCCTACTTTGTGTTGTGGAGTTGAACCAAGATGTTCTTCAGGGCAAGGAGATCCCCTACTTCATGAAGATCTATCGTGAGTAAGGCTAGTCCTCCGTGGGCGGAAACTGTGGTGGGATAGACAAGGCCGCTTCTTTATGGACCCTCCATGGGTGGAGCCCTTCGTGGACTCTCACATCCATTACCCTCCGTGGGTTGAAGTCTCCACTAACATGGACGTACGATAGCGCCACCTATCGGAACCATGCCAAAAATTGTCGTGTCAACCTTATGCGTTTGATCTCCCTACCTTACTCCTCTATTTACACTTGCATGTTTACTTTCCGCTGCTATACTATTAGAACTTCATGTGTAGGGTGTACTTGACTTGTTATAACTATGGTAGATGCCTCTCAAATAAAATTTGTAAAAGGCAAAAAAAATTATCTTGTCAAGTAGTCTAATCACCCCCCACCCCTCTAGACATAAATTCGATCCTACAAGTGGTTTCAGAGCTTTGGTCTCCATTTCATTGGTTTAACAACCTAGGAGAGTATGGCATCTCATGAGGGAAATTATCGTCATAGAGTTCCTTGTTTCAATGGCACTAATTTTGCTAGTTGGAAGCATAAAAAGAAAATGCATATACTTGGCTTTAATCCTCATGTTTGGGTTGTTATTCGTGTTGGTGTGCAAGGTAACTTCTTTGGAGATGGGCATGAACCGGATCGTGATGCGACAGCTGATGAACTGAAGATGTTGCAACTTAATGCTCAAGCCTGCGATATCATCTTCAAATGCCTTTTCCTTGAAGAATTCAACAAAATCAATTGTCTTGAGAATTCAAAAGAAATTTCTGATAATTTGGTTGATATGCATGAAGGTACTGATTCTGTCAGAGAATCTAAGTTGGATGTGCTTCAAAGTCAGCTTGACAAGTTCAAGATGAAGGATGGTGAAGGAGTCGCTGAAATGTACTCTAGGCTAGCTCTCATCACCAATGAGATTGTCGTCTTAGGAAGCGAAGAGATGACCGACAAATTCATCATCAAGAAGATACTTAGAGCTCTTGATGGCAAGTATGACATGGTGTGCACATTGATCCAATTGATGCCAAATTACAAAATCTCAAGCCAACTTAAGTCATTGGTAGGATTGTTGCTCATGAGATGTCACTCAAGGACGAAGATGAGCCGCACAACAAGTCAAGCGGTGCTTATAAAGCTTCATGTGATGCTCCCGCTACTTCAAAAGATAATATTGTCACTCATGAAGAGATAAGCCTCATGGTCAAAAAGTTCAATAAGTTCTACAAGAGTAGAGGCAAAGATAGAAGCTCAAGTTCAAGACACGATAAGAAGCGTTCGTCCAGTCATGACCGAAACTGCTACAATTGTGGGAAGCCCGGATACTACTCAAATGAGTGCTCGGCTCCCTACAAAAGAAGAGAAGATTCACCTTGAAGACGAAGCTCAAGAGATGAGTCACCTCGGGGAGAGAGAAGGAGTAGAGAAGATCACTATGAACGGAGACACTCATGGAGAGGCAAGGAATCGGAGAAGAAGGACAAATACACCAAGAGCAGTTCAAGAAGAAGACATCAAACTCATGTTGGTGAATGGGTCTCTAGCTCCGAGTCTGATCACCACTCCGAGAGAAGCTATCACTCCAACTCCGACTATAGTCTAGATAAAGGTGTTGCCGGGATTACGCTTGTTTCCACCAACTCCTACGACTTATTTGATTCACCAAATGAGGGAGTCGGAAATTGCTTCATGGCTAAGGGCCCCAAGGTGTCACATCATGAGTATCTTGATTTCAATAGTGATGAGGATGACTTGTTAGGAGAAGATGACTTGCTTCTAGATAAAACTAGTGAATGCATTGAAAAAGAACTTTTTGTTTATCATGCTAGTCAAGAGAAATCGAATGATGATGATAATAAATAAATTGAACGATTAACTCTAGAATGAAAAACTCTTAAGTTAGCTCATGAGACTACTCTAGAAGATCGTAGAGAGCTTTCAAGAACCCATGAGAAGCTACGCTTCTAGAAGCTCAACTTGGAGCAAGAGCATGAGTTCTTAAAAGCAATCAATGATGATCTTCGGAAGAAGAGTTCTTCTTATCTAGCCAAACGATTACTCTTGTCTAACTTTGTTCCACAAGTTAAATCTAGTAACACTAGTAACAAAGGCAAGAAGGTTTCTTCATCTAGTAACAACAATGCTAAAGTTAAATCCAATAATGTTGTTGCTAGTAACTCTATTGATTCCACTAACGATTCTCTTAGCCAAGTTACACTTGAGTAAGAAAATGATCTATTGAAAGGGATTATAGAGAGAGGTGTCTTTAAGAGTCTTGCCGAAAGTAAGAAATTTGAGGAAATTGTGCGCAAGCAAGGAGGACATCGGAATAAACAAGGTGTTGGATACTTCAACGTTAACAGAGATGTTTGGGAAGAAGGTCCATAGCCCACTCCCAAGTTTGTTCCCCAAGAAGAGAAGTGTCATTCCACTCCTTCCGAAGGAACAAGATCACAAGATGGCCTTCTACCAGAAGACAACAAAGGAAAGGGAAAGCTTCAAGATGACATTGACCTATTTGAGGAGGAACCCCAAGTCAAGGTCAAGTGGATTCCCAAGGATACTACTAGCTCTACCTCAAAAAGTGCTACCACAACTCCATGGATTCCCATTAATTTGGTGTGGATTCCCAAGAGGAAGAACTAGAAGTTCTTGAGGGGTGACTCTGCCAATGAAATTCACTCTTATTCATTTTGGCAAGAACTATATGCAATCAATCTAAACCATATGCATTAGTTCAAGGAGTCACACATTCTCTCAAAGGTAAGCAAGGAAAAAGGTAATTAATGCATCTTTGGACATTATCCCATGTGTTCTTCACTCCATGTCCAAAGATATTCTTGCATATGTTCCTTTTGCTTTGGGACTAACCCATGTAGGTGAAAGGAGTATGAAAACAACAAGGATTGCTCCCAACTCAAGATGATCTTCATCAACCTCCCAAGGGCGTCCATCACCTCCTGGGATGATCTACGCGAATGCTTCATCGCCAACTTCCAGGGCACCCGCAACCACGCTCCCACCATGAACGACATGCGGCGCATCAAGGAGCAGGAGGGGGAGACCCTGCACAAGTTCATACAGCGCTTCACGGCCATGCGCCTCAAGATCCCCAAGGCATTGGACGAGGCCGTCATCTCGGCCTTCTCCGACGGAGCCACCGACCTCAAGATGAAGGAGGAGATTTCCATGAGTGATGAAATGAGCAGTGCACTGGAGATGTTCAACCTGTCAAACAAGTGCGCCAGGGCTGAAGAAGGTCGTGTGTCGCTCCTCGGACCTCGGGCGGAGGAACCAGAAGAGAAGAAGACCAAGGCCAAGGAGACCAAGCGCAAGGCTCCGGCGATGCTCGCAGCCGATCCTGAGGTGAAGCACGGCCGAGGGGGATAGCGTCCGTCAGGAGGGGGGCCAACGTGCATCTTCCATGGCACCAGCGGCCATGATACCTCCGAGTGCCACGAGCTCCGACTGGTCCGTGCCGAGCACTTCAGCATGCGCCCGGACGGGGAGACCGAGGTCCCGCGTGCGGCGGTGGTCGCAGTGGAGGCCGCTGGGATGACCGGGAGCCGCGTCAGGGGTGGCATGAACAGTCTCATGAAGACCGTTGGCTCGGCCAGCCTCAGGAGGACAGCTGGGGCGACCAGGCTTGGGAGAACCGCTGGCGCGACCAGGCTTAGGACAACCGCTGGTGCGACAACCTTCAGGAGGGGCAACGAAGCGTTCAGCCTCGTGAGGCTCGCCCTCATGAGGCTGGGCTGCCTCCGCCACCTAGAAGGAGGGATGAAGCCATGCAGGATGATGGGGCTGGGGGCTTCTAGGAGGTCAGGGCGGTCGCTTCCATCCTGGGCGGCGCCCGGACCTCGACCTCGAACCGCGCCTTCAAGCAGTTTGCGCGGGAGGTGAATCTCGCTCTCCCAAAGCCTGAAGGGATGCGCCCCCTCAACTGGTCCTAGACCACCATCACCTTCGACCCAAATGATCAGCCCAAGTGCTCGTTCATGGCCGGCAAGCTCCCCATGATGTTCACCCCGATAATCAGCAACGTCCTCGTCACCAAGACCCTTATCGACAGTGGAGCGGTGCTCAACGTCCTCTCGGTCAAGACCTTCGAGACACTCCAGCTATCGTACGAACAGCTCATGCCGACCAAGCCCTTCTCAGAGGTCACGAAAGGGTCCACCGTGCCTATCGGGCAGGTGTGTCTGCCAGTCACCTTCGGCGAGCACAAGAACTACCACACTGAGATCATCGTGTTCAACGTCACGCACATCCACCTTCCATACAACGCGATCCTTGGGTACCGGCTCTCGCCAAGTTCATGGCAGTGACCCACCATGGCTACAACATCCTAAAGATGCCAGGGAGCGGCGGCATCATCACCATCGCCTGCGACGAGAAGGATGTCGTATGTACACTCGAGCGCGCCTACCGCGCCGCGGCGGCGGAACGCTCGGACGACAAAGAAGACGAGCCGCCTTGCGAGGACCCACGCAAGAAGAAGAAGAAGCTCCTCCCCACGAAGCGTCCTGGAACTTCGGGCTCCGTGCCCGGGGACGGGGTCATGCCTCCCATCGCATAGGAAGGCGCGCTCTGTGCCCCCACGGGTCAGGCCTGGGGGCTCCCACCGGGGAGATTCCCGGCCTGACCAGTGAGGCGAGGGTGGCGCTCGAGCACAACCGAGGGCGCAGTCCGGCGCGCATCCGCCCAGCTCCCGTGAGTCCGTCATCAGAGCAATGCAAGAACTTTCAGAGGCCGAGGTCGTGCAAGGCGGGGACTGCCCTGCATCACCAATCGCAGTCACCATCGTTGGCATAGTCGACCAGCCCCGCATCTGCATCAATGCGCTCGCAATCGACAGAGCCGCGTCTCAAGGCCCTTTCTGGCCCGTGCGAACTAACCATCGGTGGGTGTGCCCGGGCGACGGTACCCTCATGCCCTTCAGGGTGGGGAACGCGGCTGCTACCTACCGGCGGCTCCAGCAGGCCAAGCTCATTCCTTTCCTGCTGGGGCGTGATGAGGAAGAGGACAAGATGCGCGGGCCAAGCGAAGGTCCCGAGCCTCGGGATACGGCGGACCTGTGAGGGTCGCGATCATGGAAGCAGGAGTTCGGGCGACGATGGCGCCCTCGGCCCTTCAGCGGCATGGCCGCCATGTGACTTTTTGTTGGCTATTCCCAGGTAAATTTTTGGCTCACTCCATCCGAGGGCGCCCACAGGGCCATATGCCCTCCAGGAGTTCAGGGCACTCCTCAGCCGCCACTCTCATTTACGAATCCTTCAGTTGTTTCTGTCGCACCCACTTCAAACCCTAACGTTCTACCTTGCTTGCATCTTTGGGAGGTATGCCCCCCACTTGGGGGCTCCGTCAAAAGCTTATCCTTGCAGGCCTCCTGAGGTAGCAGACACCCTGCCTCACTCCCGAAGAATAAGAAGTTAGCAGGGTTTACCATTGACCCAAAAGTAATCAGA
The DNA here is from genome assembly GCF_904849725.1 of Hordeum vulgare subsp. vulgare. Classification (NCBI taxonomy): domain Eukaryota; kingdom Viridiplantae; phylum Streptophyta; class Magnoliopsida; order Poales; family Poaceae; genus Hordeum; species Hordeum vulgare. The sequence goes on from NC_058518.1 coordinate 136,940,385, forward strand.
CGCCTATGCCTCGGGGGTAGGGACACTCGCGAGGCCAAGGCGTCCTTGCGGCCTCCCAGATACACCCCATGTCACACCCTGTTTTTACTACCACATTCTATGTAATGCAAAAATCTCACCGAGGCACACAGATTTTGGAACAAGTTCCAAGAAGCCCTCGGTACCAAGCTCTCTTTCAGCACCGCTTTCCACCTGCAAACGGGCGGACAAATGGAAAGAGTGACTTAGATACTCGAAGTTATGCTCCGCACTTGCGTCTTGGCACATGGTGCCAAATGGGAAGACTGTGTTCCATTCGCTGAGTTTTCATACAACAACAGCTACCAGTCCCGTCTCCAAATGGCCCCATTTGAAGTGATGTACGGACGAAAGTGCCGCACCCCGCTCAACTGGTCTGAAACAGGTGAAGGGCTAATTTTAGGGCCTGAAGTTTTGCACAAGGCAGAAGAGAAGGTGCAACTTGTTCGAGAAAATCTGAAGGCAGCCAAATCGCGACAAAAGAGCTAAGCGGATTTTTGCCGCATGGAATTGGAGTTTAACGTTGAAGACCAGGTGTACCTCCGAGTCACACCTCTTAAGGGAACCAATTGTTTCCAAGTTAAAGGTAAACTCGCTCCAAGGTTCATTGGGCCTTTTAAGATCACGGAAAGGCGTGGAGAAGTTGCTTATCTGTTAGAACAACCTCCGGAACTTTCAGGTGTGCACAACGTCTTCCACGTGTCACAACTTCGGAAGTGTCTTCAAGCGCCAAGATGTCCCGATGTTTACAAGGACATTGACCATCATGCCATTCACCTTCAGCCTGATCTCACCTACCGCGAGAAGCCGATCCGCATTCTGGATGAAGCGGAGTGTTGCACCAGAACTCGCACCATCAGGTATTTCATGGTTCAGTGGAGCAACCACACCGAAGCTGAAGCAACATGGGAGTGTGAAGACTATCTCCGATCTGAGTTTCCGGACCTTTTGAGCACCTAGCTTAGGAATCTCAGGGACGAGATTCTTGTAAGGGGGATAGGTCTGTCACATCCTATTTTTACTACCACATTCTCTGTAATGCAAAAATCTGGGCTTGTTAAAACTTTTTCAAAACTAATGATATGAGTGCCATGATTGTCATTGTATGCTTGTGTGTGTGATCATGTGATGATAAAAACCCCATTTCACAATATTCAATTATTTTCAAAACCTTCTTCTTGTTTCTGATCAAGGTAAAACCTTATTTTGAGTTGCACTACTTGCCCTTGATGGCAAGATTGGTTTCTACCCAAAATTGGTGATATGATTTTTAACTTATTGTAGTATCTCAAAACCACAAAATAATTATTTTTAGAACTGTTTTCCTAATTTAATTGCATGTCTATTTTGAGGCCAGAAATAGTATTCCTACATGGAAAATACTTTTCTGCCTTAGAAAAATCTGATTAAATTTGGTGATGATGAGAAGGACATATATTTTCCATACATAAGATTTTAACCCTAATTTATATTATAATTAATTGAATAAAACCCTGGAAACCATTTCTGTCTGTTTTGATCTTTTAAAATATTTCCAAAGGAAATATTCTCAATAAAATCCTAGAAAATTCGAGTGGTATCCCTAAGCCATATTTGGTGTCCACATAAAGTTTCACCTTGATCCAAGGTGATTAAGGGCCCCAAATAACACTAAAACCCCTTCTGTCCAGATTGAAGTTAAAGCAACTCTACATAGCAAAGATTGTCCAACAATGCTGAAACTTTGCAGGAGTGCCTAATACCTCAAATGAGGGTTCCACACCAAAAATGGGATTTGTGGGACTTAGTTTGCCCACACTCTCTTTGGAAGGGACAGATTTGGTCATATAGAGGTATTTTCAAGTTTACAAAGCTAAACTTGTCCAATGGAGCTCAAACTTGGTGAAACCCCATGTTTTAGCACCAAACCCAAACCTGTTAAGTTGCAGCACCGGTGGTGGGGTGCAACCCCCTCAAACCACTGTCGAGCACCTTCTAACAGATCGGAAAAAGGCCCTCTTAGCCACAGCTAAACCCAACCCCTTTGCTCCAAACTCATAGATTACGTGGCTAGTATCAATACCCAACCCCAGTCAACTGGCCCCTCACTTACTCAAACTGGAAAGGCCAAAAACCCAATTTAAGCATCAGTTCAGAGCTGACAGCACCAGTATTTCTTGTCTCCCTTGACCAGCCGAAGCTCCCACGAGACCCAAACGGCTAGCCACACTCCCAGCCAGTGCCAGGACATGCTAGATACGTCCAAAGTGCCTCAGAGCGTGCCAGCATGCCGTGGCATGCCAAAACTATGCTCCAGGCGTGCTACAGGAAGCCACCGAGGTGGGGCGACGCTCTCGGCCAGTTCCAGCCTTCCCCGAGGTGTCCAACCTCCTCCCCGACAACCCCTTTGCGTCGAGCAACCCTCAGGGCCCCTCCTCTCCCACGCTAGAGCTCGTGTGACGTGTGCCCGCGCGCACCAGAACCGGCCAAGGTTGTGCAGCCATGGAGGCTCGACTCCTCTCTCTCTCCCCCTCTGTTGCAGATGGTTCTGGCAGTCAAAAACCACGTCCTGAGACCGTGGTTTCGACCCCAGATCCTCTCTGCACCCCCATGCGCGCCACGGTGAGTCACCGGCGCTCCCGAATCGGCTCACGTCCCGGGCCTATTTATAGCCCTCCCCCTCGCTCCTGCACCCCTCAGATAGCTTCACCATGGCCACTAACACCTCCCTAGCCACCCCAACAAACCAGCACAGCCCCGGTGCTCGAGATCGACCGAGGCCCCTCCGCCTCGGAGCTCCGCTAGGATTCCGGCTACACGACGGCTCCTGCGTCCCTCGACCCACCAAACTGATCCCCTCAACCCCAGGAAGCTTTCCCCCATCTAGCCCGAGCATTTCCCTCACTAAGGTTGGTATCATCACTTGGTATTATTGGTTGTGGATAAACATCGTCATTCGAAGAGGCCATATACCCCTCCAAACCCATATTATCCACTTTGTGTACTTCTCCCTCTTCATGTAATAAAGTATCACATATATTTTGGAGCTCTGCCCCTCCTAAGTTATTAATATCCAATTCACTCATTGGTTTCAACGCCGCTAAATTTTTAACAAACTCTATTGTTCTATCAGTCTCTAAATCAAGCATAGCATTGATGGATTTAGCTATGCTTTTTACTAGATGAACCCAGAGAAATTCCTATGTCGCTAGCATTGTTCAATATCTCGAAATCAGATAATTTTAAAATTGAAGGGGCATTATCAATAGCCATACCTGTAGTCATCTCAGCATCTCGTATCTTTGCAGCCCTCATGCCACGCCCCATTGACATATCATCTAGATCAGGCTTCTCCTGAATACGCTGGCTGAAACGTCGATCACCCGCAGAAGGATCTGGAATCCCACCAAATGAGATCATATCCTCTTTAGAAATCTCATTGTTAGCATTCCCTGTTGCCGCATGTTCATCATAATGTTGATCAAGAAGGGTTTCAAAAATTGGATTATCAGAAATAAAGGAATACAATTGTTGCTTACTCTTTGAAGAGCAATTGTCCTTGCGAAAGATGCTCGCTCAGCACGGACAGTAGAAGGAGAAGGGAGAGAAGTCGCCTCCTTTGAGCACTCTTGCCCCTGCAAAGAATCAACCCTCATAGCCGACATCATGTGTGTCGGGGGGATAACCCCGGGGTAGGCTCATCAAGCCTGCTCCTTCATTTCCGGCCCAATGGACATGAAGATAGGGAGATTCCCAAGGCCCAAGTCTTCTGACCGGCTGGGCATCGCCTGCCGGCTGGAAGACGAGGCGGCCACCTTTCTGGCTGGCCCGGCATCCCCTGCCGGCTAGAGCGCAGGCGGCCTCCCCTTCAGAGCCAGCCTGGTCCCGCCAGCCGGACTAGGGAGGAGGCGGCCACCCGCGAGCCGGCTAGCCAAGCAGGCTAGTCGGCCGAGGATCACCAGTCACATCAGATCGTAGGTCAGGAAAGGACCTCACAATTAAAGGCAGCTACGCGTCAGCAAAGGTACTGGATCGGGGCGCCCGACAGGTACGAGCGTCGGCTGCCACGCCGTTGACCTACCCCGGCTCTGATCCATCACCTAGCCTGCTGTCGGACCGTCACACTCCCACTCCATTACTGCACTCGGCGTGGGGAACAGTGGAGGCGGTCGTACAGCCTGCCCATGAAGAATCTCATGGAGCGACGCTTGACGTACAGCGCGTGCTCTGCGTCAACCTTACGCGGGAGTCCCATTGGCCAGCCAGTGGGTCCCACAGGTAAACGAGACCATGTAGCCGGCGGGCCCCTCATCGACAACACAAGACCCTTGTGGGCCCCTGTCCAGCCGGTGAAGCAGCCAGCCGGGTCCCACACTTGTACCCTTTATCCATATTGTAGGCTGGCGGGTTCGTCTATAAAACCCCCCGGCCGCCCCCCATGCAGAGCGGCCAACCACTTGCCAGTCATTGAACACTAGACACTCACCAACCAACAGAGAGCGAGGTAGAGACGAGCCGGCTGCTCCCCTCTTCCTCCTCCCAACATAGCTCCAGGAGCAACATTGTACTCTGTTCCCATACATCAAACACACAAGCAGGATTAGGGGTATTATCTCTACAGGGAGCCCTGAACCTGGGTACATCGTGCGTCCCATGCGTGTACCAACCTCGTCACCAGCACCCACCTTTGTCCCTTCGGTTCTCACCGACTTTAGCCTACCTATGGCATATGTTGTGAGTATTCACCGACATTTGGCACCCACCATGGGGCCGATCGCGGTATCGGCTGGCTTCACGCGCTGGGCGGGGCCCTGCAACTACACCACCGGATGCATCGCGTCCGGATCAGTTTGCATGCCCGTGGAGCTCGCTTTCGACGAGGCGACGCCCATGATGATTGACGTCCCCGTCCGCCATGCGGATTCGGACGAAGATTCTCATGACGACGCGCTTCCTAGCATCATCGTCGCAGCTATGGAGAACCTCAGCGTTATCTTCAGCGACCTTCGCCTCAACGACGGCCCACGCTACTTCGGCGACGACTATGATGTTGAGGCGCTCTGCGCCAGCTTCAGCAGGCTCTCTATCGCTGAGGCGCCTGCCCACGATGTTTACCCCACTAACGTCCTCATCTTTGACGGCCCTCCACCGTCGGTGGGGTTCTTCACCCCATACCACATCGCTGTTGTCTCCAACGCCGTGGAGGTGATGGTTATCGGCACCGGCACCAGCACGGCTCCTGGCAAGGCCTCCGCAGGCGCTGGCGAGCCTGCTGTGGCCGCCGCTGACACTCTTCGGGACGCCATCGCCGGCCTGAAGACACCGGTCGCCGCTTCCGCCGACCCTGCAGACGCTCGGGCCTCGCTGGAGGAGGCTCGCAAGCGTATCTTGGAGGAGGGCATCGTCGTGGCCTCGGCAAAACATCGGTTGGAGGCTACACATCGTGAGTATAACTCCGCATATGGTCTTACTCCAATTTCCGAGGCCCCCAGCCGGCTTGGACCGGTGCGCAGCCGCAGACGGTTCGTCGCCGAGGTCCTAGGCGGGGACCTGCCCACCTACGAGACTCCTGCGGCCAACATGCGGGCGGCGCAGGCGGCCATGGAGGAGATGGCCAGCCTGTAAGGCGAGGAGCGCGCCTTCCAGGAGTTGCGCGTCAAGGATCTCCTTGACGCCGCTAACCAGCAGCACTCTCGGTTTGACCCCGGCCAGGCTCATTCAGAGTCCCTGGGGCCGAACTCGGGGGCTCACCGCGACCCTAGGGGCCAGCACCACGCCGAAGGATCTTCCTCACATCGCCCTTCCGGCTGGAGGGGCGAGGGAAGCCAAGGCTGGCGCTCGCAGCACCAGAGCGAGCACACTTCGGGCCTAAGTCGCGAAGGCGACGAGGGCGACTCGGAGTACGGGGATCTTCCCCCGCGAAGAACTCACGCATCCAGTTCCCTAGGAGCCTCCCCTCTCGCCACCAGGGATGGCGCCCCCACCTCCCAGGACAAGCGGGACACCCGCCGGCATATCATCGCCCTGGCCCATTCGGCCCTCCTAGAGGAAGACGAACCCGTCGGTCCGGCTTGCTTCGGCCCCCGGAACCGAGGGGAGCCGTTCCCCCGAGGCTTCACCCTGCCTCGGGATACACCAAAATACAACGGCACGGCCAAGCCAAAAGACTGGTTGATCGACTACACCACGGCCGTAGGCATCGCCAGGGGCAACAAGCGCGTAGCGGTTCGCTACGTGCCACTCATGTTGGTCGGCTCGGCCCGGACGTGGCTTAACAGCCTCCCGGCCAGCAGCGTCAACTCCTGGGTGGACTTCAAGGAGGCATTCGTCCGCAACTTCACCGGCACCTACAAGCACCCTGGTCGGCCTCGCGAGCTAGCCATGTGCGTCCAGAAGGCCGACGAACCCCTCCCGACTACGTCACCCGGTGGACTGAGCTCCGCAACTCCTATGAGGGGGTGCATGAGGTACAAGCCATACAGTACTTCATCAACGGATGCCGAGACGGCACCCTCCTCAAGCACAAGCTCATGTGTGCCGAGCCCACCTCCTTGGCAGTGCTCATGGCCAGGGTGGACAAGTATGTCACGACCGACTCCGCGACGCGCATCAAGGTGACCGCCTCGCACAGGGTCGTGCCTGCGCCGGCTACTCCCAAGCCGCCTGGGGACAACCAAGGCGGCTAGAACAACTACAAGCGCAAGGCGGATCAGATGGCCAACAACAAGCTAGTGGCCAACATGGAGGGCGAGGAGTCGGCTTCCCAAGCCGGCCCTCCACGAAAGCGTCGCAATCAGGGCAACCCCAACTGGCAGCCCAGGCAGTCTCTCGAGCAGTTGCTCGACGCTCCCTGCAAGATACCTTCGGGGGCGGCGCCGTCTACCCATACCCTTCGACAGTGCAGCATCGCACGCTGGCTTTCGCAAGTGGAGGGCCTGCCGGCTCTTCCAGGTGCACAGGCGGCGCCCCGCGCACCGGCTCCCCATCACGCTCCACTTCCGCCGTCGCCGCCTCGCGACGACAGCCCACACCCTAAAGACTACCCGCATCAAGACGGAGCGTTTGTCGTCTTCACCAGTGAAGGCGACGACAAGCACAGCCTGCGCCAAAGGCGGCGCGAGGTAAACGCCACTGTCCCACCGGTTCCCCAGTACATGCATTGGTCCGACAAACCAATTACATGGAGCTGGGTAGACCACCCTGCGGTGATGCCCAACCCGGGATCATACACCCTCGTCCTCGACCCCACCTTCGCCTCCAAGAGGCTCACCTGCCGATTCTTCCGGGTGCTGGTCGATGGCGGCAGCAGCATCAACATCCTCCACCTCGACACTCTCCGCAAGCTCGGGCTCAAGGAGACGGACGTCCTGCCAACCAGCACTGTCTTCCACGGCATCGTGCCTGGGCAGTCGTGCTCGCCCATCAGCAAGATCCAGCTGGACGTCCTCTTCGGCGACAAGGCCCACTTCCGCCGTGAGTCCATATGGTTCGAGGTGGTGGACCTCAGTGTTGGGAAACGTCGCATGGGAAACAAAAAATTTCCTACGTGCACGAAGACCTATCATGGTGATGTCCATCTACGAGAGGGGATGAGTGATCTACGTACCCTTGTAGATCATACAGCAGAAGCGTTAGTGAACGCGGTTGATGTAGTGGAACGTCCTCACGTCCCTCGATCCCCCCCGCGAACAATCCCGCGATCAGTCCCACGATCTAGTACCGAACGGACGGCACCTCCGCGTTCAGCACACGTACAACTCGACGATGATCTCGGCCTTCTTGATCCAGCAAGAGAGACGGAGAGGTAGAAGAGTTCTCTGGCAGTGTGACGGCGCTCCGGAGGTTGGTGATGACCTTGTCTCAGCAGGGCTCCGCCCGAGCTCCGCAGAAACGCGATCTAGAGGAAAAACCGTGGAGGTATGTGGTCGGGCTGCCCTGGAAAAGTCGTCTCAAATCAGCTCTAAAACCTCCGTATATGTAGGTGGGAGGGAGGGGACCTTGCCTTGGGGCTCAAGGAGCCACAAGGGGGTCGGCCGAGTCCAAGGGGGGAGGACTCCCCCCCCAAACCGAGTTGGACTTGGTTTGGTGGGAGGGAGTCCCCCTTCCTTCCCACCTCCTCCTTTTTTTTTTCTTTTCTCTTGATTTTTTCTTCTTCGCGCATAGGGCCCTTTTGGGCTATCCCACCAGCCCACTAAGGGCTGGTGTCCCACCCTCAAGACCTATGGGCTTCCCCGGGGTGGGTTGCCCCCCCCCCCCCCCGGTGAACTCCCGGAACCCATTCGTCATTCGCGGTACATTCCCGGTAACTCCGAAAACCTTCCGGTAATCAAATGAGGTCATCCTATATATCAATCTTCGTTTCTGGACCATTCCGCGAACCCTCGTGCGTCCGTGATCTCATCCGGGACTCCGAACAACATTCCGTAACCAACCATATAACTCCAATACGCATAAAATAACGTCGAACCTTAAGTGTGCAGACCCTGCGGGTTCGAGAACTATGTAGACATGACCCGAGAGACTCCTCGGTCAATATCCAATAGCGGGACCTGGATGGCCCTATTGGATCCTACATATTCTACGAAGATCTTATCGTTTGAACCTCAGTGCCAAGGATTCATATAATCCCGTATGTCATTCCCTTTGTCCTTCGGTATGTTACTTGCCCGAGATTCGATCGTCAGTATCCGTATACCTATTTCAATCTCGTTTACCGGTAAGTCTCTTTACTCGTTCCGTAATACAAGATCCCGTAACTTACACTAAGTTACATTGCTTGCAAGGCTTGTGTGTGATGTTGTATTACCGAGTGGGCCCCGAGATACCTCTCCGTTCACACGGAGTGACAAATCCCAGTCTTGATCCATGCTAACTCAACTAACACCTTCGGAGATACCTGTAGAGCATCTTTATAGTCACCCAGTTACGTTGCGACGATTCATACACACAAAGTATTCCTCCGGTGTCAGTGAGTTATATGATCTCATGGTCATAGGAATAAATACTTGACACGCAGAAAACAGTAGCAACAAAATGACACGATCAACATTCTACGTCTATTAGTTTGGGTCTAGTCCATCACGTGATTCTCCTAATGACGTGATCCAGTTATCAAGCAACAACACCTTGTTCATAATCAGAAGATACTGACTATCTTTGATCAACTGGCTAGCCAATTAGAGGCTTGCTAGGGACGGTGTTTTGTCTATGTATCCACACATGTAAATGAGTCTTCATTCAATACAATTATAGCATGGATAATAAACGATTATCTTGATACAGGAATTATAATAATAACTATATTTATTATTGCCTCTAGGGCATAATTCCAACACTCAGTAGCCCGTATCACGCGCTACTGGGGAGACCGGCTCTGGCCAAGTTCATGGCTATTCCGCATTACGCCTACCTAAAGATGAAAATGTCGGGTCCCAAGGGCATCATCACTGTTGTTGGCGACTACAAGAAGTCGCTCGAGTGTCCCCAAGATAGCAGCCGCCTCGCCGATGCCTTGGTGATTGCTGAGGAGAAGCGGCAGATCGACCGGCTCGTGGCCCAGGCTACCGAGCAGCCGGCGATTCCTTCTCCTCCGTCCCAATCAGCCGGCGAGGGCTCTTTCAAGCCGGCTAAAGAGACCAAGCAGGTCCCACTCGACCCTGCCAACCCGAAGCAGTGCATCACCATCGGGGCTGGCCTCAGCCCCAAATAGGAAGGCGAGCTCGTCGACTTCCTCCGTGAGAATCGGGACATCTTTGCATGGTGCCCCAAGGACATGCTGGGTGTCCCGAGGAAGTACGCCGAGCACAAACTTCACGTGCGACCGGATGCGAAGCCCGTGAAACAATCTTTGCGCCGCTTCGCCGAGGGTAAGAGGCGCACAATCGGAGAAGAGATCACCCGGCTCCTTGAAGCCAGCTTCATCATGGAGATTTTCCACCCGGACTGGCTGGCGAACCCAGTCCTGGTGCTGAAGAAGAACAACACATGGCGAATGTGCATCGACTACACCAGCCTGAATAAGGCCTGTCTGAAAGACCCCTTCGCGTTGCCTAGGATAGACCAAGTGATCGACTCCACTGCAGGCTGCGAACTGCTGTCATTTCTGGATGCTTATTCAGGCTACCATCAAATCAAGCTGGATCTAGTTTATCGCCTGAAGACCTCCTTCATCACGCCCTTCGGGGCCTACTGCTACACCACCATGACGTTCGGTTTGAAGAACGAAGGTGCGACATTCCAACGCTGCATGCAGCAGTGCCTACTGCCATAGATTGGCAGAAACATCCACGTCTATGTGGATGACATCATCGTCAAGACGAAGCAGCACTTCAGCCTCCTCGACGACCTGCGAGAGATATTTGCCAATCTGCGCGAATACAAGGTCCGACTCAATCCGGAGTAGTGTGTCTTCGGGGTCCCAAGCGGCAAACTCTTGGGGTTCTTCGTATCCGCCCGCAGCATCGAAGTGAACCCTGAGAAGATCGTCACCATCGAGCAGATGGTGCGGCCGGCTCGGATCCTCGACGTCCAGAAGTTCGCCGGCTGCTTGGCGTCCCTCAGCCGGTTCGTCAGCCGGCTTGGCGAGAAGGCTCTTCCACTCTACCAGCTCATGAAGAAGACGACGAAGTTCGAGTGGAACGACCAGGCGGAGGAAGCCTTCCGCGACCTCAAGCGGGTAATCTCGAGCCTGCCAATCTTAGCAGCCCCATCTAAAAGGGAACCCATACTCATATACATCGCGGCGACCACTCGAGTGGTTAGCGTAGTGTTAGTAGTTCAGCGCAAAGAGGAGGGCAAGGCCCTGCCAGTGCAGCACCCTGTCTACTACCTTAGTGAGGTCTTGTCCGCCTCTAAGCAGAACTACCCTCATTATCAGAAAATGTGTTATGGTGTTTACCTTGCTGCTAAGAAATTAAAAAAATACTTCCAAGAGCATGCCATCACTCTGGTGAGCACTGCTCCGCTATCAGAGATCATGGGCAACCGTGATGCCACGGGCAGAATTGCCAAGTGGTCCATCGCCATGGCGGACCACGACATTCGGTACGAGGCTCGCACCGCCATCAAATCACAGGTGGTGGCCGACTTCTTAGTCGACTGGGCCGAGACCCAGTTCGAGCCACTGCCTCCAGACTCCACGCATTGGCAGATGCACTTTGACGGCTCGAAGATGCGGAGAGGGCTGGGAGCCGGCATCATCTTGACGTCCCCAAAAGGGGACCAGCTCAAGTACGCTCTCCAGATCCATTTCGCCGCCTCCAACAACGTCGCCGAGTACGAAGCACTGGCTCACGGCCTCTGGCTTGCCAAGGAGATTGGCATCCGGCGGCTCATATGCTTCGGCGATTCAGACTTGGTGGTGCAGCAGGTCTCGGGCGAATGGGACGCCAGGGACGCCAACATGCCAAGCTACCGCTTCCTCATCCAGCAACTCAGCGGCCCCTTCGAGGGTTGTGAGTTCCACCATGTTCCAGGGCGGAAAATGAGGCGGCACATACGCTGGCAAAGATTGGCTCCACAAGGCAGGCCATCCCAGCCTGCGTCTCCCTCGAGCAACTCCACAAGCCGTCTCCGGAGTCGGCATCAATCTTCGTACCGGCCGACTCTACGATACAAGCGCCGCCGGCACCGCCAGTTATGCTGGCTACGGACCCCACGCCGGCTGCACTGGCAGCACCGGCTCCAAATGTGGCACCGACTGAATCTACGGTGCAAGCGCCGTCGGCTCCACCAACTACGCCGGCCTCGGATCCTAATCCGGCTCCATTGGCCCACCCGACTCCAACAACGGCACCATCTACAACGACAACCTCGGCTCTGTCCGGGCTCGAACCCTCCCAGTGGGTGGACGTCATGGAGATAGACGATGAGCCGGCTGCAGCAATAGCACCGGAGACACCATCAGGCTCGGGGGCTGCAGAAGCCACCAACAGTCAAGACGAAGCAGAGGCAACCCTTGTGTCGGCTCCATCATGGGCTCAGGCCATTCTGGCCTTCCCTCTTCGCGGCAAACTTCCTCAGAACGAGGCGGAGGCGAGATAGATCCAGCGCAGGTCCACCACCTATGCCATCATCAATCGCGAGCTGGTACGACATTGCACGACCGGCGTGTTCCAACGCTGCGTCGAATCAGAAAAAGGGCAGGAGATCCTCAGAGACATCCACCAGGGGGAGTGCGGGCATCATGCCGCCTCCAGAACCCTGGTGGCCAAAGCATTCCGCCATGGATTCTACTAGCCCACGACACTCGAGGAGGCTGTGGATCTGGTGGACAAATGTGAAGGCTGCCAACGCTTCAGTGCACAAAGCCATATGCCGCCTTCAGCGCTGAAAACCATTCCCTTGTCATGGACATTCGCCGTCTGGGGACTGGACATGGTTGGGCCCTTCAAGATGGCTCGTGGAGGAATGACGCATCTTCTGGTAGCCGTCGACAAGTTCACCAAGTGGATCGAAGCCATGCCTATCAAGAAGCTTGACGGCCCCACTGCAGTCAGGTTTATCACACACATCTCTGTCCGATATGGCATTCCCCACAACATCATCACCGACAACAGCATCAACTTCGCCAAGGGCGCCCTGACGCTCTACTGTTCCAAGGTAGGCATCCGGCTCGACCTGGCCTCAATGGCACACCCCCAGTCAAACGGCCAAGCGGAGAGAGCCAATGGCCTGATCCTAGCCGGCATCAAGCAAAGGCTGGTGGCACCACTGGTCAGGTGAGCCGGCTGCTGGATCGAAGAACTGCCGGCTGTACTATGGAGCCTCCGCACCACGCCCAACCGGTCGACCGGCTTCACTCCATTCTTTCTGGTATATGGCTCTGAGGCTATCATCCCCACGGATGTCGAATTCGACTCGCCTCGGGTCACCCTATACACAGAAACGGAGGCGAAGGAGGCCAGAGAAGACGGTGTGGATCTCCTCGAGGAAGCAAGGGACTTGGCTTTGAGCCGGACGGCCATATACCAACAGAAGCTGAGATACTACCACAGCAAAATGATCAGGCCCCTCTCTTTCAGGGAGGGAGGCTTGGTCCTCAGAAGAATCCAGCGCACTGTCGGCCAGCACAATCTCTCACCCCCCTGGGAGGGACCCTTCATCATCAGTAGGGCGTTACACAACAACGCGTACTACCTGATTGACGCCCAGAAGCCAAGGAAGCGCAAGAGGGACGACTCCGGCCAGGAAACGGAGCGCACATGGAACGCGGCGTTGCTTTGCCCGTTCTATTGCTAAAAGTCGGAAGACAAGTGAAGGAAAGAGCATACACATGTATCTTCCTCCCTCTTGAGGGAACAAACAAGGCAATAAAAAGGACATGCTCCATGTTTCTTTATCAAGAGTTCTCACTCACGTGTACGGGCTACACAGCGTACCACCTCTTGCCGGCTTGCTTAAGCCCGGAGGCTATGCAGCGCAGCCCCTTGCTGGCTTTAAACAAGCTCGGGGGCTCGCCAGCCACTCGGACGGTCAAATCCTTGTAGTCGGGCACATAGTGTACCGGCTGAATCTCAGTCCATCGCTTGAACCTGCGGGCTGACTCCGGTCGCTCGGTTCGTGATGTGACGCCGGGTCAGGTCGAATACATGCATAGTCCGGCTATACTTGGAACGACCGACTCGGGCCGGCTTGATCGTATATACGATCCCATTCAAGACTCAAGACGGCCTCTGACTGCCGGGAACAAATAATATGGTGAAAAAAGCAGGCTCCATGCTTTCTCTTGCTAAAAGAGTTTTCACTCAGTGTACGGGCTACACCGCGTACCACCTCTTGCTGGCTTGCTCAAGCTCGGAGGCTACGCAGAAAAAAGCAGGCTCCATGCTTTCTCTTAGTAAAAAAGTTTTCACTCAGTGTACGAGCTACACCGTGTACCACCTCTTGCTGGCTTGCTTAAGCCCGGAGGCTACGCCGCGCGGCCCCTTGCTAGCTTCGAACAAGCTAGGGGGCTCGCCAGCTGCTTGGACGGTCAATCCTTGTAGTCGGGCACATAGTGTACCGGCTGAATCCCGGTCCATCGCTTGAACCTGTGGGCAGGCTCCGGTCCCTCGGTTCGCGTTGTGACGTCGGGTCTGGTCGAATACATGCACAGTCCGGCTATACTAGTGACGACCGGCTCGAGTTGGTTCATTCTAGCCGGCCTCTGATTGGCTTATGTCTTGTTCTGTACGTCTTGATGGCTTCGGATAAGAGAAGTCAACCAGGAATCAAAAGACGGGATCATAAGACAACACGCCTTGTGACGAATATAATGTTGAATATATACATTCATAAAAAAGCATTGTCCCACGGCCCGCGTTCGTTACATCCCTCCGGGGGTAGAACCAAAAACACAAAAGGACATCAGTCACGGGACAGCGGCCTCAATGGTCGTCTCGGCTGCTGCTCCTGATGTGGTAGCATCGCCGCCTCCGGCTCCTCCCAAGGTAGATGCGCCGTCTCCCCCGTTGCGGCCCCCGGCTCCGCTGATCCCGGAGTCGGCATACGCCCCACCGCTGGAGGCGGCTGCAGATTCCGCAGCCCAGGCCGCTTCTTCGGTGCTGCCATCGACGTCGTAGGGCTGAAGGCCGTGCAGATCCTCAGCGATCACGCCGCTGTTCTCACCCCGCTCCAAGACGAAGTCATCCCAGGCGGCGTACTCGGCGGCGGCGCTGGCTCTCACCCGAAGCCCCTCCTCCAGGCCTTGCAGCTCCTGCCTTGAGCTGTCGCGCTGGGTAGCCAGCTTGCCCAAGTTCAAGTTGCGATACCATGAATTGGCCAAGCGCAGGGCCATATAAGCCCCAGACCGCGCGGCGGAGGCCCGCTAGGCGTCCACACGCTCTCCACCCGCTCCGAGCCAGCGGGCAAGCCAGCTCCTGGTCGTCGGCTCCACGCCCTGCAGCCACAGGGCCGCCACCATCAACGATCCTGCAACCTGGAGCTGAGTCACAGACTCGCTCAGGACGTGCAGGCGGGCCCGAAGGCCCACGCCGATCTCCTCGAAGCTCCAGCCGGAGGTAGTATCTACCTCCTGCCCGGCCGCGCGGCGCTCCTCGCGGCACACCTCAACTGCGGTGTCGGCTGCGACCTGGGTCTCGGATACGAGATCTGGGGTAAAGATAGCCGGGACGTAAGAACACAGCAAGAGGAGGAGACGGCCAAAAAACCAAACGCAAAACAAGGAAAGGAAACCTACGCTAGAAGGCGCTGTTGGTCTCATGAAAGACCTCGAGGACCTCGCGCTCCCGCACCTCACTCGCATGAGCGAGACGGGCGATTTCCTCCTGGAGGGTTGCGGCGAACCCCAGCGCCTTACCCAGCTGCGCTTGTTTCTGGGTAAGGGCTTCATCCTTCGCCCTCAAGGCGGTGTCCTTGAGATTCGCCTCCTCAAGATGGAGCGACGCGAGGCGGTCCATGTCAGCAGAGTAGGAGGCTTCCTTCTCCTGCAGCATGGCCTGCAGCAGCTCCAGCTCAACCCGACCGGCTGCCTCGAGATCCTTCTTCTCCGCCTGAAGAAGGTCCAGCTGCTCTTGGGACCGGCCGCCGGCTTCACGAAGGGCATCATGCTCCGTGGCAGCCTCACCCAGCCGGACTTCAAGCTCGGCGATCCGGCCATCAGCCCCATGGTGCTCGTCCCGAAGCTCGTTGTACGCCTGTACCTGAGCATCGTATAGCGCCTACCAAGGGGGAGAGAAAGGGAACATGATGAAGATTCGGCCTAGTTAAAAGCATAACCAGCCCGATTCTCGGGGGCTACACCCAGTGTGTGCGCTTGCGCGCCCCCACTGAAGAAAAATATGCAGAAGAAAAAGGCCCCCAAGAGATTCGGACCGGTTCGCAATCAACCCACCCGATTCTCGGGGGCTACACCCAGTGGGTGCGCTGTCACGCCCCCACTGACGTAAAGAGAAGGGGAAAAAGCGCAAAGAAAAAACAAGCAAGGCCTACCTGGGTGCGGGCTTCCAGAAGCTCCATGTCGCCGCGTACCACGCGGGCCGCCTGCTCCACCTTCGTCCGACCGCTGTCAAACAGCGTCACCAGCTTTGGCACGCCGGAAAGTATGGTGCCAGCGGGCATTCGCAAGCGGGCCACGTTCGCCGCCCGCCATGACTTCATGGGCCGGCTCCCAGGCCGGCCCCCTGCCCTTGGCGCAATAGGGCCCCGCTAGGGGACGACGATGGCGCCGGCTCCTGGTGCCGGCTCGGGCGCCGTCCCAGCCGGCGCTACCTCCTCCGTAGGAGGCGGATGAGCCGCGTCCGGCGCATCCATGGTCGCCTCTGGAGCATCAGGGGCCGCGTCCGGCGTGGTCAGATCCAGCGCCGGCGCGTCAGGAGCCGCTTCGGCCGTGGGAGAAACCGGGATCGTCTCCAGGACCACCTGCTCCGGGGCTGCCGGTTCAGACGGCTGGGCCCCTTCGGTCCTTGGGTCCGGTCCGGAGGCGGCCTCGCTAGCTCGCTCCTCCACACGGGCGTGGGCGGAGGGATCCTGTCTAGCCTTCGCACGCTTCTTCGCCGGCCTCTCCACCCGGCTGGGGCAAGGCTGACCCACGGCGGCCTTCCCCGCAGTCGTGTCCCAGCGGCGATTGGACTCTATCTCCAGCTCCCTATCGGCAGCATCAGCCGCTGCCGAGCCGGCCCGCTCGGCCGCGGAGGCGATGTCTTCATCCGCATCCTCCGCCTCCCTGTCGAGCCAAGCTTCTCAGGAACAAAGTTCACCTCAAAAAATGGAAGAGAGAAAAGGAGGAAACCATACCCGACAACTATCGGGACCTGCTTCCGGCCACCGCCGGGGCCTTTTGGCGCCGTCTGCCCGCTGCCCGGCTAGAGGACCCGGTGTCGGTCGCTTAGAGGCCGGTCGGGATGCTGTGGCACCCTTGCCCTTCCTCCCAGCTGCCTCGTCAGCAGCGGTCGCTCCGCCGCCTTGACGCCGGCCGCGCAACGGTAGAGGGCCGGTGACCTCCTCCACCTCGTCGAAGTCTCCTTCGAAGGCTGCATCAGAGCAGAATGAGGCTTCCTCATCATTGTCCGTCCGGTCTGCTAGGGTGTGCCGCGGGTACTCACCACACGGATCGGTCCCTTCTGACTCCAGGGGATCTCCCGTGCCTGCGGAGGAGTCCGAGCGGGGCTCCATCGCATCCTCATCCTCCATCTCGGAGGCGCCGGACGCCTCCACGTCGGGAGGAGGCTAAGGGAGGGACCCCTGCAGGGTTTGGAACATCTACAAAAAAGGAATTCAACCTGGCTCAGCAAATGCCACCGACTTCAAAACAAAACGACGGAAAAGAAGGGAGAAAGGCTACCATGGGAGGCGGATGAGCCCGGTTGAACGGGGCCAAACCCCACGTCCATTCCCCGCCCTCAGCCATACGGGCGGTGGAGATCAGGTTCTCCCTCCGCGCCACAGCGCCCGAGGTGAGCCTCTTGATGGACAGCTGGCACGGATCAAGTCGGCTGCTCATCTGGCAGACCAGATGCGGCCGCCTCTGCAGTGGCAGAATCTGGCGGACCACCATGGTGGCGTGAAGGTCGCAGCCAAGGAGGCCACTCTCCCTCAAGATATCGAGGTGGCGCGAATGGGCGCCACCTCAGGATGCGGCTTGGGGGTCTTCGCGTCCCAGTTCTGCCGCGTCGGAGGGGCGATGGAGAACGGGGGCATGTTGAGGGCGTCCTGGGCCGGGTCGGTGCTCCTCACATAGAAGAACCCCTTCTGCCAATGCTTGATGGAGTCTTGCAAAGGCATCTGGGGGAAGCCGGACTTCGGGCGGTGATGCACCAACGCGGCCCCGCACGGCGTCATGAGGCACGGCCCCTTGAGCTTCTCCACCTCGGATTTCTCCATGGTAATGGATTGCTGCTTGAAGAAGAACAAGCTGCGCCACAGATCGACGCGAGGCTTGATCCCCATGAAGCCCTCGCACAGGACCACGAAGGCGGCTAGCTGCAGTATGGCGTTCGGCGCCAGATGATGCGGCTGCAGGCCGAAGAACTGGAGCCACTCGGCGAAGAAAGAGCTAGCCGGGAGCCCGAAACCCCGGTAGAAATGCTCGGCGAAGACCACCACCTCTCCCGTGACAGGTGCGGGAGAGGCCTCGGAGCCAGGGAGGCGCACCGACACTTGTTAGGCCGGGGGCAGCAGCCGATGATGATGGAGCGCGTCGATGAGCTCCGCATCGACATCGCTGCCGAGCCAGGCCCCCTGCAAGGACGCCTGTTGCGCCGACGACCTCTTCGAAGAAGATCCCCCGGCCATGGCTACGTGTGGCGAGAGCTCGAAGCGGGCGGAGGAGGTCTTGGCAGCGAAGAAGAAGGAGACGAAGGGCGCGAGCTCTTCTTCTCATGACGCGAGGAGGAAGAAGGCATGGAGCGGGGCGAGAAGAGGGGGCGAATGGCCTCCTCGAAACCCTCGCATCCCATTTAAACCCCACAAAGCGTCATGGGGAGAGGATCCGGTGCGTGCCGGGCCCCATTAATTCCGCGTATTACGGGCGGTAACGCTCCCTTAAGCCCAACCGTCGCGGAGTAAATCTGCAGAAGATCTCCGCACGGAGGCTGAGGGGGCATCGTGGTGGGACCCAGGGCCCAGGCCCGGTCCCGTCAAGCAGTAATCGCTATCATTACGCCAGGCGGGGCCTGGCACGTGGCGCACCCCGGGCCAGTTACGACTGGACCAAAGCGTCGCTTCAAAGCTGCCCGGCTCCGAAGTCGGCGCCCTTCACCACAAACAGCAACCAAAATATCAAGACAACAAGCCGGTGAGGCCGCCCGCCCGCAGGCGGTAGACATCGCGAGCTTCGGGGACTACTATCAGGGGGATAACCCTGGGGTAGGCTCATCAAGCTTGCTCCTTCATTTCTGGCCCAATGGAGATGAAGATAGGGAGATTCCCAAGGCCCAAGTCTTCTGACCGGCTGGGCATCGCCCGTCGGCTGGAAGACGAGGCGGCCACCTTACTGGCCGGCCCGGCATCTCCTACCGGCTAGAGCACAGGCAGCCCCCCTTCAGAGCCGGCCTGGTCCTGCCAGCCGGACTAAGGAGGAGGCGGCCACCCGCGAGCCGGCTAGCCAAGCAGGCTAGCCGGCCGAGGATCACCAGTCACATCAGATAAATAGGTCAGGAAAGGACCTCACGATTAAAGGCAGCTACGCGTCAGCAAAGGTACTGGATCGGGGCACCCGGGAGGTACTAGCGTCGACGGCCACGCCGCTGACCTACCCTGGCTCTCATCCATCACCTAGCCTGATGTAGGACCGTCACACTCCCACTCCATTACTGCACTCGGCATGGGGAACAGTGGAGGCGGTCGTACAGCCTGCCCATGAAGAATCTCGCGGGGCGACGCTTGACATACAGCGAGTGATCAGCGTCAACCTTACGCGGGAGTCCCATTGGTCAGTCGGTGCGTCCCACAGGTAAATGAGACCATGCAGCCGGCGGGCCCCTCATCGACAAGACAAGACCCTTGTGGGCCCCTGGCCAGCCGGCGAAGCAGCCAGCCGGGTCCCACACTTGTACCCTTTATCCATATTGTAGGTCGGCGGGTTCGTCTATAAAACCCCCGGTCGCCCCCCATGCAGAGCGGCCGACCACTTGCCAGTCATTCAACACTACACACTCACCAACCAACAGAGAGCAAGGTAGAGACGAGCCGGCTGCTCCCCTCTTCCTCCTCCCAACACAGCTCCAGGAGCAACATTGTACTCTGTTCCCATACATGAAACACACAAGCAGGATTAGGGGTATTATCTCTACGGAGAGCCCTGAACCTGGGTACATCGTGCGTCCCATGCGTGTACCAACCTCGTTCCCAGCACCCACCTTTGTCCCTTCGGTTCTGACCGACTTTAGCCAACCTATGGCATATGTTGTGAGTATTCACCGACAATGTGCTTCTCCTCTTGGTCAATACGAATAGACAATGTAGACTCCACCTTAGGTGTGGATGCAGAATTCTGAATTTTGTCTTGCTCATTACAAGTCTGCATTGTTGAATCTATCATGGGTGTGGAATCAGACCGGTGAACATATGAGACCTCCTATACAAGCGGATGCTCATAAAACTTTCCATCCACATCATCTCCTAGGCTTGGATGCATTGCCTCGAATGAACCAAACCGTAGTGCACCCATATGTGAGTGAGATGTGGAAGGAGCACCCCCCGTGACACGCGGTTTATCATTAGTAGATAAGGAGGGGTTGATGTTGTCGTTTGGTGCCTCTGGTTGCTTATCCTGATTAGCATCACCATGATCATTATCTCTATCCTCGCCATCAGCCATTTGAACATCACCATCATGTGGATCCTTTTGGGACACCTCCTCAACCTCCACATCGAGATCATAGTGCACCCCATCATATGACCATGGAGCAAAATCTGGTATCTGCTCAACATCAAGCCCCATCACTAGCAATCTGGCAATCCCCCTTTTGAGAGTAAACGAGATATCCACCTTCTCAGTCTTCCCAATCAAAGAACCCAAGCTCCATACGATAAGGAAGTCATTAAGAAGTATCTCTGGAATACCTGAAAATCTGATCCAAACCTTCTGTAAACGAGTACCTTGTGGTGCAGGTTTTATACATTCCTCAAACTCGAGTAAACATTTGCGCCCACTTACTTTACTGACACCAAAAGTGAGTAACCATTGCAGGTCCTCTCTTCTAGGAAACTCCACATGATAGGTATTTTCATCTACTCTTATCGGTTCGCAACTATATGTCTCAGAAACAAGTCTTCTCATCTGTTAAGAAACTTGCTCTGCAGTCAATTCACCATTTGTTGCTTTTACCATACATGTCCTTGAACTCTGAAGACGAGGTGGAGTAAGAACTGATGAAGATCCTGGTGTCTCAAAGAACATTAGTTTGCTGTGACATACCCCATAAATGTTCATGATTGGTTTGGGAACTAAAAGCAATGGACATGTTGCATCTGTATGACCAGGTTACTGATAGATGTCACATAGGACCGTTGTGCAATCCACCACAAAGTGCCCTGGAACCCCACATCTATAGCACGTTAACTTCTCCTTCTTGCGAGCAGCCTTGTTTGCTCGCGCCACTTCCCTGTACTCACAATTTTTAGACTGAGAAGACTCCATGGATGTATTATTATTCTTCACATCCCCACCAGTCGTTGGTGAAACTTCTTTCCACATCGGACCAGAATTATTCCGACCATAGTTATGAACTCCGGCATCACCTCGTTGCCGAAAGTTAGCCCCTCTAGCACCTTCAACAAAATTACCTTCCGGGGGTTCAAAAGGACGATGCCACTGGTTTCCTCCTCCTCCAGGTCCCCCTCCGGCGTTCCAGTTCGAGCGGCCGGCAAAATTGTTCCACTGGTTAGGGTTACTCATGTACCCCTGATGGCCACCGCCTCCTCTATTGTATCCCATACCTGCAGGTCCTCCTCTTCCAGCATGATTCGAGGCACGACCCTGATGGTCACGCTGATCCCCCGAACCTGCAGATCCCCCTCTTCCAGCATGAGTAGAGCCATGACCCTGATGGTCATGCTAATCACCAGAACCAGGCAGCCGCTGCACTCCCTCCCGTGATCCGGCAGAGAAAGCATCTCCGGTTCCTGCAGCCGCCCCATTGGTAGCAGGTTTAGCCTAATCCATCGTCGCCGCGCTAGCAGAACCAGCAGGATGCGCCGCCACCATTGTTTCCAACACTGGGATGCGCTGAGCTCTCCCAGATCGTGATGGAAACCCTCGTACTGGACGAGTTTTGTTGCCAGACTAGGACTTGGCCGATTTGCCTGCGTCTAGCATCCCGACTTGTACGCACTCAGGATCAGTTTTTTCATCGATGGAAACTGAGGCTATCTCATAGGGTAATTCAGGTTGGACTTGTATCGTAGCCAACTGGGCCTTATACCCAGCCGCCACTTGTCCAACATCATTGCTAGCTGGCCCATCTTGGCGCAGCAAAAAATTCAAACGCTCCTCTCTTCCCTCTTGGATCTGACAACCCGATCGGACCATAGTTATCGCCGGCTACCGTCCTGTGACCGCCGGTCGGCAGTACTTACTCTTGATAGGTTCATTTTTGCAATTTTGAAAGAAATCCGCTAAGGTCATAGCTAGTAGACGCACCTTTGGGAGAGGCCCCTTCCATGGTCTCACCGTGTTATGTGAAGTGCACCGATGAACGACTCGCCGAATAACCTCGATCTTGTCTTCTTCGTTATCCCCTAGGCCGTTCCATGCGCCGTCAGAGTGTGGCACTAGTCCATCAATGCGTTTAGCAACTTGGTCCACGGAGTAGCCAACGAGAATGGATTCGCAGACGAGCTCATATGGTGTTGGAGATGCCGCCGCCGTCGTCTGGACCTCGTCATCATCGGATAGTTCTTCATCATTTGACAATGCCCAGAAGCGGCCGCCAACATTGCTGGTCGGCGGCGAACCCATCGCCTGGCCGGGCTTGCCGTGGCGCCCTGATCCCCTCCCAGCCGGTGGGCAAGGCCGATGCCTGGCCTTGCAACGCCAGTCGCCAGAGGGATCGCCCAGATCGCCCGACCGCGAGATCCGGGACGAACCGTTTCCCAATTGTCGGCAATTACCTACTGTGACCAGTCGATGACAGATGTATCACGAAAATTGTCTTAGTTCATGTGGCAAACGATGGAAATGCACATACAAGGCATAATGACTAGCTAAGATAATCCTTTATTTACATAGTCAAACCGAGCAAGCTAAGCGTGCGAGAAAAAGATACATAAAAAGTATGGTGGAGTTCTATACATGGCTTTGTTAACATCCTCGGATGGGCCTTGTCACACGTCTGTGCCTCCGTACTATTAACAAGCCGCCCTTGATGAAAGCAGGGTACTTATATGTTGATATTGTCTATGAGTCGGGTACTTGGCAATAGCTTAGTAACAAGCCATGTAAATAGGAAGCCACCAGTATCCGCTAGGTGAGAGCCTGATGCTTGCATGAGTCTGTGCTTCTATGGTTTTTCAAATTACCACAGGAGCATACTCCTAAGGGCGGAATCACTAGATCGGTCTAACACTAGTGCACGCGCCTACTATACAAACGAGTTTTAACCCCTTTCCATGACGCAATCTCAAACCATCGCCTTGCATGTGTGGGAGATAGAGTGCTATCCCACACGACATGGAAAACCGTCGGCGATATGTGCGCCCGATCACACACGATGGCCAAAAATATATCGTGTGCAATTGGAAGGGCCATCATGAGAAGATATATTGTGGAAGTCGTGTGAGATGTGCTTAGCATCCCATACAGTGAATCCCAAACGTATGTTTCCGTTTGCATTGTACATCACACATAATGTTTTGCATAACATTGTCAATGTTAGGGGTGGCCACCATGCATGGTGCCTAGAAGAAACTATTTTGCATAGGGCTGTCCATCACAGACACATTTTATGTGGAAACGTTTGTGAATGGGTGTTCTAACACACACAGTTGCTAGTGAGAAGTCATGTGTGATTTTTCATTGATCCAACACGTCAACTTTCCAGAAACCGTGTGGGTTTGTTGAGGTCATCGCTCAGGGTGTTCTATGACAAACCGTCTGCAATAGGAAACCCCAATAATCAGGCTAGTAGCTCTATTATCTAGAATCCAACTAGTAATTAAATTGACACTTCATATCAAGCACACAATATATTTCATTTCGTATTACGGCAACCAGAATTTCATAATTGACATACATCAGAGTACAACACCGCATAGGCAAGTACTAACTAGATACCCAATTACACAACACGTCTAAATTTCACATCCAATATCTAAAACCTTTGGAAAGTAGCATCATATATGGTAAATATACATAGGAATCTCGTCTAGGAAATTGTTGAAGTGGAAGGCAAATATTGAGCCTTCACTGATGTCAAAGGGCCTTGTAACTTTATGCCAGTGCATGTGGATGATTGCCCGCCCATCCTTCATCCTCTTGAGGATGAATTCAAGATTATACAATTGGTGTTGTATGAATACCTTACTCGCCTCTTGACTATATAGGTGGCTTCGCACGTGCTCATTGATGAACTCCTTTGGAAAGGTCTGGAACCAAAGATATGCATAAATTTTGTTTTGAAAAACTGAAATGTCGCAAAGAGAAAAAAACAAGGTAAAAGAGATAGTACCATCCTATAGTTGACTCATGTCTTTTTCATTGTGTAGACAAACAACATGTTGTTTTCCATCGCTAGTTTCTTTATCTTAACAATCTTTCTAAGTTTCTTGATTTGATTGATATCCATGAACACATCATTTTCCCACATGTAAAATGGGTCCAACGGTGGGTCTAAACCTCTTACAGTAGGACCTACATGTGTAAGACCATATTATTAGAAACCTAACTATTAGAATGCGTGGTTCCTGCAATAGCACAGTAATGTGCTATTAGCCAAAGGATCATGAAAGTGCAAACCTCGATAGTAAACTTCAGTGTTTCCCATTGTTCCCCCCATAACGTATTTAAGATAGATATTGGCCAGGTTATAAGTGAGATTTGGCATGCTACCATTAAAATATGTTAATGAAAAATAAACAGATTGCGATCCAACATATTAATTCAAGCCATATGGAAAATCCAAGCGTGCTAAGAACTAGAGATATAGCAATTGTATGTTCCGCATGCACAACAATAAAAATCGTATCGACAACAATTGAACACCACATTGCAGATGATCACCAAAACAAATGAACCAAATAATTAACTGAGCAGCACGATAGAACATACCAGAAGTTCAAATTGCATAGTACCATTACATTGCATATTTCACTAGAATTTCTTATGGAAAGGCAGGAGTAGCGCATGCAACAGGTAAAGCAAACATGCCTAACAGGCGTAGCTAGATGAACACACATGTCATTAGTAATTAAGCTAAAAAAATATATTCCTTGTCCTTAGAGATATCGATAATGGTGGGCTTGGATGAGGGCGAGGCCTCCACATCGTGGTTGCCCTCCTTGTAGTGGTGAGTGGCATCAACATGTCCGGGCACCAACCTGCCGGCTCTAGAGTTGACGAAAGCACGGGCACGCTGAGAAAACAACATGTAATAATCGTCGACGGGACCATCGGAGCCCTCGAGAAAAAAAAACGAGCTTTTATTTAAAGCAGTGAACCGTGTGGCAATGTCCGCATTTGAGGTGTCGACGGTCACCTCGACGGTGAGGTGCAGCTCCAAGATGGTTGGATTTTGGCTGCAGCATTGTACTAATGTGTTTTCCAAGTATATTTCACAAAAAATCAAAAGATGTTATGGCTTAAGGTTTCTGTGGAGATGCCCCTTGATGCAAGAAAGGAATAATATTGGCTCAAGCTTGAAGCTAGAAGACTCTTCATTTTATATTTGTGAGAAATCACTTTTGAGTCCATAGGAAAGCTAATACTATTAAAAGGGGGTGAGGTAGTAAAATGAACTGATTGCTCAGATGCTCAAAGTTAGCCACCAAAACACTCAGTCATTTTTCCCACATATCCACTCTGACAAGTTCCACATTCACAAATTCGGTGTCACCAACATTGCCACATGCAAAAAATAGAAATTTCCGAGTTTGAGTATCGGTGCCACCGAGTTTGGCCATCTGACCGTTAGTCACCTTTTCAGTGCCACGGAGTTTTATATATTGGTATCACCAAGATTCAAAAGTTCACACCTTTAGTGCTAGTCAGTACCACCGAATTTCCAACTTCGGTGTCACTAAGTTTGCTCTTTTGTGTGTAATGGTTGGATTTTGGCTGCAGCCTATATATACCCCTTCACCCACCTCTCATTTGTGGGAGAAGACTGAGAACACACACTTCATTTCCAGACCCATTTTCTGAGAGGGAACCGCCTACTCGTGTGTTGAGACCAAGATATTCCAATCCAATCATTTGAAACTTGATCTCTAGCCTCCCCAAACTGCTTTCCACCAAATCAACCTCTCCTACCCATGCATATTCTATGAGAGAGTGATTTGTGTTGAGGAGACTATCTTTAGAAGCACAAGAACAAGGTGTTCATTGATCTACCCCATATCTTACCTTTTGGAGGGTGGTGCCTCCTAGATTGGCTAGGTGTCGCTTGGGAGCCTCCTACTTTGTGTTGTGGAGTTGAACCAAGATGTTCTTAAGGGCAAGGAGATCCCCTACTTCATGAAGATCTATCGTGAGTAAGGCTAGTCCTCCGTGGACGGAAACTGTGGTGGGATAGACAAGGCCGCTTCTTTATGGACCCTCCATGGGTGGAGCCCTTCGTGGACTCTCACATCCATTACCCTCCGTGGGTTGAAGTCTCCACTAACATGGACGTACGATAGCGCCACCTATCGGAACCATGCCAAAAATTGTCGTGTCAACCTTATGCGTTTGATCTCCCTACCTTACTCCTCTATTTACACTTGCATGTTTACTTTCCGCTGTTATACTATTAGAACTTCATGTGTAGGGTGTACTTGACTTGTTATAACTGTGGTAGATGCCTCTCAAGTAAAATTTGTAAAAGGCAAAAAAAATTATCTTGTCAAGTAGTCTAATCACCCCCCACCCCTCTAGACATACTTTCGATCCTACAAGTGGTTTCAGAGCTTTAGTCTCCATTTCATTGGTTTAGCAACCTAGAAGAGTATGGCATCTCATGAGGGAAATTATCGTCGTAGAGTTCCTCGTTTCAATGGCACTAATTTTGCTAGTTGGAAGAATAAAATGAAAATGCATATACTTGGCTTTAATCCTCATGTTTGGGTTGTTATTCGTGTTGGTGTGCAAGGTAACTTCTTTGGAGATGGGCATGAACCGGATCGTGATGCGACAGCTGATGAACTGAAGATGTTGCAACTTAATGCTCAAGCCTGCGATATCATCTTCAAATGCCTTTTCCTTGAAGAATTCAACAAAATCAGTCGTCTTGAGAATTCAAAAGAAATTTCGGATAATTTGGTTGATATGCATGAAGGTACTGATTCTGTCAGAGAATCTAAGTTGGATGTGCTTCAAAGTCAGCTTGACAAGTTCAAGATGAAGGATGGTGAAGGAGTCGCTGAAATGTACTCTAGGCTAGCTCTCATCACCAATGAGATTGTCGTCTTAGGAAGCGAAGAGATGACCGACAAATTCATCATCAAGAAGATACTTAGAGCTCTTGATGGCAAGTATGACATGGTGTGCACATTGATCCAATTGATGCCAAATTACAAAATCTCAAGCCAACTTAAGTCATTGGTAGGATTGTTGCTCATGAGATGTCACTCAAGGACGAAGATGAGCTGCACAACAAGTCAAGCGGTGCTTATAAAGCTTCATGTGATGCTCCCGCTACTTCAAAAGACAATATTGTCACTCATGAAGAGATAAGCCTCATGGTCAAAAATTTCAATAGGTTCTACAAGAGTAGAGGCAAAGATAGAAGCTCAAGTTCAAGACACGATAAGAAGCGTTCGTCCAGTCATGACCGAAACTGCTACAATTGTGGGAAGCCCGGATACTACTCAAATGAGTGCTCGGCTCCCTACAAAAGAAGAGAAGATTCACCTTGAAGACGAAGCTCAAGAGATGAGTCACCTCGGGGAGAGAGAAGGAGTAGAGAAGATCACTATGAACGGAGACACTCATGGAGAGGCGAGGAATCGGAGAAGAAGGACAAATACACCAAGAGCAGTTCAAGAACAAGACATCAAACTCATGTTGGTGAATGGGTCTCTAGCTCCGAGTCTGATCACCACTCCGAGAGAAGCTATCACTCCAACTCCGACTATAGTCTAGATGAAGGTGTTGCCGGGATTACGCTTGTTTCCACCAACTCCTACGACTTATTTGATTCACCAAATGAGGGAGTCAGAACTTGCTTCATGGCTAAGGGCCCCAAGGTGTCACATCATGAGTATCTTGATTTCAATAGTGATGAGGATGACTTGTTAGGAGAAGATGACTTGCTTCTAGATAAAACTAGTGAGTGCATTGAAAATGAACTTTTTGTTTATCATGCTAGTCAAGAGAAATCGAATGATGATGATAATAAATAAATTGAAATATTAACTCTAGAATGAAAAACTCTTAAGTTAGCTCATGAGACTACTCTAGAAGATCGTAGAGAGCTTTCAAGAACCCATGAGAAGCTACGCTTCTAGAAGCTCAACTTGGAGCAAGAGCATGAGTTCTTAAAAGCAATCAACAATGATCTTCGGAAGAAGAGTTCTTCTTATCTAGCCAAACGATTACTCTTGTCTAACTTTGTTCCACAAGTTAAATCTAGTAACACTAGTAACAAAGGCAAGAAGGCTTCTTCATCTAGTAACAACAATGCTAAAGTTAAATCCAATAATGTTGTTGCTAGTAACTCTATTGATTCCACTAACGATTCTCTTAGCCAAGTTACACTTGAGCAAGAAAATGATCTATTGAAAGGGATTATAGAGAGAGGTGTCTTCAAGAGTCTTGCCGAAAGTAAGCAATTTGAGGAAATTGTGCGCAAGCAAGGAGGACATCGGAATAAACAAGGTGTTGGCTACTTCAACGTCAACAAAGATGTTTGGGAAGAAGGTCCATAGCCCACTCCCAAGTTTGTTCCCCCAAGAAGAGAAGTGTCATTCCACTCCTTCTGAAGGAACAAGATCACAAGATGGCCTTCTACCAGAAGACCACAAAGGCAAGGGAAAGTTTCAAGATGACATTGACCTATTTGAGGAGGAACCCCAAGTCAAGGTCAAGTGGATTCCCAAGGATACTACTAGCTCTACCTCAAAAAGTGCTACCACAACTCCATGGATTCCCATTAATTTGGTGTGGATTCCCAAGAGGAAGAACTAGAAGTTCTTGAGGGGTGACTCTGCCAATGAAATTCAATCTTATTCATTTTGGCAAGAACTATATGCAATCAATCTAAACCATATGCATTAGTTCAAGGAGTCACACATTCTCTCAAAGGTAAGCAAGGAAAAAGGTAATTAATGCATCTTTGGACATTATCCCATGTGTTCTTCACTCCATGTCCAAAGATATTCTTGCATATGTTCCTTTTGCTTTGGGACTAACCCATGTAGGTGAAAGGAGTATGAAAACAACAAGGATTGCTCCCAACTCAAGATGATCTTCATCAACCTCCCAAGGGCGTCCATCACCTCCTGGGATGATCTACGCGAATGCTTCATCGCCAACTTCCAGGGCACCCGCAACCACGCTCCCACCATGAACGACATGCGGCGCATCAAGGAGCAGGAGGGGGAGACCCTGCACAAGTTCATACAGCGCTTCACGGCCATGCGCCTCAAGATCCCCAAGGCATTGGACGAGGCCCTGCATCACCGATCGCAGTCACCATCGTTGGCATAGTCGACCAGCCCCGCATCTGCATCAATGCGCTGGCAATCGACAGAGCCGCGGCTCAAGGCCCTTTCTGGCCCGTGCGAACTGACCATCGGTGGGTGTGCCCGGGCGACGGTACCCTCATGCCCTTCAGGGTGGGGAACGCGGCTGCTACCTACCGGCGGCTCCAGCAGGCCAAGCTCATTCCTTTCCAGCTGGGGCGTGATGAGGAAGAGGACAAGATGCTCGGGCCAAGCGAAGGTCCCGAGCCTCGGGATACGGCGGACCTGTGAGGGTCGCGATCATGGAAGCAGGAGTTCGGGCGACGATGGCACCCTCGGCCCTTCAGCGGCATGGCCGCCATGTGACTTTTTGTTGGATATTCCCAGGTAATTTTTTGGCTCACTCCATCCGAGGGCGCCCACAGGGCCATATGCCCTCCAGGAGTTCAGGGCACTCCTCAGCCGCCACTCTCATTTACGAATCCTTCAGTTCTTTCTGTCGCACCCACTTCAAACCCTAACGTTCTACCTTGCTTGCATCTTTGGGAGGTATGCCCCCCACTTGGGGGCTCCGTCAAAAGCTTGTCCTTGCAGGCCTCCTGAGGTAGCAGACACCCTGCCTCACTCCCGAAGAAGAAGAAGTTAGCAGGATTTACCAATGACCTAAAAGTAATCAGCCGCCTATGCCTCGGGGGTAGGGACACTCGCGAGGCCAAGAAGTCCTCGCGGCCTCCCAGAAAAACCCCATGTCACACCCTGTTTTTACTACCACATTCTATGTAATGCAAAAATCTCACCGAGGCACACAGATTTTGGAACAAGTTACAAGAAGCCCTCGGTACCAAGCTCTCTTTCAGCACCGCTTTCCACCCGCAAACGGGCGGACAAACGGAAAGAGTGACTTAGATACTCGAAGTTATGCTCCGCACTTGCGTCTTGGCACATGGTGCCAAATGGGAAGACTGTGTGCCATTCGCTGAGTTTTCATACAGCAACAGCTACCAGTCCAGTCTCCAAATGGCCCCATTTGAAGTGATGTACGGACGAAAGTGCCGCACCCCGCTCAATTGGTCTGAAACAGGTGAAGGGCTAATTTTAGGGCCTGAAGTTTTGCACAAGGCAGAAGAGAAGGTGCAACTTGTCCGAGAAAATCTGAAGGCAGCCAAATCGCGACAAAAGAGCTATGCGGATTTTTGCCGCATGGAATTGGAGTTTAACGTTGAAGACCAGGTGTACCTCCGAGTCACACCTCTTAAGGGAACCAATTGTTTCCAAGTTAAAGGGAAACTCGCTCCAAGGTTCATTGGGCCTTTTAAGATCACGGCAAGGCATGGAGAAGTTGCTTATCTGTTAGAACTACCTCCGGAACTTTCAGGTGTGCACAACATCTTCCACGTGTCACAACTTCGGAAGTGTCTTCAAGCGCCAAGATGTCCCGATGTTTACAAGGACATTGACCATCATGCCATTGACCTTCAGCCTGATCTCACCTACCGCGAGAAGCCGATCCGCATTCTGGATGAAGCGGAGTGTTGCACCAGAACTCGCACCATCAGGTATTTCATGGTTCAGTGGAGCAACCACACCGAAGCTGAAGCAACATGGGAGCGTGAAGACTATCTCCGATCTGAGTTTCCGGACCTTTTTAGCACCTAGCTTAGGAATCTCAGGGACGAGATTCTTGTAAGGGGGATAGGTCTCTCACATCCTGTTTTTACTACCACATTCTGTGTAATGCAAAAATCTGGGCTTGTTAATACTTTTTCAAAACTAATGATATGAGTGCCATGATTGTCATTCTTTGCTTGTGTGTGTGATCATGTGATGATAAAAAACCCATTTCACAATATTCAATTATTTTCAAAACCTTCTTCTTGTTTCTGATCAGGGTAAAACCTTATTTTGAGTTGCACTACTTGCCCTTGATGGCACGATTGGTTTCTACCCAAAATTGGTGATCTGATTTTTAACTTATTGTAGTATCTCAAAACCACAAAATAATTATTTTTAGAACTGTTTTCCTAATTTAATTGCATGTCTATTTTTGAGGCCAGAAATAGTATTCCTACATGGAAAATACTTTTCTGCCTTAGAAAAATCTGATTAAATTTGGTGATGATGAGAAGGACATATATTTTCCATACATAAGATTTTAACCCTAATTTATATTATAATTAATTGAATAAAACCCTGGAAACCATTTCTGTCTGTTTTGAGCTTTTAAAATATTTCCAAAGGAAATATTCTCAATAAAATCCTAGAAAATTCCAGTGTTATCCCTAAGCCATATTTGGTGTCCACATAAAGTTTCACCTTGATCCAAGGTGATTAAGGGCCCCAAATAACACTAAAACCCCTTCTGTCCAGATTGAAGTTAGAGCAACTCTACATAGCAAAGATTGTCCAACAATGCTGAAACTTTGCAGGAGTGCCTAATACCTCAAATGAGGGTTCCACACCAAAAATGGGATTTGTGGGACTTAGTTTGCCCACACTCTCTTTGGAAGTGATAGATTTGGTCATATAGAGGTATTTTCAAGTTTACAAAGCTAAACTTGTCCAATGGAGCTCAAACTTGGTGAAACCCTATGTTTTAGCACCAAACCCAAACCTGTTAAGTTGCAGCACCGGTGGTGGGGTGCAACCCCCTCAAACCACTGTCGAGCACCTTCTAACAGATCGGAAAAAGGCCCTCTTAGCCACAGCTAAACCCAACCCCTTTGCTCCAAACTCATAGATTAGGTGGCCAGTATCAATACCCAACCCCAGTCAACTGGCCCCTCACTTACTCAAAGTGGAAAGGCCAAAAACCCCCAATTTAAGCATCTGTTCAGAGCTGACAGCACTAGTATTTCTTGTCTCCCTTGACCAGCCGAAGCTCCCACGAGACCCAAACGGCTAGCCACACTCCCAGCCAGTGCCAGGACATGCTAGATACGTCCAAAGTGCCTCAGAGCGTGCCAGCATGCCGTGGCATGCCAAAACTATGCTCCAGGCGTGCTACAGGAAGCCACCGAGGTGGGGCGACGCTCTCGGCCAGTTCCAGCCTTCCTCGAGGTGTCCACCCTCCTCCCCGACAACCCCTTTGCGTCGAGCAACCCTCAGGGCCCCTCCTCTCCCACGCTAGAGCTCGTGCGACGTGTGCCCACGCGCACCAGAACCGGCCAAGGTTGTGCGGCCATGGAGGCTCGACTCCTCTCTCTCCCCCTCTGTTGCAGATGGTTCTGGCAGTCCAAAACCACGTCCTGAGACCGTGGTTTCGACCCCAGATCCTCTCTTCACCCTCATGCGCGCCACGGTGAGTCACCGGCGCTCCCGAATCGGCTCACGTCCCGGGCCTATTTATAGCCCTCCCCCTCGCTCATGCACCCCTCAGATAGCTTCACCATGGCCACTAACACCGCCCTAGCCACCCCAACAAACCAGCACAGCCCCGGTGCTCGAGATCGACCGAGGCCCCTCCGCCTCGGAGCTCCGGTAGGACTCCGGCTACACGACGGCTCCTGTGTCCCTCGACCCACCAAACTGATCCCCTCAATCCCAGGAAGCTTTCCCGCAACTAGCCCGAGCATTTCCGTGATCCTAGCTACCTCCTCGACCACCTCCCGAAACTCCTGCGTCGCGGCCTTCTCGTCGCCGGCGAACCCCTCCCTCTCCGTCGCTATTCCGACCACCAGCAGGTAGGCGGCGTCATGCCGAACCCATTCCTGTCCTTGTTGGGCCTTGAGAACATCGGCAGCCTCCTCGGCGCGCTCCTCCTCTGTGACAGCCCGAGACCGACGTTCCAGAAGATTCCCCTTTATTTCCGTTTTCGTCGTGTGGTTATTTTTATTTGTCGCATCATCATCGCATCATGCGCATCATCTGTATTGCATCGGCATCTCCGTTGCCGATAGTGTTTAAACTTGCATCCGTTGTTAGTTGCCGGTTCTCTCTGTTGCCCGTGTTTAGCCCGACCACACTCGCACGCGCCCGCGGCATCGTTTAAATCCTGTTTTCTAAAAGTGTGTATAAAACTTTCTCCGATTGGGTTGGATATTGACGTGCGGTCTTATTTTAATATAGATAGACCGCCTGCCAAATTTCGTCGCAATCGGAGTCCGTCTGGTACCCGAACGGTCGACCGTAGCGGCACAGTATTCGGTCTATCGTTGGACGTTTATCGGTCTTTTAAAAATCGTGTTGCTGTGCTTCGCCATTTCCCTCTCATCCCTACGTAGCCCATCTACACAGCCCATTAGCGCCACCTAGCCATTTCCTCCGTTCGTGGTCATCGGATCACAATCGGACGGACGAGGTCCACCCCACGAGAGACCAACCCTATATAAGTATAACCCCCTAGACAGACCCCTCTCACTTCTCTAGGGTTTCCCCTAGTCATTTTTGCAGCCCCCCCCCTCAAAAAAAACTCCACCTGCTAGGCCTAACCCTCTAAATCCCGCAGCCCAAACCCTCTGACCAAATCTGGCCATTGGATTTACATCTAATGGATCAGATTGCCCTAAATCCCCACCTACCGGACATGTCCGTGGTCAAACCGGACACGTCCGGCGACCACAGAGCCAACAGAGGTCGAGATCCTCCTCCTCCCGTAGCCTTGTGCCCTAGCTCCAGATCGGGGAGGACACCCGATCCAGAGCAGCCGCCACCCGAGCCGGTTCGGCCACAAGCCGCTGGTCAGCCGCTCCTCCCGAGTGCCGCCTCCCACCGGCCCCGCGCTCAGCTGCGTTGCCGCCCGCCGCCTTCAGCTATCAGCGATGCAGCCACCGGAGTCTGCCCGGATCTGCATCGCGCGGCCTGGATCCGCCGCCCCTCGCGCCCCTGGACTCCCCCCTGTCGGTCTCTATTTCCTTGCTGGGTAGCAGCGACGTGGCCATGGCCTCGCTCGAGCAGCGACGAGAGGGAGACGAACCATCCCGCGGACCAGGAGCATCCCGCTCGTGGTAGCGAGATTCGGCCGAGGTGAGCGCCCCGACCGGCCCAGCAACCGACCGCCTCCTCTCTTGGGCCAAGCCCGACGAGGCGAGCCCCCTGTGTAGCATTAGAAATGGTCTCGGCCCATTTAGTTAATTTAGGTTTTTCGGAATTAATTTAATTCCACATAATTTAACGAATACTCAAACGCCCGTAACTTTTAATCCGTATATCGGATCGCGATGATTTAGATATGGATCTCATGTAGAATTTTGCGTAGATTACGATTTTGCAACTTGCATAAATGTTTGAAGTAGTTTGACACGCCTTATGCCTAGTTTCGCGTGTTGTCTCAATAGAATAGTTGCCCGTATTTATTTTTCGTGCGGTCCGGATTGTTCCAACCCCGTAGATAAAATGTTCATGTTTAAGGAACCCTTTTGCCATGTATTTTAGAGTAGTCGTTGGTATTTTTGCATGTACGATTCCATAGCTAGTTTGTTGTACCGTGTTTAGGACATATTCCCGCATATACGTGTGGCGTTGTTTTTATTTTGCAACCCCACATGTTTTATATGTTTCCGGGGTAGAAAATCCATCGGATTTAACTGTGCATTTAGTTTTAGCTTTTGAGGAAGTTAGTTCGCGTGATATTTTGCCATGTTGCCCTTTTGTTTATTTTGTGCGATTTAATCCGTGTGTGATATGAAGGAGTTGTCAACAAGAGAGTTGCTCTTGGATGTTTAGTCTAGCCCCTGGTAATTTTGGTTGCAGTAGAAATCCACGTTTAGGTGTGGTTTGCTTGCTCTCAACTTGCTAGGAAATAGGGCTGATTTGGAGATGCTGAAATATTTCCAAGTCTAAAATCTGTTATATTTTGTTGTTGTCTTGTCTTTATTTTATCTCGTGTTCTCTAGCTCTTTTGAGGTTGGTGCAATGGAGTTAGTTGTAGACTTTGGGATTCTCTAGCTTGCTGTCAATTTTCATGCCATTTGGAGTCATGTAGCTTATGGTTTTGCTGCTGTCAATATGCCTTCAGATCGAAAACTGCAGTTTCATAAACTGTTATTTTCACCAAGTCTGAAAGAGTGTGTGAGAAGCCATTTTGTGACTTCTTTTCCTAGTGATCCATGCTTCCATGCTAGGTGTTGTTAGTTGTATGTTGTAGTGCATCTTGCCCTCTATCGTCTCATGCCTTGTTTGAGCCTTTTGGTTTTGTGTAGCTCGTAGTTGTGGGGGTAGAAAATGCTATGTGGCTGATTTTGGCAGATTGTAGTGATTTCTTCTTTAGCTTGTAGTTGTTGAACCGTTGCTCCGTTTTTATCTTGTCCTATATGAAACTTGCTTAGAATATCATGTAGTTTCACATTATCTTGCTGGTTGTGTGTTTTGAAATGATTGTCAATGTCGTTGCACACATTTTGTATGCATGCCATCATATCTTGCGGTGTTCGTATCTTTTGATCCGTAGCTCCGTTGGAGATGTTCTCTATGTGTAAATTCCTTGTAACGACACGTAGAATCACGTGAACCTATTTGTTTTGCTGTTTAACAACTAATTAAACGTGTTAGTTCAGATCTGGACAGAATTGTTAATTAACATGTGAGGTCGTTTCGGAGGTTCTGTATGTCATTTCCGACCTCATTTAAAATGCCTAGAAAGGTAGATTAATTACGCTTCTACTCTTGCCATGTTTAACCACATTTAATATTGCCGTGTACCTAATCAAGAGTGAAATAAATAATTCTTATGTGCAGTTTCGTCAATATGCAACTCGTTGCATATTGAACTTCACTTAATGTGTAGTATTTGGTTGTTGTGAATTGACATGTCGTGACTTCCATGTGTCCAGCCGCTCATGCATCATAGGTGTTGTGCGTTGTGTGGCGAATATCGTGTGTTGATTCTTGTTTCTAGTTTCCTTCGTCCCCATAGAGTTCCGCAAGCGTGTCGGAAAGTGAGGACCCGTTCGACTACATCGGTTCGTCTGCTTCACGGAGTCATTCTTCTTCCAAGCGGGATCTCAGGCAAGATGACCACTTCCCCCAAAAACCATTACTATCATTGCCATGCTAGTTTTATCGTTTCTGTCGCTATGTCTCGTTGCCTACCACATGTAAAATATCAGCCTCTCAACAATGCCATGAAAACCTTCAACCTATTCACAACCTAGCAAACCACTGATTGGCTATGTTACCGCTTGCTTAACCTTGTGTTAGCGTTGCTAGTTGTAGGTGCAGTTGCTTCCATGTGATAACATGGGTTCCTTGTTATATCACCCTATTAAATGTTATTTAATTTAATGGACCTATATATTTGGTAAAAGGTGGAAGGCTCGGCCTTTCTAGCCTGGTGTTTTGTTCCACCTTTGCCCCCTTAGTTTTGGCTATCGGTGTTATGTTCCATAATTGAGTGCTCCTAACATGATTGGGGTTGTTATGGGGACCCCCTTGATAATTTGTCTTAGATTAAAGCTGGTCTGGCAAGGCCCAACTTTGGTACTACATTTGCCTAATAACCTAATAATAATGCATAGGGAGCCGCCGGCACCCGCGGAGTAATTTAATCAACCCCCGGGCCAGTGCTCCTCATGAGTGTTGGTCCCACCTGAGCAATGTCCAGCGCCCCCTAGTCACCCAGGGTTTAGCGATGCTGACGTCTAGCTCATCCGTCGTGTCGTGAGAACGAGAAACACGACTCCTATCGGGATCGTCGACACGTCGGGCGGCCTTGCTGGATTAGTTTTACCTTTGACGAGATATCTTGTGCATCGGGATTCTGGTGATGCCTTGGGTAATCTCAGAGTTGAGGATTTCCACTAAGGGGCCCGACGAGATCACGAGTTCCATGATCGAGGATTTCTATGCGGCTTGTGGTAATTTGTGATGGATTAGTTGGATGACCCCTGCAGGGTTAAATCTTTCAGAAAGCCGTGGCCGCGGTTATGTGGCAACGTGGAAAACTTTGTTTATCACTGGTTCTAGATAACTTGAAGTTAACTTAATTAAAATATGCCAACTGAGTGCGTAACCGTGACTGTCTCTTTCGTGAGTTCCTTCTCCGATCGAGGACACGGTGGGGTTATGTCTGACGTAGGTAGGTGTTCAGGATCATTCATTTGATCATCAGTAGTTCACGTCCGTTATGCGTAGATCACCCCCCTCTTTATTTCCTGTACTCGTAATTTAGCCACTAAATATATGCTTAGCCGCTGCTACAAGCTCACCACTTAACCTTACCTCACCCATTAAGCTTTGCTAGTCTTGATACCTTTGGAAATGAGATTGATGAATCCCCTCTGGCTCACAAACTACTACAACACGAGTTGTAGGTACAGGTAAATATTACTTGACGCGAGCGTGTTGATTGTCCATTTGGAGTCGCTTCTTGTTCTTCTTATTCATCGATCTAGGATGGGTTCCAGGCCGGCAGCCTAGGATAGCAAGGATGGATATCGTTCTTCTTTTCTCGTTTGTTTCCGTCCGTAGTCGGACCCTGCTCTTCTTCATGATGATTATGTATTGTACTGATGTGACTCTGTTGTAGCTTGTGGCGAGTGTAAACAATTCTATATATCTCTTCTTTTCAATACATGTACTTGTAACGATATCCATTATTGCGAAACGACGAGATGCGCCTCTATCCCTATCGAGACCCCCGAGTCTAAATAAAGATAGGATCGCGTCTTGGGCGTTACATCCTCCTCTTTGGCCAGAGGTAGGAGACAACCCGAACGGGTGTGTCCCACCTGTCGGTGGCCCAGTCTCCTCCCCCGTGCTGCCCGCAGCCGCTGACCGCAGGGCCCCGCACGTCAAGTTCAAACCTAACGGCGCGCGCGCATGGGCAGGCTGTCGACTGGCCTTGGTCCGGCACAGTTCCAGGCCGAGCCAGGCCAGGGACTTAGCCCGTTTTCCTTTTATTTTTTAAATCTTATTTCAAAGATTTTTACAAAAATATTTAACCAATGTAAAAATATAATTTTTCCACTATTATTCTTCTAAAAATATGTAGTATTTAATAAGACCTTGAGATGAATTTTTCAACAACTATTCTGTTTTGCAAAAATAAAAAGGACTAAATTGGAATAGTTTTGTTTCTGCTTGGTTGATTTTAAAAATGTTCCTTCATTGGAAACAAAGTCAAATATTTTTCCAAATAACAACTTAGATTTATCAATAATAAAGAACAATTTCAAAAATGACTTTGTGATCTGTTTTTGAGTGAGCTATTTCTTATTTATTCTTTTGACGACGATAGAAAATCCGTGTGACGAGGGAATCGGAGCGGAAGATCTCGAAGACCCCGGATACCTAGCTGACAAAGGCAAGCACCCCTTTTGACCATGACTGATCATATGTTATATTGCAAGTTAAATAGCAAGTATTTCCGTTGCATATGATCATAAGTGCCGGTAAATCAGTGATGTGATGTTACCGATGGCTCCTCCGGAGCACATGCATTGAGCTTGATCCTACCGCCTTAGGATCATGCTAGTATCATGTTGACAAGTAAAGTAAGAATATTATTAGCATGAGCATGTTGAGGACATAAATTAAAGTTTATGAAAACCCCGTCGGGTACCACTAATGCCCGAGGGTGATGATGAATTAGGTGGCCACTTTTGGTGAAGTGGTGCACCGGGTATTTGTGTGAGTATGGTTTCGGAAATAGGAATAGATTTATGATGTGTCGTCCGTCCCAACCTTACTAGTACGAACATGTTACCCCTTATAGGACGGGGCTATGTTAATTACTCTGGTCGGTGCTAGCAAAGAGCCACGTTACTAGTGGCAGGAGTGATGTGTGGTCACTCTCGTGATGGGGTCGTGCCAGGTAGGACGACTATGCCATTTTTATGAGTTCCAGGCACACTGTTGGTCCCCGCATGATTGATACTATCCAGAGTCAGTGCTCGTAAGACGTACAACATGTGGGTTGGGTACCAATCGAGTGGACCTCTTTGTCTAGTATCGTCAGGGGAAAACCATTGATCGGGTACTTACCTCGGGTATGTTATATACCGCGAGTCGTGGATGACACGGAAGTTTCCCGGATCTCATGGGTCCAGCGTACTACCTCTGTAGAGTGTAAAACTATTCGAATAGCCGTGTCCACGATCAAGGACAGTTGGGTGGTGCTGCTTAAACTACGTCCAGTTATTTCCGCATAAACCAAGTGTGTGTGAGTGGTGATAAAAAGGTGTTATTATGGCAGCATTGATATGACTAAGTTTGGCGACTTGGCATGTAGGGTGAACCCGGATGGTTCAGCCGTCGATAGATATATTGATATCTGTAACCTGTTCTTCAAAAGTAATTCTTTAAATTGATGCATAATCATGATCATTCCACCAATATGAATTACACCAAAGATGCATGTTATTGTTATCCTTCACTTTCAATGTTCATATCATGGGCTGTTTGCGAGTACATTCCAGTATTCATTGGCTTGCCACTGGTTATGTTATTGACCAGACATGGAAGGACCGGAATTTGGAGATGAGTACGTCTTTGAAGACACCCCTGCGAACTAGGACGCTTCCGAGTCAGAATGCCTGTCGGTGTAGGCTTGATGGCATGGGCACCCGCTTAGCCCCTATGAGTTCCGCTAATAGATGTATCAGTATGATTTGGCCTTAGGCCCTGTTTGTGAACTTGACCATTCGGTAATGTGTTGTAATAACCAGTACTTGGATGTAAGACTCTTTTATTGGTAGCTGTGTTCCATGAGCATTGATCTCTGGGATCACTGAGCACGACGATCTCGACTCGTAAGTCGGGGTCCCCATAGAGCTGGTATCAGAGCCATCCTGACTATAAGAAGCCTTAGCTAGCATGGATGATAGCCAACACGACTAGTGCACATAGACCTTAACCTAAGATTCTACACCCACTAAGAACTTTCTAACCCCTCTCCTCTACATCTTGTAGATGGCCGCCGTACCTGAGATGCTTCTGGAGATGGGCTTTCTTCTACTTTTGAGTGATAGCCTCGAGAAGTGTCAAGTACGTCGCACGCCCATCTTCCTCTACCACGAGCACTGGGTCGACGCTGACACCATGGAATATCACGTGGACGTGATAGTGAAGGCTCACGACTCCCCGTCTAGTTGGTTCCTTGAAGGACCACAGATGAAGGATCTGATGTTGGCAGTGGAGACCGCGGCACGAGAGGCGCTCGTGCGACTCCGCGACATCCTTCCCGAGATGGTTGACGAGTCAGCTAGTCGTCACCTACCCTTCGTTAAGGATGGGATAGACGGGAGTTGGACACTCAACCCATCTTCCGAGGACGGCACGCCACTGAGGTTTCAGACCTACTTCAGTCTCTCCTCCGACACTTTGAGGCAGATTTTGATCAAAGAGTCAGCTAAGATTCGCCAAGAGCTGCACCAAGTCAAGGATCTACTTCGCATGGAGAAGATGAAGAACCGCAAGGTGAAGAAGGAAGGAGAACCCGAAGGACCACCTGGTTTCGCATTCCGAGGAGGAATACCACCACTTCAGGCCACTCCTCTTCACAGTCGTCGCCTGACTACAGAAGTATACACCAAACTCTTCGCTATCTCGCCAATCAAGAGACGCCGTGATGGTTAGCTTCCTTCTCTTACTCCTTCAACGAAAGGAAGCACTGATGAAGATGGAGATGAAGATGAAGATGAAGATCCCGTAGAACCCGCTTATGAGACCGCACAATCTGTCGCTTAGCATTAGTAGCGTAGGCAATTAGGGTACTCCCCGAGCGTAGGAGTTCATGTATAGGTTCAATGAACCATGATTGTTGTGTAAGCATGTTGGATGCAAGTCGCATTCTTCCTTAGGCAGCTTGTGAGTGACTACATCGCCTGTTTTAATCTAATGCATTAGCTCTTTCAAAAACCTTTGGTTTAAAAATTTCACACTAGCACAGCACCAGACCCCATCTTTACTAGAGCATCATCCATCATGATTCCGGCCGGTTCGGCAAATTGACCTGTCTACTCACCTGACAGGATGGTGAATGCTACTCGCAACAGCACCTTCGGCAACCCCGGCTGTGCCTCTTCAGGTTAGTAGCAGGGAACCGGAGGGCAAGCTCAAGCTGGAGATCATCACGAGCAGCAAGATGATGTTCCACCGCCACCGCCTCCTCCCGAAAGCTTGATTATGGCAGTTCCTTCAAGCTCTCCGAGAGGAACGTCAAGCCAACAATGCTGCTATTCAGCAGCTGGCTCAAACCTTGGTGAACAACCCACCGCAGAACGGGAATGACAATGGTCTCTCTACTCTCTCTAAGTTCATGCGAACTACGCCACCCATATTCACAGAGACGACTGAACCATTGGATGCCGATGACTGGATCCGTACTATATAAGACCTCCTCGCGCTGGTCAAATGCACTGATGATCATGAGAAGGTCCTCTATGCTTCTCACTGTCTCGGTGGCATAGCCAGAGCTTAGTGGGATGGATTTCAGATCATGCGAGCAGGGCAAGTCAATCCATGGGTTGTGTTCAAAGATGGATTCCGCGCTGCTCACATTCCTCCTGGAATGATGACCATTAAGAAGCGGGAATTCCGAGCCTTAAGGCAAGTCAGTGGATCCGTTAAGGAGTATTTGTAGAAGTTCAACCTCCTGTCAAGATACGCACCTAAAGATGTCAACACGGAGGCCGCCAAAGTGGAATGCTTTATGAAAGGACTGCAGCAGTCACTCCAATACCACCTGGTTGTTTGTGAATGTCGGACCTTCAGCGATCTGGTTAATAAGGCCCTTATGTTGGAAGACAAGCGTCGTGCTATGGACGACACCCGTAAGCGCAAGCTAATGGGTAGTGGAGGACCAAGTAACCCGAAGCCACGCCCATGGCAGTCAGCTCCAGCAAGACCCAACTATCAGCAGGAGCAGTACAAGTATCCAACATTTCGCCAGAACTACCAGCCTCAGCAGCAAGTCAACGCCAAGACAACAATCAATCTGCCGAACAACAGCGGAGTCAAGACCAACCTTCCAGTGCAAGTTACCTGTTTTGGATGTGGACAAACAGGGCACTATTCCACGCAGTGCCCCAATAAGAAGCCCGACGCACCGTGCCCCAATGCGCCAAATCAAGGCCAAGGAGCACCAGGAAGGAATCAGGCTCCCCGCAATCAGCAGTATCACAGCAAGGGCAGATTAATCATATTTCCATAGAAGAGGCGCAGGAATACCCGGACTGCATTCTGGGTACGTTCCTCGTCAACTCTACCCCAACAACAGTATTGTTTGATTGTCGTGCTTTGCATTCTTTTGTTACACACAGATTTGTGGAAAAATGTGGTTTAAAACCTACCATGATTCACGGGCAAATGGCAATTCAAACCCCGGGAGCAGTATCGAGGACCAACCTAGGATGTAGGAAGGTCGCAGTAGTTATCAATGGGACGAGCTTCTGAGTGGATCTCATTTTGCTTAAGACGCAAGGCCTAGAAGTAATTCTCGGCATGGATTGGTTGGCCAAACATCAAAGAATCTTAAATTGTGCCAACAGCGCCATTACCATGACAAGCGACCAAGGGATCAAAGTCAAGTATTTCTCTGAGTCAGTACCCGCTCGAGTACCACGGGTTAACAACCTGTCAGAGGTAGAACTCGATCAAGTGCCAATAGTCTGTGAGTACCCGGACGTCTTTCCTGATGAGCTACCGGGAATGCCTCCTGACCGAGACATCGACTTCATCATTGAGCTCATGCCCGGATCAAGGCCTAACTATAAGAAGCCTTACAGGATGGGATCCGAAGAGCTGGCAGAATTGAAGAAGCAGCTGGATGAGCAACTTAGGATAGGGTTTATTCGTCCGAGTGCGTCCCCTTGGGGATCACCTATTCTTTTCGTGTCCAAGAAGGATGGAACTATCAGACTCTGCGTCGATTACCGTTCTCTCAATAAGGTCATGATCAAGAACAAGTATCCACTCCCCAAGATTGAAGATTTGTTTGATCAGCTAAATGGAGCTAAGGTATTCTCCAAGATCGACCTCCGATCTGGATACTACCAACTGAAGATCCGACCCGAAGACATACCCAAGCCTGCATTCGTGACCCGATATGGTCTATACGAATGCATTGTCATGTCTTTTGGGTTGACTAATGCCGCAGCTTACTTCATGTACCTCATCAACAAGGTCTTCATGGAATACCTGGACAAGTTTGTCGTGATATTCATCGATGACATATTAATCTTTTCCAAGTTCGAAGAAGAGCATGAGCAACACTTGAGGTTAGTGTTGGAGAAGCTTCGAGAGCACCAACTTTATGCCAAGCTTAGCAAGTGCCAATTCTGGCTCAACGAAGTTGGATTCTTGGGTCTTACCATGACAACAACTGGATTGGCAGTGATCCCCCCAAGATTACTACGGTAACCAACTGGGAATCGCCAATTGATGTGAAGGAAGTCAGGAGCTTCCTCGGACTCGCGGGATATTACCGCAAGTTCGTAGAAGGATTCTCCTACATCGCTCGACCTATGACTCAGCTCTTGAAGAAATCCAAGAAGTTCAAATGGACATCGGAGTGTGAAGCGAGCTTCCAAGAATTGAAGAGATTAACTACTGCCCCGGTATTGGCCGCTCCAGATATCAGCAAGGAGTTTGTGATATATTGTGATGCCTCCAGGACCGGCCTCGGTGGGGTTCTAATGCAGGATGGTAGAGTTGTGGCGTATCTGTCACGGCAACTACGCCCGCATGAGGAGAACTATGCCACCCATGATCACGAGTTGGCAGCAGTAGTACATGCCCTGAAGACATGGCGACATTACCTTCTGGGGAAGCGATGTGAAATATACACTGACCACAAAAGTCTCAAGTATATCTTCACCCAAAAGGAATTGAATATGAGGTAACGAAGATGGTTAGAGCTAATCAAAGACTATGACCTTAGCATTCAATATCACCCCGGTAAGGCCAATGTAGTGGT
Source organism: Hordeum vulgare subsp. vulgare (assembly GCF_904849725.1). NCBI lineage: Eukaryota > Viridiplantae > Streptophyta > Magnoliopsida > Poales > Poaceae > Hordeum > Hordeum vulgare. The sequence goes on from NC_058518.1 coordinate 136,984,489, forward strand.
TGATGCCTTAAGCCCGAAGACCAGCACCTTGAACATCATGCTCAAGGAAAGGCATGCCGCCTTATATGAAGAATTGGAGAACTTCAGGTTGGAGCTAGTAGAATCAGGATTCCTGGCTAACCTCAAAGTCAAACCAATGCTGGAGGATGATATCAAGGAAGCCTAGAAGGGTCATAAGAGCATTGAAGGCATCAAGAAGAAGATTCAAGAAGGCAAGGCCCCAGGATTCTCGCTGGATGAGCAAGGAGTACTCTGGTTTGGGAAACGTTTATGCGTACCCAACAAGCCTGAACTCAAGGACTTGATCCTATGGGAAGCACATGATACACCCTACTCTATTCACCCTGGTGGTACCAAGATGTATCAAGATCTCCGAGAAAGACTCTGGTGGCATGGCATGAAGAGGGAAATAGCATCTTATGTTGCCAAGTGCGATGTATGCCAGCGAGTCAAGGCTGAGGATCAGCGACCCGCTGGATTGCTACAACCACTCCAAATGCGAGAATGGAAGTGGGATAAAGTCGGCATGGATTTCATCACTGGATTGCCCAGGTCCAGCAAAGGGCACAACTCCATATGGGTCATTGTCGACCACCTAACTAAGGTGGCCCATTTAATTCCGGTCAACACTACGTACGATGGAAACCAATTGGCCAGTCTATATATCCATCGTATCCTGAGCCTTCATGGAGTTCCCAAGGAGATTGTATCTGACCGAGGCACGCAGTTCACCTCAAGATTTTGGAAGAAGTTCCAAGAAGCCCTCGGTACCAAGCTCTCTTTCAGGACCACTTTCCACCCGCAAACGGGCGGACAAACGGAAAGAGTGAATCAGATACTCGAAGATATGCCCCGCGCTTGTGTCTTGGCACATGATGCCAAATGGGAATACTGTCTGCCATTCTCTAAGTTTTCATACAACAACAGCTACCAGTCCAGTCTCCAAATGGCCCCATTTGAAGTGATGTACGGACGAAAGTACCGCACCCCGCTCAACTGGTCCGAAACAGGTGAAGGGCTGATTTTCGGGCCTGAAGTTTTGCACAAGGCAGAAGAGAAGGTGCAACTTGTCCGAGAAAATCTGAAGGCAGCCAAATCACGACAAAAGAGCTATGTGGATTCTCGCTGCAGGGAATTGGAGTTTAACCTTGAAGACCAGGTGTACCTCCGAGTCACACCTCTTAAGGGAACCAAGCGTTTCCATGTTTAAGGGAAACTCGCTCCAAGGTTCATTGGGCCTTTTAAGATCACGGCAAGGCGTGGAGAAGTTTCTTATCAGTTAGAACTACCTCCGAAACTTTCGAGTGTGCACAACGTCTTCCACGTGTCACAACTTTAGAAGTGTATTCAAGCGCCAAGTCGTCCCGATCTTTACAAGGACATTGACCATCAACCATTGACCTTCAGCCTGATCTCGCCTACCACAAAAAGACGATCCGCATTCTGGATGAAGCGGAGCGTTGCACCAGAAGTCGCACCATCAGGTATTTCATGGTTCAGTGGAGCAACCACACCGAAGCTGAAGCAACATGGGAGTGTGAAGACTATCTCTGATGTGAGTTTCCGGACCTTTTTAGCATCTAGCTTAGGAATCTCGGGGACGAGATTCTTGTAAGGGGATAGGTCTGTCACATCCTGTTTTTACTACCACATTCATTGTAATGCAAAAATCTGAGCTTGTTAAAACTTTTTCAAAACTAATTATGTGAGTGCCATGATTGTCATTGTATGCTTGTGTGTGTGATCATGTGATGATAAAAACCCCATTTCACAATATTGAATTATTCTCAAAACCTTCTTCTTGTTTCTGATGAGGGTAAAACCTTATTTTGAGTTGCACTACTTGCCCTTGATGGCAAGATTGGTTTCGACCAAAAATTGGTGATTTGATTTTTAACTTATTGTAGTATCTCAAAACCACAAAAAAATTATTTTTAGAACTGTTTTCCTAATTTAATTGCATCCCTATTTCTGAGGCCAGAAATAGTATTCCTACATGGGAAAATACTTTTCTGCCTTAGAAAAATCTGATTAAATTTGGTGATGATCAAAAGGACATATATTTTCAATACATATGACTTAAACCCTATTTTATATTATAATTAATTGAATAAACCCTGGAAACCATTTCTATTTGTTTTAAGCTTTTAAAAGTATCCCTAAGCCATATTTGGTGTCCACATAAAGTTTCACCTTGATCCAAGGTGATTAAGGGCCCCAAATAACCCTAAAACCCCTTCTCTCCAGATTGAAGTTAGAGCGACTCTACATAGCAAAGATTATCCAATAATGCTGAAACTTTGGAGGAGTGCCTAATACCTCAAATGTGGGTTCCACACCAAAAATGGGATTTGTGGGACTTAGTTTGCCCACACTCTCTTTGGAAGGGACACCTCTGGTCATATAGAGGTATTTTCAAGTTTAGAAAGCTAAACTTGTCCAATGGAGCTCAAACTTGGTGAAACCCCATGTTTTAGCACCAAACCCAAACCTGTTAAGTTATAGCACCAGTGGTGGGGTGCAACCCCCTCAAACCATTGTCGAGCACCTTCTGACAGATGGGAAAAATCCCTCTTAGCCACAGCTAAACCCAACCCCTTTGCTCCAAACTCATAGATTGGGTGGCCAGTATCAATACCCAACCCCAGTCAACTGGCCCCTCACTGGCTCAAAGTGGAAAGGCCAAAAACCCCAATTTAAGCATCAGTGCAAAGCTGACAGCACCATTATTTCTTGTCTCCCTTGACCAGCCAAAGATTCCACGAGACCCAAACGGCTAGCCACACTCCCAGCCAGTGTCAGCACATGCTAGACACGTCCAAATTGCCTCAGAGCGCGCCAACATGCCGTGGCATGCCAAAACTGCGCTCTGGGCGCGCTACAGGAACCCACCGAGGTGGGGGCGACGATCTCGGCTAGTTCCAGCCTCCCTCGAGGTGTCCAACCTCCTCCACAACAACCCCTCTGCGTCGAGAAACCCTCAGGGCCCCTCCTCTCCCGCGCTAGAGCTCGTGCGACGCGTGCCCGCGCACACGAGAACCGGCCAAGGTTGCGCGGCCCCGGAGGCTCGACTATTCTCTCACCCCCTCTGTTGCAGATGGTTCTGGCAGTCCAAAACCACGTCCTGAGACTGTGGTTTCCACACCAGCTCCTCTCTGCACCCCCATGCGCGCCACGGTGAGTCACCGACGCTCCCGAATCGGCTCACCGTCGCGGGCCTATTTATAGCCCTCCCACTCGCTCCTGCACCCCTTAGATAGCTTCACCACGGCCACTAACACCTCCCTAGCCACCCCAGCAAACCACCAAAGCCCCGGTGCTCGAGATCGACCGAGGCCCCTCAGCCTTGGAGCTTCGGTCAATCTCCGGCTACACGACGGCTCCTGCGTCCCTCGGCCCACCAAACTGATCCCCTCAACCCCAGGAAGCTTTCCCCCAACTCGCTCGAGCATTTCCGTGCCCCTAGCTACCTCCTCGACCACCTCCCAAAACTCCTCCGCGGCGGCCTTCTCGTCGCCGGCGAACCCCTGCCTCTCCATCGCTATTTCGACCAACAGCAGGTAGGCGGCATCATGCCGAACCCATTCCTGTCCTTGTTGGGGCTTGAGAACGTCGGCAGCCTCGCGGGCGTGCTCCTCCTCCTCTTTGGCCAGAGGTAGGAGACGATCCGGACGGGTGTGTCCCACCTATCGGTGGCCCAGCCTCCTCCCCCGCGCTGCCCGCAGCCGCTGATCGCAGGGCCCCGCACATCAGGTTCAAACCTGACGGCGCGCGTGCCTGGGCAGGCTGTCGACTGGCCTTGGGCCGGCCCAGTTCCAGGCCGAGCCAGGCCACGGACTTAGCCCGTTTTCCTTTTATTTTTAAAATATGATTTCAAAGATTTTTACAAAAATATTTAACCAATGTAAAAATATAATTTTCCACTATTTTTCTTTTAAAAATATGTAGTATTTAATAAAACCTTGAGATGAATTTTTAACAACTATTCTGTTTTGCAATAATAAAAAGGACTAAATTGCAATAGTTTTGCTTCTCCTTGGTTGATTTTAAAAATGTTCCTTCATTGGAAACAAAGTCAAATGTTTTTCCAAATAACAACTTAGATTTATCAATAATAAAGAACATTTTAAAAAATGACTTTGTGATCTATTTTTGACTGAGCTATTTCTTATTTATTCTTTTGACGACGATAGAAAATCCGTGTGACGAGGGAATCGGAGCGGAAGACCTCGAAGACCCCGGATACCTAGCTAACCAAGGGAAGCAGCCCTTTTGACCATGACTAAGCATATGTTATATTGCATGTTAAATAGCAAGTATTTCCGTTGCATATGATCATAACCGGTAAATCATCGATGTGATCTTACCGATGGCTCCTCCGGAGCACATGCATTGAGCTTGATCCTACCCCCTTGAGGATCATGCTAGTATCATGTTGACAAGTAAAGTTAGAATATTATTAGCTTGAGCATGTTGAGGACATAAATTAAAGTTTATGAAAACCCCGTCGGGTGCCACTAATGCTCGAGGGTGATGATGAGTTAGGTGGCCACTTTTGGTGAAGTGGTGCATCGGGTATTTGTGTGAGTATGGTTTCGGATATAGGAATAGATTTATGATGTGTCCACCATCCCAACATTACCAGTACGACCACGTTACCCCTTATGGGACGGGGCTATGTTAATTACTCTGGTCGGTGCTAGCAAAGAGCCACATTACTAGTGGTGGGAGTGATATGTGGTCACTCTCGTGATGGGGTCGCGCCAGGTAGGACGACTATGCCATTTTTATGAGTTCCAGGCATACGGTTGGTCCCCGCATGGTTGATACTGTCCAGAGTCATTGCTCGTAAGACATACAACATGTGGGCTGGGTACCAATGAGTGGACCTCTTTGTCAAGTATCGTCAGGGGAAAGGCATTGATCGGGTACTTAGCTCGGGTATGTTATATACTACGAGTCGTCGATGACACGAAAGTTTCCCGGATCTCGTGGGTCCAGCGTACTACCTCTGCAGAGTGTAAAACTATTCGAATAGTCGTGTCCATGGTCAGGGACAGTTGGTTGGTGCTGCTTAAACTACGTTTAGTTATTTCCGCATAAACCAAGAGTGTGTGAGTGGTGATAAAAAGGTGTTATTATGGCAGCACTGATATGACCAAGTTTGGCAACTTGGCATGTAGGGTGAACCCGGATGGTTCAGCCCTCGATAGATATATTGATATCTATAACCTGTTCTTCAGAAGTAATTCTTTAAATTGATGCACAATCATGATCATCCCACCAATATGAATTACACCAAAGATGCACGTTATTGCTATCCTTCACTTCCAATGTTCATATCATGGGCTGTTTGCGAGTACATTCCAAAGTACTCATTGGCTTGCCACTGGTTATGTTATTTACGAGACATGGAAGGACCAGAATTTGGAGATGAGTACGTCTTCGGAGACACCCATGCGAACTAGGACGCTTCTGAGTCAGAATGTCTGTCGGTGTAGGCTTGATGGCATGGGCACCCGTTTAGCCCCTATAAGTTCCACTAATAGATGTATCAGTATGATTTGGCCTTAGGCCCTGTTTGTGAACTTGACCATTCGATCATGTGTTTTAATAACCGGTACTTGGATGTAAGATTCTTTTATTGGTATCTGTGTGCGGTGAGCAATAATCTGTGGGATCACTGAGCACGGCGATCTCGACTCGTAAGTAGGGGTCCCCAGACCCCCCCCCCCCCGCCCGCCCGCCGCCGCCGCCGTGGCACTCTCACGTAATAACGAGTTGTGGGTGTATACGCCTGGGGGCCCCCGAGGTCGCGGAGGGGTCCCTCCCACGCCTAGTGGCTGCCCTATGCTCCGCGCTGGGGAGAAGACCATGACACTCTCATGTAATAATGAGTTGCGGTTGTATACGCGTGGGGCCTCCTGAGGACGCGAATAGGTCCCTCCCATGCCTAGTGGTAGCCCTACGCTCCACGTTGGGGAGAAGACGGAGGCAATCAACTCAGTACGCCAATGAATATGCCCTCAGCTGGCAAGGAAATCAACACAGTCCACCAATGACAATGCCCACAGCTGGCCAGGAAATCAACACAGTCCACCAATGACTATGCCCACATCTAGCCAGGAAGTCAACCCAGTCCACCTACGACTATGCCCACGCCCAGTGCGGGGGACAAACAACTGGAGGTACGAAGCTGCTCGTAGGTCAAGGGGGACCCCTGAGCATTGCGACTCAGGCGCCTAACTACGCTCGTAACCCCTTCCCTCTTGGGTCGTCCTGGAATCCGGTCAGTTCAACAGCGGTGGAGGTACACGCGGGGAGGGCCCTGCCGACGGAGAGCCTAGTGCGCTCGACAAGCCACTTAAAATCTCTTAGGGAGAATGCTGGAGTCACTCGTACGTCACGGGAGACTCCTGAGCATCGCGACTCAGGAGCCTGAACTACGCCCGTAGCCCCTTCCCTCTTGGGCCGTGCAGGCGGTCCAATGGCGGCGAAGGTACACGCGGGGCGGGCCCTGCCGACGCAGAGTGTTGAAGGAGTTCGAGAGTCTAAAATTTTCAGTTTCTTAGGAGGGACATTCGAGTCGCTCGTACGTCAAGGGGGACTCCTGAGCATTGCGACTCAGGGGCCTAACAGTGCTCGTAGCCCCTTCCCCTTGGGTCGTCCTGGTATCCGGTCGGTCCAATGGAGGCGGAGGTGCGCGCAGGGCAGGCCCCGCCGACGCAGAGTGATGAAGGTGTTCTGACGTTTCAAAATCCTCGCCGCGTTCCCCTCATTAGGGATGCTCGCACGTCAAGGGAGACTCCTAAGCATCACGACTCATGTGCCTAACTGGACCCGTAGCCCCTCACCTCTTGGGCCGTCCTGGAATCCACTCGGTTCAATGGCGGCTGAGGTATGCGTGGGCCGGGCGCTGCCGATGCAGAGTATCATAGCAAACACGAAAGAAACGAGGAGAAGAAAACATTCAAGTAGTCAGCCAGTTATTACAAGCCTTAACAAGTTCTTGAAAACGCAAATGAGTCTGACGCCTTCACGAGGCACGATGTGCATTGCAGGGAAAAAACAGGGGAAGAAATCAGGAGGAACCGCAGCCGATGGTCGCTCCGTCTTCAGGGAGCTTGTCGTCGGTATCAGTGGCGTTGTTTTCCCCGCCGTCGGCTTCAGCGGCACCCCGAGATGGGGAACTGCAACGCGGGTGAACCTCTTCGCCAACGCCTCCACGGTGCCCTTCACCGCCTCCGCAGCGCTATCGCGGGCCTCAATAGGGACCGGCACGATCACAGAGTCGAAGTCAAATCCCGGCTCACGAAGATGAAGGTGACTCGAGACGCGTGTCGCGGCCTCAGAAAAGAGGTCGCGGCACTCACTGCCCAAGATCTTGTCTACCTCGATGACGGTGTCCTCCAGCGCCACGGAGAGCTCCGCCACGAGCACGGCGAAGCCGCCCTCTAGGGTGGTCAGAGGCCCGTCGAACCCGTCCCGGTAGAGGGTATGAAGCGTCGTGCGAAGCTTGAGCTCAATGTCAGGGAAGTCGACCAGATCCGTGGCCTTCATCTTCTCAGCCGCGGCAAGGGCTTCCCCCTTGGCATCAAGAAGGGCCTTCTTCGAGGCGATCTCCTTCTCCTGCTCGTCCAAGCGCGCCTGCTTCGCGCCCAGGCGAGTTTTCTCTTGGGATAGCTCTTCTTCCCGGGCGGCGAGCTTGGTCTTGTGGGCCTCGAGTTCTTCCTCCCGTAGGCGAAGCTGCTCGACTAACTTGGCTTGTTCTTCTTGGAAGGCCTTTAGGCGAGCCTCCGCCTCTTCGCAGCGTTTGGCAGTCGTCGCGGCTCCTTTCATCGCCTTCTCATGCACGGCGCGAGCAGATTCGGCTTCGTCCAGCGCCTCCTCGCGCACAGCGCGAGCGGCCTTGGCCCCCTTCTCGCCCTCCGCCATCATGACGCGACCTTGCCCAGGGCATCGAAGGCCTTGTTCAGGACGCCCTGGACGTATACCGGAGTCCTATGGATCTCCCCTGGAGGAGCCTCTAATGTTGTCGCAGGCGGTGTTATCAGGGAGGCAGCGTCACGAGGGACAGGGGGCTCCGAAGGTTGCTCAGAGATTGCGAGCATTGGCGCATCAGTGGACTGAGGGCTCTCAAGAGCCTGCCCCTCGGGGAATGGCTCCGCCACAGCCGCCTCAGGACGCTTCGGGGGCTCGGGGGCTCGGCGACCAAGGCCTGAGAGGCCGCCTCGCGATCCTTCCCTTCTTCATCGGTAGTCGGTGACGCGTTGGGAAGGGCCGGCGGTGCATCAGGAGTCGCATTCGGCTTGACGCCCGCCTTCTTCTTCTTCGCCCCCAGCGAGGCAACGCCCTAGGACATCAGGTAAAAAGGGAATCAGCCATGCGCGGACAATGGATGCGCAGGGCGTGCCAAGACGAGTCACTTACTCTTCGATGTCAACCCGTCTCCTCTTCCTCTCCGCCCTGGCGACAGCAGGGGCAATAGGGCCCCAACGGAGGGGGCGAGCCCGGCGCCTGAGACTTCCCGCCGGTGGAGGCAGGATGTGCCAAGGGCGACTCAACCCCGTGCTTCCGGGTGGCGATCACGCATGCGGACCGCGTGGCACGCGGGCCTGACACGGATCCCCTGGAGATCCTGGTCAGACACGAGGACATCACCGTGGAGACTTTGTCAGCGGCATCTTCATCTTCAAGCTCGGCGCAGAAGGATGGCCCGTGACGGGAGAGGCGCGCTCGCCGGGCAGTCGTCGACAGTCTTCTCCGAGTCCTCCCAACCGGAGGTGTCGTCCTTCTGCACGAAGATCCCCCGCTCATCGAAGACAGGCAGCGCAGCGATTAGGTCGGCCCGGTCGTCGAGACAGTACAGCAGACCCAGAGCCTCGGGCAGGTCACAAGGGTCACCACCAAGCAGGGTCACCACGACCCTGTTCATCTCCTCAGTAGGAAGTTCCTGGGACTGGAGCCCGAGCTTGTCGTCACCGAGCTGGTAGTCTCACAGGGCCCTGGAATTGGCCTGAAGGGGCACCAGGCGTTGCGCCAAGAATTCGTTCACTATCATCGCACCGGTCAGCCTCTTGGCATTGATGTCATGGGAGAAGCACTCCAGGATGGGCACGGCCCAAGAGTCTGAGAGCTTTGCTGAGCTCCACACAGAAGTCTTCTTCGGCAGCCCCTTCAGCACCTCCAGCCGAGGGTTGGCATCCTTGAGGCTCATGAGAACCCACGGTGCGTGAAGTTTTCCACCTTCTTCCCGGCCTTTAGGAGCAAATTGCCGCCCTGGGCCGCTATGAAGGAGATGCTTGCCGACAAATGGGCACCGTCATGCAGGCGCAAGCTGAAGAAATGGCGGAAGAGGGCTACTGAAGGTCGCACGCCTACGAAGGCCTCACAGTAGAAAGCAAAGACGGACATGAGCAAGATGGGGTTGGGCTGGAGCTGAAGGGCCTGGATTCCATAGTGGTTCAGGATGTCGGTGAAGAACGAGGAGAAAGGCGGCACCAGCCCGGCGAATACGCTATGGAGGAAGAAGGGGTATACCGCCTTCGACGCGGGCCACTTTGCTGTGGCGCCGGGCGAGATCAGGGTCCACCCATGCTCGCTGGACTCGGCCACCGTCCATGGGAGCATGGGGGTAAGATCCACATCCTTGGAGAGGGCACACTGTAATGCACCAGAGTGTAACCTACCTTATTTGGAACCTTCTTGTATGTGGGTCCATCTTGTCAGTGCCTTGTGAGATATGCATGTGTAATTTCATGTGATGCTTACCTTGTGTTGTTTCCCTTTGCATGCATGCATCCATTTCATTCCTTGCCTTCTTTGTGGTTGTTGCCATTGTGAATCCATGGTGTGGTGTGATGTTGATGTGCTATGTGTTGTTGGAGGTTGTATTTGGAAGTGGGGTGCAACTATGTTGGTTTGCAACTAGGTTTTAAAACCCCCATCCTCTATTTCTCAAAGCTCAAGTTTTACTTGCCCAATCCCTGTTTCAAAAGTGTTTATATTTTAGAGTGATTTGTGGTGGATGTGATCCTAGGTTTAAAGTGTTTTGAAGCCATGTTTGAGAGGGGTAAATATTCACAAAACAGTGTAATTGATTCTGTTTTGTAAATATTTAATTGCTCCAAAAATTCCCTTTTCATTTTATTTAAATAGGTCATAATTCCCTTATGACCAGAGGCATTTTTGTTTTATTTTAGCATCAACAGTGTGGCCTGTGTGTTTTATTTTATCTCCGTTTTGTTTTAAGTAGGAAAAACCCCAGAGGGTTTTTCTTTCTTACATGGGCATCCGAGTGGGCCTCCTCCCCTCGCTGGACCAACTTACCTCTCTCGCGCAGCAGCCTGCTCCTGTAGACGCCGTCTCCCTCCTCCCTTCTTTCCATCAGTTCCGTCAGAGAGAGGCGAGACAGAGAGCGACGACGTGCTCACGGACATCGAGGTGGCTCCCTCGCCCCTCTATTTAACCTTGGCGTCCGTGCAGTGGCCTAGGGTTCCTCCAAGATGCCACCACTCCTTTCCTCTTCCTCCTCCCTCTCCCCAGATCGACAGCAGCCGGACGAGTTCCTCCTCTGCCATGGCCGATCCATGAGGAGCTCTTCGCCATCGTTGCCGTGCGTCTTCGTCCTCTCCGAGCAATCCAGGAGCACGCGGGACCTCAAGGGGATCTGTTCCCGCAGCTAGCCGTTGACGATCGCCCATGCTTCCCCGACGTCGATGACGGCCTTCTTCCTCTCCGACGACCTCCTCCGCCACGGCTACTTCCTCTACTTCTTCTGCTTCCTCTCCGACAAGCGCGCGTTCCTAGTCCAGTGGGTGAGCACGAGCAACCTTCCCCTTCCCCCGTAGCTAGATCTCGCGCATAGGGCCGTATCATCGCCGCCGTGCAACTCTCTGTCACCGGCGTCGCCGCGTGTCGTGGAGCAGTAGATGTAGGGCTCCCATCGTCGAGCTTAGTGTAGAAATGGATCCGTGGGAGGTTCTTCTCCCTTCCAGCAACGATCCCTTGCTCAATTCGTTGTAGATCGCCGGCGGTGAGCTTCCCCTGTTCCGGCCACCATCGGATAGCAGTAGATCCAGAGAGGGGTTTCTCAAAAGAGCAGAGCCCCCCTCTCTGTTAACATTCGAACGCATAGCAGAGTGGTGGGTGGTGTTTTGCGCAGCCAGTGGTCGTAGGTTTGAACCCGGCAGCGCCCCCTTTTTGTGTTTTGTTTCGGCACAGTAGCAGCAGGAGAAGAGCTTACCCTGTATACTCCCATGTTATGTCGAGTGAATAAGCAGTAGCGCAGTGGTGTGTGGTTCTGTGTGTTTACCAGCAGGTTTGGGGTTCGATTCCCCCCAAGCCCCTTTTATTTTTCTTGTTATTTCCTTTTTGCTGTTTTACCTTTGCTTGTTAGTTTTGTTGTTGTGGTGTGCATAAACAGTATGTGTGGGGATTTTGCCCCACAACAAGTAGTTTTTCCTTTGTTTTAGTAGTAAGCATGTGTAGGGATTAGTGGACCATGTGTATGTGTTTATGTGTGGGTTTGCATCTTGTTATTTGCTAGCATGTTTGTGTAGGTGATGTATGAGAGTGTGAGCTTGTGTGGTGCAAGCACCCAAGTGAGTGTGTAGATGTATGTCACCATGTGTATGTGTGTGTGTGCTTGTGCATATGTGTACTAGTGCATGTGCATGAGAGGTGTGCTTGTGAGTGAGCAAGCACCCATGTGTATGTGAGTGTGATTTATTTTTGTTGTTGTTTCCTTTTGCTGTTTTACCTTTGCTTGTTAGTTTTGTTGTGGTGGTGTGTGTAAACAGCATGTGTGGGGATTTTGCCCCACAACCGGTAGTTTTTCCTTTGTTTTAGTAGTAAGCATGTGTAGGGATTAGTGGACCATGTGTATGTGTTTATGTGTGGGTTTGCATCTTGTTATTTGCTAGCATGTTTGTGTAGGTGATGTATGAGAGTGTGAGCTTGTGTGGTGCAAGCACCCAAGTGAGTGTGTAGATGTATGTCACCATGTGTATGTGTATGTGTGCTTGTGCATATGTGCACTAGTGCATGTGCATGAGAGGTGTGCTTGTGAGTGAGCAAGCACCCATGTGTATGTGAGTGTGATGTATCCATGTGGTTCTTGTGTGTGTGTGACACACACATGCTCAAGGCATTGGTTGCCTTGATAAGCACTTATGTGCAAGCATGTATGTGTGAGTGTTAGTGATAGTGTGTGAGTGTGTGTATGTTTGATGTATGGAGTTGAGCTCAATAGCATGTGTAGGTGCCTGATGTATGTGTGTGTGTGTATGGTGATGTGCTATGGCACACATACATGAGGTCTAAACCATCATTTCACCATTGGAGTTGTGAGAGTGTGCAAGTGCATGTGTAGGTGATGAACTAGTGTGCAACACATGCGATATGGCACTATTTGCATCTATGTGATTCCATGTAGATTTTCATCTTAGCTTTGTGCCTATTTGTTCTATGCAAGTACCAAGGTATTATATATGTTTTTGGGGTATAATCATCCCAGGAATCCATTGGTGGAATCATATTTCCCTTTGGAACACTTTCTGGGAATGTCATTTTTCTGTTTTGTTCCATGTTTAGAGCTTGGTTCCATGTGATGTGATGAGCCTAAGAGGATGATTCCTTGTTGTGGCAGTAATGGGTGAACCCCTCTACAGCATGGTGGTTTTGTTTTATGCTTAGGAGTTTGTACGTGCAAGTTGTGCTTGGTCAAAGTAGGCATGTGGCTGAAATTGTCAGTTTAATGAAAATCTGAGATTTTCACCAAGTCTGAGAAACTGATGTTATTTTCTTCCCTTGTAGATGTGGTTGCAAAAGTTCATGTGTTGGGAATCAGCCCTTGCAATCAACTGGAAAGTTGGAGCTTTTGTGTGCTAGCTCTCTGTCAATTTTCATTCCATTTCACTTCCTGTAGATATTGTTTTGGGTGCTGTCAAAGTGCTTCAGAGCATAAACAGCTAGTGAGAATCTGAGAATTTCATTAAGTCCCTGAAAACTGATATTTTTGGCCAAGTTAGCAGTTGTAGATCTTTCTGTGTGTAACTCCTTTGTATTATCTTTTTGCTCATGCTTGTAGAGATTTTGAATAGCTTTTCCCACATATCTTGTTTGGCACATTTGGGTGGCTGTAGGTGCTTTGCATGTTGCTCTCAAACTGCCATGTTGCTGTTTAGGACAGAATGTATAGTTTTGTTGTTTTGATGCTTGTGAGTGCATAGTTGATGGTGTGGTGAGTTTCTTTGCTCCACCCCATCTATACTTGTTTGTTTGGTGATGTGGCAACCTGGGAATACCAGAAGTATGCCAGTGGAGAGTGCTTGTGGTAGATTGGACCCGTAGAACTCCATATGTTGTTTCGTAGTTTCCGGTTGATCCATAGCTCCGTTCTCAACGTTCTTTATATGTTTTTGCATCATTTTCACGTAATGCACCTGTTCATGTCATCTTCATGCATGTCAAGATAGCTTAGAGTGAAGTTCTGTCCAGAAGTTTGTATTTTCTTCTCATGCATATACAAGTGACTAGAATAGAGATGCATGCTACATTCTCATCTCATGCATCATGTGTTTGTTGCATCATGTTGTGTTGTTGTTCATTGTCTGTTGTTTTATATTGGGTAGAACCAGGTACAGAGAGCGACTACGTGGATTTGGGATAGTACGTGCAGGACAAACAAGAGCAGTTCCAAGCTGAAGACATCACAGGCAAGATGACCATGACCTTGATACCGTCTCTAGCTTTGTTATGCCTAGATTCTCGTTTCCTTCGTCATATGCTCGCTGCCTACCACTGAAATAATTGCCTCATGATATGCTATGAAACCCAAACACTTTCCCCTCCTAGCTAATATTGAATGGCTAAGTAGGCTTGCTCAGCTTCTAATGTTAGCGTTGCTAGTTGCAGGTGCATTTGTC